>NW_027555625.1:252529998-253129998 GCF_003287225.1 Phascolarctos cinereus
CTTTCTCTTCATTCTCAAGGAGGGTGAACCCCGAGTCCTTAGCTGGAGGCCTTGTAGGCTGATAACTGGCACTAGATGCAGCAGAAGGTTTGGGGGTGGGTGGTCAGTGTTCCTTGTACTGGAGGTTCCAATTCTCAGATCCTCTGTATGTATTTTGGCCTCCTGTCTGCTGGACTTCCCCCTTCACCACAGCCTTCAGAACTCAGCTCTTCTGCAGAACCTTTCCCATCTCTGAGCAAATGCTTCTTCCTGGTTTCACCCTGCCTTGTCTTTTCTTCTTTTCTTTCCACCCAGGGTCTGTTTTTCCGCCAAATGAATGCTTACCCTGGGGAGGGTATCAAGTCTACATATTTCCCTGGATAAGTCATGAGTCTATCCATTTATCTGGATCAGTCATGATGAGTCTTTCCCACGAGGGGGCGCTGGGATCCCACAGACAAGCCAGGACTCACTCTCTTAGGGTCTTGGTTGCTATTTTGATGGTAGAAAGGGTCCTGGCTGAGAGCCAAGAAAACTATTGTCCAAGGCAGTCAGTGAGGACTGGGGATTAGTGAGGTCTGGAGTGGTGGTGGTAGTAAAAGGCTTTGGGAGTCAGTGAGCACTCGGGGTAGTGATCTGTGGTGTTAATGAAGGATTAGTGGGACAGAGAGGATTAAAGAGAGGTTAGTGAGCCCTAAGGGCTAAATGAAGCTTCTAAACTTGTACTTGGTGGGGAGAAGGGATCCTATGTTTGGGAGCTTTGCCTATGGCCCTTCTTCCCGCCTTCACTCCAGTAGGTACTCTCACCTGAGAGATAATACCATACTCCCATAACCTTTGACCTCTCTGATCCAGCCATGGCCATTGTTGCCCTTTGGATGGACTCTGGAGGTCCCATCAATGACATTTCTATTAGTTAGTTGCACTGCCTTATTTGGGGCGTCACTAAAACCAGGAGGAATCTGGTTTCTTCCTCACTTTCTCTTGGTTCTGTCTTCAGCTTCCAGGACCTATGACTAAGAGTGGCCACACTCAGTAAGTAGAGGTGGGAGTGGGTTACTGATCTGGCATGTCCATGAGGTCACAGTGCTCCTCCCCATTCTGTTGGGCTGTGTGCTATGCTGTAGGGCAGCATGTGCAGTGGTAGTGGAATCACAGGATGCATTGTATTTGGGAGCCGGGTAACGAAATTGTAATGATGGGGACACAGTGATAAGGTCACAGGTGAAATTGGTCACAAGGATGAGGGCACCACGATGAGATCATAGCTGAATGGGTCACAAGGGTGAATTCACAGGGATAAGATGATAAGGATAGGGTTATGGGGGGGGTCCCCAAAGGCCAGGGCTGGCTACTGTGGTGACTATGCCAGGGTCAATCTTTAGTTTTCTTGGTTAGGATGACAGTATATAGGAAGAAAAGATTTATTAAGTAGCCTCTGAATTCTCAAATCTCCCCTGTCATGTTTGGAAGTCCTGGCAAATTTTGAGGGAAGAGCCATAACCCTATGTGTTAAGGGGGACCACAGGCTATAGTTCTAAGGGCAGGAAGGGGAGGGTAAAAGTCTCATTATAAATTCTCCAGCTTAATGGTACTTCTTGGAAATGGTACAGTTTCTTGGACTTTATTTGGAGAGGAGATGTATATACACACACACACATTTCTTGACACTCACAATGTTCTGTAGTCTTGCTCTGTGCCCCCATTTTCTTGTTCTTTCATTCTTTGGGGATAAGAGAAATCTGTTGTGCCCAAATTTTAGTCAGGGGCAGAAAATGAGCTCACATAGTGCTTACTATGTGCCACACATTGTGCTAAACACTTCACTAATATTATCTCATTTCTTCCTCACAACAACCCTGCAAGGGTAATAATAGCACCCTCATTTTACAGTTGAAGAAACTGAAGCAAACAGAGGTTAAGTGACTTGTCCAGGGCCACACAGCTAATAAATGTCTGTAGCCACACCCTGAATCAAAAGCTATTTGTATTTGGGAGCCGGGTAACGAAATTGTAATGATGGGGACACAGTGATAAGGTCACAGGTGAAATTGGTCACAAGGATGAGGGCACCACGATGAGATCATAGCTGAATGGGTCACAAGGGTGAATTCACAGGGATAAGATGATAAGGATAGGGTTATGGGGGGGGGTTCCCAAAGGCCAGGGCTGGCTACTGTGGTGACTATGCCAGGATCAACCTTTAGTTTTTTTGGTTAGGATGAATGCAATCAATGTGCTTCAGAAAGGGGCAGGATGAACAGACTACAGGATCACTACTCTTCCCTTCCCTGTCCTTTTGTTTCATAAGACTTGTCTTTAGAAACAATAAAGTATCTGACCTAGCTTCTCTAGGCTGTTCTTTCCACATTGATCAGTCTGTCTAGGACTGTTTATTGGTGTGTTCCAGTAAGATCAGTCTGGTCACTTTGCCTGTGTTAGTCTATGGAGACTGAATAGACATTCAGCCTACTTTAAGCTGATCTACCTAGGGTTAACCTGTCTGAACTAGTTTCTTTGGGTTACTTTATTTGTGTTAGTTTGAATTTTTCTGATTGAGCTGATTGGTGGGGGAGAGTTTGTTTCTACTAGTTTGTCCAGTTCAATCTTTCTGGGATGGACTTGGAATTTTTTGAGAGCTGGACATTTTGAGTTTGTCCCAGACTTTGAGTGCCCTCAAACCCAGGCTGCTGTCCTGGAGCTGTTCAGCAGGTGGCAACCTAGGAATATGACATAAAAACACAGGACTGATTGCAAATGAAATGAGAACATTCACTGTCCCTTTGCGATTCAACGAAACCTTTCTTTGGGAGGGCCCAGAGTCACAAAAGTGGTGGAAGCATTGAAAGACAAGTCACATCAACAAACATTTATTAGGAGCTTAGTATGTGCCAGGCACTGTGCTAAGTATAGGGGATACAAAGAAAGACAAAAGAACAAGAAGCTGGCCTGGGCTGCCCAAATCCTGGGCCAGGACCATTGAGAGGGGGCCCACAGGGAGTGAGACTGGGGATATTGGCGGAGCTGGGGCCACTGTCCCTTGCTCAGGTTGTTTTGCATTCCAGCATCTTTCGGAAACTCTTACGAAAGTTGTCATCCAGGAAGGCATAAAGAAAGGGGTTCAGACAGGAGTTGGTGTAGCTCAGGCTGGTGATGAAATAGGAAATGCCAATGACTAGGGAGGTCTGGGGCAGGTCTGTAGTTAGTGCCACAATGGTTGCCAGGTGGAAGGGCATCCAGCAAAGGAGGCACACTGCTAGGACAATGATGACCATGATGGTCACTTTTCTTTTGGCCTTGTTTAAGGCCCTGGCATTGGAATTTAGGCTCATGGTCCTCAGCTTGTGAAGCATTCCAATGTAAAGGATACAGATGGTTGAAACAGGAATAGCAAAGCCCAGGACCAGGGTATAGATGCGGCTGGCCTTGAACCAGAACCTCTCCGGCTGAGGGAAGCTTAGCCCACAGCTCTTGATCTGCAGTTCATTGGTATAGACACTAGCAAAGATGAAGAAGGGCAGGACAATGAGGGTCACCCAGAGCCAGATGCAGATGCTGGTGGTTCTTGCCGCACTGTAGTTTCGATAGGACAGACGTCGGGACTGGACGGTGGCCAGCACCACCAGGTACCTGTCTACACTCATCACGGTCAGGAAGTAGATACTGGAGAAAATGTTGTAGTGGTCAATGGCCAGGATGACCTTACAAAGGAGCTCACCAAAGGGCCAGTAGCGCAGAAGATGTTCAGCAATATTGATGGGCAGCACCAATGTGAAGAGGTCATCAGCAATGGCCAGATTCAGGATGAACATATTGGTCACTGTCTTCATTTTTGGTGCCTTGAGGATCACGTAGATGACTGCAGTGTTGCCAGTTAATCCCACAGCACAAATAACAGAGTATATCACAGGGAGGAGAATATAGAAGTCTAGAGGTTGTTCTGGGAAGGTGCAGTTGGATTGGCTGCTATTATCTGGGTAAAAGTCACTACCTGTCAA
Source organism: Phascolarctos cinereus (assembly GCF_003287225.1). NCBI lineage: Eukaryota > Metazoa > Chordata > Mammalia > Diprotodontia > Phascolarctidae > Phascolarctos > Phascolarctos cinereus. The sequence continues at coordinate 252,533,976 of NW_027555625.1, forward strand.
ATTGTAGAAAGAGCAATTGTCCTCATACCTCATCCCTATGTCCCCAGCTTGGTGGCGCTGGTCATCCTGCATCATGACCTCTGATGGGGCTAATGGCTTCTGCCCCATATTCCATATAGTGGCTGGAGGGATGAACAGACTGGCTTGTTATTGAGGGCTGGGCTCAGAGCTGGACATTGGGAAAGAAAATAACCAGAAATTTCTGAGGTCTGAGAATCTTACTCAGACATCGCAGCAAGTGCCTCTTCCCTCCTCCCCAAGTGAAAGTACCAGCCCCTTTCCAAGGATAAAAATTCTAGAATAAAACTTCAGAAAGACCAGAAAGGCTCTGAACCCACTCAGAGCACTCAAACCTCATTCCCATTGAATCCTAGGACTCTACATGGTTTCATCTGTCGCTGTCACTTTCCTGCTTTGCTCTGTTCTGTCTGCTCTGCCCAGAGAAATCCACAAATAGGTGATGAATTTTCTCTTAGCCCTTCTCCATGGGCAGGCAGGGCAAGCCTTCTGCCCTCCAGTCCCTGTGAAGGCACCTTCCCTTCTGAGTCAGTCACCTTATATAGCTCCACAAAGCAAGCTGGCTACTCACCACTGCTTCTGTTAAAGTAGAGATTTTACACTGTCCTGGGGAAACAGCTTTTCCTTTTGGGTCATCATTACATTCCACAGAGAATCCAGGCAACAGAGACATTGTGTTGGCAGAAGAAATGCGCTGTCCAGCAAGATAGGAGCGTGACAATCTGGGTGTCAGGCATCCAGGCTGGCTAGGCAACGATGGGGAAGGGGAAGGTAGGGGGATGCTTTCCTTCCTTGCTAACCTGGCCCTATCCTGGCCCTATGCTATCGACAAAACAGCACAGACTTGAGAGACCAGAGAAAAAAGTTTGTGTCTCTGAGGGACTGAGGATGGCCAAACTCAGGATGAACAGCGTTGCCCGCATGCTGCCCATTATACTCTTGTGGTGGAGGGAAGCCAAGCTCCCACAGTGGGTGCCTTCTGCTTCTCACTGCTCTGCTCCCTCATCCCTAAGGGTGATTGGTGGGAACCCAACTCCCATAGTAGGGACATGTAGTCCCTGCATGGCATACCTACTTCAGAGCTGGCTCCCCCAGCTCTGAGAGGCTCCCTGCAAGTCTATGCCTGAGAGGAGTCTAGCTCCCTTGGCCCCTTACCTCAGTCTCAGCCTTATCTCAGCCTCTGCTGCTAAAACCTGAGCCCTGAGTGGTCATTCTCCTTACCTGCAGCTTTTCCTGATCACTGCCACCGCACCGGTGTCTCCGAGCCTGAGCCCAGCCTTCTCTTCTCTGCAGACGCAGGCGGAGGTGGAGGGTCTCTGAGCCCTGATGACGCTGGCAGCCCAGGGGATTACACTTGCATCCACAAGCAAATGAACTGAGAAGTTCGTGCTGCTCAGGCTGGGACCTGTGACTGACTGGCCCCCCTCTTCAAATGTAACAGCAACTGAGTGCGTGTGTGTGTGTGTGTGTGTGTGTGTGTGTGTGTGTGTGTATGTGTGTTTGTGAATGGATGTTTATAAGAGTGTGGAGAGTGTGTTTGTGAGAGTGTGTTTGTGTTTTTGTGGGTGTGTCCCTTTGAGTCTATGTGTACCTGGGTATGTCTTTGGTTTCTCTTTATGATCTTATTTGTGTATCTGTGTGTGTTGGTGTCTGTTTGTGTATCTGTTTATATCTATGCTCTTAACCCCAAGCTATCAGCTTATAGCTTATTAGTCAAGCTATGTGTGTTCCAGGGGGCAGGAGGATCCCAGGACAAGTTACTTGGAGAGAAGGAGCCACGGCCATATCTGTGTACCTTTCAACCCTAGAAGAGAAGTGATCACCTTTCCTTTTATGTTGGCTCACGTAGCTTATTTATTTGTTTAAAATTCCCCTAGTAGAGCAGAGGAGTCAGCCTTTTCCAGAACAGGCTGCTCTTGCAGGAAAGAAGAGGCAGCTTGAGTGCCCAAGGTCTTTACCTGCTCATCACCCTTGCCCTCTGGGTCACCTTAGCTATCTGGCTCTGATAATGCTGGGTTTATGTGCAGAGGTCTTCATTGTCTTAGCTCAAGTCTTCTCATCAGCTCTAATCTCCAGAACATGCTGGTGTTTCTAGATACAATATGTATGGGTGGTTTGGGACAGTTAAGATTCTGCCAGGTCAATCCTACCTTCTCCAAGTTTGAAGAAACCCTTATGATTCACTTGCAGACCAGACCCATGAAACGAAGGCAGAAAATGCCTTCCCTCACTAAGTTGACGGGAGAACAGGGATAAGTTGGGGGGTCTTCCAAACCACCTTAATACTAACCTGAACCTTCTCCTAATATTCCATATATTCCAGTTACTCTTGAAACCAAGTGGAAAGTCCCCTAATGCTCCCTTGCCCTTCACGTTCCACATTATTGTTCCAAGTCCTCCAAAACAAAGTTGTTGTTCATTCATTTCAGTTTTGTCTGACTTTTCGTGACCCCATTTGGGATTTTCTTGGCAAAGACACTGGAGTGGTTTGCCATTTCCTTCTTCAGCTCATTTTACAGATGAAGAAACCGAGGCAAACAAGGTTAAGTGACTTGCCTAGGGTCACACTAGCAAGTGTCTAAGGATGGATTTGAACTCATGAAGGTGAGTCTTCCTGACTCCAGGCCCAGCATTCCATCTACAGAGACCTTCTGAAGCAAAGGCAACCTTAGAAATAAAGAAACTGAAGCCCAGAGAGATTAGGTGATCACATAGTCAGAGTTAGATTCTTCTTTCCAAATTTTCCCTCTCTTGCTTCACTTAGCAAGAGGCAGCATTTTATAGTATATAAAGGGCTGGCCTCAGAGCCAGGAAGACCTAGATTTCAACTCTAGTCTCTGGCTCGGAATGTCTGTGTGACCCTGGGCAAGTCACTTAATTTCTTAGTACTCTAGGCCAGAGCTGTCAAGCAGGTGGCCAGCAACAGTCCTGAGTGAGATCCAAACCAGATTAAAAGGTAATAGGGAAATATTTAACAAAATAAATAAAAATATGGTAGAACATAGAAAATGTTGATATGTGGTTTTCTAAGGCACATGACCTCAAGGGATCCTTATGTAAGGTTTAGTGGTTCCTGTTTCTTTTGAGTTTAACACCATCCTTTAGGTAACTCTCTAAGATATAAGTAGCAGAAAGGTGCCAACCTGTATTGGTAGTGGGAGTTTTCTCATCTGAATGCCCCCTATTTCAATTAAATCCTAGGTCTAGTCCCTATCCCTATAGCTTTAACCTAAAAACAAAGGTACGTATGGAAAGAGTACTAGTCTTTAACATTATAAGACCTTGGATTTGAATTCTTGACTGGGTCACTCCCTTTCTCTGAGATTCAGTTTTCTCATCTGTAAAATGGGGATAACATTTATACCAATTATAAAGCCCTTATAGGAGTGTGAACTAATGTTATTATAGGAATGTATGTTTTTCCCCTCTCTTTCCTAATTTAGTCTCCCTGATAAAAGTTCTCTGCTCTTTGCAGGGATTAATGGATCTTGGAGAATCACGTTCCAGCAAGAGTTGGCCTTTTTTTTTCCCCTGGGAAGGCACTGATCTTTGTCTCTGTCAGAGATCTACAGCCCGTTTTACTCTTCTTGGCGTTGATTTAGGTTTCTTCTTGCCTTTGATAGGTTCAAACCAAAACCAGTTTAGGAATGAAGCAGTCAGCCTTTGGAAAGCAGATGAGAGTCAGAAAAGAAGTTTTTCTGGAAAAGCTGAGTGTGGGGAAAGCTCCCTTTATAGAATATTACTGATTGAGAATGCGTTTCTTATTTAAGAAGTATCCTTTCTCTGCTAACATTGCTTATAATCTCAGGGGTGTATTCCTTTGTGGAGAAATGGACCTAAGATAGAATATTGATCACACTTTAAGATGGTAGCAAGCCATTATATAGCTGTAATGTCAACTCTGGGCTTATAACTTGTTTCAGTCTTGAGATTGGTCAATCAATAATGATAAACACTTACACAAATAATAACAACAATAAACCACAAATAATAAACATTTATTGTCTACTATGTTAGAGGGGCCAGCTACGTGGGTCAGTGGATAGAGTGAAGTGAGGAAGACTCATCTTCATGAGTTCAAATCTGACCTCAGACACTTATTGTGTGACCTTGGGATCACTTAACCCTGTCTACCTCAGTTTCTTCACATATAAAATGAATTGGAAGGAAATGGCAAACCAGTTCAGTATCTTTGCCAAGAAAACCTCAAATGGGATCACAGATAGTTGGACAGGACTGAACAGCAACCACAAAAAAAGTTGTAGGCCCCGGGCTAAGCCCTGGGGATACAAAAAGAGTTCAAAGACAGTTCCTGCCCTCAAGGAGCTTATGATCTGTTAAAGCCTCCCACAAATAACTCTTTGACTTATGCTCCGCACCCAGAGCATCACCTAGAAACATCAGAACTTGCCGATGTCTTAGTCTCCATAGATGTGGGTAAGAGGACCCTCAGTCCTGATACAAGTATTAAAACTAATAATATTTATCAGATGCAGAAAACAAAGCACAAAGGACTCAAGGAAGCCCTGAACAGTTGCTGCAGTTCTCCTTTATTCAGAGTCCTAGTGCCACGCTCTATTGTTGAAGTTCTTGAGGGAAACACACCACATAAACATGGTGGCATTGGCAGGCAAGACCAGGTTTGCTCTTCCATATTGAGGATCTGTTCTTTGCTGCTTCTCCAGCTCCTGGACCATGGCTCTAGGAGCTCTTCTTCTCTTTCCAGGAGGTTGAGTCCAGGAACTCTGACCATTCCACCACTGCCTGCAGCTATTGCCGTCTCTTGAGCCAAGTGATTCCCTCTTCTCCTAAGACTTGTCAAGATACTATTAAGAGACACCCTGTTTTCCAGAGCTAAGGCCAAGCAAGCAGGCTTGTGCACTGAGCTTGGCATAACCTGGATGATCTGAGCCCCAGCAAAATCCCAGAATTATTTCACATAATTATTGCACTGCTTTGACTAGCACCAGCTATTCTCTGAGTTTGGACAAGCACTGGACAAGCTCAGACAAGTTCTAGTCATGAAGCCCTGCTATGAATCAGACTTATCACATTGTTGCTGTTACCTCTCATTGTTAGGGCTATAGCTCATGGCGCAACCATTGGTATAAGTATTGAGGTCTAGCCACACTAAAGTGGGTTCCCCCTCCACAAGGGGTGGCCCCAGCACATGTGTTTAACTTGTCCCCTTGCTTGCAAGCCATTTCCCTTTCTTTGAAATTAAACTCCTATTTGACTCCTGAGTCTCCTGTCCCTAGGCTGCTCTGTTTGGCTCTTTTCAGCCTCCACAGGTTAGAGGCCGGTTCAGTCCAATTAACAGATTACAAGATTCTTTCTCCAAGAATTCCTTTAAAGTCTTGCCAATGGGGGCAGCTAGGTGGCACAGTGGATAGAGCACTGGCCCTGGATTCAGGAGGACCTGAGTTCAAATCCGGCCTCAGACACATAACACTTACTAGCTGTGTGACCCTGGGCAAGTCACTTAACCCCATTGCCTAAGCAATCAATCAATCAATCAATAAATAAATAAAATAAAGTCTTGCCACTGCCTCTCCAGGGCTCATATATCTCCAGAGAGTTTCCCTGAGGAGAGTTGTGTGGATGAGCAGGTTGCCTGCTTCTCAGTGATAACAAACCTGTGCTTAGCTCAGTCTTTGTTTAGTTCTCTTGTCTTTAATTTCTACCTCCCCCATCCCCACTGTTTTTTTCTTCAAAATAAACCTTTATTTCTGGTGTCACTTTTTGAAAAAAATTCATCTTTTATTTCTTTTTAATTTTTCTTATTTATCTTTTTTATTAATTTATTTATTTTTAATTTTCCACATTCATTTCCACAAGATCTGGAGTTCCAAATTTTCTCCCCATCTTGTCCCTCCCCCCACCCCAAGATGTCATGCATTCTGAATACCCCTTCCCCTAATCTGCCCTCCCTTTTATCTCCCCCCTCTTCTTTTATCCCCTTCCTCTTCTATTTTCCTGTAGGGTAAGATAGATTTCCATACCCAATTGAGTGTGTATGTTATTCTCTCCTTAAGCCAAATCCAATGAGAATAAGATTCACTCATTCCTTCTCACCTTTCTCCATTTCCCCTCCACTGTAAAAGCCTTTTCTTATCTGTTTTATGTGAGATAATTTACCCCATTCTACCTCTCCCTTTCTCCTTCTCCCAGTATAATCATCTCTCACCCCTTACTTTTGTTCTCCAGATATCACTCCTTTGCCTTCAACTCAGCCTGTGCCATCTATCTATCTATCTATCTATCTATCTATCTATCTATCTATCTATCTATCCATACATACATACATACATATAAATTTTTCCCCCTCCAACTACCCTAATACTGACAACGGTCTCATGAATTACAAATATCATCTTTCCATGCAGGAATGCAAACAGTTCAATCTTAATAAGTCCCTTATGATTTCTCTTTTCTGTTCACCTCTTCATTCTTCTCTTGAGTCTTGTATTTGCGAGTCAACTTTTCTATTCAGCTCTGGTCTTTTCATCAAGAATACTTGAAAGTCCTCTATTTCACTTAATGTCTATTTTTTCCCCTAAAGGATTATACTCAGTTTTGCTGGGTAGGTGATTCTTGGTTGTAATCCTATCTCCTTTGCCCTCTGGAATATTATATTCTAAATCCCTCCGGTCCTTTAATGTAGAAGCTGCTAAATCTTGTGTTATCCTGATTGTATTTCCACAGTACTTGAATTGTTTCTTTCTGGCTGCTTACAATATTTTCTCCTTGACCTGGGAACTCTGGAATTTGGCTACAATGTTCTTAGGAGTTTTCCTTTGGGGATCTCTTTAAGGAAGTGATCGGTGCATTCTTTCCATTTCTATTTTACCCTCTGTTTCTAGAATATCAGGGTTTTCCTTGATAATTTCTTGAAAGATGATATCTAGGCTCTTTTTTTGGTCATGGCTTTCAGATAGTCCAATAATTTTAAAGTTCTCTCTCCTGGATCTATTTTCCAGGTCAGTTGTTTTTCTAATGAGATATTTCGCACTGTTTTCTATTTTTTCATTCTTTTGGTTTTGTTTTACAATATCTTGATTTCTCATAAAGTTACTAGCTTCCATTTGTTCCATTCTAATTTTTTTATTTTAAATTTAAAAAAAAATTTTTAATATATGTTTTTAAAACTTTGGGTTACAAATTTTCTCCCTTCCTCCCTCCCCACCCACCCTCATTGAAAAGGCAAGCATCTCGATACAGGTTATAGATGTGTAGTCATGCAAAACACTTCCATAGTAGTCCTGTTGTGAAAGTCTTAAGTATATTTCCCTTAATCCTATCCTACCCCCCATTTATTCTATTCTCTCTTTTGACCCTGTCCCTCCTCAGAAGTGTTTGCTTTTGATTATCCCCTCCTCTAATCTGCCTTCCCCTCTATCAACCCCCTGATCTCTTGGCACTTCCCCCCTAATTTTCCTATAGGGTAAGATAGATTTCCATACCCCATTGTGTATGTTATTCCCTCCTTAAGCCAAATCCTTATGAGAATAAGATTCACTCATTCCCTCTCACCATCCCCCTTTTCCCCTCCACTGTAAAAGGCTTTTCTTGTCTCTTTCATGTGAGATAATTTACCCCATTCTACTTCTCCCTTTCTCCTTCTCCCAGTATAATCCTCTCTCATCCCTTAATTTTATTTTCCAGATATCACCCCTTCATCTTCGACTCACCCTGTGTCCTCTATCTATGTATACATACATATAAATTTTTTCCTCCCACTACCCTAATACTGACAAAGGACTCATGGGTTACTAATATCATCTTTCCATGCAGGAATGTAAACAGTTCAACCTTAATAAGTCTCTTATGATTTCTCTTTCCTGTTTACCTTTCCATGTTTCACTTGAGTCTTATATTTGAAAGTCAAATTTTATATTCAGCTCTGGTCTTTTCCTCAGGAATGCTTGAAAGTCCCTATTTCATTGAATGACCATTTTTTAATCCTGAAGAATTATACTCATTTTGCTGGGTAGGTGATTCTTGGTTGTAGTCCTATCTCCTTTGCCCTCCAGAATATCATACTCCATGCCCTTCAGTCCCTTAATGTAGAAGCTGCTAAATCTTGTGTTGTCCTGATTGTGTTTCTACAATACTTGAATTGTTTCTTTCTGGCAGCTTGTAATATTTTCTCCTTGACCTGGGAACTCTAGAATTTGGCTATGAGTTTTCCTTTGGGGATCTCTTTCAGGAGGTGATTGGTAGATTCTTTCAATTTCTATTTTGCCCTCTGGTTCCAAAATATCAGGGCAGTTTTCCTTGATAATTTCTTGAAAGATGATGTCTAGGCTTTTTTTTTGATCATGGCTTTCAGATAGTCCAATAATTTTTAAGTTCTCTCTCCTGGATCTATTTTCCAGGTCAGTTGTTTTTCCAATGAGATATTTCACATTCTCTTCTATTTTTTCATTCTTTTGGATTAGTGTTACAGTGCCTTTATTTCTCAAATTGTCACTGACTTCCAATTTCTCCATTTGAATTTTTAAGGAAGTATTTAAGGAAGTAAGCTTTTGGACTTTCTTTTCCATTTGGCCAGTTTTGCTTTTTAGGGCATTCTTCTCCTCACTGGCTTTTTGGATCTCTTTTGCCATTTGGGTTAGGCTATTTTTTAAAGTGTTATTTTCTTCAGTATTTTTTGGGTCTCCTTTAGCATCACTCTCAGTTTTTCCTCTACTTCTCTTACTTGCTTCTCAAAATCCCTTTTGAGCTCTTCCATGGCCTGGGACCAATTCATATTTTTCTTGGAGTCTTTGGATGTAGGAGCTTTGGCTTCATTGTCTTCTTCTGGTTGCACGTTTTGATCTTCTTTGTCACCAAAGTAAGATAATATAGTCTGACTCTTTTTGTGCTGCTTGCTCATGATCCTGGCCAACTATTTGAGTAACAAACTCTTTGTTAAGGTAGGGGTCTGTTTCTAGTGTGGAGAATGTACTGTCCCAAGCTTCAGGGGTTTTGTGCAGCTGTTTTCAGAGGTACTTCTAGGGACCTGTAAATTTTCAGCTCTTCCAAGGTGCTATGATCAAGGGTGAGGTGATTACTCCCTTCCTGTCCTGTGCTCTGGTCAATATGTGACCACGAGTACTCTTTTCTGTCTTGGAACTGTGAGGAGGGTTTCCTCCCCACAGCCACTACAAGCTATGCCATTCCAGCTCTCCTCACTCCGGGACTACCACCCAAACTGTGACCCAGATTCAAGCACGGGCAAAGCAAGAGGATCCTGCACCATCAGAGAGATCCCTGCAATCCCCTTCTGATCAGCCAATTGATTTCCCCTCTGTGGGCTGGAAGCTCAGGAGGCAGCTGCCACCCCGGGGCTAGCTCAGGAACTGGAGCTGAAACCCTGTGCTCCTCTCTTGCCACTACAGAAACAGACTTTTCCCACTGACCTTCTAAGTTGTCTTTGGCATTCATGGGTTGGGAAGTCTGGAAACTGCCACAGTTGCACCTGATTCAGTCCTCTGAGGCCTGCTCCAGGTTCAATGTGGCCTGTGCACCCACACCAAACTGTGCTCTTCTCCCAGCCTTATGTGATATACCTTTCTGATCAACCATCTAGGTTGTTTTGGGCTGGAAATTTGTTTCACTCTGTCTTTTTGAGGATTCTGCTGCTTTAGAATTTGTTTAGAGCCATTTTTTAATAGGCATTTGGAGGGATTTGGGAGAGAGCTCAAGCAAGTCACTGCTTTTACTCTGCCATCTTGGCTCCGCCCCTTTCCATTCTAATTTTTAAGGAAGTATTTTCTTCAGTAAGCTTTTGGACTTCCTTTTCCATTTGGCCAATTATGCTTTTGAAGGCATTCTCCTCATTGGCTTTTTGGACCTCTTTTGCCATTTGGGTTAGGCTGTTTTTTGAGGTGTTATTTTCTTCAGTATTTTTTTGGGTCTGCTTTAGCAAGCTGTTGACTTGTTTTTCATGATTTTCTTGCATCGCTCTCATTTCTCTTCCCAGTTTTTCCTCTACTTCTCTTACTTGCTTCTCAAAATCCTTTTTGAGCTCTTCTATGGCCTGGGACCAATTCATATTTTTCTTGGAGTCTTTGGATGTAGGAGCTTTGGCTTCATTGTCTTCTGGTTGCACGTTTTGATCTTCTTTGTCACCAGAGTAAAATTCTATGGTCTAACTTATTTTTGCGCTGTTTACTCATGATCTCAGCCAATTACTTGACTATTAACTCTTTGTTAAGGTAGGAGTCTGCTTCCAGCATGGAGAATGTACTGTCCCAAGCTTTAGGGGTTTTGTGCAGCTGTTTTCAGAGATACTTCTAGGGACCTGTAAATTTTCAGTTCTTCCAAGGTGCTATGATCAAGGGTGAGGTGTGTACTCCTTTCCTGGCCTATGCTCTGGTCCATGAGAGACCACAAACACTCTTTTCTGCCTTGGAACTGTGAGAAGGATTCCATCTCTATTGTCACCACAAGCTCCACCATGCCAGAGCTCCTCCTCACTCCAGGATTGCCACCCAGAACTGTGACCCAGATCAAAGCACAGGCGAAGCAAGAGATTCCTGCTTCAGCACCAGCAAAGAGATCTGTGCAATTCCCCTCTGATCAGCCACTCAATTGCCCCTCTTATCTGTGGGCTGAGGGCTCTGGAAGCAGCTGCTGCCTCGGGACTGTGCCAGGACTGGGGCTAGGACTGAGTTTCTCTCTCACCATGGTCACAGACTTTTCCCACTGACCTTCTAAGTTGTCTTTGGTGTTTGTGGGTTGAGAAGTCTGGAAACTGCCACAGTTGCCCATGATTCAGTCCCCTGAGGCCTGCTCCAGGTTTGCTGAGGCCTAGTCTTTGCCTGCGTGCCCACACTGAGCTGAGTTCCTCTCCTAGCCCGGCACAATAGACCTTTCCAATCAACCACCCAGGTTGTCTTGGGCTGGAAATTTATTTCACTCTGTCTTTTTGTGGGTTCTGCTGCTCTAGAATTTGTTTAGAGACATTTTTACAGGTATTTGGAGGGGTTTGGGAGAGAGATCAAGAAAGTCACTGCTTTTACTCAGCCCTCTTGGCTCTGCCTCCCACCCTCTTTTACAGACCAAGTCTAGGATGTGTCTCAGATCCATAGCTCCACAAATTCCCAAATGTCATGTCTTAATCTGTCATCATTAAAGGACCAACAAGGTGTCAATGGGAGTGCCCACACATTGTAAAGGGAGATATATATTCAAGGCTAGAACAAAGGCTTCATCTTTTTTATTTTATTTTATTTTTTACATCTTTTAACCTCATTAAGTAGATCAGGCTACTTTTATTATACTTTCTCCACTTAAAAAATCACATATTTAAAGGAAAACTAATTTCTGATAAAAATTAGCAATATTACTTTTTTTATTTCACTTTTATTTGCATGTTAATGACAAATGTATTCCCATGCCATCAGTTTTTGTCTCTTCAGTGTCTTTCAGGAGATCTTTTTTCTTTTGAGCAACCTCTTCTTCTGGTTTAGGAACAGTTTGTTCCTTTTCAGTAAGTATCATCTCAATGTGGCAAGAAGAACTCATGTGTAGGTTGATTAGTCTCTGAGCCCTGTAAGTATGACTTTGCGTTTTGGGAGCCTTGTTAACCTGGATATGCTCAAGGACAAAAGAATCCACAAACAAACTCTTGAGTTCTGTGTTACTCTCTGCATTTTTAAGCATATGCAGCAAGAACTCAGCACTCTTTTTGGGTCAATGACCCTGTGTCCAACCCCGTTGTTTAGACTGGGCATACTTGGGGAGACTAGAAGGCAGCATATGTGGGGCAACTCAAACCATCATGCTCACTATCTTGACCACCATCTTCCTTCAGACCTTGTTGGACATAACTCAGGACCCTGAACACAAGAACATTGAAAATCTCAGACCAACATCCCCTGAAGTCACCATTGAGGGGAGACATCATTGTAGAGAAGGGACTCATGTTACTCATCACCAGTAGCAACAACTGTTGACAATTGCTACCAACAGGCAGAAGAAGCCTGGGAGTGGCAGACCTTCTTTCTTCCTTGCCCCTAGCCGCAGACCAATGATCCTGCTTCCCTTACAGACATTATCAGGGAAGGTGACTCCTGTAGAGAATTTCAACCAATTGTGACTGACAGGCTGGGCAAGCCAGCCTAGATGAAGCAGCAACGTTCCCTGAGGGAAGCAGGAGACACTCCGTGCCAGACAAGTCAAACCACCATCACCTTGACAATCATCTCCCCTGAGACCCTGATGGAGACAGCCCAGGAACCCAGGAACCCATGGAATAGCAATTCTTCCAACCCAGGGCCCTTAGCCATCATCCTGTGGAGGTGCAGCCTGGAAAGTGCTTCTGCTATAGACACAGCTACTGAAGATCCAGGAAAGATAGAAAGTTCTTGTCACCAAAGTCCTTGGTGTTCAACATCAGAACTTTATATGATTTTATCAGCAGAAATGACATTAAAGAAGAGATACTTTCCCCTTACACCTTGAAGACCATGGGACTTTTCCATCTGATCTGTGGCTGAAACTTTCTGTATATGTTATTAGATTGTGAGTTTCTTGAGAGCAAGAACTATCTAATTTTTCTATTTATATCTCAATTACTTTGCACAGTAAGTGCACACAGTAAGCACATAGCAAGTGCTTAATAGGGGGCAGCTAGGTGGCACAATAGATAGAGTGCTGGGCCTGGAGTCAGGAAGACCTGAGTTCAAATCTGGCTTCAGACACTTACTAGCTGTGTGACCCTGGGCAAGTCACTTAACCCTTTTTGCCTGTTTCCTTATCTGTAAAATGAGCCGGAGAATGAAATGGCAAACCACTCCAGAATCTTTGACAAGAAAACCCCAAATGGGCTCATGAAGAGTTGGACACAACTGAAACTTCTGAGCAACAAGTGCTGAATAAATGCTTTATTCATTCTTTCATCATCCACTTAGCTTTTTACAAAGGGCCTTCCATTATGCATGCTCAGAAGCTGGCTCACCAATCATCTATGTTCTCCCACTATCCATTCTTCTTTGGCCACTCCCTCTTTATACTTGTATCTCCAGTACCTGGCATAGAATAAGTTCTTAATAAATGCTTGGTGACTGACTCAATATTATGATTATATAAATTCTTTTCAACATCAAAATCCTCAAAAAAGTGATCTGTATTTGTTGCTTCCACTTCTCTTTCTACTCAGCTTCTAAGCATCTTGAAATTTGGCTTCTGGCCCAACCACTCAACTGAAGCTCCTCTCTCCAAGGTTACCAAATGACCTTTTATTGCTAAAGCCAATAGCCCTCCCTCAGTTCTCCTTTCTCTTGACTTCTCTGCAGCTTTTGACCATCTTCTCCTAAATATTTGCTTTCCACCCTTGGCTCTTTCTTGGTTTTCCTCTTACCTGCTATCATTCTTTCTGTTTCTTTGTGAGATTATTTGTCCATTTGCTTGTGCTACATACAAGGCTTTGTCCTTGGCCTTTTCTTCACTTTCTCTATATTATCTTGTTTGGTGACTCATCAGTTCATGGATCATCTCTTTTTAGATAACTCCTGAACCTGCATATCCAGCCCTACTCTCTTTCTTGAGCTCCAGTACCGTATTATCTGTTGCACACCATCACCTAGATGTGCAATAGGCATCTCAAAGTCAATATAACCCAAATGGGACACAATATCCTTTCCACTCAACCCACCTCTTTTCCTAACTTTTTATTTCTGTTGATGATGCTACTATCCTTCCATTTATCCTGGTTTGCAACCTTGTAGTCATTCTTAATTTTTCATTCTTCTTCATCGCAAACCACACCTAATTATTTCCCAGTCTTGTTCATTCTGTTTTCACAATATCTCACATCTATCCCCTTATCTTCACTCCCATAGTGACCACTCCCATTTAAACTCTCTACCTCTGCCCTAGACCTCTACAACAGCCTATTTTCTTCCATGTTCTTTCCTCTCCAATCCATTCTTTCCATGGTTATAAAAATAATCTTTTAAAACAGGATTTCCAACCTTTTCTTGTGTCATAGACTCTTTTGGAAGTCTGGTGAAACCCATGAGCCCTTTCTCAGAATAATATTTATTGTCTTCATTCATAACTGAAGGAAATGCTAAATTTTAGCTGGAGATTAGTAAAAATAAAGATGTAATTTTTTCCCCATCCAAATTCACAAATCTCCTGAAATCTCTCCATGGTCCAGGTTTAGGATCCATCTTCATGTTTGACTACATCATTCCCCTGCTCAAGAAGGTTCATTGTCTCCTTATTACCCAGAGAAAATAGGCACTCCTCTCTTTGGCATTTAAAACCCTTCATAATCTGGCTTCAATCTACCTTTCCAGGCTTATTTCGTGTTGTACCACCCCCCTCACACCAATTGTGGTCAAACTAGTCTTTTTGCTGCTCCTTATCTATGATATTTCATTTCTTACCTTTGTGCCTTTGGAATACTTTTCTTTCTCCTAGAACTCTCTGCTTGTTTCAAGGCTCAGGTCAGGTGCCACCCCCTACCTGAGGCCTTTTCTGGTCCCCCCCTCCAGGTTGTAGCGTTCCCTTCACAAATGACATCTTATATACTTTATGTTTACTTATCTATGTTCATATTTTATCTCCCTAGTAGAATATAAGCTTTTTGAGGGGAGGACTATTTATTTTTCTCTTTTTATTCCTCAAACTCAGTATACTTCTTTGTACATAGTAGGTTCTCAATAAGTATTTGCTGAATTAAATTGATGGGGAACAGAGACATTCTTTAGGCCATTTCCCTCCAACCCCAAATGCTTTAGAATCTACTTGCTTTGTTCCTACTATGAGGAGACAGAAATCTTTGATGTCTTCAATTTCTAAAATTTGGCCTTTTATGAAAGTAAATAGTCCGTGAACTGGAGAGGTTCTTGAGGAGGGTGGGGATCACTGGAGGGTTGGGCTTCTTGATTTTCTATTGGCCCAAGAGTGATCAGCAAATAGCAGAAAGGTTTGGTTATGTGGCAAAACTTTAAAATTCTTCTTTTTTGTGCTTTGTTTGTACTTTTGAAGGAACTTTTTTTTTCTGTTTTGTTTTTGTTTATATATTACTTTTATTTGTCCAGAGATGTTAGAATAAAATATATTATTAAAAACAAGAAAAATGAAACCAATAGTCCCTGCTTCATAGTGTCATCAGGTAATATTCTTCATAATAGTAAAATACCACACAGTCTAAGCTACTGCTTAAAGAGATAATGTAAATGTGAGAATAAAATGGGAAGTAAAAGCTCTAGCCAGGATTCATCCTTTTTCTAAAATCAGCTTCCCTGGCAGCAAAGAAAGACTAAAAGGCTGCTATGTTTCAAAAAATGGCTCAGAATGACTCTTCAGGATCAAAAGTGACTTTCCCCTCAATTTTAGTGTTATGAGAAATATATTTTTCGTGGTCCATAATGATCCATTAATGATGTTATTCTTTATGGACCATCCCTAACTGGCTGTTTACATTTGCATTTAGAAGAAGAGTCTTGAAATGTGGTTTCTCCACTAGCTCATTTTGCCAGAGTCTCTATTTTTCTCTTTTCTATGACTGAATTTCCAGCACACTCCCAGAGCCCAAGCTGTGCGCTGCTATTGTGTCTATGTGGGCTCAGGGTACCTTTGGAAGTAGGTAACTGTAGAGTTGTCTCTGTTGTCATCCAGGGCCTGTCCGGCTTTGCAGACAGCTCTTAATTGAGAGTAGGGGATCTGAAGCCACTCCTCAAGCAGTTAACTCTCTGTGAAATATTGAATGGCGAAGACCATTCTGGCAGGCTTTGATCCTCCATGAGGCTTGTTAGACTCATTGTCACTGTGTCCTGGCCTCCAGGGAAAAGCTCATGGTTCACTTGCTCCAGTTTGGGGAGGGGGAAAAAACTGCCTGCAGTTCATCTCTACCTGGGTGTCCCAGAACCATTTCCAACATAACATGTCTAAAATTGAGCTCTTTATATTTCCCCTCAAATTCACTTCTACTTCAAGCTTCCTGATTTTTGTAGGGGGCGCCATTATGCTTCCAGGCACATAAACTTGCAAATTTAGGGCCATACTTGACTTTCCCTCTCTCTCCATACTCAGTTGCTTGCCAAGTCTTTCTGAGCCCACCCCCACAACTTACCTTTTCTTTTCTCTCTTCTCACATAGCCTCCACGCTAGCTCAGGCCCTCATCACCTCTCACCTGGGCTATCCCGTAGCAATTGGTCTCCCTCCCTCTAATTTCTCTTCTCTAAACCATCATCCACAAAGCTGTCAAACCAGTATTCCTCAAACGGAGATCTGACCATGTTGTTCCTCTATGCACAAGTTTTCAATGGCTACTTATTACTTACAGGATAAAACAGAAAATCCTCACCTTAGCATTTGAGGCTTTCCAAAATCTGACCTATATCTTCAAAATCATTTGATATTATTTTCCTTCATGCACCTCAACCCAGTCAAACCTACCTCCTTGCTATTTCCTGGACAAGATGTCCTATCTCCATCCTCTATGCCTTTGTATAAGTGATTTCTCCATTTTAAAAAATTCTCTCCTTCCTCACCTCTGCCTTGTAGGAAACCCAGGGTCCTTAAAAGCATAGCTCAGGTGTTACCCCTTAAGCTTTTTTCCCTCCTGATCCCTTCAGTTATTATTACTCTTTCTCCTGAAATTAGTTTGAATATAATTTGTACATACTTCCTTGTATATATGTATCCCTTCAAAATAATCTAAGTTCCTTTACTGCTTGGGCTATTCATTTTGGTCTTTGTATTGCCTGTGCTTAGCACAGTGTCTTCCACATAACAGTCACTTATTTGTTTGCTGATTCAATCTATCAATCATTTGAATTTTGAATTCTTGATCTGATATGAATTAGACTAAAAAGATTTAGAAGTGCCTTCTACCTCTGAGAGTCTGAGATTCATACCCAAGGTCAAGAGATGATGTCATGTCTCCCAGGCAAGGGATGGGCTGTAGGGAGAAACAGGGATTCCTGAGGCTCTGGGGATTGGGAGGAAAGACATGCTCTTGGGGCTCAGGTTTGTATAGATACGTGTGGTCCCATGATCCCAAGTCATCCAAATCACGTACCTGCATGTCTCCCCATAGATCCTATTTTCATGACATTACTTTGGACTTCTTGGTGGATCTGGAAGAGGTCCCCAAAGTTCCTAAACTGTGGAGAGTGAGAGGTTCAAACTATGTGAAATTTTCATTCAGCTCAAAAATAGGTCACTGTGGTGAGTTCACAAAGGAAATTAAGAGGAGTACTTAACCTTGGAGGGGCAGCACAGGGTGGTGCAAAGAATACTAGCCTTGAACTGGGTACAAGTCCAGGCTCAGACACTTACTATAAATAAACATTTTTGAGTTGTGTGACTATGGGTCACTTTAGCAAGTGAGTTTATCACTGTCAGCCTCAGTTTCTCCCTTTATAAAATGAGATTGTTCTGGTAACATATGGAACCAGGAAGAAGAGAAAAGGAGAGAGAGAAAGCAAGAAGGAGGGAGAGAGAGAGGGAGGGAGACAGAGAGGAAGGGAGGGAAGGAGGGAGACAGAAAGGGAGAGAAAAAGAGGGAGAGAGAGAGAGAGAGAGAGAGAGAGAGAGAGAGAGAG
Source organism: Phascolarctos cinereus (assembly GCF_003287225.1). Taxonomy (NCBI): domain Eukaryota; kingdom Metazoa; phylum Chordata; class Mammalia; order Diprotodontia; family Phascolarctidae; genus Phascolarctos; species Phascolarctos cinereus. The sequence goes on from NW_027555625.1 coordinate 252,551,547, forward strand.
AGAGAGAGAGAGAGAGAGAGAGAGAGAGAGAGAGAGAGAGAGAGAGAGAGAGAGAGAGAGAGAGAGAGAGAGAATATGTGGTGAGCTCCAAGGAAAGAAGAATTGTAGAGATTTTACTCTTAGCTTGCACGGAGGAGATGGCATTAAAAGATGGCAGTGTGGTATAGTGAAAAATTGCATTGGATTTGGAGGCTGGTGATTCAAATCCTGACTCTGTGAATTACCTGGCTGGTGAGGTAGCTAGGTGGTTCCCTGAACAGAGTGCTAGACTTGGAATCAAGAAGACTTGAGCTAAAATCTTGTCTCAGATATTTACTGGCTCTGTGATCCTGGGCAAATCATTTAGCTTTTCTCAGTCCTTGATTCTTCATCTGTAAAATGGGGATAATAATATCACATACCTCATGGGGTTGCTATGAGGGTCAGATGAGATAACATATGTAAAATGTTTTGCAAACCTTAGAGTACTTATATATGAATTCTAGCTATTGTGACTGTTATTGAACTCCTGGTTCAATAGTTTCCTACTATTCAAAATGAAGGAATTGGACTAGATTATCTCTAATATTCTTTATAACTCTTAATGACTATAATTTCATGATTACAGAACTTTAGAGACTTATTCTCATCTTGTCTGTTAAACTAGTAAATGGATGATCATGAGGAACAGCAGAAAGTTGGTCTGAGAAGAAAAAAAAATCCCTATATCTCCTTTTTAATAAGTAGGAAGGACTAAGGACTTGAGGGAGAAATTGTAGAGAATTACACACATTTTTAGGTGAAATGTCTGTTCATTGAATAATTTATATTTTATTTATTTTTTTTGAGGGGGGAGAAGCCAAAGAACAGCAATGGATAGGGCTCTGATACAGAAGAGAAAGCCTGGATTTTGCCATTTACTGGTATTGTGAATTATGTGTACTGTACAGATTCAAGGAGGAGACTGATTCTCTAGCAATTCCTAATGCTTTCACATTGTGTAGAATTTTATCTGCATTGTAGTTGTATAAAATCTGGATGTTTATGTATGTCCTTGGGCAAGGAGGGGACTCCCAGGTCCCAGGTTTTACAACTCTAAATGCTTTCTTGTAGTGTGTGTGTGTGTGTGTGTGTGTGTGTGTATGTGTGTGTATGTGTGTGTGCACACGCGTGTGTGTGCGTGTGTATGAAACTCAACTCAAATTTGAGTCTCTTTGTAATGCCTTTCAATTGCGTAAGTGTCTATATACTCTACTCTTCCGTATGCTCTTCTGCACAGCCTATGACCCTCCTCCCTTTTAAAGATCAAATGCTAGGCAACAGCTCAGGTATATGAAGTGGCTATGAATCAATCAGCTAGTTTCAATGTTGTGTCAAAGGACCAAGGAACACACAAGGCAAGGCAAATTCACAACTTATCAAAGAACTGTCAGTGTCAGTGTCAAGGACACACAAGTAGGATTCAGGAGGTTTTTATCAGGCTTCTTCTGGGTAAACACTCTACACTTTAATTAAACTTTCTTCTATTATATTTTGAACTACGTGAATCCAAAACAGCACGGTGGGTATGCCATGCACACATTTTCCCCAGGGTTCAGGGTGGGAACCATGAACCAAGAGAATGAGATTATTCTCCAAAGTGTACCCTTGATGTAATGGTTCCAAGGTCAGACCATGAGAATTTCTGACACAATGGTGTCTTTTCTAAATAGAACTTTGGGCTATGCAGTCTGTCTTCACAAGTTTTCCCCATTTAGCCTTTTTTGTCTTCTCATTACCCCCTTTCCCATACACATATCTACTCAATATCCTATTCCCCTAATCCTAGTCCTTCAGACATACAGTTAAGTAACCTATTACCCTCTACCCACTCAGTCTCCACAGAACAATTTTTTAAAAGGCAGGATATGGAGATAAACTCAGCTTGTGCCATGATTTGGGTGGGCCATTAGAGAAAGAGTCAAATTTCAGAACTTTGTCATTGTTCAGTTAAAGCAGAAAAGCCAGAGGGAAGACAAATAGTGGCACATGAGAGGGGTAGGGCAAGGACAGCTATTCACCATCATTAATTACCCTACTCTGAGCTCTAGAAGAGATATGTCTGTTGATGACTAGTTATCATACAGTGGTATAACAGGCATGGTTACATCATGGCTCCCTGAGTGTATGTGATTGGTAGTTGGTTGTTGAGAATTGCAATCATAAACATGCATAGACTGTGAGTGATGGCACACTCAAACCTCATTTGTAAGTAGCTTATGGAAGCAACACTTGGATTATGTGAACTGAGAGAGTGATAATAGTGTGAATGTATGAGTGAGAATGATGTGCATCATATACTACCTTATGCATTCAATTAGTCAACATGACTTTACAAAGGATTTATTTTATGCCAGGCACTATGCTAAGTACTGAGGATACAAAGAAAGACAAAAACAACCTTTACTCTCAAGAAGTTTATGTTCCAATGGGGGAAGCAACAAGTAAATAATTAGGTACGCACAAGATATAAATAGGGTTGATGGAAGGTAATCTCACAGGGGAAACACCTAGCTTGAAATCTGGAGAGACTGGTAACAGCCTCCTATAAAAGGTAGGGTTTGAGATGAGTCTTGAAGGAATAAGCCATAGAAAGTAAGAGGTGGAAGTGAAGAGGGAGAGCATTCCAGGGATGGAGGAAAGCCAATACAAAGACATGGAGATGGGAGATGGAATGTTGTGTTTAAAAGAAAACAACCCAGCAAGTAGTTCAGGGTAGCTGTTAGAGTTCATGGAGTAGAGGAAAGAGTGAGAAGACTGGAAAGACAGGAAGGGCCCAGGTGGTGAAGGGTTTTAAATGACAAACAGAAGACATTCTATTTTATCCTGGGGTAATAGGGAGCCACTGGAATTTGCTGAGTAATGGAAGTCATATCTGCATTTTAGGAAAATCACTAGAATGAAGAGAGACTCGAGGGAGGAAGACAATGAGAAGACTACTGCAATCGACCATTTGAGAGGGGATGAGACCCTGAATTAGAATAGCGGCTGTGTAAGATAGAAGGGAACCATACGGGAAATGTCATGAGGATAGAAATGACAACATTTCGCAATGAAATGGATATGTTGGATGAATGAGAGGAGCCAGAGATGATATCTAGGTTGTGAGCCTGGGTGACTGGGAAGATTGTGGTGCCCTTGATAGTAATAGAAAAGCTGGGAGGAGGGGCAGGTTTCTGGGAAAAGATAGTGAATTCCAGTTGGGACATGTTGAGTATGAGATGCCTCCAGGTCATCCATTTCAAGATATCCAAAATGCAATCAGTGATGTTGGACTGGAGTTTAGGAGAGAGGCTTGGGGAGGGAAGGGGAGAGGATAGATCTAGAGGTCTGGGAATCTTCACAGTCATACCATGTTCTTTCATACCTTACTCTTTGGAGCTTGTTGAACAATCTCCTTCCCACTGGATTTATACTGTTTGTGTAATGCACAGGCTTTGATCTCCAAGTAGGATGTTGTGCAGGAATTACATGGATGATTTTCTTCTTTCCCCAAGGACCACACTGCATCAGGAACTCCTAGGCTAGTTTGTCTGGATCAGAGTACGTGAAAGGGAATAATGTACCATTCCTGGAAAAGAAGTATCTAAATCTCATGAATAATCAAAAGGCTACGTGAAACTTCTTGAGTCTTTGAATAAATGAATGAAAAAAACATTGAATAAGCACCTATTATGTGCCATGCACTATACTAGGAACTAGGAACACACAAACAAACCTGAGATAGTTCCTGTCTTCAAGAAACTTACCTTTTGATAGGGAAGACAACACATACAGGGGAATAGTGACCAGAAAAGGGAATTTTGGTTAGAGAGGCCCTGGAAATTGTGAATGGCACTAATGGGAAGTCAGAGGTCGTGTTCTCTCCAGGAGCAATGGTAGTATTAATTTGGTTACCAGTCCCAGAGCAAGAGGCAGAAATAGGCACATACAAGTATCAGGGCAGATGGTACAGTGTCCAGGATGATTCATGATCTGGATCCATTTAGAATAGATAATAATGGGTTAGTTGAGTTTGTACTCATCAGTAAGGATATTCTCTTAGACCTACCCATGTCAGCAGAAGCAGAGCCCTGATAGGTAGAGTTATACACAGAATTCACCCCGTCCCACATCTTTAGAGATTGATGAACACTCTATAAAATACTTGGCTGGGATTTTTGCACTAGTTTCATCAGATAGCGTCACTGGCCCTTCATCACTTGGCCACAGGGGATGTTCTCAGGTTTAAATCAGTCTACTGCTCCATACAGTCAATGGTTGTTATGGAAATTAATGAAGGCAACTGCAGAGTAGGAGTTCTTTAACTGCATGAAATCCAGGAGAAGGTGAAGTGCAGCAACAGGGTTTGAAGTAACCTGCAGCAAATTGTAATTTTCCTTTTCTAGCTCAGTGCCTTGTTCCTCACACTTGCTACAAAACCTTCAATTCCTGATCGTCAAGGTTTGCCTTAAGTTAGCTACCCTCTTTCCCATCCCTTCCAGATCCTATTAGGCCTTTGGTTTTGTCCCAATATCCTCTTCAGACATCACTGTCTCAGGCCCATTTAGCTTACTTAGGAATTGCCCACCCTGGCTACAGATCTTGGCTCTTGATTCGTGCACTGTCATAGCCTCTCCCTTTCAGTCCCAAGATGTGCATCTCCAGCCACCAAACCTTTTTTTGTCTCTACTACAATCCTGACTCCACTCATACTTGCTCCATGACCTGTAAGAAAACATTGGAACTTAAGCATCTGTCTGCTGCCTCAGTCTACTAGCGCCCCAAGTAACTCTGATGAGATTGTCAATTGCAGAAGAGTAGCTGACCTGCATTGGTAGGGGGAATATACTCACCAGAAGTTCTCTACAGTCATGAGATCATAGGTCTGGACAAAAAAAAAGCCCCACCTTTACATTGGAACATGGACAAGTCTGGCTCAGTGTGGGATATTGCCTTCAAATAACCCCCTTTCTGGGAAGATGAGGACCTTGTATCCATGTGGTTGAAGTTAAGAATTTCCAGAGGGTTGAATGACTCTTTGTCTTGCCCAGGGTCTCTAGCTGGGGCATGTGAAGTGGAAGTAAATGTCCCATTTTACTTTTGTGCCTTAGAAGACAATTCCCCTTGTTTTAGGAAAGAGGAAACAGGGGAAACTGTTCTCATAAGGGAGAAGTTGAATTAAAAAATGTATCAGGCTCAATAACTGAAGGTAATTGAGAGAAGAGCAGCAGATTTCTAGGATGCTCTGTAGTAGCCAGATTCTGGGTAGTCTGGATCATAGATTTAGAGCCAAAAGGGACCTTAAAGATCAGTTAGTCCAATTGCCTCATTTTACAGATAAAGAAACTGAGGTGAAGCTACTTCACAGTGGCCACTAAGGTAGCAAGTAGCAGAATAAATATTTGAACCTAGGTCCTCTGACATAGAAGCCAACATTCTGACCACCACTCCACACTGCCGCTTCTGAAGTCTCTGCTAGAAGCCCTGGTAGACAATATTTGCTACGACTTGCTGAAACATTCTCTCATTCTCTCTCTCTCTCTCCCTCTCTCTCTCTCTCCTGCCCCCTCTCCCCCCTTTCTTTCTCTTTATATAGATAGGTATACACATATTCATTTGGGAAAACCAAATGAAATATCCCACTCTTCTTGCACATGTCAAAACCAAACTAGCTCCTTTTAATCTATTGCCAATTTCTCTATTTCTTTCAAAGATCATTGTCATCTGATTTAAGATCAGGTTCCTGGAGACAGGGTCTCAGGGAACCCAGACTCAAGCTTGGGACCCGGAGCTGGAGCTGAGCAGGCCCTGGGTCAGAGGTTCACAGGGCCATGAGGGGACAGGGTCACAGACAGACCTCTTCTCAGTAGCAGAGCACTCTTCTGAAGTGGCAAATATAACGTGAGCTGTAATCATGAACAATTGTGTGCTCAGGATTCACACAATGCCCCTCAATTGTGTGCTCCCAGATCCACATAATGTGAGCATAATCATGAGCAATTGCATGTTCAGGAGTGGCTGAGAAACTGTCACCTCTAGACCACTTTTCTGTATAAGCCAGAGAAGTCCATTGTAGTACTAAATTATAAAGGAACCTCTCCCTCTCCCCGCCCCCGGCATCTCTTTCCCCTTTGTCTGCTGTCTAATCTGTCTTGGTTCAGAAAAAAGCACCTCTATTCTTCTTCCCCCAGTGTTGTATTGTTTTGTTCACTCTGCTCCACACTTGTTTTTATAAACAATTTGCATTCTGTCATATAAAGCCCACTGTGTGGCTGATAATGACTTTGGAGGCAGGACAAACCAGAAATGAATGACAGACTGGGTGTGCTATGCGAACTGAGACCCTCTTGGAAAACTCATTTTGATCCTAGCCTCCCCTGTGCCTGCTGAAGGACCATGTAGGCAGATGGGGGAAAGTGCCCTTTGCTTGCCCCTTTGCCCAGTCAGGGAAGAAGGGAGAGAGACGGGCAGTGTCTGGGAGGGCAGGAGTATTGGAATGACAGTCAGAAGTTCTGCGGCACAGTCCTTCATTTTATTCTGCTTGTTAGCTCTGGGATCTTGGGCCGGTTACTTGAACTTTTTTTTTTTTTGGCTAGGCAATGGGGTTAAGTGACTTGCCCAGAGTCACACAGTTAGTGAGTGTTATGCGTCTGAAGCTGAATTTGAACTCAGGTTCTCCTGATTCCAAAGCCGGTGCTCTATCCACTGTGCCACCTAGCTTGACTTTTTTGAGCCTGGGATTCCTCATCTACAAAATAAGAATAATAGTTCTTGTATGACCTACCTCCCCAACTTATTATGAGGAAACGTTCTCACAAACTTTGAAGTGTCATATAAATGTGATCTATTTATACATTTGAACCATGGCACCCAACCCCCCCCCCCCCCCGGCTTTCACTCATCATATATCTTGTTATTCTAGCGGAGGCATGATTTAATCAATCAATCAACCAACAGCTATTCATTACACAGCTACTAATGTTAGTGGTGGGCTATCAATTAATTGATCGATAAACATTTATTAAACACTTGCTATAGGCCAGACACTGTGCCACGGCTGGGTATACAAAGAAAAAAAACAATCCTCACTGTACTTACATTCTATTGTGAGAAAGGATACGTAAACGTATAAGTAAATACCAAATGTATACATTTGGGGCAGCTAGGTGATGCAGTGGATAGAGCTCTGGCCTTGGAGTCAGGAGGACCTGAGTTCAAATCCAGCCTCAGATACTTGACACTCACTAGCTATGTGACCTTGGGCAAGTCACTTAACCCAGATTGCCTCACCAAAAAAAACTGCATACGTTGTTAACACAGTTTTTTGGTTGGGGCAAGAGAAGCTGGAGAGTCATGAAAAGTCTTGTGTCAGAGGTGGCACTAGAACTGAACTTTAGAGGGAACTAGGGATTACCAGAAGTATAGGGAAGGGCTACCTTGGAGGAAGCACAGCTTTCTGGGCATGGGGGACCATCCATGCAAAGGCTGGGGAAGGCAGATCACTTGTGAGATCAGTGATGAATGTTGAAATAGATTGTTCCCATAGGTTCTTAAGGTTGTTGGGCAAATCTAAATCTATATCTGTGAGGTTTTTGGGAATGTGTGTGTCTCTGTAGTCCATCAAAACTCTAAGGGATTTCTCACCTACAGATCTTCTTTTCTAGTTATGGCTCCTCCATCCTCTCCTTGAACAGCTGATTTTATAAGAAATCCAAGGATAGGGCATACTCTTTTTCCTCCATAATGGCCTTGCAGGAAGACATGGAAAGAGTCACATGGGATGGGCAGACATGGGTGCTTTGTGATCTGAATCATTGTAGGGAACGTCCCTCCACATCAGTGAGACCACAGCCCCACTGGAGTATTTGAGTAGTATTTTACACTTATTATTCTTAAGTAATTATTTAACTTCATTTTGTTTGACTTGGCTGATCATTGTAGCCTGTTGAGATACTTGCATTACTTGTTCCTTTTAATGTTGGAACACATATAATTGATAAGATACAAATCCCTTTGCTGTTTCCTCTTCTTTCTTGGGAAAGATGAAATTACTAGCAACACAACTCCAAATTTCCCCAACTGCTCTGAATTTAGTAGATAAATCATCTCAGGAGATGTTTAGGTAGTCCTCAATCATTAATAACAATTAATCATGTTTATATAGCACTTTAAAATACAACAATCCTGTGAGGTAGGTGAAGTGAGCATTGTTATCTCTATTTTATAGATGAGGAAAATGAAATTCTGAGAGACTGAGTTTTCCCCAATCACATTTATAGTGGGTATTGAGGAAGAGGGGGCTGGAGTAGGTGGGATTTGGTTTGTCTTCCTCCCAGCCAGTCGATGATTTATCTGAGTCGGAATTTGAACCCAGGTCTTTCCGACTCCAAGTGAAGTCAGTGCCTTTATGTCATGATGCCTTTCAAATGCTAATGTATCATCCCTCTGTGTCAAATCTGTTATCAACTTATGTCAATCAATCTAATAAGCATTTATTAAATGCTTACTGTATGCCAGGCATTGTGCTAAGCACTAGAATTTAAAGAGGGGCAAAATCTATCATCAACAAAAGCAAAGAAACTCCCCGATAGTCCCTGTTCTCAAGGAGCTATTATTCTAATGGAGGCACCTACGGTACACATACACTGCATGAAGAGATGAAGGTAGTTTGAAAGAGGAAGGCACTAGCAGCTGGGGACCAAGGGGTGGGAGGGGACACTGGGAAAGGCTTCCTGCCGAGTGTGAGAATTTGTCTGAGACTTGCAGGAAGCCAGGAAAACTAAGAGACTGAGATGAAGTAGCAAAGTATGTCCTGTGTGGAGGACAGCCAGGGTAAAGGAGGTCAAATCTAGGTTTGATGTCAGGAGAAAAACTTCCTAATAGAACTATCCAAAAGTTGAATAAGTTGCCTTATGAGGTAGTGGGTTCCCTCTCATTGGAGGTTTTCTACCTATAACAATCAGTGTCAATAGCCCCTTCTACAGAAATTATGAGTGTTGTTAATGTATCTTTAAGAGTGAGTAGACCCTTAATGGGATATATCCAGCTATATCCAAGGCTTGACTCCCTTCTCACCATGTGCGAGTTCCACAATGAACATACTTAGCAAATAGCAAATAAACCTATTTATTCAATTTAGAGCAAAACAGAAATTGAGGAAATATATACATGTATGTGTATTTACACATACATGCACATGTATGTGTGTGTATGTGTATACTCCTAGTGGGAGCAAGATAACTTAGTTCAACCAAGAGAGACAGTCTTAGGTCTCACCCAAGAGAAAATTCCCTGAAGTCTCTTAGCATAATAAGCTCGGAGCATGATAGGGACGTGATAGAAATCCTGGCTCTTTTACCTATCAGCTTTTTCCCAGTCTTTTTTCCTCTAAGGACCTGAAGAGAGTCTAGAATGATGCCTTTTCTCTCTCAAAGCTGGAAGCCAGGAGACTAGGATCTCTCTTTTTTCCAGCTCTCACCAACTCTATCCCTCATGCAGGCATGGGACATTGAATAATCAATCTCCATCACTGAGAAGAGAGGCCCACGCCAACGGGCTTTGAGGTTCATGTTTATCTTTGTCTAACTCTCTTTCTCTCTCTGCATACATACACACATATACATGAATTTAAAAAAATATGAAAGGACAATAAAAACAGAAAAGAAGGGGGAGGCGTAGAAAGAGCAACAGTGCTGGTATAGATCAGGGTGATCAGAGTGCTCTGCATGCCATGTCCTATGTTGCCTGGGATGTGGTAGGTCAATAACACTCCCTTTCCTGTTATGTCAGGTGTGACATTGCTCTAGAAACCTCTCTCCTCTCCACACTGGGGATATTTCATTTGGGACCCAGCAGACAGTGATGGATTTCCAGGACCAGGAAATGAAAAGAAGAGAGCAGAAAAAAAGACAGAGTCTTGGCTTGCTGGTGCTGAAGGTCATTTACCTTTCCTCTGGTGAGCTGCTATTTAAGGCAGTAGTCTGGTCCATGTAGAAGCTATGCTTGGCTAGTGACTCATGGCAGTCCACACTCTCTCAGGCCCTAAGTGGACTGCATCTCCCAGGGTTACTGGGTTGAGCCAAGTCCTGATCAAGTAACCATAGCTTCCCAGGCCTGAAGACTTGATGTTCTTGTGGTAATGAGCAAGGTATTATCCCAACATTTTGAAGTTCTCTAGATCGGCCTCAAGACCAGGGTTGGGGAGAGATTAGATTCAAAATTCTCTGCCTCAGGGGTTGGGACAAATTCACCAGTTTGGGTGATGCTGCTATTGTATTTTCTTGATTTCACGATGCTGGTATAGTAAATAAATGGTTTTATTCTTGCAGTAATTATTGAGAGGGAGTCTTAGTGATTTGTTAGTAATGTCTGAACTTACAAAAGGATAAAGACGTGCCAGTGGGTGGGGCCTAAATGAGCCAAAGAGTCTGGAAGTAATAGGGTTCCTCCCCTGTGGAATTCATGGGGGGCAACCTGTTATACAACATGCATCTATAACTTCTATGCACTTTCCCCCCACTAATTCCTGAATGTTGACACAGGACCACGTCTTCCTGAAAGACAATGCTACTCTATTAGACATTTATGTAATGGGTTTCTTTTGACAAAGTTATCCACCATATCTTTCTATTTCTACGTTCTGGTCATGAGTCACATTCCATTAATTCTCTGTGATGCCTGTGAAGTTTTATCTTACTTGCTTTATGTTGATATCTCCAGCTTACTTTGTTACTCATACTCTGTACATTTTTGATTAGAGATACAAGGATGTGAGTTATTATTACTACCCTCTTCATTTTTTCCCCTTTCCTTTTGGGCAGAGGCAGAGGATATATATAAGCTGAGTGATTTAGTAGTAATATGGGTAGAGTACCACCATATTTTCTTAACTGACCTCTCTTGGTTCTCCTCCTGTCAGCCCGTTCTTCCTGAGCCTCCTGAGCTGGATGTATATTCATGTAACCTTCATTTATTCTAGGTCCCCCCAAGGTTCTATCCTGGACCCTCTTCCCTCCTTCTTCTATCATTTGGTGACCTCATCAACACAGATACAATTTTCATCTCCCTACAGATGATTCCCACTCTCTATATTCAACTCTTGTCTCTTTTTGGAGCTCCTGTCCTGCATTGCAACTATCCATTAGACATTTTGAGCTAGACGGGTTGTAGACATCTTAAACTCAACATGTCCAAAACAGAAATCATTATCCTTTATCCCAAATTTACACCTCTCCTGAATTTTTCTGCAATCCTCCTTCTAATAAATCAGGTATACAACCTCAGTGTTATCCTCAATTCCTCCCTCTTGCTCATCCTACATATCCAAACCATTGCCCAATCTTGTTTTGACTTACACAAAATCTCCCATGTATCTTACCTTCTTTCCCTGCACAGTCACCACCATAGTATTACCACTGGTCTATTGCAGTTGCTTCTTAATTGATCTCCTTGCCTCATATCTGTTTCCACTCCAGTCCATTCTCCACATATTCACCAAAATGATTTTCCTGAAGTGTAGCTCCGATTATGTCATTCTCCTACTCAGTAAACCCTAGGGGCTCTTTGCTACCTCAAGGATAAACTATAAACTCCTGTATTTCCTCTATTTCTAATTCTTCACAGTCTGGACTTTTCCTACCTTCCCAGTATTTTTACGCATTACTTTCCACAAAATGCTTTGTGGTCTAGCCAGATAATCCAACTTGCTGTTTTTTTCATTCATGACACACCATTTTCAATCTCCATGTTTTTGTGGGCTGTCTCTCATGCCTGCAATCCCTTCTCACTGTTGCTTCTTAGAATCTGGGACTTTTTTTTTGACTCAGCTGGAATGTCACCTTCTACAGGGGGCTTTTCTTAGTCCTCCCAGCTGCTAGTGACTTCCCAGTCTAAGGTCATCTCTTATCTACTCTGTTTGTATCTGTAAATGCCTATTTATGAGAATGTTAAGTTCCTTGAGGGCAGGATAGAATTCACCTTTTCTTTGTATCCCTAAGTGCTTATAATAAATGCTTAATAATGCTTGTTGATTGATGTAATTATGACATCTTGATTGGCTGAGAGTGAGCCTGGGATTGTAGAAGGAACAAATGAGTTTAACCCAAAGGAACCATGTAAACAAATTCCAAATTGTAATAGAAGTATTCCAAGGCGAGAGATGCATTTCTTTACTGGTGCCAAGAGAGAACTGGGTGCTCTCTGGCTACAGGGCATCATGAAACTAGTTAGACTTAGTGAACTATAATTATACCTAATGAATGAATGAAAAAGCATTAAATGCTTGCTGTGCACCAAACATCGTGCTAAGCTCTGGTAATCTAAATATGAAGTGAGATATTCCTTGCCCTCCTGGAAATTACATTCTAATGATAATTGAATTAACCTTGGTGCTCACACCTTCTCAGTATGCTCTCATCTTCTGATTGGAGGGCAGAACTATGAGCTCCAAAACCTCCATTTGAGCCCAGGCCAGTCCTCTCTTCATTTCCCACAAGGCTTCACTCTATTGGATTTCTCCATTATAACATTCTTGAGTCCCTCTTGCCTTCTTGAGGGCAGAGACTTTTTTTTTTTTTGTATTTGTATCCTTGGCATACTGCCTGGAACATAGTAGATGCGTAGGAGACTGAGGAGGAACAGGCTGACAGTTAGAAGAATCGAGAGAGGTCAGAATTAAGAAAATATGGTGAGTTTCTAATATAGGTATTCTACCCATATTACTACTAAATCACTCAGCTTATATATCTTCTCTGCCTGTGCCCAAAAGGAAAGGGAATAAAAATGAATAACTGTTGTATTTCCATTCCGAACAATCCTACTTTGTACAGAGCTGTACTAGCAATTTTAACCTCTGGAGCAGGCACCACCAAATAGATTCTCAAATTAACTTTATCATTCTTGATGCGAAGATAATATAAGAAGTAATTAAGACAGACTTGGTTGGCCAAGGAGGAGAGGAATTGGTCTTTGTGGTGGCATCTGCTACTGAAGGCACAAATGTTAAATTTTTGTGTCCTCTGAACTTCAACAACCTGGGACGAAGTCACCATGGTCCTGTTTTAATTATTTTTTTATATATTCTTTCTGAAGTTGTATATTCTCTTTACTCTTATAAATAAATCCTCTTCTGCTCTAGAACATGTGGACATGGAGAGAAAAGGGAAGAGGGAGTCAATGCCAGACTTAACTACACAGTTATGATTATAATGCCAGAAGAAGGAGGAAAGGTAATTTTAAGGACTTAGTTCAGAAGAACCATGACACTAGAGAGCTAAATAGGCTCAAGAATCAAGAAAGTCAGGACACAGTGCCTTGTGCTAGGGTTCAATGATTAAGGATACTTAGATAAATTACTGACAGATGGAAAGTCTGAGAACAAAGGTACTGGGTGCTCAGGCTGGTTCTAATAAAAACAAGTACCTAGGAAGCTGACTCGTAACACTGAGGTTTAAGGTCCAGAGATAGACCTTTTATGTTTTTTCGTCACCCTCAAATCACCCTTTTTAGGCACACCAGCCCTTTTTTTAATAGCTCTTAGGGCATTGTGAGATGCAGATGCAGATGCCCAAGACCCAAGCTTTGTTTGCACTTCCCTATCCTCTTGGGAGGGGTAGATACAACCCTACTACTTACAGAAAGAGGGATGATTGGAGCCAATAGCTCACTCAGTACCCCTCCTCTACCTGAAGAGGAACATAACACAAAAGGTGTTGTAAAGTGCTGCTATTTCCCTGGGGAATGAACTTTAGACTTCTCAAAGTACTGTTATATAAATCATCTCATTTGATTGTCTCCTCCTATAGTAGAGGTGCCAGCTCTATACTGTTGGTTCCCCTTTCTGGACATTATTTTCAAAATGGAGGGATTGGACTAGATTTCTAAGGTCCTTTATACACATTTGACAAATGAGGAAGCTGAGGCCTGGATGGATTAGTTCACTTGCCCCAGGTCACACATTGGATTAGTCTTGGCAAAGTCAGGACCAGAGCTAGGTCTTGATTCTCAGTCTCATGGTCTCTCCATCCCATGGTTGAAATCTGTCTGAAAGTTTGGCCTTTGTGGAGATGGCTGTGTCAGACCCCTGTGTTCTGAGGAGAGCCACTATGGGATTATTCAGTAGGAAGAGGTGATGGAGAGACTAATGGCCTGAACAAACTCTGTCCATCCTGGAGAAGGAAGTTGGGCAGAGGTGCTGCCTCCGTTTTTTGTGACTTGGACTGTATTTAGACTCTGGGTGATTAATAATAATAGATGGTTTGAACAGAGACTGAAGCCCCTGGGTTCCCATACTGGTCTGTTTCTGGGCCAGACTGGGATCCTACTAGTGTTGTATAACTTGCCTGTGTCAGAAAAGTGTATTTTCCTGAAAGTCACAGAGCCCTTTCGGGGTTGGCAGGGGAGAACTAAGGCTAGCCCATGACCCCTACTACAAAACTAGCCAGCTTTTATCATGTAGCTGAGATCAGATATTTGGATGTACCTGGAAGTACTATTTGACCTATGATTGGACTGAAGGGTCTGTCTCTATTTGGTGTTAGTACTCAGTTTTTGCCAAGAAATATGGGTAGAAATTTGGATAAGTCTGAGTTTGGGATTAGAGCTCAGTCTGGGGGGGGGGTACTGGGTTTAAGGTTTAACCAGTGGCCATTTATTAGGTGTCAGTGTATGCTTGGAATTAGGTTTCAGCCTGTGACTAGGATTTGGAATCATTCAGTGGTCATGGTTAGTATTCAGTCTGTGGCCATGATGATGGGTTAATTGGTACGCAAATTTATAGTTTGGTCTAGTTTTGGGTCAGGGGTCATATATAGGATCAGAGATCATAGTGTGACCAGAGGTAGTGGCTCAGTCATTGTCTAGGGTAAGGGCTCCACCTGAGGCTAGTGGCTATACTCAGTTTGTTCAGCATGGGATTGGGTGAACAGAAAGAGGAGGGGCAGGGTGTTTGTTATAATGACTGCTTTATGAGAAGGCACCATGGTTCAGTGGAAAGAACAAAAAATCTGGAGTCAAGGAGCTGTGATCAAATTGTCTCACTGCTAATTTGTACCTATGTGACCTTAGGTATGGGGGAAGCTAGGTAATGCAGTGGATAGAATATGGGGCTTGGAATTAGGAAGACTAATTTTGCTGAGTTCAAATACAACCTCAGACACTTCTTAGCCGTCACCCTTGGCAAGTTACTTAACCCTGTTTGCCTCAGTTTCCTAATCTATAAAATGAGCTGGAGAAGGAAATGCCAAACAGCTCCAGTATCTTTGCCAAGAAAACCCCAAAAGGGTCCTGAAGAGTAGGACATGACTGAACAACAACAATGACCTTAATGTCTTCAGCACTCTGGTCCTCAGTTTCCTCACCTGTAATATGAAGAATTGGATGGAGATGCTTTTAGAGGCCCCTTCCTGCTATAAATCTATGATCCTATGTGTGAGATCTTGGAAAATTAAGGTTTATGTTGAGTCATCAGCATTTCTCCACATGTATAACTAGGCCAAAGCTCTCAGATTTGGAAAAGGCTCTGATGTTAATACACTGGAGTCTTAATTCACTGGGGAAAAGTGGTAAGTGATTCAGGTTAATTTTTCCAACAGAAGGGATGGTTACATTTGTTCTCTTGTTGCCATGAAGCAGATAGCTCTCTTGGGATAAATAATTAGAGATATAATCACCTTAATCACCATAATGAGCTGTCCCTCATGAATGGAGATGACCCTCCTGACTTTGTGAGTATGATAGAGATTCTTAGCCGTGACTAAGTGGGGATGGGCTATGCCAAGAAATTCTGAGTTACGTCCTTGCTTCCCCTTGGTACTAATGGTACGTTCTTGAGATGGCTGGTGGGGAAGGAGTTCAGCCTGTGCTCAGGGGATAGGACTTAGTCCCAATTAGGGACTAATATACCCCATTTAGGGTGTAGTCTGTGACTAAGGCTATGTCTCAAAATAAGCCTAGATTTTCAAGATATGAGTCAGTTCATGACTAAGATTTGGAGACGTTAAGTGGCGGTGATCATGGATTAGCTGATTTTCAGGATTATCTGGGTTAAGTTTCAATCTGTAGCCAAGATTAGATTTCACCTTTTGATTGGGGTTGGTGGTCAGTCTGTACATGGGCATACATCTTAGCTTGTTTCCAGGGAAAGGGTATTGTCTTTGAGCAGGGTTACGTATTGAGGAAGGTCAGGACTCAGGGTGCCAGTTGATACAAACCCACAATTATTATCCTGGGTCATGTTGTGCCTGGGACTAGGGAGTAGTTGTAGCCAGAATGAGGGGTCAGTCGGTGCCAATGTATCAATAGTCCAGCTATAGCTAAGATTAGGATTCATTCTGTAGGTAGGGTGAAGTGTCAGGGTCTATGATGGGAGTGTTTCTGTGGCTAGAGGTAGGAGTAAGTATGACCAGAATTAGGACTCATTTGGTAACCATGGTGCTTAGTCTCTGGCGATGGCTAGGGGGTCAGTTTATGATTAGGAGTGTGACTCAAGTTTGTACCCCGGATTAGGGTTGATCTGTGGTCAGAGTTAGGGCTCAGTTAGGTATAGGTTCAGAGAGGGAATTGAGGTAAACTTGTGGGTAGATCAGGCTATGATGGGGATTAGAGGCCAATTATGTCTATGTTAGTGTTCAGTCTATGGCTGGGGTTAGGGATTGTGATTGTTCGAAAAACTGCTCTGGTGTTTTGGGCTTCTCTGAAACCCATAGGGCTCCCTTGGAGCAGGCTTCCTGCTTCCTTTTTCCTGCCTTTCACCCCTACTCTGACTTTTTCTGGGAGTTTTCACACCATGTTCTTGTACTTCATATTTAATTCAAATGAACTTTTGTATTTACTTATATGTGGATGTGTTATTTTCCCAGATAGACCATGGACTCCTTGAGAACAGGCTCTTAGTTTTATCTCTGTACCCCTGGCACTTAGCACAGTAACTGACCCACAGCAGGTGCTTACTAAACCCTTACTGATTGATTGGTGGTACTATTTAATTCTCTGGCCAATCCTTACATCTCCCTGACTATGACATTAGAGACGCGGAACCAATCAGACATATCTGAGTAAGAACCCATGTCTATATGATGACTAGGAAAATCACTGGGGGGTGGGGACGAAAACTTAGTATAACTTGGGAATGTCATGTCTAAAAGTAGCCTCTCTTGAGCATCATCAATGACCCTATCCTTCTTTCTACAGTAGCCTGAAGACCATTGCATGCAAAGCTTTGATGACTGAAACCAGATTGTATTTCCCCCTTCCCTTTACTACCAGTGATTGAGACATGGCAATTCTTCCTTCCTCTGGCAAGTGAGACCCAAATGTATTGTTGGCACAAAGGCACAAAGGCACAGTGTTATACCAGAGGCAAGAAACTGAGTGGGAAAAATATTGGGTCTGGTGTCAGATGGATGGGTTCCAATCCTGACTCTGCTACTTACCACCTGTGTGATTTTAGGCAAATCATTTAACCTTTCTGGGCCCCAGTTTACTTATCCGTAAAAGGGAGTGGTTAGACTAGATGGTCTGTAAGGTGCCTTTTGTCTCTAAATGTTTTCTCTTTTCTTATCTCTCTTACCCCCTCTCCCTGTTGCACATCTAGGGTTTCTGACTCAGAAAAATTCTTATACTGCATATCTGCCACATACTCAAGCTGTTTGTTGACCAAAAACAAAAACACTTGCATTTTACCTCCCTCCTTTCTTTGAAGAAGTAGTGAACCAAAGGGATGAAATATTACATACACTGTGTGACTTGATTTCTTTTTAAAAAACTTTTTTTGCAAGAAATGGTTCACTGGGTGGGGTAAGGGATATATTCAGAAATGAAGGTTATGCAAAAATGAAACATCAATAAATTTTTTTAAAAAAATAAACACTTGCATTTCATATTGCAAATGTTAATGGGCTGATTTGTATGTGAATACATTTTAGGGCTTGGGTACTCTTTTATGTAACTTAGAATATATCATGTTGTTCAATTGTTTCAGTTGTATCTGACTCCTCGTGACCCCATCTGGGGTTTTCTTGGCAAAGCTACTGGTTTGCCATTTCCTCCTCCAGCTTATTTTATGGATGACAAAACTCAGGCAAGCAGGGTTAAATGACTTTCTCAGTCACACAGTAAGTGTCTGAGACTGGATTTGAACTCAGAAAGTTGAGTCTTCCTGACTCCAGGCCTAGATTCTGTCCACCGTGCCACCTAACTGCCTAGAATAGATCATAATAAAGGTCTATTAATTTTTGCATTACTGACTTGTCTGACTCTTTTGTGAAAACCTCTAAGTCACCAGTACCTATTGAGATGGGGTCTTACAGGGGGATCAGTCTTGGTTGTAATTAGGAGTCAGTCTGTGGACATTGTTAGAGTTCACTCTTTGAACATGGTCAAGTTTCAATCTGTGGCCAGGTTTAGGGCTCAGCCTTTTGTCAGAGTTAGGGGCTCAGTGGACAGCTATGATGAGGAATCACTCTGAGGCTATGTTAACACTCAGTGTGTGTTTGGGATTATTGATCAGTCTATGGCTAGACTTAGGTCTCAACCTGTTGTTGGAGGTGGAAGAACATGTGTGATCTAGACACACATGCATCTGCATGGCTGCAGGGCTGATGATGTTGTCTAGTGATGTTATTACAATACTCTTTCTGTCCTTAGTCTCTGCTGGATGGGATGACTCCCCATTCATTTTGTAATCTCCGTCTGATGCTACTTTCTGCTGAACAAAAAGTCTCTGAAGGCTGCTTGGCTGTATTTTCCACTGCTTCAAGCTTGCAGATCAGCTGAACTCCTTGGCTAGGGTGCTTCTATGACCTTTCAGACGCTCATTTAGAAAAAGAGATGAAATCTTCCAAATAAAATCAACATGAACATTGACTGGTGCCTTCAAGGCAAAGGTGGGAAAAGGTAAAGATGGGAGAAATATATGGAAAAGCATGGTTCAGGAAGAAAGAATGAGAGAGCAAATAGATTACATAGAGACCTCATTTCTCTATATCATGAGAAAAGAAGTGGTAGGTACTGGATATGACCAAAAAACACCACAAAGAACGAAATAGACTATTTTTTTAACAGTCTATTTTTTTATTGATATGGGAGTTAGCCCTGAGTTAGCTGCCTGTGAGGAGCTGAACTATTGATTTGTCAGAGTTAAGTTCAGAACCAGTAAAAAAACAAGAAAGAGTAAGAAAAAGATGTGACATGCTATTGAAACAACTTAACTCTGAACTATTTAAATAAGTAATTGAAAATAAAATCATGGGAGATGGACAACAAAATGACAAGAGCCCAAAAAGTGCCTCAGCAAGCAAACATTTATTTGTCAGTTGGAGAGAGATGGTCACCAAAGTCAAAACCAGGTTAGAATATAAACTCATTTATAAAATCTTACGAAGAAGGATGATTATGAGTAGTACTGTCTCATCAAGCAGAAAGAGGCAATAGTACACAAAACCAATTTAAAGAGAGTTTGGTGATGTATTCAAATAAGCAAAATCATTTCAAGGATATTCAAGGATGAAAATGGAAGGATTATAAATTGAAAAAATAGAAAAGATTGTTAAAAATCATTATGACAAATTGTTTTCTCTGTCAAAGACCACACTTGAATCTTAATATCACGGCCATAGGTGTTCTCATAGAGGAAGCAAAAATTGTATTATAGAGAACAAAGGCAGGAAAAGTAGCTGTACTGGACCAAGCATATTTAGGTTTTAAGTTCCTTGATGGCAGGGACTGTATTTGCCTGTTTCTGTATCCCTAGCACTTAGCACAGTGCCTGAGGTATAGGAGGTACTTATACATGTTTATTGATTGATTCAATCCCTTTGCACAATTGTGCAGTCATTAAGGGACTGACATACAAGATGTCTGAATGAGAGAAAGATACCAAAGGTGTAGGAAAAATTTTTGACCTTATTAATACCAAAAAAAGACAACCAAGAGAAAATAAAGGACTCTTGGTCTGTATACCTGCTCTTCCATCTATACAAAATCTTTGTGTGAATCATCTGTACATGAATCAAAGACATCCTTAATGATGATATTAATAGGGAATGAGGAGGCTTTTGCAAATGATCTTCAATAATAAGTCATATCTTTTTTATTTTGCAGCTGGAATATATGGAGAATGTATGATTATATTGTGCTTGTTATGCATTGATTATGAAAAAGCATTTGATTTGTTAGGAAAAAAACCTGCCTTATCGATTCTTTTACAACAAAGTTATCTCCCATCCAATGGTCAAAATCATAAAAATCCCTTGAAAGATACAACTACAGAAATAACCTTGTTCAATGACCCTCTGTAATGAACATCAGGAGTGGCATAAAACAGGAAGACGTATGCTAAAGGAGATTCAATGCAGAATCCAGGTGTAAGAAGGATTCCCTGTGAGATACCCTGGATGTGCCATTCTGTGGATGACATTGTGCTATTTACAATCAGTCCCAGAATATGGTAGAACTCCCTGAAAGAGATTTGTAATTATTCAATGGAATTTGACCCATTCATCCATCCATACTGGGAAGACTAAGTGGATGAAAACTTTATATTGCCCAGATTCTGATATGCATTTGGTTGGATTCCCTATAGTGTAGTTGTTCTTAACTTGGGGTTTATAGACCTGTCAACTGATTTCTTGGTGTACATGAACTTGACTAGGAAAAAATTACATCTTTATTTTCATTAACCTTTGGTTTCCTTTTTAATCTTATGTACTTTATGCATTTAAACATTACTCTGAAAAGAGGTCTGTAGACTTCACCAGATTGCCAAAGGTGACCATGACACCAAAAAAGTTAAGAACCCCTGATACAGAGCTTGTCTATCAGGATGTATGTGTGCTCCAGACAGTACAGCTAGACAGGAGGCTAAGAGGAGGAGGCAAGGGGCTGGGCATTTCAAGCATAGGGGATGACAGTGCAAAGGAATGGACATGAGAGATGGAGTGTCATGTTCAAGGAACTGAAAGTAGGTTAGCATAGTTGGATTGGACAGTATATGGAAGGGAGTAAGGTTGTTCTTTCCTTTTCCATTCCTGCATTGGACTCTGGGCACTCAAAGTCTCTCCTTTCCTGAGTTCAAAAGGAGCTCATGCCCCCAGATATGATTTCAGTTCTGGAGTGAGGTTGCCTCTGGGAAGTTGGCTGTCCAGAGGAAGGGACATAGAAAAACAGGGTATATCCAGCCCAAGTCCCACAGGTCCCTTTAAATGGAAGGGCAGGTCCAAGCCTGGACTTGGACCAGATAAGACCACAACTGCCCTTAGGATGGAGTCACAACAATACTGCTTTAAGGGCTGGAATAGAACTTACAGGTCAGCAAGTTCAGCCATCTGATTTTTTCAGATGATGAAACAAGTCCAAAAATGGTTTATGGACTTGCCCAAGATCTAATAACTAGTGACAGGGCTGGGATTTGAACCCAGGGCCTTTGACTCAATTCAGAGCCCTTTCTGAATGGATCACTCTTCATTGTTGGGGATTATTCACAGCCAGGTGGCACAGTGGATAGAGTGTCAGACTTGGAGTCAGGAAGGCCTGAGTTCAAATCTGGCCTTAGACACTTACTAGCTGTGTGACCGTGGGCAAGTCACTTACCTCCATTTTCCCTCATCTATAAATTGTGCTGGAGAAGGCAATGGCAAACCACTCCGGTGTCTTTGCCAAGGAAATCTCAAGTGGAGTTGTGAAGAGTTGGACAAGACCGAAATGACTGAATAATCACGTGATACTGGAAACTGAAGAAAGAAATCTTGATTGATAACTAGGTCCAGGCTGGAGGTTTTAGTGGGTTTGTTAGTAGTAGCTGTGTGACCTTGGGCAGGTTTGTCAGGATGTGGTGGGGCATTTGGGAGGGAAAAGAGCTATGACAAAATAGGGTGGAGCAACAGAGTAGAATCAGGTCAATGCTTGGGGTTCCAGGAGAGTTTCTGTTGTGAGGGGAAGGCAGAAGCCCAGAGAGTAAGGGTGATGGCCAGGGGGAGTGAAGGCAGTTTTTAAAAATGACCAAAGTGGCCTGTCCCCCTCCCCCTTGGGGCTGCTGATGTTCTTCTAAGCCCCCCAAAGTTGTGTTTCTCGTGCTGTCTTGGTTCCCCAACTCGTTATCATTCCCTCCCCCGCAGAAGCCTCTGGGGAAGTCACATGGCTCCTTGCTTTATAAGACCGGAGGGAATCATTCATACCAAATTACTAAGACACACCACAATGTGGGGTATCTGTGGGATGTTCAGTCTCATTCATTAATAGCGCAAGCAGGATGCTTTGAGAATTCTGGCTCTAGAGCCCCATCTCCCTCCAGGAGAGGCATCGTGTTACCCAAAGCAACACAAAATAAGTGCATTATTGTGTCCCTGGGGCATCTTGAAGATAGTCTTCTAATCCCAGCACAACACCCAGGAGAACCATTTAAGTTACTTATTACAATTGTTACCCGGTTCCTGAAAATCATGCTTTGAACATACACGATTACTAAGGCACTCATAAAAAAAATTCTGGAACCTTAAAGTGTGTTAGCAGCTATTCAGTGGTCCTGGTTCCTGGTCCTCGTTGATTTTGGCTACAGGATATTGGGATGCAGTTGGAAAGGGACCGTATGTTCGAAAGCTGCATTATATATTGGAAGCACTAAAGTTTGATACCTGAGTTGGAATCTGGGATCTACCACTTACTCAGACCTCTCCAATCCTCAATTTCCTTTTTAAAATGAGGAATTACCTGCTCTGTCTACTTTTCAGGGTTGTTATGGTAGTCAAATGAGATAATGTATGTAAAGTGCTTTGTAAATCATAAATCAGAGCACAAATGTCAGCTATCATTAGTATTAGTTATAATAAAATGCTTTATAAAACATAAGAAACTATATAAATATAATAATGATAATAATACAATAATGAAATGTTTTTCTAGCCACCAGTCCATACACTGGCACTGGTCCCACAGTAAACTTTCATGAGCGTGAAAAACTTTTACTATCAATTGCTTCTTTAAAATGAGCAAGATGGTGGCATTGCTGTACTGAGCTGTTGAGCAGACTGGCAAAATATTCCTTTCCTTAGGCAGGTTTTTCTAGTTGGCTATTCCCTTGACTCTTCTCTTCCTTGGAGTGGTTTTCCTTTCAAGCACAATCCCTCTACTCCTCCCTAATTGGTTCTCTATCGTACTCACCACAATGACTACTCTATATCTTTTCTTCTCTCCTCAAGCCTCCCATAATATCACTACTCCCACCCTCTCAACTGGGGACCTTTCCTCATACTTCAAAGAAAATAATCAAGGCCATTTATTGTAAGTTCCTATTTCACCCTTTTTTCTAATCTCACAACCCCCTGACATCATCCCCTGTCCCCCACTGTCTTCTTTATTTTGATGAAGACATGGTCCTTCCTCTTGCCAAGGCCAATCCGTCCAAACACATACCCTTGATTCCATCCCTTCCTATTTTCTCTGACATAAGGCTCCTACCATCATCCCTACTCTCCAATCTTCGATATCTCCTTACCTTCTGTTTCTTTTTCTGCTGCCTGCAGACACACCCAAGTCTTCCCCATCCTTTTTTTTTTAAAGTGAGGCAATTAGGGTTAAGTGACTTGCCCAAGGTCACACAGCTACTACGGTCAAGTGTTTGGTCTGAGGCCAGATTTGAACTCAGGTCCTCCTGACTTCAGTGCCGGTGCTCTATTTACTGCGCCACCTAGCTGCCCCTAGTCTTCCCCATTCTTAAAGCAGTTTTACTAGATCCTACAATACCTTCTCCCCTCAGCTAACTTCTTTTTTTTTTTTTAAGGCAATTGGGGTTAAGTGACTTGGCCAGGGTCACATAGCTAGTAAGTGTGGAGTGTTTGGTCTGAGGCCAGATTTGAACCCAGGTCCTCCTGACTTCAGGGCCGGTACTCAATTCACTTTGCCACCTAGCTGCCCCTCACAGTTAACTTCTTAAACAGACTTTTTTTTTTTTTGGTGAGGCAATTGGGGTTAAGTGACTTGCCCAGGGTCACACAGCTAGTTAAGTGTCAAGTATCTGAGGCCAGATTTGAACTCAGGTCCTCCTGACTCCAAGGCTGGAGCTCTATCCTCTGCACCACCTAGCTGCCCCTTAAACAGACTTTCTACACTCCATGTCTCCACATCTTCTTCTTTTACTCTCTTCTAAAGCCTCTATAATCTGGCTTCTGACTTCATTATTTAACTGAAACTTCTCACTCCAAAATTACCAGTGACCTCCTAATTGTTATATATAGTAGAGCTAAGTGGTACAGTGAATAGTGTTGGATATGGACTCAGGAAGGTCTGAGTTCAAATAGTGCCCCTGATAATTATCATCTATGTGACCCTAGGGAAGTCACTTAACCAACCGTAGCCTCAGTTTCTTCATCCATAAAATGGGGCAATAATACCACCTATTTCGAAGAATTGTTGTGAGGATCAAGTGTATGTAAAGTGTTTTGTGAGCCTTAGAGCACTATGCAAGTGACAACTCTTATTATTACTGGCCTTCTCTTAACCTTCTTCCTTTTTTACCTCTCTATAGCATTTGACATGATTGTTCTTCCCCTCAGAATACTCTGTCCTCTGGGTTTTTGTGACACACTCTCCCTTGGTTCTCCTCTCTGCATAACTATATATCTGTCTCCTTTGCTGGATCTTTGACTATGTTACATAGCTATGCCACCTAAGATCCAGTCATGGACCCTCTTCCCTCTTCTCTTTATACTCTCTTACTTGGTGATTTCATCGGTTGCTATGAGTTCAATGATTGTCTTTGTGCGGATAACTCCAGATTTATATATTCAGCATTAGTCTCTCTCCTAAGCTCAAGTCTTGCAACACCAACTTGCACCACCATTTTGAATTAGATGTCTTGTATGCGCCTCAAATTCAACATGTCCAAACCAGAAATAATTATCTTCCCCTTCCTCCAAACCTGTACTATCTCCAACTGCCCTAATGTTGCCAAGTGTACTACCATCCTTCCAGTTATCCAGGTCTGTAACCTCAGTGTTATCCTTGACTCCCCACTCTTACTCAGCCAAATCATGTTCTTTCTATCTTCACAGCTTTTCTCACTTACATATCCTACCCTTCGCTAACAAAGCCATCACCCTACTTCAGGTACTCATCACCACTCACCTGGACTATGGCTACAGCTTCCTAATTGGTCTCCTGGCCTCGAGTGTCTCCTCTCTCCAATCCATTCTCAATACAGCTGCAAAAGTGGTTTTCCTGAAGCACTAGCCTAGTCATGTCGCCATCCTACTTAATAAATGTCAGTGGCCAATCAGTCAGTTAATAAGCACCCGTTAAGTGCCTATCACGTGCCAAGCTCTGTGCCAAGCACTAAAGATACAAAGAAAGGCAAGAGAAAATCCCTCTTACAAGGAGCTCATAGTGTAATGGGGAAGACAGTATACAAAAGACCATGTACAAACAAGGTGTATGCAGGATAAGTTGGAAATAATTAACAGAGGGAAGGCACTGACATTAAGGGGATCAGAAAGACTTCTTTTAGAACTTAAGATTTTAGTAAGACTTGAAGGGAGTCAGAGAAGCCAGGGGGAAGAAATGAGGAAGAAGAGTATTAAAGGCATAGGGGACAGCCAATAAAATTCCTGGAAACAGGAGATGGAGTGTCTTATTTGAGGAACAGCAAAGGAAGCCAGTGTCACTGAATTACAGAATGTATGAAATTGTATCGATGTAAGGTATAAGAAGACTGGAAATTAGGAGATAGCCAAACTGTGAAGGGCTTTGAATGCCAAACAAAGGATTTTATATTTGATCATGGAGGTAACAGGGGCATTATTAAGTAAAAAGTTACTTGGTCAGATCTGAGCTTTAGGGAGATTTAGTTGATAGCTGAGTGGATGATGGACTAGAGTAGAGAGAGATCTGAGGCCAAGCAACTGCAATAGTCCAGGAGCAAGGTGATGAGGGCTTGCACCAAGGTAATGGCAGTGTCAGTCAGCATATATGAGAGATGTTGTGAGGATAAAATTAACAGGAGTTGGCAACAGATTGGATACTGGAGGGGATGAGTGAGAGGGAGGGGTTAAGGATGGTACCTGGTTTGAGAGCCTGAATGACTGGGTGGATTGTAATACGGACAATAATAGGGAAATTTGGAACAGGAGAGGGTTTGGGGAAAAGTTAACATGTTCAAGTTTGGACATGTCATATTTAAGATGTCTATGTGACATCTAATTTCAAATGTTTAATAGGTAGTTGGAGATGTTATCTTGAGGTTAGGAAAGAGGGTAGGGCTAGATAAGTAGATCTGAGAATCATCAGCATATCATTTGATAAGTGAATTCATGGAAACTGATGAAATCACCAAGTGTACCTCTAGAACCAAATATGAACTCTGCTGTTTCACATGTAAAACTCTTCTCAACTTTTTCCCTTCCTATATTTCTCAGACTTTTTACATATTAATATCACCCTGTCTCCCCATGAATTCCGTAGTTTCATTATACCAGCTTACTTGCTATTTCTAAATCATAATTCTAGTCTTCATGCACTGGCTATCCCATATGCCTAGAATGCTTTCCCTTAGAATTCCTGGCTTCTTTTAAGACTCAGCTCAAGTGCCACCTTCTTCAGGAGGTCTTTCCAGTCCCCCTAATTCTAGTGCTTTCACTTAAAAGATGATCTATTATATATATATATAATGTATATATATATATACACACACATATACTACATATATTATATATTATATTATATATACTACATATATATTATATATATACTATTATATATACTACATATATATTATATATACTACTATATATACTATATATACACTATTATATATACTATGTATATATTATATATATACTATTATATATACTATATATATATTATATATACTATTATATATACTACATATATATGTTGTATATATACTATTATATATACTACATATATATGTTATATATATACTATTATATATACTACACATATATATTATATATACTATTATATATACCACATATACATATATACACTATTATATATACTACATATATATACACTATTATATATACTACATATATTATATATATACTATATATATATTATATATATACTATATATATACTACATATATATTATATATACTATTTTATATACTACATATATATATTATATATATACTATTATATATACTACATATATACTATTATATATACTACATATATACTATTATATATACTACATATATATTATATATATATATACTATTATATATACTACACATGTATATTTTATATATATACTATTATATATACTACATATATATTATATATATACTATTATATATACTACACATATATATACTATTATATATACTACATATATACTATTATATATACTACATATATATACTACATATATATATTATATATACTACATATATACACTAGTATATATACTACATATATATACTATTATATATACTACATATATATTATATATATACTATTATATATACTACATATATATTATATATATATACTATTATATATACTACATATATATACTATTATATATACTATTATATATACTACATATATATATATTATATATCCTACATATATATTTTACATATATACTATTATACATATTATATATACTACATATATATACTATTATATATACTACATATATATTATATATATACTATTACATATACTACATATATATTTTATATATATATACTATTATATATACTACATATGTATTTTATATATGTACTATTATATATACTACATATATATTTTATATATATACTATTATGTATGCTACATATATATTATATATATACTATTATGTATGCTACATATATATTATATGTATATACTATTATACATACTACATATGTATACTATTATATATACTACATATATATTATATATATTCCTATTGTTCCCCCCCAATTAGAATGTAAGCTTTTCAAAGGCAGAGAGTACTTTTGCTTTTTATTTACAAATGTATATTGATTGATTGACCTACTAGGTAAGTATAATGAAATCCTTATCTAGATATTTCTCATTCTTCACTGTTTGCTATCATGTTGGTAACCAAATGGTTGGTCCAGGACAAACCATTAGTTAGTTGGAATGTGAAGCATCTCTGCACAAAACACTTCCAAAGCCAGGGTTTGGTGACCTCTAGCCGACACAGAGATCCTTCTATAATAATATCTTCAATACAACAGAGGCAGGGTAACTACCTCATCACTGACTGTTGGACTATGTCATTAACCTGATCTTGCTTGCTTTCATATTGGCAGACGTTAGCACTATAACCAGCAATTATAGAAAAGTTTGGGGTATAATCTTTGTGAGATATCATCGTAGCCTCTTTGCTAATATTTCTTTAAAATTTTATGTAAATTTTCATTAGTGATATTGTTCCGTAGCTTTCTTTTTCTGTTTTGACTCTTCTTGGTTTATCAAGACAATATCTGGGGGCAGCTAGGTGGCACAGTGAATAAAGCACCGGCCTCGGAGTCAGAAGGACCTGAGTTCAAATCCAGTCTCGGACCAAACTCTTGACACTTACTAGCTGTGCGACCCTGGGCAAGTCACTTAACCCCAATTGCCTTGTGAAAGAAAATAAAGGGGAAAAAAAGGACAATATCTATATCATAGAAATAATTTGGTAAGATCTCTTCTTTATCTATTATTCAAAAAGTTTATTTAAATTATGAGGATATCCATTAATTGAGGAATAGCTGAACAAATTGTGGCACATAGATGTGATGGAGCACTATAGTGATGTAAGAAATGAGGAAATAGATGGTTCCAAAGAGACACAGAAAGACACACGAATAGATGCGAATGAAGTAAGCAGAGCCAGAATAACAACTTATATCAATGTTATAAAAAATGAACAATGTTGAGAGCCTTTGTAAAGTGATGAAGAATTAAATGAACAGAACCAAAAAAAAAGATATAATAATAACACTTTGCTTCAAATTCAATTTTATTTTATTTTTAGTTCTGATTTCTCTTTCTCCTACACCATCCTCTCCTACACATTGAAAAAGCAGGAAAAACAAAACCTGATACAAATATATAGTAAAAGAAAATGGACCCCTTCATTAGTTATGTCCAAAAAATATACTTAAATCTGCACTCTGAGTCCACCAGCTGGAGGTCAATAGCATGTTTAATCATGAGTCCTCTGGAATTGTGGTTGGTCACTGTGTTGATCAGAGTTCCTAGGTCTTTCAAAGTTGTTTATCTTTACAAAATTATTGCTATTATATAAGTGATTCTCTTGGTTCTGCTTATTCACTTTCCATCAGTTCATACAAGTCTTTCTAGGTTTTTCTGAAATCATCCCTTTGATAATTTCTCAAAGCACAATAGTATTTTATTGCATTCACATACCACTTGTTTAACCATTCTTTGACTGATGGGCACCATCTCAGTTTTCCAATTCTTTGCCACCATGAAAAGAGTTTCTGCGCTATTTTTGTAAATATGGGTCCTTTTCCTCTCTTTATGATCTCTTTGTTATAGTGTCTTTGATAATAGTGTCATAGGTCTTTGATCACTGGGTCATAGCGTAATAGCTTTTTTGGCATAGTTTCAAATTGATTTCCAGAATGAGGGAGGATTTCACAGCTCCATCAAAAACGCATTAATGTACTTGTTTCCTTGCAGCCCCTGTAGCATTTGTCATTTTCCTTTTCCATCAATTTTGCTAATCTAATGCATGTGATGTAATACCTCAGATTTATTTCAACTTGTATTTCTCTAATTACTAGTGATTTAGAGCATTTTAAAATTTTAAAATTTCAGTTTTAAATTCTTCCCCTCCCCCAGTATCCTCCTCTACCCATTGAGAAGGCAAGAAACATTACACCTATTGTACATATGAAGTCATGCAAAACACACTAGCCATGTTGCAAAAAAATAAGAAAATGAAAAAAATATGCTTCAATCTATATTCAGAGTTCATTAATTCTCTCTCTGGAGTTGGATAGCATTTTTCTTCATGAATCCTTTGGAATTATTGCAGATTGTTGCATTGATCAGGCAGCTAAATCTTTCACAGTTGATTATTGTTACAATATTGCTGTCACTCTGTACAATGTTCTTCTAGTTCTGCTTACTTCACTTTGCATCATCTCATATAAGTCTTCTCAAGTTTTTCTGAAACCACGCCCTTTGTCATTTATTACAACACAATAGTATCCCATCACAATCATATACCACAACTTGTTTAGCTATTCTTCAACTGATGGACATCCCTTATTTCCAACTCTTTGTCACCACAAAAACAAAAGCTGCAATAAATATTTTTTTGTACATATGGGTCCTTTTCCTTTAAAAATCTCTTTTGGAGTACAACCTAGTAGTAGTATTTTGTTGTGTCAAAGGGTGTGTATAGTTTTATAGGTCCTTTGGGCATAGTTACAAATTATTCTATAAAATGGTTGGATCAGTTCACACCTCCACTAATAGAGCATTAATGTATCTATTTTTGGCTTCCACTTCAGCATTTGTCATTTTATTTTTCTGTTGTGTCAGACAATTTGATGGGTATGATACAGTACCTCAAATTTATTTCAGTTTGTATTTCTACAATTACTAGTGATTTAGATATTTAAAAAATGTAGCTACTGATGGCTTGGATTTATTCCTCTGATAAACGTTTATTCATATCCTTTCACAACTTAAACGTTGGGGAATAATGTTTCCTCAGTTCCCTTTATAGCTTAGAAACTAGATTTTCTTAGAGAAATTTGCTACAAAGATCCCCGTCCAATTTCTCTTCTAATTTTAGTTGCATTGTTTTTGCAAAATCTTTTGAATTTTATGTAATAGGATTGTTAATTTTATCTCCTATGACTCCTTCTATCTTTTGTCTGGTCATAAACTCTTTCCTCTATCTATAAATTCAACTGATAATTTCTTCCTTGATCTTCTAATTTGCTTATGAAGTCACCCTTTGTGTCTAAATCATGTATACACTTGGACCTTAAGACAAAAAAACTTTGAAAACTGTAAGAACTATGATCAATGCATAACCACCCATGATTCCAGAAGACTGACAGTGTAGTATGCTATCTACCTTCTGACTGAGAAGTAATGGATTCAGAATGCAGAATGAGACATACATTTATTGAATATAACCAATGAAGGGCATTAAGGAAATTATGACTATGCACACTTATTCCAAAGGATTTCTGGGAGTTGGAAGAAGAAAAAAAATAGATTTCTGTTAACTAAAAAATAAAACTTTCTAGAAATGCTTAGTGCACTTGCCCATTTCAGCACTGGACTTGTGGACAGCACCTAGCTGATGGACTGCACTGGGTCACAGCTAAGCGGTTTTACATTAGTTGTGCTTGTGAGCAGGTGCAGTACAAAGTGAAGTTGAAGACTGGGTGGGGGGAATGATTGAGGATGCGATCTGTTGGATAAGATGAGGGTATAGGATCAAGTGTACATGTAGAGGAATTGGCATTGGCAACAAGAAGGTCCATCTCTTTGAGAAAGCCTAGAGGAAAGGAGGAGAGAATGGAAGATGCTGTCAACAGGTTTTGAGATGAAGAGAATGAGAGAAGAGCACCTTATGTCGAATGACATAAATATGTTCAGTAAAGTAAGAGATGAGGTCCTCTTCCTAGTATGGGATAGTAGGAGATATGGGGAACTTGAGGAGGGAAGACAGGGTTTAGTATAGCTTCTGTGAGGAGTGAGATAGGGAATCAATTAAGGAGGAATAAAAGATTTGCCTTGCTTCAGGGAGGGCCTAGTTGAGGTCGGATAACATGAATATATACTACACCCAGCCAGTACAATATTGCAATTTCCTCCATCTTCATTCAATGGCTCATAAGTAGGAGTGAAGGAGGAAGACAGTGGATGTAATCCAGGGATGAGGTTTAGTAAGAACAAAGTGGCAATAAGACAGATTGTCAAGGGATTCATGGGCACAGAACAATGTAGAGTTGAAATGGTTAACTATTGGGTTGAGATTGGAGAGTGAGGAAAGTAAAGTCAAAGCAATGATGGCCTGAGAAAGCACTAAGAGGGTGGAATCATTGGAGGTCTTAATGGGTGAAGATGTCTAGGAGAGGTGGAGCAAAGGGAGAGGTGGAATGATAAGATGTTCTGGTTAGATAGGGCAATGTTAGAAATGATGATTAGGGAAGAGAAACACCTGTGGGTAAGACCTGGCATATGACCAGTCCTGTGTGTGACTGATTTGGAGTGAAGGAGCAGTCTATGGAATTTAAGAAGGTACTGCTCCAGGAAGAAGCAGTTGAAGGTTATCAGCGTGTGCCCCTTCCTTGGTTATCTGGTGTCTCATGGTGGTTCTCTCATAACAAAGGGTTCGTATTCTGGTAAAAACTGAGTCTGTCAGGAGAAGGCCTTTCAGAAATAGCTTCAGACACATTTCTGATGCATTGCCAGCCCTAGAACTCTACAAATTACTAGTAACATCTACTCTTTGGTGGAGGTGTCTAGATCTACACATGGCTAAGATAGTGGGTGGGAAATCAGTGAGTTAGATACTTTGGGCAGGGAGATCTATTAGGCAACAATCTAGGCAAACAGCAATAAGGGTAAGTAAGGTGGTGTATGAGTGGAAAGAATGTATTTAATGGGAGAGACTCAGTGAGAAGCTTGACTGCTATTCGTGATTGGGTTCATCTTCTGTGGATATGAAGGGAGTGTGTTAACAATACCAGAGAGTTAGAGATAAGAAATAAGTTATATAACAATAGCTAACATTTATAAAATGTTTACTATGTGTCAAGCACTGTACTAAATGCTTTACAATTATTATGTCATCTGATCCTCACAGCAACCCTGGGAGGTAGGGGTTATTACAATCCCTGTTTCACAGATGAGGAACCTGAGGAAACAGGGATTATATGACTTGCCCAGGATCACGCAGCTAATGCCTGAGGTCAGATTTGAACTCTGTCATATAGTAGGTGCTTATTAAATGTTACATATTGGTATTATCATTATACATCAAAACAAAACACCATAATCACAGTGACCAAGCTTAGCTCCAAAGAAGAACTATGAGAATGTACTTCTCTCCTTTCTCTGCAGAGGTAGGAATTATGGGTGTGGAACACGAAATATTCTGTTGAACTTGGTTGATATACAGTTTAGTTGCTGAGCTGTTTTGTTTCTTGTTTCTCTCTCTCTTGTTCTTTGCTGTAAATGATATATCTTGGTGGGGGAGAGGAGAAGAATACGTAAGGAAATGCAAGTGATACAAAAATAAATTATATATTTATTTATGTGTGTGTATATATGTATATTTGTTTATATCTGTATGTATACACACATATACATATATGCATATGCATATACACCCACCCTACCCACACTCACTACACATACACATGTACACACACCTACACACACACATACACACACACACACACACAAATAAAAGATACCTTGTTGGTAGAAGTAAGAAGAAAAAGAGAAAACGGGATAGAAAAGTTGTGGTTTAGAGGAAAGAGAGAGAAACTTGTTTGTTAGCCCAGGATAACTAGTTCAAAAGGTAGCAACACATGAGGGAAGCAGCTAAGTAGTGTAGTGGATAGACCACGGGACCTGGGGAAGACCTGAGTTTCAGTCTGGTCTCAGATATTTACTAGCTATGTGATGCTGGGCAAGTCACTTAGACTTAATTTCTTCATCTATAAAATGGGGATAATAATAGCACCTTCTTCCCAAGGTTGTTGTGAGAATAAAATGTGATATTTGTGAAGTACTTTGCAAAACTTAAAGTGCTATATAAATATCCCTGCTGATACTGATGGTGATGATGGATGAGAAGGACAAAGCAACAGGCCTTTTACTTAAAAGATATACAAAATAGAATAATGGAGCAGGATTATTGCATATGAGTATTGTTTTTCTCAGCTTCTGGCCATGTGGAGGGCAGTTTTCATAGTGAAAAGAGTGCTAGACAAGAAGTCAGGAGAGACTTGAGTTTGAATCTTGTCTCTGGGATTTACTAATATGATACCATGGGCTATGGAACGGCTAGGTGATGCAGTGGATAGAGTGAAGACCCTGGAGTCATGAAGACTTATCTCCTGAGTTCAAATGTGGCCTCAGACACTTAGTAGCTGTGTGACCCTGGGCAAGTCACTTAACCCTGTTTGTCTCAGTTTCCTCATCTGTTAAATGAGCTGGAGAAGGAAATGACAAACCACTTCAGTATCTTTGCCAAGAAAACCCCAAATGGGGTCACAAAGAGTCAGACCTGACTGAAACGACTGAACAACAACAATAACACTAGGGGCAACTCACTTTACTTCTTGGAACCCCAGTTTCTTCATTTCTAATATGGGGATGAAGATAATAATAGAAGTAGTACCTACTTTATAGAGTTGTTAGAAGCCTCAAATTAGAGATTGTGCACACTGAATTTTCTAGTGCTATGTAACTGTCAGTTAATATTATGAGTGACTTTTTTTTTTGAACTGTTGGTAGTGATACTAGTGAACCCCTCCCCATTTCAGCTTAAGGGACAGTAACTTCCATCCCAGGAACAGAAGACAAGGTCATCTTAGAAACAAACCAACATAAGGGAGTCCCCTGGCCACCATCCTTCCCTGCTGGTGCCCCAGTCTTGTTTACATGAAAAAGAAATTGGAGACCTACGTCTTTGCTTCAATGATGGCGCTGAGCACCGTGGAGATTTACAAGTTTCATCCCTTATTGCTAAACTCTGATTTCTTGGACCAATTAGTTCAAGCCATCCTCTTCACCACACTAGACCTTGTCTGTGGGATGCCTACAGTTTAGTCCTGGTTCTGTGGATTGGAGTGGGGTAGAAGAGGAAGGAAAATAAATAAAAGATATCACTTTATGGTTTGGTCAATATACTGTGGTGCCATTAAGGTTGGGTTGTGCCCCTGATGGAGCACCCATTCCAGAAATATATGAACCACATTGTTGGATTTCAAGATTGTGGTGTACTTTGAAAACATTTTAGATTACTCTAAAGATCCCACCCAGTATACCCACATAGGCTGCTTGATGCTTGAGTAGTTAGTCAGCCCAGTGGATAGAATTAGTCAGGTAGTCTTGAGTTCATATCTTACTTCTGACACTGAGCTTGTGACTATAAACAAACCACATAACCTCTCTGAGCCAAAGTCTCCTCATCTGTAAAATGGGGATAAGAATACGTTGTAGGATCTACTTCATGAGGTTGTTATGAGGCTCAACTGGGAGATGTAGGTAAAGGAAGACTTTGCAAATTTAAAACATTATATAAATGTCAGCATTTACTATCAACATTAATTATTCTTATTGGGAAAATTCCAGTTTAAAAGAGTAGAAATGGACATGGTGGAACACCTCATAGACCGTGAGAAAATCAAATTGATTCCTATTCCATTTTGTAATTGATTCTATTTTGTATTGCCCATAACATGTTGTAAAATTGTCTAAGCCATGGTTTTTTTGTCTCTGAAGTTCAGCTTTCCACTCTGAGCTAAGTTGTCTCATAAATATCCTGAATTCAAAGGACCATATTGTCTCTATGCATCTTACTGCCCATTTACAATTAAGGATGTTTTCTCACTAACAAGCCTTGGAAGATGCAGGTGGGTACCAGGAAGTCTGTTCTTTCTGCAATGCTGGATGCCCTTCAAGAAAGTCTGGACTGTCATTGTCGTGACTCTAACTAGCCATGTATGTGGACACCATCAGTGAGCTTTCCATAGCAACAAAATGGAAGGAGGGTTTTTGCTGGTCCTGCATTCCTGACCTCTATCCAATCATATTGTTTTCCATCATCCATGATACTTCAGACTTTGTAACCAATCAAATTGTTTTATGCTTCCTGTTCTTGGTTCTCTTGTACTTCCCAAACCTATATGAAGGTTACTAAGTCCTATCTCACGGTCTTTTGAAAAGACCCCTTTTATTGGTAATTTCTAGCCTTACCAATAAATTGAATGTGCCTGGAGCTTTGTGCTTCAATTTACTTTAATTTTAGAACATAACAGCTGGTAGGAGAGAAAGTTGAAGCATTGACAAATAGAGATCATATTGCTGTGGGACATGGCTGCTACTGGTTAGGATCTATAGTAATTCCTAAGTTTTATTTTCTTTTTGGTGAGGCAATCAGGTTTGAGTGACTTGCCTAGGGTCACGCAGCTAGTGAGTATCATGTGTGTGAGGCCAGATTTGAACTCAGGTCCTCTTGACTCCAGGGCTGGTGCTCTATCCACTGTACCACCTAGCTGCCCCAGTAATTCTTAAGTTTTAAAGGCTATTACTGGTAATTCACACAGGGATTCTCCACGATGGCAGTGTCCCTAAGTGACTTACTAAAACAAATGCTGAAAACATGTCATTAGATGACAAAAATTGCGGCCACCTTCAGTAGATTTAAATGCTATTTTGTATCAGCTCTAGGCTGATCTACATGGGCAAGTCTTATCATTTCTACCTTCACAATATCTCTCCCATCCATCCCCTTTATCTCCTTATGCAGCCTAGTGAAGGCCCTCATGATTCTCCCCTAGACCACTGCAATAATCTTTTCACCAGTCTTACTGACTCAAGTCTTTCCACATTCTAATCCACCCTCCATACAGCTGCCAAATGGATCATCCTAAAGTTCAAATCTGATCATGTTGCTCCTCTACTTGATAAACTCCAAAGTCAAATATAAACGCCACCATTTGGCTTTTAAAGCCCTATACAACCTGGCTCCACTCTACCTTTCGAACTTTGTTATATTTCGCTCCACTTCTTATATTCTACAGTCCATACAAATGACCTTTTTGCTATTTCTCACATTTGACAATCCACATTCCCTTTCTGAGACTTTGCAACAATTGTCCCTGGTGCCTAGAATTCATTCCCTCACCACCTCTGACCCTTAGAAGAACTTGTTGACTTCAAAACTCAGTTTAACTTTCACCTTATACATGAAGCCATACCTGATCTACACTCCCTAACTGTGAATACTCTCCCACCTTAATCGCCTTGTATTTATTTTGTGTATATTTTATATACTTATATAATGGGGGTAGCCATGAACCCCTCACCTAAACTGTTCTCCTCAATGGAGCGTGCATGAAATTGAGCTGGGCTCCCTGGGTCATTCCTCTGGCTCAGTGCTGAGAGACTTGGTGCTTTTGGATGACTCCAAAATCCTTTGGTTCCTATGACGGTAACAGAGAGAGGGGAATGCATTAAAAAGAAGGTTGGCTGCTGAGCCAGGAAGAGCTGCCCACTCATTAGACTATAAAGGGAGAAACAACTTTCGTTCTCTCTTTTCCCATCTCCTGAGTGTGTGGGGATTCTGAACCCCTCTCTTGTACTTCCCATGGATAGGCAAGGATGCCTCTCTCTCCCATCCTTTGGTGATTGATCACACATGAAAACTAGGAGGTGTGCTTGTCTAGGTGAGCCTTAATAGGGATCCTAAGGGCTTGGCTATCTCTTCTTGAGTATCTGGTCCTACTTAATGCTAGTGCCTTCCCTTTGTAATTATTTCCAAGTTATCCTATCTATATCTTGTTTGTATATAACTGGTTACATTTTGTTTTCCCAGTAGATTGGGAGCTCCTTGAGGGCAGGGATCATGGTTTTTACTTTTTTTGTATTCCCAAGACTTAGCGTAATGTATTTAATAGATGCTTATGACTTAAATTGACTTAAGCATAAATGACCAAACAACAATTCTGAGACCTTTTTCCAGCCTTGGAAGCATATTTATGAGCTTGGGGTCTCCTGGGTTTCTTAGTTTGAACTGAATGGAAGCAGGATGAGTTTTCTGTATCTGCATCATTCTCAGAGAACAGGACTATCAAGAGGAGGGTTAGCCAAAGCCTTTGCCTCACTTGCCTGAAGATACGGACCTTAAGGGAACTGGTTAGAAAGTACAGTGCTGAGGTGAAGGTAAAATGACTATTCAGCAGTCCTAGAAAGTGTTTTGTGCTTTGATGTTTGAAGTATTAGCCTCCCAGCAGAATACAGTAAGTATTAGGGGTCAGTGTTTCATGTTTAAAGTCTTTGCCAATGTGTGTTTATGGGTCTACATTTTCAGAACTTGTTTTGTGTGGAGGAAATACATAGCTGTCTTGTATCTGATTCATATTGTACACTGTATCTTTCTACTCCCCTTTGGGGATATGAGGCATGATTAAACTTTAGATTCTGTCTTTTGTTCTAGGGGTAGGGGTATAATGAGCTAGACCTGTCTTTTGGAGACTAAGCTCCTTCAGTAATAAACCTGGTCTTTGTTCATGACCAAGAATTTGACACTCTCAGTGGTACTGGGCATCTGAGCCCCTTCTAAGCCAACACCAGTCTATTATACTTTTATGTATATGTTTTTTTTTTCCTGATAGAATATAAGTTACTTAAGGCTAGAGTCCATTTTATTTTTATATCTTGGTGCCTAGCACAGTGCCTAGAACATGGTGGGCACCTAAGCGCTTACTGAGGAATTGATTTATTGACACGCACAGTGGAGAACAATTTCTCCAGTATTCTAATTGAAGTTGTCCTCTCAAAATTGATGGTTCATCCAACCTACTGTGGCCATATGTACTCTTCTCATGAATACTATATTCTAGTAGATCAAAATTATGTGCTACTTGGGAAAATAATTACTCTTAGCCAGGGCCTGGAATCAGCTTTTGGAAGGATGGGAGGTACTTCATCAACAGGACCACAGATGAAGCACCCTGTGAGAGAAAATTCATTTAGTCCATTGTGGGGACCTGACCTCTACCACTGATGTCACTTGCCTATCCACTTAAGCAATGTTTAAGCTCCATAATTTCCCCTCTCACCATACTTCCAGTCATGATCTCTTAAGAGGTTCCTATAAGCCACCTGATCAAGTGATAGCTAGCTAGTGATGAGAGTTAAAATGTATGGCACCTTGTAATTTTGCAAAGCCCTTCATGTATATTATCTCATTTGAACCTCATGACAACAACCCTGTGAATTAGGTGATGTCATTATTCCTATTTTATAGATGAAGAAATTTAGGTTGAGAGGGATTATGTGATTTGCCCAGAGTCACAGAACAAGTAAGGATCTGAGGCAGAATTAGAACTCAGATCTCTGGACTCTAAGAACAGTACTTTATCTGCTACACTGCCTAGCTAACTTCAGTGGACCCTACATTGTACATGCCTTAGAAACCTTAAAGCACCATGTGAACATCATCTATATTATCATCTTCCAGAGCATTGAAAACAATAAGCTATTCCTGAAAGCCAGAAGATAGTATTCCTTTGCATAGCCATCCCTTGGCAACCCTTTACTCCTGACAAACTTCGCAGCTATCTAAACACAGGTGGTGAGGCTAATTTATGTACACCTTTAGACAGTGGCTGCCCTTCAAGCCAGTATGATGCCTCTCCTCTCTCCCCCAAGGGGAAGTGATTTCCAACTATCCACTCCCAGTCTCAATTCCCCAGAGGCTAATTGAGATGTACTTCTCTTATGTCATCATAGCCTAGCTATGCAAAATACTGGGT
Organism: Phascolarctos cinereus; assembly: GCF_003287225.1. Lineage (NCBI taxonomy): Eukaryota > Metazoa > Chordata > Mammalia > Diprotodontia > Phascolarctidae > Phascolarctos > Phascolarctos cinereus. The sequence continues at coordinate 252,591,049 of NW_027555625.1, forward strand.
TGTTTAAAATCCTGCATGGTCCCATGGGGCTTCTGGTATCCTGAATCAGAAATAATGTAAGACGCTATGTGAGATCCTGCAAAATATGTGCCTGGCTCAGGACTCTGTGAGAAACCAGTGAGGTTATTATGGACCTCCCAAAGCCTTTGCAGCTATGGGCATCACTAACCTTGGACTTTATCATAGACTTGCCGTCACTCTGGGACAAGATCAACATATCAGTAGCGATAACAGTCTACTTCATCCCTTGCGGTGGCCTGCCTGTTGCCACTGACACTCCTTGCCTGTTCATTCAAAGAAGAGTTTTAGTTTTGTGGCCTTCCTGCCCAGCTCACCCCCAATTATGGTCTGCAATTCATCTCATACCTTTGGTCTGCAACATTTCTTCTTTCATATCCTGACTCCTCCTCGGATAGGCAGAATGAATATACCACCTAGGAAAGGAAAGGAAGGAAAGAAACAAGCATTTAAGCACTTTACAAATGTTGTCTTGTTTGATCCTTACAACAGCCCTGTGAGGTAGGTGCTGTTATAATTCCCATTTTAAAGTGGAGGAAATTGGGGCCAACAGAGACTAAGTGACTTGCCCAGAGTCACACAGCTAGTAAGTGTCTGGGCTGGCTTTGAATTGAGGGCTTCCTGACTCCAGGCCCAGCATGCTATCCATGGCGCCACTTAGCAGCCAAACTATATCCTGGAGCACTTTTTGAGATTTCACCAGAAAAACTGTCTGGATTTATTATATATGATTCATTTCCCTTGTCCACTTGCAACATATTATTTCATGCAAATCAGTTAGTTTAAAAATTTTTATTAAGTACTTATTATGTGTCAGGCACTATGTTAAGTGATGGGGATACAAAGGTCCCTGCCCTCAAGGAATTCATTTTCTAAGCAGGGAGCAAGCTTGCAAACATCTATGTATATACAGTAGATATACCATGGATTTCAGCCTACTTTTTCCTTTCATCCACTTCTCATAATATGGCTCTAGTGGCATATACTTACAAGGAGGAATTATAGGGCACTCAGACCAAGGTACACATTCTTCTTTAGGTAGTCAAGATTGTTTATAAATAAGGGGTTGATTTGTATCATTCTGCTGAGGAAAGCTTACAGGTCAGAAAAGAGGTCTGGTTAACCACCTGACATAGCTACACTTATCTTTTAGGAAACTGTTCAACTGGGCAGTCACTCCATTCGGAGTGAAGTGGATTATCATTCTTGTGGTCTAATATCGGAAGATGCTAGCCTACCTACGGAGTCACCACATTTTCAATAGGACCCTGCCCCTCCCAGCTCATCTTGAGCCTGGCTTCCATTGTCCTTATATCCTTCTTGGGTAATGATCAGTAGGCAGGAAGAATTCATCTTGAATTCTTGAGTCCTTGAAGTCCCTGAAGATGCCTGTAACACCTGAAGGATCGTAAGGGTCATAGACACGAGGTAAATCTCTGAGAGTTTGCCTGTATCTTCCATGTTCCAGGATTAATCAAAACATTCCATTGCTAAACCTAAGTCCCTGGGCCTAGTAGGAGGGATAGTGTCCAAGTCAGCTAATGACATGGGTGCATCTTGTTAAACAAGAAGAAAGAGGAGAAGCCTAGTCAACCTGCTCCCAGTACAAATAGATATGGGTGTTGAGTGGATCGTAAATGACTTAAATTATCAGGCCTGGCATCTCTGACTCCTTTGGTCTCTACTTTGACTCAATTTCCTTTCTAGGAGTTCATTTTTTACTTGGAGCTATCATCTCTGCTTGTGAATTTGCCTGTAAGGACTTTTGTCTTGTTGCTTGATTTGTTTGGGGGTAAATTTTGTTTTACTGTGTTCTATGTTCAGAACCTACATAGGTTCTACTTTAAGTATAAATCTTTGATATAATTTCTGATGTTTTTCTGCTATTTACTCAGATGACCCATTGGCATTTGGTGGGTATGCTTCCAATGTACCTAGCTCCCACAATTGTATTCGCTCTGCTCTGTGGCCATAATAGTTCTAAACTCTACCCATCAAACCTTTGTTGTGAGAGAATAGAAGGTCCAGGCAGCTAAATGGCACAGTGGATAGAGTGCTGGGCCTGGAATCAGGAAGACTCATCTTCCTAAGTTCAAATCCTTAGATGCTTACTAGCTATGTGGCCCTGGGCAAGTCACTTAACCCTATTTGCCTTAGTTTCCTTATCTGTAAAATGAGCTGGAGAAGGAAATGGCAAACCACTGCAGTACCTTTGCCAAGAAAACCCCAAATGGGGTCATGAAGGGTTGGACATGAATGAAATGACTCAACAACAAAAACAACAACCAGAACTTACCATGGCCTTACCAGATCTATCTCCATCTATCCGTCTGTACCTCTGGTGAAGTGTATTGGAGTATGGGACTGTACAGGTTTGTCTGAGTCTTGACTAAAACACTTCTTTTGGCCCATCCTGAATCTCTTAACTTTTGGCTCAAAAGCTTCCTAGAATTAATTCCTAGGGGCTGAGGCTCAGTGACTCATAAGAGCAGAACTGAAGCTCAGACAGCTGAGCAGTACCAACCTTCCTTTGCAGACAACCCAGAAGTCTGCTCCTGTCTGGATTTTTTTTTTTTAGCCTCAGCTCTCTGCACTCTTCCGCTTTATTCATCCCAGTGCTTTGATTTCTTTCATATGGCTTCATGACATCATTCCTATACACACTCCAATTTTGGATTGTTTGTCATAGATTAGAACCTATCTTCCTCAATTCCTTTGCTATGCAGTGTCTTTTAACCTCTGGATGTCACTCACACTTGCTTCTTTGAGAGAAACTTCTGGTTTGTGATCATCCCATTCCAGTGGTGAGGACAGTCATTGCTTCTTTTTTTCCCCCCACTACTTGCCCTTGAGAAAAAATGCCCTCTAGACAAAAATAAGTAAGAACTAAACTTTAGGAGAGGGACTATGTAAGGCCAGGCAGATCAGGCCCCAAATTGAGAATGTAACTGGGTATTCTTAAGGAGGGAAATATGTGGATTATAGTAAGTGCTTTAAAATATTTTTTCATTCATTCAATAGCTCATTTATCCTGATTCAGTTATTGTGCTGATTGATTTAGCTACCCTGATGCTCCCTAAGACCATGATGCTGGCAGTACTCTCTCCTAGGGACTTTTCTTTCTTTTTTTCCATTGGCGAATGTGGTGGGAACTTTCCTGGAGGCCTTTGAGAGGGGACATGAACATCATAAATTGACATTTATGTGTGATCTGCTCTCTATCTCTTACAGACAATCAAATAATACTAATTCTTCTACTGGTATTTCCCTGGGACCATGGATTATATAAATTGTAAAACAAAGCCCTGCTTGATACTATTGTGAATGAAGTACTACCAACAGCTATAGGAGACCCATGGCTTCAGCCAAGGTCTATCTATTCGTTAACATTGGTCACAGCCAACGCTATAATGCCAGCTGCTATATACCTAGGTAGGGCACTGACAGTCCTGGACCATAAGTCCTCTTCTCTATAGTGTAGTGATGCTACAACCTGACCCTGGAAAAACCAGTGCTCTAGCTAGGCCTGCTTTCAAATAATGCCACGCATACCTCAAAGGCTAAATGACATCTCTACCAATGTCTCTTTCTCCTCACATTCCATACTTTGTGATAGCGAATTGGCAGTGGTGTTTCTCATTCCAGGCATGTGAATCATCCATAGAAAAAAGCATGAAAATAATAATGCCCGTTGGGGATGATATCCAAATAAAGTATGGGCCTCGCTGAAATAAACTAAATTCTTGAGATTCATCAAGACTGTGATTATTTATTTATTGCCCTCTAAATGGGACTGGCAGTTCTCCAGGGTAGCCTTTGACAGCCACCACCCTGTTCCACCCTGGTATTATGTCTTCCTGTTAAGGAAAGCTAGTGGTAGTTCTATAACCAAGAGATGGCCTAGGGCTCCACTCTTAATTCTTTCCCTTCCCTTCCTCTCTCTTTCCTTCCTTTCTCTTCCCTTCCCTTCCATTCCTTCTCTTCCCCTCCTCTTCCTTTACCTCTTTCCTTCCTTCCTTCCTTCCTTCCTTCCTTCCTTCCTTCCTTCCTTCCTTCCTTCCTTCCTTCCTTCCTCCTTCCCTCCCTTCCTTTCTCTCATTCTCTCTCTCTCCCCCTCTTTCTTCCTTACTTCCTTTCCCTTTCTCTTTTTCAAGTTTTTCAAAGGGATTTTTACTTCAAAGAAGTAACAAGAACAGAGGTAGAAATATTTTCCCCTAACACCTGGGGGCAGTCTTTGCTATACCACTTTAGTCCCTGGGGAGAGTGAGCTCAGACTTGATTCAGTTTTTGCATAACTTTCACCCCCACCCCATCCCCACCAAATTCACTTCCAAATATGGCATAGCAGCTGGATGAGTCTTAACTACAGCTGGGTTGGGTCTTAAAGGTTGTTCCTCAGGGCATCAATGTTAGGCTATCTGGCTGTTAAACCTGGCATGGACTGCATTCCAAAACCCCTAGTGACCTTTTGAAACTCATGAGGCTTAGAAGTTGGAAAGAATGGATGCAACAGAGGCAGACGTGGGGGCCGGACCATATGCTCTTGGCTTCCTGCCAGTTATGAGTGAGAGAATGCCCAACCCCATGCTCCCAGGTCCTTGGCAGTTTATCTTCCCCAATGTTAGCAAGTACTGCTCTACCCTTAATTTCTAAAGAGAGAAAATACTCTTTAAATCCAGGCTGTCCTCAATAGCCACCCTGAAGGTATCTTTCTCTACAGAAAGTAGGAAATCTGAGTTTGGGTGTTATAGCAAGGTCACAGTCATAGAGTCTCCTATTTGGTATCAGGAAGGTCCTATCTTATTTGATGTGCCACTTGAATTAGATCCCCTTTCTCAATAGTTATGTCAGGGGCTACTGAATACCCTGGAACATCTGTAAAAGTTCTAAATCCCTATGAAGCATTGTGGAGACTTAGCTCCTGCTGGCTGACCTCAGTTCCATATCATCTGTAGGTATATTAGACCCATTTATAATTCTTCTTGACCCACAATAGAAAGGTTACCTAGATGTAATAGGAGATGGGGACAGCTAGGTGACGCAGTGGATGGAACCTTTGGAATCAAGAAACTTATCTTCATGAGTTCAAATCTGGCCTCAGAAACTTAGTAGCTGTGTGACCCTGGGCAAGTCGTTTAACCCTGTTTGCCTCAGTTTCCTCATCTGTAAAATGAGCTGGAGAAGAAAATGGCAAACCACTCCAGTATCTTTGCTAAGAAAACTCCAAATGGGTTACAGAAAGTTGAAAACAGCTAAACAACAATAACAAGTGATGAATTTCTTGGGTCTGCCATATAAATCAAGGTCCTAGGATCACAGACACAGAGCTAGAAGGGACCTTAGAGACTATCCAGGCCAACCTCCTAATTTTATAGATGAGGACACTAAGACCCAGGGGATAAAGTAACTTGCTCAAGATCTCCCAGTAATAAACCAAGGAGACAGGATTTGAAGGTAGAACCTTTAACTCCAGAGTCAGTGCTCTTTCCACTGTACCAAACTCAGGTAAGAAAGATGAAGCTAGGTGACAATCTCTTGAATTTGCATCATGGCTCGTGCTGGAAAAAAAATCAGAATACCATGTAAGTGGGCCATGGCACAAATTGAAAAGATCTACCAAGACTTCTCTAAGCAAATGATAGAAAGCAGAATTTGCCAACCTGGAGGGCCTAACCAAATACTTTCAATGTCTATACTATATATGATGGGCTATCTTCTACTTACTGTAATTCTAAGGAATAAAATTGAGATAAAGGGGCTATCAGGTAGCTAGATGGCACACTGGATAGAGCGTTGGGCTTGGAATCAGACTCATTTTCTTGAGTTCAGATCTGGCCTCAGACACTTTACAGCTGTGTGACCCTGGGCAAGTCACTTAGCTCTGTTTGCCTCAATTCCTTCATCTGTAAAATGTGCTGGAGAAGGGAATGATAAATCACTCTAGATCTCTGCCAAGAAAACCTGAAATGGGGTCATGAAGAGTCAGACACAACTGAAATGACTGAACGACAACAGAAAGGGGCTGTATTGTGGGTTAAGCTAATGTTTATCTGGAAAGAGCTGTTATGAGTAACTAGACTGACAGGATGCATCTGTTCCTGTGCAAATGTCAAGTGTTGACCAAGAGGAGATGGATCCCACAGGATGATGACAGAGCCTGGCTAGGGGATTCCCCAACCATAAGTCATTGAAAGTCTCTGCAGCAGCCATGGCAGTACACAGACTTTGTCTGGTTATTTCCTAAACAACCTTCCCTGCAGAATGCAGGAAAAGGAGTGTTCAAATAAGTATTATGGGTGGTGGCTATAAGGGAATGGGAGGAAGGCTGCAGGCGAAGGATCTGAAAGACCTGCATTGTGATGGACTCAAAAAAGATCTTGCCAGACTTCCGGTCTGGGCATATAGGGTGATGCAACCTACTTTCTGCAGCTCTGTTGAGGGCAATAAGGCTTCTCGAGGTGCATAATTAAAAGTGGCAGGTTCTGAGCCAGCTAGGTGGCACAATGGATAGAGCACTGGCCCTGGAGTCAGGAGGACCTGAGTTCAAATGTGGCTTCAGACACGTAACAATCACTAGCTGTGTGACTCTGGGCAAGTCACTTAACTCCAATTGCCCCACAAAAAAGTGGCAGGTTCTGTGACTCTGACCTGTAGAATGTGTTAAAAGGGGCTGTACAAGGTCAAGGGTTAACAGACACGTGCCCTTTGCAATTTCACATCTGTGCTCTCTGAGCACAGCCAGAGTACCTGAAATCAAAGGAATTAGATAGTGGCTAGGGATGGTAACCTCACTGAGGCAACGGAAGTCAATGCAGGGGCACAACCTGCTTCCCTTCTTTGCAAAAACAACAATAAAATAATAATACAATTATATCTAATTTACATATAGTTTTGAGGTTTGCAAAGCACTTTATACATATTACCTTATTTAATCCTCACAACAATTCTGTAAAGTAGTGCCTGTTATAGTCCCTAGTTTACAGATGAGGAAACTGAGGCTGAAAGAGGTTAAGGGATTTGCCCAGGGTTACACAACTAATAAGTGTCAGAAGCAAAGATTCAAGCTCAGACCTACTTGACTCTAAGTCTAGCACTGTGTCCACTGTGTTATTAGTGATGAGGAAGACCAGCTGAACACCTTTCTAAACTTGGATGTATTCTGGTAAGGCCCATGCTTCTTGCTCATTAAATGCATAAATTCATCCATACAAGGGATAAGGGTTATTTGCCAGAAAGAAGGTCTGAAAAACAATTGCAATTAAGTTAATCCATATGTCATGCCACAGCTGCCTCAAACTGGTTTTTTTGAGTAATATATGTAACATTTGTTGTGACATCTTCTGGCTGTACAGCTGTAACCCCTTTCTCCTGCACCATCCTCATCTTAAGAAGCCAAAAAAATTGGAAGTGTGGCGCTGAATAGTCTGAGGGGATTATAGTGAATGGAGTGAAAGAGATCAAACAAGAGGTCAAGCAACTGAGGGACTTTAAAAGAGACTGATGTTTCTCTGGACGTCCAGGGATTAGAGCTTGTAATAGGGTCTCTTTTCTGTATTTTCCTATTCAGTTGGATTGGGAACCCTGGGGCATGACTATAACATGTGGAGGGAGCCATCAGGGTGGGGACCTCCCCCAACCAGCTCTGAAATCCTGACTGACTCACCTTTGCCCTTTTTGTTTCAAAGGCACACATGGGGAGGTGACTGGAAGATAGATGCTATCTGTTCGTGCTGTTGATCAGGAAGAGGAAATCATTGGCTCAGCTTGTACATCAAGAGATGGAAATAATTTCCCAAGGGCTATTGTAGGGACAGGAGAAATGGAACACAGTGAAATGATCTCTCTTACCTTTCCTCTTTATTATTGAAATCAGAATGTTGGAAGTACTTTCTCCATAAGGCCTTTGGATACACCCAAGAGGGGTGGGATGGGAAAAAAGCACAGAAGAAAAGGGCTAAGGAATTGAAGTTTTAAACTTTACTGGAAATTAAGAGGCTGAGAGTTTAAAGCCAATATTGTTACTTTTGTTTTTGCTGCCTAAAACTTCCACTTAATTTATATGTGAGTGAGTGGTTCTTGGGAGCATGATGAAAAGAGAAAGTGAGAGTAGGAGCCAAATGGGATAGTGGTGAAATGAGCCAAGACAGTTATGAGCTATGCTGGAAATGAGTGCATTTGTCTAGACTGAGCAAAGGAGATAATTGTGCAATTGTGTTCTTGGCACAGTGCCTGGCAACCAGTAGGTGCTTAATAAATGTTGACTAATTGATTGATTAAAGAGTTTAAGGCCATCTACACTCCTACAGAGCAACTGAGCTAGGTGCTCAGGGCTTGGGGAATCTCTAGGTTCTATTCATTCATACACAATGGAAGTGAGTTGATACAGCTTGAGTTTAGACAGGAGTCTTGTCCAGATATAGTACTCTAAAGAACACTATGGAGCCCTCCCCCCTGCACACCCAGGACTACTGGTGTGCATGTAACTTACTTTACATATATAAACCACATGAACACATTCACTCATACGAAAAGTACACAAGAAGAGTGTTTTGCTTTGCCTCATTGATATCTGCTCAGTCCACCCAGGCAAATGAGGCTCGATGAGTAAAAGCTCCTAGAGGCTGACACTATTCAAACAAAGAGCCCAACTCCAGATTGCCTGGGATGCTTAGAAGCAGTGTGTCTTTAAGATGGGATAAACAAAGGGAAGCTGGTACAGAACTGACAGCACTAATCTGGGGTAGTGGAATTCTTATCCCCCTGGACATAGGAAATTATACCCATGTCTAGTAGAAGACACATTCCAGTTGTTACATTATCTTTGGTTTTGGTGGCCCCACCCAGTGTGTTGACCGATCCTAGCTGCCTGTTATGCAGACACAGCCCTCTCCCACCATCCTCCATATAGATCTAAGGACAGGGCCAAGCCCAAACAGCTCCTACCAGTGATCAGTCCAGAAGCATTTGATGAGTTTGGTTTTGACTAAGCAGCTCCTACAAATCTTGGTACTTCATAATAATATCCTCAATTTTCCACTGCTGGGAAATGGTCATTGACAAAATAGAAATCTTGGGTGTCTCCCCAGTCTGCCCAGGGAGGAGATGTTTGGGAAGTCTACGGTGCCCTGAACTCCTTTCAGTGTTGAGGTTCTATGGCAGAAATTACCATGCATCTTAAATCATGTGGTCCAATGAGGTCACAGGGCCTAAATGGGTTGGGGTCACTCAGTTCTTGGTGACTCTTCTTTGTGTGAACAAGACCTTCATCCCCTCTAAGGTACATTTAAAAGATGCAGCCTAACACAGAATGGTTTTTTCCAGAAGCAGATCCCTCCATCTTAGGGAATCTGGGCATGGGGGAAGCCAAACCTGATTAAATCCCACAAGTCAGTCAAAATCTCTTGTAGATTACTTTTCTTGTCTACTATGGACTTTCCTCTTTATCAGCCACAAGGGCCATATATTTTGTTTAGGTAGAGGGGCTAATTAAAGCAATATCCTTACCAATCCTGGCTTTTTTGCACCACACTTTTATTTTTACCTTTTCTGTTCAAAAGTTATTAGGAAGAGAAAGCTGTCTATCACATAGAAATGATACCTCACCATCATAGTGAATTCCATAATTCTTTTCTCCAATTAGAATGTGATTTCTTTTCAGGTGATTATTTTGTTTAACATGAGAATGTTGGCCATTGAAGCCAAAGCTTGTGTTGACTAATCAGTGTGTGTATACGTATACGTATGGGGCAGCTAGGTGGCACAGTGGATAGAATGCTGGGCCTGAAGTGAGTAAGACTCATCTTTGTGAGTTCAAATCTTGCCTCTAACTGTGTGACCCTGGGCAAGTCACTTAACCCTATTGGCCTCAGTTTCTCATCTATAAAATGGGCTGGAGAAGGAAATGGCAAACTATTCTAGTACCCTTGTCAGAAAACCCCAAATGGGGTCACAATGGGTCAGACATGCCAGATACAATTCAATAAATATGTACAAATATAATATACATAAATACATAGTGCCTTTGCTAGATTTTTATTTATATTATATATCACTATATTGCAAATATAAATGTTTTATATAGCATAAACATATAGCATATAATAATTGTGGCATATATAAATATGTTGTATATAGCAAATATAAATTCATTGTATACATACAGTATGTAATATATTTTTGTATATTGCATACATAAATAGGTTACATACATATAATGTATAATATGTTTTTATATAGCATACACAAATATACAAATATATCATATATAATATATTTCTATATTAAGTATATTTTTACACATGGCATATATAAAGATATCTGGAATATAGAAATGGATCACATATATAATATAAAATAAATTTGTATATATAGTATATATAAATATATTATAGATAGTGTATATACATGTGTAGTATATGGTATATATAAATACATTGTGTATATAATATGCATATATTATGGTATGTATATATGGTATAATCAGTCAATAAACATTTTTTAAGTTTTAATATTTTATTTTATTTTCCAATTACATGTAAAAACAATTTTTAACTTTTGGGGTTTTTTTTGGTTTTGTTTTTTATAATTTTGAGTTCCAAATTCTCTTCCCTCCTCTTTCCTCTCCCCACTTATTGAAAAGGGAAGCAATTTGATAAAGGTCATACATTTGCAATCATGCAAAACATTTACACAATAAACATTTATTAAGCATCTGCTATATGTCACACACTGTGTTGAGCACTGAGGATACAAAAAGAGGCCAGAGACAGTCCCTGCCCTCAAGGAGCTCACAATATAATGGAGGAGACAACAAATAAACTATATAGAGGATAAATAAGAAATGACTAGAAGCAGATGATGGGATTTTAATTGAGCTTTAAAGGAAGCCAGGGAAGCCAATAGGTGGAGATGAAGAGGGAGAGCGTTCTAGCCATGGGGAGCAACCAGAGAAAATGCCCAGAGCCAAAAGAGGGATTTTTTGTTCATGGCACAGAAAGAAGGCCAGTAGCACTGGATCAAAAGTATGTGTTCAGAACAAAGTGTAAGAGACTAGAAAGGTAAGAAGGAGTTAGATTAGGAATAGCTTTAAAATAGGAACATATTACATATAGCATACATATTTTATATATTTACATATATATTACGTATGTGTATCTATATAGCACATATAAAAGTATTGCATGTATCAATGTGTATAATATCTATGTATTTCTCTTTGTCTCTTTCTATCTCTCTATATATTTATCTTTTTCTCTATATATCTCTGTCTCCATATCTCTAATGGTCACTTAGCAATCACCATCTTAACTTAACTGTTTTTGGTATGTCTGTTTCTTTGAGAGCTTGGAATTATAAATCCAAGTCAAATCAGAAGAGAATTTAAAACTGAGCAAGGCTTTAAAGTAGAGATAAAATGGTTTCTCCATAGTCTCATGCAAGTACGTTCTGTATCTGTAAATGTCAGAACATGAATGTACCTTAGGGGAAAGAGGATAGCAGGAGAGATATTGCCCTTTGCAAATCTTCTAGTGATTGAATAACTATGAACATAAGGCTTTCTTAGGTCTACAGGGGTGGGCCCATATCTGTGGCAAAAGAAACTGAGAAATAGCCTCTGGGCTGATGGGAGGTTCTGTAGTTGGGGTTATGTGTGGTTTGTTTGGAGCCTGTACCAGGTAGGAGAAAGATGAATGAGGGAGTTAGCATAAGGCCATGTGGAAGCAGTGGTTACTTTAGACCAGGCTCTATGGCTATGTCTGGATGTAGACTCAGGTATGTTTCTTTGTAGGTGTCAGTGAATTTGTGTCTGTGAGTGTTCACTTGTGTGAAGATGTGCTATGTCTCTGTATGTGCCAGTATGAACATATTGTGAGTGTGTATTTTTGTGTGTTCTTGAGGCTCTGTGTCGATATCAGAATGTATGAATGAGACACCTCTCCTCCAGTGTCTAGAAGGAAAGAACACTCTATGTGACCCCTGAATCTGACTCACTGACTTTGCTGCTTGAAAATGAATTGACCAGAATGTTCCAGAATTATTCCTAAATAATTCATGAATCTGAATTAATCATGGGTTTCATGAATTATTCATGAAAAACTAATGGAAATACCAAGTTTATTCATGATCTGAGAAGCCCAGGGCTTTTATTTTTCTTTTTGCTTGTAGAAATTGCTTCTGTCACCAACTGAAGAAACAGGTTTTCTTATATTCTGGTCGGAAGGGTCCTGGAGGAAGCTTTTTCTTTACAAAAAATCATTACAAAAAATCCACCAGGGCTGAGCCTGGAGCTCCTCGTGTTCTAGCAGAGATAGAAACAGAGACATTCTGGACTAGCCTAAAGCTGGAAGTGAGTTAACCAGGCAATGCTGGTCTGTATGTTGGGGTTATCTTTCATCTACCTTTCACTTTCAGGGCAGAGGAGAGCTATGGGTTATTAAGGCCTTCCCCTTTTCAGTGTCAAACACTGGGCTGGGTACTTGAGAGCTCGGTGATTTGGGAATTGAAGATTATAGGTATTTGGTTTTTTCTTAAATTTGCCATAACTATCTCCTCTCTCACGGAAGAGAGCAAGATTCAGGACTGGATTTGGCTGTCTCAGGAGTTGAGCTAGTGAGTGCCAAGAATGACATTGTAGGGCGTGGAGATAGAAGTATAACATTTCTTTTGACGGTCAAGGAAAAGGACCTTAATATGATGTGGAGATGGAGCAGCTCAACATTATGGAGAACTCAGAGGCTAGAGAAACTTGTCCTGGGTGGCCTGCTAAAGTGTAATGGTCATTTAGATCAAAGCTCAATCAGAGCTGAGAGGAGGCAGTGACAGACTTTGGCAATGAGCCCCTCCTGACTCAGTTCTAGGGACATCCTTGTTGTAGGATTTAAGGGCTTATTTATAAACTTTTTTTATTTGTAATTCTCCCCTGTTGTGGCCTCACCAGTATGATATAAAATTCAGTCAGAGTTCTTCTTGACATCTTTATATAATATAACAAGTTTATACAATAGTCAACTGGGGCATGCCCTTTTCATCTTCTATTGCTCTGTTGGCCTCACGAGTCTCAGACAGTCCTTAATTTTGAGGCATGAGGGTTCCCCAATGGCTATGCACAGTTCTGGGAAATGCTGCTTTAAGCAAGGGTGTGGATTATTAGTTACATCAAATCTGGGAGCAAATAACTCTCTGAGCCTGTGTAGATAGCACTGTATTCTTGAGTAGTTTGAAAAATAATATGTTTCACTTTGTCAGTGTAGGAACCAGTGTGAGGTAAGATAGTATCCCAAGAATTTACACTCCAAAGGGCACTGGACTAGAATCCAGGAGGCCTGAGTTCAAGTTCCTGTTCTACCACTTACTTACTATGTGACATTAAGTCCTTTAGCCTCTGAGAGTCTCAGTTTCTTTGTCTGTAAAATGGAGGTAACAACACTTTCAATAGCTACCTCACAGGACATTTTTAAGTATAGCAGTGTAAAAATGTGAACTATTGTTATATACACACTCTCCCCGTTTACAGATACATAAGACACATAGAAGTTAGCATGGAGAAGTGGATAAAGAGCTGATCCCCAAGAAAACTGGGGTTCTTCTGCTGCTTTTGGTACATATTGGTTGTATGACCCAGGCAAGTCATTTACTCTCCGTGCTCGAAGTGAATTTGTGCTCCAGGGTCTAAGATAGTAAGTTGCTGTATAGTTAAAAATATGCATTGGTATGGGGGTGCCTCACTGAGAGTTCCCCCCAATGAAATCACAATTTGCAGATACCATCTCCCCCCTGTCCCTCCAGAAGGCACCCTCACACAAAACTCTAACTGACAGATGGTCACAGACATTTTCTCTTATATGCACGAATGTTCCCTCTGCTCAGTCCTTTTCCACATTATATTGGTTCCTTTTCCTTGGAGGTCAAATGAAATGTTATTCCTCTAGCCCACTATATAATACCATGCCTCCTTTGTGTCTCCCTTATCCCCAAGGTTCCTGTCTTGGTGGTTCTCATTGGGTAGTAAGTAACATCTCTGCCTTTCCTATTCTCCCTCCAAGCTAATTCATACCTCACTTCCCCTGGCCATGAAGCTGTATGCCCTGGCCTATTCATTGGCCATATGATCAATATTGAGAGCACTGAAGTTCCACAGAAGCTGTAGGTGCTGTATGATGTGGGGGAACCCATGCTCATCTGGTACTTTGGCTTCAGTGTCCACTACTGGTGTGTTGAGGAAAGCATCGGTGGTGAGCCACTTGGGGACAGGAAAGGGGTGGAGGGCTCAGGCTTCGGGTCTTTCCTTTCTTATAAAGTCTAAGGACATGCTAGAAAAAGGCTTCAGGAGGAGAAACACTCCTTGGAGCAAAACAGTGAGTAAGAATTGGGGTTGGGTGTAACCTCCTAGGCCCTTTAAGAATTAATGATGGATCTCAGGAACACTCCAATCTGTCCATTCAGAGCTGGAGTTTCAGGGACGTTTTTACAGGATCAAAGGGCTCCATTTCTCTAGCCATATGCTTGGTCTATATGTCCATTAAAATTCTGAACAGGAACTCTCCTGGAAATCCCTCCTTTTTCTCATTATGTTATGTATTGGCTCTGGGAAGAGGCCGTGTGGGAGCCACATCCGATTGCTTGAATCATCATGGTGGGGCTGGTCCTGGCCAGGGTAGGACCTTCTGGTGATGTCACCAACCCAAGTACCTTGGAGAGAAGTTTTCCTGGATGTGTTTGCATGTGATAACCTCACAATGGTTCTGGGGTTCCTTCAGCAAAGACCAAGCCCTTGGGACAGTCCCCGACTTTTCCTCAGCTTCTCTCTGATGCTGCTCCCCTACTGCTCTCTGAGAGAATCATTCTTCATCCTCCCAACTCATGCCACCTGCTGAGCATGCAGAGCTCCTCTCCTGTTTCTAGGTGGGGCCTCAGACATGTACTATATCTAGGCAATTTATTTACAGGGACATAGTGTGGTCATTGACTTGAGCTTGGCTCAATGTACAAGTTTTTATGGCTCATAGGAACTGGAAGGAATCTCAGAAATCATGCCATCCATTTACCTCTCCCATTTTACAGATGAGAAAACTGAAGCCCAGAGGCCAAGAGACTTGTCCAAGGTCATAGAGGTAGCAGGCAATAATGTGAGGGTTTGAACAAAAGTCTTCTGATTTTAATTCCTATGTGTGCCCTTTGTACTACTCCATACTGATTTTTCCCTGGCTCCTTACTTAGCCCCTGTCCTAGGGGACAATTCTTTCTGGAGCCAGCTTGTTTCTCTCTGTGCAATCTAGAGCCAACTTCCCTTTATGCTTCCTCTCCTCCCCTGCCCCCAGCTTTCCTGACTGGGATGGGGAGATTCCCCTGTGGGGTTTTGCCTCTACCCTTGAGCTGTTGCCCTTGCAGGCCTATGACCCCCTTTGAGCTGCTAGAATGTCCCGAGGTCTTGAACCTCCCCAAATACTTTTTCAGCCCTTGGTCAAAGTTCAGTCCTAGCAATTCATCCTTTCTACTCCTCTGGTCCTCCTGTGTTTCCTGCTCTCTGTCTCTGTCCCCTTCTGGGGATCATCTCAGGCCTTTTCTAATTGATCTGACTTCCATCAGCACATTCCTTTTTCAGTGTCCCTTGTACTATCCACCTGGACCAAACCCTCTTCTTTGAGCAGTTATCATTAATCATCTTAATCATTCCCAGACCTCACAGAGGTCCTATTTTCCCTATTTTCCTAGAGCCTGGATCACAAATGAGGTTCCCTTTCCCATGTGTTTCGTTAGGGTTCAGCTGCAGCAGATGGAAAAGGATGTTCCAAGGTGCAGCACCTGGACACTTCTGGCCTGGCTGGGCTCATACCACAGCCAAGCCTGAACTCGTCAGTGGATGTATCTGCCTTGACCAAAATGTTAGCACTGCCAGCAAGATGCTGCTGTGAACAAGCTTTTCTAGGAGGACCCCTTCAGAGTCATTCCATCCCTGGGAATTGGTGGGGGGGCACACCTTCTGCCAGGCCAAATTCTGCCTGAGCAGAATCCAGAGCAATCCAAGTTCTGGATGAGTGCTGTATCAAGGTCCTGCAGCTGCTACTGGGGCAGAGGTTCAGAGAGAGCCATGGAGAAGGCATTGTGGCAGGAAAGCAATGGGCAGGAGCGTAAGAAACCAACAGTAGGGGGAGAGTGTAGAGGGCTGCCCCCCAATGCCAGTGCAGGAAAGGTTAAGTGAAGTTCCCCCCACTTCTATCCCTCCAGGCCAGGGAGAGGTTATGACAGCCCCAGATGACTGAGAGTATCTGTGAACCCCCTACCTCCTCCCCTCCATACTTGGCCATGTGAACCACCTACCCAGCTTCTGTTGTGAAGTCTGAGACATCTGGGAGGTGTGTGTGTGTGTGTGTGTGTGTGTGTGTGTGTGTGTGTGTGTAGGGTCCTTCTAGGGCCCTGGATTCCTACCTTCCCAAGGTGAATCCCCAAGACTGGATGTGAATAGTTCCTTCATTTAGGCGCAATAGTGTAGGGGAAAGAAAACTTACCTTGGAATCAGAAGACCTACCTTCAGATCCTCACTCAGTTACTTACTACCTATATGATCCTACCCCTCTCTGGACCTCAGTGTACTCATCTGTGAAATAAAAGTATTGTATTAGATGACCTCTCGGGTCCCTTCTAATTCTAAAAAAGCCTATTAAGTGAAGAGATTCCAAATATCACTTAAGCCTCCTTCTAGGCTATTTTCTCATAAGGAGGACCCTTGTTTAGATATCTAAGTCTTGATCTCTTGGTTACCTGTACTTCCGCAGTGCTCTGCAGTCACACACTACACTACAACACACACACACACACACACACACACACACACAAACAATGATAGTCAAGTATACTGTCCAATGAGATACTGTCTGGCTATATCAGGAAGATTGAGGTAGTGTGGATCACTTCAGTGAGAATAGCTTCAGGAACAGTAATGGCAGCTGAGAAGTTGCAGTATAGAGATACAGAGACCATATGTATCATAGAGGTGGTAGATGTCAGCGAGCCCTCAGGGTCCTAGAGACAAAGACACCAAACATACTTAGTGACTTCAGAAGATATAGAGACTTGGAGGCTCTTCCTCCCTACCTTCTCCCATAGCCACACAGGAAGGAGATTGGGTCTTGAGGGGTTGGAGTTGGGGGTATTAGAAGAGATTGGAGTGTTCTTGGCTAATGCTTGGAACCTGCCAGGGTGGGTCTTAATCACAGGATCTCAACATTGGAAGGGGACTCAGAGGCCATCTACTCCAACTTGGACCTGAATAAGAATGCACTAATACAACATAGAAGTGGTCATCTAGCCTTAGCATACCTCCAATGCGGATGAGCCTGCTAACTGTTTCCCTCTGGGATAGTTCAAATTGTTAGTGTTCTTTCTTCTAGAAAGCCTAAATTTGCCTCTTTGTAACATTCACCCACAGCCTCTAGTTCTGAATAAGTCTAATCCATTTTCCCTGAAATAGCCCATCAGATGATTGAAAACAGGTCTTTTCTGCTCCAGATCTGGGCGACAGTGTAGTTGTGACTCCTTTGGGGGAAGACAGAGGTAGAGAAGAGATTGAGTGCAGAGCTGATGTCTCAGTTTCTTCAGTTGTAAAAATGAGGGGGTGATCTTTAAGATCCCTCCTAACTATAAATCTGATGGCCACACTCTGAAGGGACCTGCCAGGGAGAATTACTAGACACAGGGACGGGGAGACAGAGGACACTTCTTGTTCAGATCCCTACTTATCTTCCTCCATCATTTCCCCTTCATGTTTCCCTTCTGCATCCTGTTGTCCATCATTGCCTTCATTTGTTTCCTTTCAGATGCCTTTTCCAGCTTAGTACAATGCCTACCTCTGTCTCATAGGAAATCAGAATAGCTTGCATAATTAATTGTGCAGGGCCCTAGTCATGGAAAGGTTTATATTCTGGTATTCCTAGTTGTGGAGACAGAGAGAAATTTTTCAAGAAACTTCTAAGCAGTGATTATTCTGGAGGAGGCTATTAAGAGTGTGGGAAAATGTATTTTATTCCTGTGTGATTCAATTTAATTCTTGAGAGCCTTCAGGTATCAGCCACAGGTCCAGAGGGATGAAGATACATTTGTAGTTCTGTGCCAGATTGTGGAGTGGGGACAAGGAATAGGAAGACAGAGCTTCTGCCAGGGATGGGTGTGGGGGTGATGCTGGTCACAGAGGTGGAAGATAAACCAAATGCTAGAACAATAAAATGAAATAGAATGTGATCTGGATTGGACAAATAAAAACATTTCTGTCTAAAAGCCAGGGGGTGGGTCATGGTGTTACCACAGGAGACCTGACTATCTGTTGCAGAAATCAGTAAATATGACCAGATGGCCAGGAAGCCCAACGATGGCTTGACTCCTTGAGATCCCCAGAGGCTTCAGATTGGACTCAGCTGAAGTCTTCTGTTTTCATTTTTCCTCAGAGGCCATGACGTAGAATATAGCAGCTAAGGAGAGGAAGCATAGACCATCTGGTAGCTTCCTGTTTTAACTAATTATTCTACATGCTAGGCTCAGTTGTAAGTACTGTCAATGCCCTCTAAGTTTCAGTTCTTTGGATCAAAACTCTCATCACTCTGCCCTAGTTAGAGCTCTTGACATATTTGGGGGCTGCTAGTAAAGGAACAGTAGCCTGGACCGGGCTCCTGCCCTAGAGAGAATCATTAGCCTAAGGCTGGGCTATCTATTAGGTTAGAAATCTTAGGCACAACCCAGCCTCTAATTGGGTAGTTTTCTTTTAATAACACATTTTTACAGCACTTTAAAACGCATGGCTAATCACCTTCCCCTGGTGCATCATTTTTGAATGTGTGCATTCTGTATCCTTATGATAATCATACTCTCGTGGTCTGGGGCACAGGAAATAGGAGATAAGTGGGTGGAATACCTGAGCATTTAGGAGGGGAAGATCAGGTGAATAGGAATCACCTGGATCAGGTCACTGAGCTCAGGGAGCCAAGTAGGCTCTGGGGCAAGTGATTTATTTTAGAAATGACTAAAATGGAAAGTTCAGAGGCCAAAGGCAAAGGTGTCTTTGCTATATCTTAGAAGAAGAGCTAAGACCCAGGAATTTTCCTTGGTCAACAAGACTGAAGACTCAGGAAGAGAGTTCCTCTACCTGGGCCTGTGGCTGATACATGGAGAGAGAAGCATGGGAGATCAGACTGAGACCTTTCCAAAAGCCTGGATTTTGCAGTCTCTTAATATTTGAGGTGGTGGCAGCAACCCATACATGCTCCAGAGTAAAGGCAAACTTGGCTCCCAAGTGCTTTTCCCCAGCTTTATGGGAGGTAAAATTAGATCTTATAGCTTATAGAAAGCTTATAGCCTGCTTATAGCTTATAGCAGGACTGATCCCTATCTTCAACCACCTCCATGACCAAACCACTTCCATCTGCCACCCTCTCCAGCTGCAAGGCATCCCCTCTCAGCTACATTTCCCCTTATTCTCACCTCTCCAATTTTTAGCCCCAACCTTTCATCTTTGGTCCTTTCCCCGTCCTTCTCCCCCTCCCCATTCGTAGGCCCCAATCATCTGTCCCATTCCCATGCTCCCGTTCCCAGTCCTTCTATCCATATCATCCCCCATCTTTATCCTCAGTTCTCTTGAGGATTCAGTTCCACATCTTTATCATCTATCTCATTCCCCTATTTTCAACTTTTGTTGTGTCAGCTTTCTATCTTTAAACCTCCCAGGTTTCTATTTCTAGTCCCTACAACAGACCCTATTTGCCCAGTCTCTGCACCATTTTACATCTACCATGGCAGTTCTCAGCCTTACCTTTCTTTTAACTCCCCAGCTTAAGCTCTCTGTCCTAAGGCCCCCAGCCCTGTTCTCAGATTTTATCCTCAGCCCCATCTCTCATCCTTCCATTTATAGCTCCCCAATCCTAGCCCCAGTTCCTCCCCAGTCTCCAGTCCCAATTCCCATCCTTCACCTTCCTTTCTTCAGCCCTCCATCTTTAACCACCTATTCCCACACTTATACCATTTGGGAAGGATTTGGCTTGGGCTAGATCATATGTATTGGCTATTGGCAGAGCATAAGGGGTGCAGGTTGGAGGGGAAGGGGCAGTGGCAAATACTGTCAGTCAGGCAACTAGCTTTTATTAATCACTTACTCTGTGCCAGGCAATCCTAAGTGCTGGAAATATAAATACAAATAAAAAAAAAAGACAGTCTCTTCCCTCATGAAGCTTACATTGTAGTAGAGGAAGACAACACATGAAAGAAAGATGAAAATGGAGATGGAGTGGAAGAGGTATAGAATTTTTTTTTCAGTGAAATGTTATCAACAGGAAGCCACGCTCTTAACTGACAGGCAGTTATAGTAGCCACAAAGCCTTCCTGTATCTATGTGCAAAGTATGAAAGTGTGTGCGAATGAGTGAGTGAGAATAGGTACGTGTAGGTGGATTTGGGAGAGTGTGAGTATGAATGGGTGGCTACGTATGTGTGAATGTGTAAGAGTGTGTGGGTTTGTGTATTGAAATATGAGAGAAATATGCACACAAGGGGCACTGTCTCTCAGCATCTCCTCCCAGTCAAGGCTAGTGACAGCTTCGTGTGGACTACCTGGCCCTCTATTCCTCCTTTCCCCAGGAAAAAAGTCTGCTCTTCAGGCCAACCACTCAACCATCTGATTCTGGAATAAATCTGTCCCTTTCTTCCAAGTAGAGTCCTGTTGGAGTCCTGTTGAATCTTTCAAGGAGAGAAGCCAACTGGGCCTTGAGAGCTGGACATTTGGTGTGGGAAGCCCTTGGCCTCAGGGAACACACCTTCCTTCAGGGGGTTGGAATTCCTTGGTCCATTAGTGTGGAGAGGAATTTGAGGTCCTGAAAGCTACAAACATTCTCCAGAGAACTGTTTGGATAGCTTCGTAGCCCCATTTGGATGGAGTAGGGGGGTGGGGTTCACTGGACTTGGGCATGGTGAGTGGGTAGATATACTTAGTTCCTAAAATTCCAGATCAGGAATTTGGTTGTTTTTTGTCATTAAGCATGAAGAAGAGAGATGTCTGAATGTGGATACTTAGCTCTCAGTGAATTCTGCTCTGAGGTGAATTAAAAATAGGACCAGGAGAGTTGAGAAAACTTAAGGCTGTGGTATGTGTGTATATATGTGTGTGTGTGTGTGTGTGTGTGTGTGTGTGTGTGTGCGTATGTATATGCGTATGTATATGCGTATGTATATGTGTATGTATATGTATATGTATATGTATATGTATATGTATATGTATATGTATATGTATATGTATATGTGTATTGTATGTATATGTATATGTATATGTATATGTATATGTATATGTATATGTATATGTATATGTATATGTATATGTATATGTAATTGTCCTTGAAGTTTGAAGGATTGAAGGTGTCATAGTGGCTCTAAGGAATATGACGTGATCATAGGGCACCCAAGTAGCCAAGGGTTTGTGAAAGGGGGCTGTAGGTATTGGTTGGGACTGTTATTAGGGAATTAGCAGGTACTCCCAGAGGCTTAGGGAAGAGTGACGGGGGATTTGGAGGCTAAGGGTATATAACAGAGAACCTAAAGGATAGTAAGATGAGAGTAATGGAGATCCTACATAGTAGCAAGGGGGGCATGGAGATGAGCAGATAGGGAGTGACAGGGATGCCTAGAGAGGGCAGACAAATCTGGGTGTGACAAGAGTTGAGGCCTTGTCAAACCTTATATACAGTCATAGGATTTTTGTCAGCTGTATATGTGACACGACATCTATTAGTATGGCAGGCTCTATATTATGAGATATGTATTCATGTTTCTAAACCTCTATAGGTTCCCTTCTTCTCTGCAGCAGTGATAACACTGGAATTTGTCATGGCCCCGTCACTACCTTTGGTTTATGATGCCAATTAGATGGTCACGACCAAGACAGCTCATTTTTCTTTTATCCTGGATCTCTCATTATTGCTACAGATACTTTTCTTGTCTGAAAGAATCTTCTGGTCCTGTAGCCCTCCCCTCCATGGTTATTGCCTCTGATCAGGATTCCCAGATTATTTCCCATTTCAGTCCTGCACTGTTCATGTTGCCCTCCCACCCTCATCCTTACCTTTCCATATCAGAGGGCAGGGGCAGTTGGGAATGATAGAGTGATGATAAGAGAGGTTGTACATGTTGGAGGCAGAGGCCAGGGCAAGGGATGAGGAGGTAGCATGGGATGGCAGGCTGCATGGATGTTTATGAAGGTGATTAGAGAGAGGCAAAGTGGTGATCTCCATGGAACTGATCTGCCCCTTACCATTTTTATTGTGGCCATTTCAAAGTTATCTTCATTTTATAGGATTCAAATAGAGAGTCTTGGGTGGGCTATGCTCCCTTTTGCAAGCAGACTGTAGGGAAGTGAGAGATGCTCATTGTCCAGAGCAGAAGAGTTAGCTGGCAGAGTAGGGGGAAAGTGGCCAAGGAAGAGCAGTGGGATAGAGGGTCCATCAGGCGCCTCCTCCAGGGTCTAATCTAGTCATGGAATTTCACAAGTGACTGCTTTCTCCTCTTCTCTGCAGTGTCAGGAGTGGGCAGTTTGAATTTGAGCTCCTGAACTGCTTTGTGCCTCTGGGTTTTAGGCTTGCTGGCCAGAAGAGGGGTGGGAGGCAGACACCTCTGCTGGGTGCTTTGTGTCCTCTAGCTCGTCCAAGCCAGGATTTCTATCCTTCTGCAGGATCCTAGGCCTTGGAAAAGGAGTGACTGCTAAGGTCAAAAATAAATCCAGCCTCTTGCTTCTTCCCACATTCTCTAGTGAAGGTCTCAGGTTGCCATGGAAACAGGGCAACAGTTGATAATCTATCTTTGATCCTGATCAAAGAGAGTAATTAAGGAATAAGGTGGAGAGGAGTCCTGGCCCAGAGTGGGGAAAAGAGAAGCTTGGGTTGGAGCCACTTTCTATGGGCATCTGACTTGGGAGAATCTTCTGGTCTCTATTTCCAGGATATTCTGAGTCCTCTCCTGGTCACAGAGGATAGGGTGGTACAACCTGGTATGATGGAAAGAGCACTTGCTGTGGATTGAGGAGACCTGAGTGAAGTCCTCCTTCTTCCACTTACTACTGTGTGCAAATGACTCGCACTTCATAAGCCTCAGTTTCCTGACCTGTAAAATGAAGGAGTTGGACTAGAGGACTCCACTCTATGAGCCACAGAATGTAAAAACTGTAAGGGAACTTAGAAACCATCTAGTCCCACCAACTGCCTCATTTGACATGTGGTGTGTGGTTGGAGCACCTGACCCCTAATTCTCTCTGTCTGGCCTGAACCACTTATCCTAACCTGCATCCATATTGGCAGGCTCGGTGGGGCTTTCACCAAGGGGCAGCCTCACTGCTGAATTTCATTGTCAGGCTCCTAGGAGTAACTTTGCTGCAGGGAAGCTCTATGTCTGCTGTTTACAACTGTAGTGCTTGAGCCTCTACCAGTGTGCTTCCTACTTAAATCAGTC
Source organism: Phascolarctos cinereus (assembly GCF_003287225.1). Taxonomy (NCBI): domain Eukaryota; kingdom Metazoa; phylum Chordata; class Mammalia; order Diprotodontia; family Phascolarctidae; genus Phascolarctos; species Phascolarctos cinereus. The sequence goes on from NW_027555625.1 coordinate 252,614,535, forward strand.
AAGATGATGCCACCAACTCTCTTTTGTAACAGATTTTTATTGCTGTCTTTTATTTTTACATCATTTACACTTCCCCCTGTATTCCCTTTTCCTTCCCCCTCTCAGAGAGCCACTCTTTGTAACAACAATAACAACAAAAATTTCAAAGAGCAAAAAATTGGGCAAGACCAATTAATACATTGGAAAAAAAAATCAGATGTTCTATACCAGGAGTGGGGAACCTGTGGCTTTCTAAATCCTGAAGTGTGGCCTTTTGACTGAATCCAAATTTTAAATTTAATTTAATTATTTAATTAATTAAAATTAATTTTAAAATTTGGATTCAGTCAAAAGGGTGCACTTAAGGATTTAGAAGTTAAATTTAAAATTTAAATTCAGTCAGAAGGCCGCATGTAAGGATTTAGAAGGCCGCATCGCAGGTTCCCCACTCCTGTTCTATACCCATGGACACCCACATCTGCAAAAGAATGGAGGAAAATGTCATCTCATTTCTCTTCTTAGGGGCCCAGGTTGGTCTTTATAGTTTGGCAGGATCCAGTTTTAATTGCTCTGTGGTTGTTCCTTCCATTTTCATTTTAAGTTGTTGTATATACTGTTTGACTAAATCTGCTTACTCATTTTGCATCAGTTCATATGTCCTTCTATGTTTCCCTATATTTATCTTGATTATTTTTTCTCATAGTATAGTAATATTCCATTATATTTATGTACCACAATTTGTTTAGCCGTTTCTCAATTGATGTACATTTACTTTGCTTTTGGTTCTTTGCTACAACAAAAGGTTTTTCTATAAATATTTTGGTTTATATGGAATCTATATTTCCTTCTTTTTTCTTTGTCTTCTTTTTTTTCTTCCTTTCTTCTCTTCCTCCCTTCCTCTTTTCTTTGTTTCTTTTTCCTTCCTTCCTTCCTTCCTTCCTTCCTTCCTTCCTTCCTTCCTTCCTTCCTTCCTTCCTTCCTTCTTTACTTGCTGGTATACACATTTTAGTCAGCTTATTTGCATAATTCTCAATTGCCTTTTGGAATGGTTAGGCCACTTCATTGTTGCCCTAATATTGTAGTTAGTGTGCCTGCCTTTATATAACTCTATTGCACATTGATTATTACCATATTTTGTCATCTCTATCAAATTTCTCAGGCACTTAGGTGGCTCAGTGGGTAGAGGAGTGGGTTTGGAATTAGGAAAATGCATCTTCATGAGTTCAAATTGTCCTTAAATACTTACTAGCTGTGTGACCCTGAGCAAATCACTTAACCCTGTTTGCCTCAGTTCTTCATCTGTCAAAAATGAGCTGGAGAAGAAAATGGTAACCCACTCTGGTATCTTTGCCAAGGAAACCCCAAAATGGTGCCACAAGGAGTCAGACATACCTGAAGTGACACCACCACCACCACTACCACCAAACTTCTGGGTATGAGGTGTCAGAGTTGTTTTGATGGGCATCTCCCTTACTATTAGTGATCTGGAACATTCTTTCATATGGTTATCAATAGTTTACAATTCTTCTTTTGAGAACTATTTAAAAAGATATCTATCTATCTATCTTTTGAACATTTGTCTATTGAGGAATGGCTTTTGGTCTTATATATTCCCATTCATTGTTGCTTTATCTTGGATATCAAATACTTATCAGAGATATTTTTAATGAAGATTTCCCCCCCAGTTGACGGCTTCCTGTTTCATCCTAGATGCATTAATTCTTTTGTGCAACAGTCTTTTAATTTGTGTAATCAACACTATCTATTTTATCTTTTGTAATTAATTGCCTTTGTTCTTTGATTCCTTAATAATCTATCACAACCATATCAGTGAAAGATAAATCATCTGCTTTTTCTTCTATTTTTTTGTGGCATAATTTTTAGTATTCAGGTCATTTATTTATTTTTAATTCATTGTGGAATATGGCACAAAATGTTGGTCTAAGTATGTATGTATATGTACATACATACATTTGCATATATATGCCAGATTTCTCCCCAATTTCCCCAGTAATTCTTATTAAACAGGTAATTATTTCCTGGGTAATGTATGTTTATTAACCCTGTGTTATTGACTTCAATGATTTCTGATTCTTTTTTTCTCTAGTCTTCTCTATTGATCTCCTTTTCTATGTTTCAATCCATACCAAATGGGTTTGATTATTGCTGCTTTATAAAGTATTTGAGGTCTGGGAATGACATTCCACTTCAATCACTACATTTTTATTATTTCCTTTAACATTCTGTATATTTTGTTCCTTCAAATGAATTTTGTTATCCTTTTGTCTAATTCTAAAAATACCTCTTTGGCAGTTTGATTGGCATAGCATTAAATCTGTAAAGTAACTTTGGTAGTATTGTCCTTTTTATTACAGTGGCATGGCCCAACCATGAGCACTGGTTAGCCCCTCTGGCTATTTAAATTGTTCTTTATTTAAGGAATATTTTGTAATTAATTCTTATTCAGGTAGTGAGCCTCCTATGTTTTGCTGTTATTATATAGAAATATTGATTTTTGTGGGTTTATTTTATAGTCTGCCACTTTACTGAAGCTAGTAATTGTCTCAATTAGTTTGTGTGCTGATTCCTTAGGATTTCTAAGCCAATAATTATATCATCAGTGCATAGAGTATCATTTTGTCTTCTCTTCATATACTCTTAGTCATGAAACATTTATTAAATAGAATGCAAAGCAAGAATAATCATAAATCAACCCATAAACTTGGGTTTCTCTTTCCCATCAGTGCACAAAGTATATGTGGGGAAGAGTTATAGATGCCTAGCAGGGAGGCACATAAATAAGTAAAGCCAAGTGTTCAGGGCAATTCATGTTCTGGACCCTAGGCACTGATGTCCTTGGTATCTGTAGAGAACAGTATGCATCAAAAGTCTGGGCTGGATGGGCTGCTTCACTCTTTTCCATGACTGGGCTCTAAGGCAGTATTGAGCTCTCTTAGAAAAGGAAATTCCTCTAAGCTTGTAATTTGCAGAGATACTGAGATCTGAATTCTTGGCTGGGTTCTAAGGGGTTTCCCCATCTCAACATGTAGATAATGGCAAAGGGCAAGTCAGATCAGGCACTAAAGACTTTCTCTCAAGCTATAGATGGCAGTAAAGGCAATACAGACAAGACTTCTTTCTCCAGCCAGCTCAGTTAAGCTGCAGAGGATTCTTCTTCTGATCAGCTCTCCACAACAAAGCTTTTCCTCCAATCTTCTCAGTTCCCAGCAAATAGATACAAAATCTGTTTTATTCTAGTAAGCTCAGCATGGGAGCAATGCAGACTCTAGGTTCTTCTTAACTCTCAGTTTAGTTGATTTTCTATAAGCCACTGGCTCAGCTGAGTTTAGCTGGACTTGGCTCTTTTCAAGCATCAGGTGGCAATTTTAGACCTGAGCCCTTAACTCAGTTTTATTCAGGTGAGTTTAGCTCTCTTCCAGATGCATGGGAGAAGGCATGGTCAGTATCTACTCTGTGTATGTCTGCTTGGCTTCTGTCTTCTCTCTATGCTTCCCTCTGTCTCTCTTGTCTGAAAGAAGATAGTTCTTGTATTAGTGACTCTTCTTCATCTTAGAGTGAGAAACCAAAAATTCACATTTCTGTCATTTCATGCCACAAATATGTAATATACAATTATCCCATAATCACCAAAATGTTATAGTCACCAGTATTTCCCAGCTATCAACTTCAAAAGTCTTATAATCATAAATTAGCTGTTGGAAATTAGACATTATAGCCATCTTTGCCTTCAGCAATTGATTTTCTCTGAAGTCTGCTTTCTCTCAGGTTTTAGACCTGTCTGTGTTTCTTCCCAAGTACTTTTCTCTGAAGGTTTGCTTCCTCTCTGAGTTTCTGACCCTTTCCATGAATAAAATTGTCCACATCTGAAAGGGGTAGTGCCTTACATATAGATGAGGAGAATATGGCACAGAGAGGTTAAGTAACTTCCCCAAGGTTGCAAACTATTAACCAGAAGACGTAGAAACTGAAGCCAAGCGTTCTGATTCTAAATCCAATTCTGGCTCTAACTTTAAACTTTCCAACATATCGCTATAGATGCAGGTCTTATGGTCAAAAGGGAGGTCAAGGCTAGAGATGCAGATTTAGGAGTCATCTTGAATAGAGGTGGTAAAATGCTTTCAGCATGGTAATAAATGAGATTGTCAAGAGAGAGGATACAGAGAGATAAGGGAAGAAGGTCAAGGTCAGACCCTTGTGAAACAACCTACATGAAGGCGTTGGAAAGAGTAGTGAAACAAGCCTTCAGATGAATCTCTTATCTCCAAAAGCTATTGTCCTATATTGCTTTTCTCTCTCACAGCCAAATTCAAAGTATTTTGTACACTCATTGTTTCTATTCCTCACTTCTCACCTCTCTTCTCAACCTCTTACAGTCTGACTTCTGAACCCACATGATAACTGAAATGGATTTATTGAAGGATAACAACCATCTTTTAATTGCTAAATCTGATGACCTTTTCTTATGCCTCATACCTCTTGATTTCTCTGTAGCTTTTGACATGGTCAATCATCTCCTTCCCTGGGATGCTCTCTCCTCTTGGCTGTTGTGACATTTTCCACTGCTTCTCTTCTTGTTTGACCAGTCAGAGTACTCTTTTTCAGTCTCCTTTGCTGGGTCATATTCCATTTCCTGTGCTCTAAGCATGGGTCTCCCTTAACACTCTTTCCTGAGTTTGTTGTCTTCCCTTTCTCTAGTTTCTTTTGGTAATATTGGTTATTCTGGGTCTGTGGATTCAGTGATCTGCAAACATGGGCACGCTACGCTCAGTGGTCCTGTACCGGTGTCTTCCATGTCTCACGATCTATTCCAAAGTTCTTCAGAGAGACCTTGAGAGTGTCCATGTATTGCTTCTTCTGACCTCTGTGTGAGCACTTTCCTTGTGTGAGTTCACCATTGAAGTAGCTCAAAAGAAAATAGGCAAATTTAGAGACATCTCTGCTCCAAATGTTCATATGAACTATTTGTGCCTGACCTTCCAAGATCATATTGATCTAATTAGTCACAATTGGACACACTGTACCTTGACCCTGATGCAGAGATGTCATTTTGGTCCTCTTTGAGTACAAAGGACAACAACCAACCAACCAATGAAACTGCATATGTCTCTCAAATAGGTCTGTCTGTCTGTCTATCCATTTATCTCTATTCTCTCTGCACCAACTGCCTACTGGTTGTCTTGACCTGGTTATCTTATTGGCTTCTCAAATAATTTATTTGAAACAGATCTCATAATTGAGATACATATTTTCAGACATGGCCAATGTGTGAATTTGTTTGTGCTTGACTGTGCTTATCTGTTATAAAGTTGTATTTTTTTAATGGGAGGGGAAGATTTGGGAGAGATAGGGAGATCAGTGATAGCAACGCCCAAAAAAAAGAAAGGGAAAAGAAGGACATTATAGAACATTATATACATATAATTATATATAATTATACATTAAAAATTTTCACAGAAGAGAACAGAAGATTCAGAGACACAAACAACAGCTTTGAAACTGTGTTTTTTTAAAACTGTAAGCTGTATGGTGTAGAGATTTGAATTTCATGTGTATATATGAAATATAATATATACTCTTTTTTCTGTTCTTCTCTATAAATAGAAATGCTCCTATTTGATGATGTTTGTAAAGTTCAGAATAACAAAAAAATTTAAATTTAAAAACCTTCATTTAATTTTTGGGTTCAGTTAAAGTTGTTTCCTGGTTCACTTTTCTTCATTGCTTATTAGGTATTTCAGAGCAGTGGCTTAAATGACCTCTACTCCCTTGCCTCACTAGAAACAGGAGAGTCTCCTATTAATGCCATTGTCTATTCTTTGTCTGAAAACTCTATGTAAGTTTAAGGGGCATCTAGGTGGTGCAGTGGATAGAGCACTGGTCCTGGAGTCAGGAGGGCCTGAGTTTAAATTTGGCCTCAGATACATAACACTTTCTAGCCGTGTGACCCTGGGCAAGTCACTTAACCCCATTGCCTAACCAAAAAAAAAAAAACCCCAAAAAACCTCTATATAAGTTTAATCCCAGAGTGGTTTGGGAGTGAGATTGGCACAAATATTGGAGTCACCAGCCTGCCCATGGGACTAGGAATAATGGGAGTCAGTGGGAGTCACAATGTTTCCTATTGGCATCTGCTCTTCTCTCATAACTACTATTGCTAGATGTCAGTGTCACTCATTGGGAAAACGTTCCTCCTTTTGCCCCCTGCACACTGAGAATTGAGCACTATATCCTCGATGTAGTCTGATGAGGGCAGAGTACAGAGAGACTATCACCTCCTAATTCCTGGAATTGATGCCTGTCCCCATGCTTCCCAGTATTGCATTACATCTCTGTTGGCTACCATATCATACTAGTGACTCACATTCAGCTTGTGGCTCATTCAAACTAATCTAAACTATATTGAACAAAAAACACAAAAACTCCAACTATTTACCCCCTTAAATTACTAAGTGATGGGAATGGAACCCAAACTGTGGTCTTCTGATCCCAAGTCCAGTGGCCTTTTCACCACATAATTATATGGCCAGATTCAATTCAGTCACTCTATCTGACAGTGTTACCCAACTTAGGTCTATGTTGCCCAGATCAGCTCTGGATAAGGACACTTCTAGTTGACATTGAAGGAAGTTGTTTTATGCTTTTGAATCCTACCCTTTATTTTCCTTAAGTTATCTTCACTACCTTGGATAACATTATCTTTTAATGTTAGATGCTTCGATCCTCTGGGACAATAAAACCTTACTTGATATCATGTTACCAAAGAAAATTCTGAACAAGCAAACCATGATTTTGAAAGGATAGACAGGGGAAAAAACCTGAATGATAATTTCCTCTATGCTTCCACTTGGGGTGCAGGTAAGATTTAATAGCCTTTAGAGAAGACAGCGCAAGGGGCTAAAAAGAGTCAGAAAGGGAAGAGATGTTTTTTTGAAACAAGAGATGAATCAAATCAAGAGGTGATACTTCAGCCCCTTTGGGCAGGTTGGTGGTCCAGTGGCAAGAGTGCTGACCCTGGAATCAGTAAGACCTGAGTTCAAATCCAGCCTCAGACACTTACTTATCTTAGTGAGTTCAAATCTGGCCTCAGGCTCTTACTAGCTGTGTGACCCTGGGCAAGTCACTTAACTGTTTGCCTCAGTTCTTCATCTATATAAAACGAGCTAGAGAAGAAAAGGCAAACCACTCCAGTCTCTCTTCTAAGAAAACCTGAAATGGAGTCACAAAGACTGACACGACTGAAATGACTGAGCAATAACCAAACTTAAGCCCCTTCTACTAGAAGCATCGTATTTATTTGTCTGTTAGTCACACTTTTGTTTCACTTTCTCAATCTGAAAAGAGGGGATAGAAACATGACACGGGCAACAGGGCAGCAGATGGGGAAGATGGTAGCTGATCACTAGTACAGGCAGCAGGGGGAGGCTCAGCAAAGGTGGAGGCTATAGATGAATAACTAAGGTAGGGAGAGTGGAACTTTTCCCTAGAACCCCAAAATTTAAAGGGCATAAAATTGAAAATAATATTTTAAAGGAAATTGTAAAATTCTGTGAAATTCTAAGTTTTGTGACATTTATATGTTGACAGCATAAGTACCTCTTCAGCGGCATAGACACAATTGAGTTCAATGCCTGGTTGACAAAAAAATCAAGGCTCAGTTCAAGTACCATCTCCTTCTAAGAGGTCACTCCTTCTCACAGTTAATAGCCCTGCCTCCCAAATCACTTTGTATTCTCTTGTATTTAGTTGCCTGTGGATCTATTGTAGGTCCCCAGAAGAATATAAGCTTCTTAGAGGCAGGACTTTCTAATTTTTGTGTTTGTATTCCCAGTGTTTAGGATGGTGCCTGGAACATAGTAAGCATTTGAAAAATGCTTGTTGATTGATTGATTAGTTAAAATATGAAGCTAGCAGATGGTGTGAGTAGGTAATAACACCCATATGTGAGTCACTGTAGTAATTTCTTCTTCCACTCCACTGAATTCATCTTAATTGCTTAATTACAAAGTTGATTTTAGGTTGCATTTCATGCTGTTTCCCCTGGGAGCCAAAAATTTCCAGTTAATAGCTCATAGGCAGCTTAAAGGATAATAATAAAGAAGGCTATTGTTGTTTTTGTTTGTCTTTCATTCTCAAAGAGGACCATGACAACAGGAAGATGATGCCATGACTTGCAAATGAATTGGATTTAAGTGGAGGGAGGGCTGTGCAAGGTCACCAGCCTCACTTTCTCCTCCAGAGCCATGTGGATCTAGTGACAAGATATAGCAGGACCACTGGAGATGGCCCCCAGTACAGAAGGCAATATGGTGGCAGAAGAGGGGGAGGGGTGGAGAAGGTAGAGAGACAGAAGTTGAGGTAGATGGCAATGAATATGGGGACTGGAAAAGATAGGTTTTATATCGCAACAGTTGAAATTCATTTTGCTGGATTTTAAGACCTCTTATGAAGTTGGAACCATTATGTGAGAGAGGAAATATTTAGAAGGCCATAGTAATCATGGTTCAGATTCGGGAGGTCCCTCTGAACCTAGGGAAACAAACAGGAAGGAAGGAAATAAGCGCTTATTTATTAAGCAGTCACCATGTGCCAGGCACTGCGCTTAGTGCTTTACCAATACTATCTCATCTGAGCTTCACAACAATCCTGGGAAGTAGGTGCTATTATTATCCTCATTTTACAGTTGAAGAGATTAACTGACTTGCCCAGGGTCACACAACTCATGAGTATCTGAGCCTAGATTTGAACACAGGTTGTGTTTGGGCCTAGAGTCAGGAGTTAAAATCTGACCTTAAACACTTACCATCTTGTGACCCTGGGCAAATCACCCTGTTTGCTTCTGTTTCCTCATCTGTAAAATGAGCTGGAGAAGGAAGCAGCAAACCACCTCAGTATCTTTGCCAAGAAAACCCCACATGGGGTCACAAAAACTCAGACACGACTGATATGACTGAACAACAATGATGTCCTGATGTCAGGCCCAGAGCTCTGTCTACTGTGTTATCCAGACTCTAGGACTGAGGTCCACACTTGATGCTTCAAGTTGGAGTTCACTGATTAGGGAAGTTAGAGAACAGCAAAAGGTAAAAGAATGGGGACCATCATCACAAGTCTCATGAGTTGGCTTTGAGAAGTGTGGGATCCCTGGATTGCATCCCTGGTGCCTCAAGTTACCACTACTTCTCTCTCCATTGTGCCAATTCTGCAAATAAGATAAGCCTCTGGTTCTGATTCCTCAGGGGGAAAGGCAAATTCGAGAGATGGTATGGAAGTGAGATTGCTTCCTGTGAAGATTGGTGGGGGGCAAGGGAGAAGTGATGGATCATTCTTTTGTTCCCTTATTATATCACTGAAGGGGTTCTACTTCTTGGGGTGCTTTCTCCCTTGTTTTACTTTAAGACCTATTGTTTTGGGGTCTTGGAAATCACAGTTAGTTGAGGAGTGAAAAAGAGGCTGGCCTGCCCCCATTGTAGGTCTCCCATGTTATTACATACATCACACATGTATTTCATAATCAACACATTTGTGTGTAGGAGTGCCTCCCCTGCTCCTCAGAATTCCTTTATTTTATACATATATATCAATGTGGTTTATGAAGTGCTGGCTGAGCGGGGTTTTCGTTTCTTTTTACTCACCCTCACCTTTGTGTGAGTCAGGCTACTCCTTTCCAATTAATACTGTTAATTCCAATTAATACTTCTTTCTAATTAATCCACCTCTTAGATTTGACTTTTTCTCCAGTCATTTCCTTAGATCTTTCCTTCCCAGAGGGAAGTTTCCTTCACAAACTGGGGTTCAGGAGACAATGGGAAGGAAAGTGACTAGCTAGTCACAACTTCTCTTACCCAAACTATTTGTTCACTGCCTGGAAAAGTCCAGGATTGTCTTTCCATTCTTTCTCTGCTCTGCAAGGTTTTCAAAGGAATCAATAGTTCTATTTCTTCATTTTTGAGCCCCCAGTTATGAAATGTTCCTGGCAAATTATACTGTAGTTATACATTCTATTTTTCTCCTATTCTGAGCACCATAATCTCTCCATTACATTTATGCCATGACATACATAGGTCATCAATGCGATGCTTAACCACATTTGTCGTACTTAAATTGCTCTGGAGGAAAGAGTGAGGCTGCTGACTTTGTGCAGCTCTGCCTCACTTAAATCCAATTTATGCACATGTTATCACCCTCATGATGTCATTGGTCCATGTTGAGAATGAAAGACAAACAACAACAATAGAACTTAAATAGCTTAAAAAGCAAGTGAGCATAAAGGTGAAAGAAATTGATAAGTGGATACAACATTTTGGGAAAAGACAATGCTCTCTAAAAGGTAGAGAGGTATAAGGAAGATTGCAGGAATCATCAACTGAGCCTGGGTACTGAAGGATAGGAAAGGAGTTTCAACAATGCCGAAGCCATTCCAATATACCTGGCCATTAATTTTCCTCTTTGTTTGCTCTCTTCTTCTCTTTCTACACTGGGTCCCTTACCAACCTAATTCACTTTCATGTCATCAAATACTGTCAGAAGATTACCAGACATTTGTCCTCTGGCCAAATGGGCTCCTTATATGTGTCCCATCACATTGTTCCATCATGATATTGATTCCATAAGCATGTATCTTCCTTGTGTATTCTCTGGTGATGCGTTCTCTGCAAGTGTGTCCTATTTTATTTGTGATGCGGTAATCTGTGACAAAGCATACATATGTGTGTGTTGCGGAAATCTTTTCTTGTCATTTTTCTGTTTTAATATTTGATTGTTTTTTGTTTTTAATTTTGAATTAATATGTCCTGTGGTTGACTGGTAAAAATACATAAACCTTTAAAACAGCTTGATTCTGGTAAAGAAATGTTAAGTCAACCACTAGAACAGATTAGGTACATGAAATTTAGAAACGATGAAACACAGTCACATAATGTTTGCTAAACCAAAGGACATAAACTAGGGGGGTAATGACTTACCATTTGACAGAAACTGCTGAGAAAATTGGAAAATGGTCTGGGAAACAATTAGACTTAGATCAACATCTCATACCATTTGCCTCAATGACCTCAAAATAGATACATGACCTACACATAAAAAGTCATATAAAAATAAATTAGACAAGAATGGAAAAATGTCTTTTACAACTATGGATAGTGGAAGCATTCTTGACTAAACAGAGGATAGAGAGGCTCCCAGGAGATAAGATGGATAGTTTTTATTACAACATATTGAAAGTTTTTATATAGGTGAAAGTAATACCATTAGAATTTATTTGTCAAAACAAATGACAACTATCTACTTCTGGTGATTCACATGGGCACAGGTGATATTGCTGGAGGGAAACTAAAAAGCATTACCAACAACTACAAATTTTGGAAGAAATTAAATACCAGATGGGGTGCGGGTATGATTTCCTCAATATTGCCCATTAAAGATAAGAAATGAAGAGAAGAAAATTAATTTGGAGAATTAATAGATGGCTGAGGAACATGATTTAAAATACATGGGTAACAGCTTCCTGACCAGAGATGGAATTCATCTAACAGAGGATTTGAGAATATATTGTAGGATATAGAAACAAGCAAACATAGTGGCATATAGTGTTTGATAAAGTCAAAGTTACTGGGTGAAAGTGAGCAAAAACTACTGGGAAAATTGGATAACTGTCTGGGGGAAATCAGGTTTAGACCAACACCTCATAGTATATGTAGATAGAAAAGTCATGTATAAATATATTAGAGGAGCAAGGGAAAAATTTCCTCTTGGATCCACAGATAACGGGAGATTTCATGATTAGCAAGCATGTGGTAGAGAAGATGACACAGGATAAAGTTGGAATTTTGGTTATATATAAAATTTTAAAAGATTTTGCCTGAATCTGATATAGTAAAAGTCAGAAGGGAAATGGGTAACTAGGGAAAAAATCTTCACAAATTTCTCTAATAAAGGTCCATTTCCTAGATATAGAAGGAATTTATTTAAATTTATTACTTCCTAATTGGCTGAAGGATATGAACATGTAATTTTCTTTTAATGTAATTATTTTTTGCTTCTCTTCTTGTAAGTTGTCCTTCACTTCTGTGTATTTGTGTTCCCAATGTATTGTTCTCTCTTTTGTTTCTTTGGTAAGGCTTGCTGTTTCAGAGTTAAGTTTTTTTATTCTGTTCATTATTTTTGCTGTGCAGTACTCTCGTAATTCTCATTTCTATTTTAAACCACCCAGGAAGAGCATGTTGTAGTTCAATTTCCTCTTTAAATTCCGCAGGGTCCTCTGTCTCATAAAACATTAGATCGTTTTCCTTTATTTTGAAGTATTTATTCATAGATGCCTAAATTCATTCACTAGATCTAGAAGACATATTTCATTCTGTTGTTACTGTTTTCCTGTTGTGTATTTATTCTCAGGGTCTTTGAGTTTTATTCTTCCTGAAATCTTTGGTACTTTCAGTCTCCCCCTGATTATCACCCACTTCCTAACTTCCTCTCCTGTGATTGTGATTTCTTTGGAGGCTGGATCTCAAAGCATCTTACTTTCCTCATACACTGGGCAATTCAGCACACATTTTAAATCCCCCAAGTTCAAAATGAAACTCATTATCTTTTCCCCTAAATCTTCTCCCTCATGCTTTGCCTGTTACTGTAAGGGGCAACAGCACCTTTCCAGTCCCTCAGGCTCCCAACCTAGGAGTCATCTTGGAGTCTTCACTATATCTCACTATCTCCTCCCATTTTCAATCTGTTACCGATGCCTGTTGAGTTCATCTTTGCAATATCTTGTATATGAGCTCTTCTGTCCTCTGACACTGCCCCTACTCTAGTGCAGGATTATTGTAATAGCCTGTTGGTGGGTTAGCCTGCCTCAACTATCTCCTCACTCTAATCCACCCTTTATTCAGCAACTAAAAGTGATTTTCCTAAAGAGCACGTGCGATCATGTCAACCCTTTCTCTTACCCCCGCTCCCTACTCAATAAATTCCAGTGGTACTCTCTTCTCTCCAGGATGAAAAATAAAATGCTCTGTTTGGCTTTCAAAACTGTGTAAAACCTAGCCCCTCCTGCCTTTCTAGTCTTCTTAACCTTGCTTCCTGAGACATCACTTCAATCCAGTGACCTGTCTGTTCCACAAACAAGACACTGAATTTCTTGGCTCTGGGCTTTTTCTCTGGCTGCCCCCCATGTCTGGAAAGTTTTCCCTCCTCATCTCTGCTTACTGACTTCCCTGGCTTCCATTAAGCCCCAAGTAAAATGCCATCTTTTACCGCAAGCCTTTCCTAACTCCTCTTAATTCTAGTGCTTTCTCTCTGTTAAGTATTTTCTATTTAGCTTGTACTTAGCTTGTTTTGTATACATTTGTTTGCATTTTGTTTTCCCCATTAGAACTCTTTGAGTGTAGGGACTATTTTTGTCTCTTTTTGTACCCCCAGTGCTTAGAACAGTGCCTGGCACATGATTGGAACTTAATAAATGCTTATTGATTGATTAATTAATTGAAGAAACAGCAGTAATAACAACTGTTGTAGTCACTGAGTGGCTGGGTTACTTACTGCTTGATATTCAGAAGCCTGAAGAACTGAATAAAGTATTAGTTTTCCACCTGGGAAATGGGCTAATTAAAGTTTGAGCAGGGAAGAGAAGTATTCCAGCTATCTAAGCTACTGACTCTCAGTTAATCGCCTGCTCTAAGAACTCAACACAGAGGAAGAGAGGACTGGGAACATCTCAGCACTAGTCTATGGAGTGTCTTCCCAACAAGGACCATGCTGAGAGGGTTCAGCATTATGGCCACTTATCTAGCTGAGGGCTGGAAAGTAACAGGTGGTAGTGCAAGGTCTCTATGGATTTTGTGGTCCTTCCTATGACTTTGCTTCTTTGTCCCTACCCTCACTGATGGGGGATTTCTTTCTAGGAAGCCCTGTGTCATGGGGTTGCTTTTTCATTCCCTACTTTTTCACCTACTGGCAAGATGGATGATTGGTGGATGACACTAAGGAACAGGAGAACACCCTGTTGTCTCCTCCCTCTGGCCTCCAGGTAAGCATGATGGCTTCCTGAGGCTGCCGGCAGGAGGGGGAGAAATCAACAGGATTCAATTTTTAAAGTCTTTGGTATCCATGGCAACGCATTGCTGCTGAGAACTCTTGGAGCTGAGAGATACAGATATGTGATTATAAGCAGGAAGTGGGGGGTAGCAGCCAGGAACTTCAGAGCTACAAAGCTGAGCCAGGGGACCAAGGGTTCAGAAGTGATGCTAATGCGTGAGGCAGATATGATACATGTGCACACATTTAAACCTGTGGGTAATGGCTGTACAAATGATAGAGTCAAATTTTGAAAAAAGTCTTAGGGCTGGTGTTAGTATCTTTGCTGTTCATTCTGGCAAGGATGGATAGGTACTGAATGGGGTGCATGGATGTAGCCAGATGTGGCTTCTCACAAAGCCTTCTCTCGTTGAAATGCAGGGTCATGACCTGGCCTGAGGCAGCTCAGATTAATTGCTTCATCCTTAGACGTGAGTCTTTCAGATTCTTGTGACTGCTGCTTTTCTTCTTTCCTTTCTGATTTCCTCCAGTGTTTTGAGGTCTTTCCTGATAGGCTGGTATATTTCATCGCAGATATCTACCTGACTTTAGTCTATGGGACAGAATGTCTAGGAATCAAAATGTCAAATGAGATTTGGTAACAATGATGTATGAATGCAATGTCCCTATCTGTGCATAGGTTATTAAGATTCCTTACATGACAGTAAAGGAAATTGCTCTTCAAAGAGTTGACTGAGCATAGATTGTTCTGATGTCCTCTGTCCTCACTATCTACCCCCAGTGCAAGAGCCGGGTGTGACAGAGGTGTCTGATCTACAGTCATGGTCTAGAGATGAGAATCCCCATCTTATTTGGGGGTGGGGGGCAGGAAGGACTGGAAATGAAGCCGGAGAGGTTGTTTAGAGATGCCCAGAGTAAGCTCATCCCAAACAGCTTCCTGACTGCATCAGGAGCTAGCTTCCTTTTCCCAAATGTAGGGGGTTTGGGATCAGAGAGACAATCCATGCCTAGCACAGCCGTAAGACTCATGGCTGACATGTCTCCAGGAACCACAAACCTGCTTGAAATCACACTTCAGTTCTTCCATTATATAATTTCATCAGTGTGAGTATTCCCTCCACTGGGGCAGATGGTCCTCTACGAGGCTCTGTCCTGGGTTGTTTCCTCTTCTCCCTCTGTTCTATGGTATTTGTGCTTGATAATCTCATCAACTCCCATGGATTCAATTATCATCTTTCTGCAGATCAATTTCAGATAGATTTGTCTAGCCCCAACTTCTTTTCCAACCTCCAGGCTGGCATCTCCCACTGTGTTCCATAGACATCTTGAACTCAACATGTCCACACATGAATTTGTTTTCTCCCCTTCTTAAATCCTCTCATCTTCTTATGACCATGCAGGGTGTAACGGCAGCACTCTGGACTTTAATTCCAGCGATCGAAGTTCAATTCTGGCTAGGTGGTGTAGTGAATGGAGTGGTGGGCCTGGAGTTAGGAAGACTTCTCTTCCCAAGTTCGAATCTGGCCTCAGATACTCACTGACTGTATGATTCTGTTTGCCTCAGTTCCTCCTCTGTAAAATGAGCCGGAGAAGGAATTGGCAGACCACTCCAGGATCTTTGCCAAGAAAACCCCCAATGGGGTCAGGAGGAGTCAGACGTGACTGAACACCAGCTAAGCAATAACAGCAACAGGTGGAGGGAACATCATCCTTGCAGGGACACAACTCAGATGTCGTCCTTTACTCTTCACCCTCACTTATGCCCCCCCACCCCATATCTAATCAGCCGCCGAATCTCGTCAATTCTGCATTTGTGCCATCCTAGTGTGTCTCTTCTGACACTGGGTCAGGCCCTCATCACCTCACCCCTGGACTACTGCTCTAACCTGCTGATTGGTTTCCCTGCCTTAAGACTCTTCCTACTTTGGTCCATCCTCCGCTTAGCCATCAAAGAGAATTTCCTAAAGCAGAGCTCTGACCACATTCCCCAACCCTGCCCAGCTGGCTCCTTCAATACACCGTCTTCCCCACCATGTGCTCTGCTGTACACTGACAAAGGCCTTCTTACTTTTCCTCTCTCCTGCCTCCAGTCACTTCACTGTCTGTCCCCCATGCCTGGAACGCTCTCCCTCCTCATCTCCATCGCCTGACTTCCCTGACTTCTTCACGTCTCAGCTAAAATTCCACCTTCTACAAGAAGCCTTTCCTGAGTCCTTTTAATGCTAGTGCTTTCTCTGAGATTATCTGCAATCTATCTTCTATTTCTCTTTTTTGTACATAGTTGTTCATATGTTGTCTCCCTAATGAGCTCCTTGAGGACTGGTTTTTGGTATCCCCAGTGCTTACCATAACACCTGACGTACAGTAGGCACTTATTGACTTGACTTGATAAGTGGTCTTCAGTAACTGCTGTGGTTGACTCATTAACTGTTCTTCGGTCAACCTGATCATTAGCCCCTGTAAACATAGCAAAGCTGGCCCTCAGAAGGCAGTCTGTCATTTGACTCACACTTGAAGCTCTGGCAGGACATGCATAAGCCCCTGTATCTCTTTTGCCGCCACTGAGGACCCAGGATCACCTTCACAGTGATGATGAGGCATCAGAGGAGAACTTGTGATGGAAACACATCTCCTTCTCTCCTCTCATACAACAGCCATCTAGGCACAGGCCTCCATCCCCTCGCTCTTGGACTATTACATTAGGGCTCTCCCCCTGCCACTCCACTACATTCAGTCTCCACTCAGCTGCCAGGAGGCCTTTCCCATCCTTCTCCCAAATTGTTAGTGTCTTCTCATTAAGATTACCTCCCATTGATGCTGCATATATTTTATACAAACATAATTGTTTGCATATGAGTTCTTTGAGGCCAGGGAGCATGTTTTTGTCTTTCTTTTCATCCTCAGTGCTTTATACAGTGTCTTGAACATAGTGCTTAATAAGTTTGTTGATTAACTGACTAAAAAGAAGAGAAAACTGAAGGCCAGAAAAGGGAAACTCTTTGCTCTATCTTGCACGAAAAGGGCAAAAGTGTGAGTAAATGGAGATAGGTAGGCAATTGCAGACTGCAGAACATAGGCATGGATGGGGTTAGCCAGCCTCGTGGCAATGCCTACAAGGAAGCAAGATGCAAGAGTGTGACCAGATGGACTCTTGTCTTCTTGCTAACAGGAGCATCCAGTCATGCTTCAGGCTGTATCTGCGTCTGTGTCTGTGCTTGTACCTGTGCCTGAGTTAGTCCTTTCAGCAAATGTGGCTACAAATGGAATTACGAAGTGTTTCATTAGAAGTGAGAAGTCCCTGGAGAAGGGACTGTGTGGGTAATGCCTGTCTGTGGCCCTCTCCATCTGTGTGCTGAAGCAGAGAGCTACGGATGGATGGAAGACAGATGAATGGATAGATAGACATGGCTCACCCAAGCCTATGTGCTATCTGTCTACAGGACAGACAGATGAATGGATGACCAGAAGTGATTGGCCCAGGCTTTCTCTTCTTTGAAGTTGGATTTGGTCTGATCTTTTAGGATAATAATGCCTAATATTTATATAGCACCTATTATGTGCCAGGCGTTGTGCTAAGTGCTTTAATATTATTATCTGATTTCATCCTCCCAGCAGCCGTGGGCGGTTGGTTCGATTATTATCTCCATTTTAGAAATGAGGAAATTGAGGCAAGCAGAAGTTAAGTGACTTGCCTAGGCTCACACAGGAAGTAAATACCTCAGGCTGGATTTGAACTCTGGTCTTACTGACTCTATGCTGGGCACTCTATCTACTATGCCACCCAAGTGCCCAATAAGAGTAAGTTTGTGTACAACAGGGGGGACCTTTCGGTGCTTTTTATCAACCTTACCCTGAATTACTATGATACCAACTTCTGACTGCTTAAGATAATGGCATATAGTGGAGATAATCACAAATAGTGACTACTTTGGGAAAAAGAGGCTTCACAGTGTGGTGAAAAATTCACAGGTCCGGGACTCTAGAAATCTGGCTCTAGGCTTTACTCTGCCACTGACTT
The DNA here is from genome assembly GCF_003287225.1 of Phascolarctos cinereus. Taxonomy (NCBI): domain Eukaryota; kingdom Metazoa; phylum Chordata; class Mammalia; order Diprotodontia; family Phascolarctidae; genus Phascolarctos; species Phascolarctos cinereus. Next base: position 252,632,578 of record NW_027555625.1, read on the forward strand.
TGAGAAACTGGGAAAAGCCACCTTCTTTCTCTGAGTCCCAATTTTATATCATGTAAAGACATGGGGTTGGACTGTTAGATTTTTTTCCAGAGCTGGAATTTCATGATTATTTGAGATGATTTTGTTTCTAAGTTCCCTTCCATGACCAGCTCAGGCTGATCATAATGACATAGCATTTTTCAGCAGGAAAAGACCTGCCAAAATTAGTTTTTATTCTCCAAGAGACCCCTGGGTACTCAGATTGGACTTGTTGGTTAATCTCTAGGTTGGCCATCTGTTCATGAGGGGATTTGTTAGCTGAAGGAGTAAGTATACATTGGATTGGTGCTAATAGCTTTGTGATTTCCCTGGGCTCTGTAGGGAGATGGGGGGAGCTTTCCTGGAAACAGGGCTAGAAAAGAGGCAGAGTATAGAAAAACAAGAGGTTTTCATTAAGGCTAAAGGATCTGGTATCTATATGTCATCCATGGCCCCAGATTGAAGATCTGACTTTACACAGGCTTTATACAAGTTTACTTTGGGAGTTTTCTCTCTAAGTAACTCTTTCTGGCTAATGCCTTCATCTGGAGTTTCTTCTGAGAACAACTGAATTTGTCTCACATCCAGGTCTCCAGAACAATGGGAAAAGGGCCCTCAGCTCCTGCAAGTGTTTAGGTTAATAAACGTTGACTACGTGACAGGCATTATACCCCACCCCACCCCACATAAATCAAAACAAAAACAATACTCAGATCCATCACCATAAACAGTTGAGACAACTTTCCTTTTCTAGTGGGCCCCAATTCCTATATAGTCCCCTAGACCTATATTATTACCTTGAATAGGACCCTTTGTTAAGGAAAAGCACTAGAGAGTTGATGTCTATTCCCTATAAATGCACAGTCCACATAACTCACAGTTTCATTGAAAGGCAAGATCTATCTTTGCTTCTACCAACTGTAACTCTGTCTTTTGCTATTCCTCAGCTCTGGCTTCTACTGGAAATGGTTTTGCTTGGTCCAGAAAATCCTCTGGCTTCAAGAGGCCTGATTCAGGAGCTCCCCCATCACTCTGTCACTGCCATTCAACTACTGTTAGCTCATGCTCCTACAGCTCTCATTTGGCTCAGGCCCTTCTTCCTCTGTTTCCTCTGCCTGCTGCCATCTGTGCAAACTGAGTAGTTTTCTTATGTACAAGGTTCCTTGGGACACAAAGTTCCAGGGAGTGGGCTATGTGATTGCGTAGACTCCCCCTGCCCCCGGGGAGCCAAGTCAGCATCTGTCTCACCTTCCAGTCTTGTTCTTCCCAGCTTCTTTTTAAAAGCCAAGTCGTAAGGATGGAACCCAGATAACTGAACTGTTGAAAGATAGAAGATTTGACTAGATAGTAGTTTAATCTACATCAATGGGCCAACAATTACAAGGCAAGGAATTCACACTGTATTAAGGAGTTAACTAATCAGGGGCACTTCACACTGTGTTAAGGAGACATCACCAATGTCAGGACAAAGCCCTCATCAATTAGGGGAAGGTAGAAGGTGAGGATTTTTATTTCTTTTATGGGGAAATATTATCAATATCAGAACAAAATTTCCATTGGAGGATTAGCAAAGATGCCAGAGAAAGTCTGGGTACACACTATATGAATGCCAGGCATTTCCCTCTCCATAACTGCTGGTAAGAATGAGGGGCGAGGGCAGAGCCAAGATGGAGGAGTGAAAGCAGTGATTTGCTTGAGCTTTCCTCCAAACCCCTCCAAATACTCATAAAAAATAGCTCTAAACAAATTCTGAAGCAGCAGAACCCACAAAAAGAGAGTGAAACAAATTTCCAGCCCAAGACAACCTGGATGTTGATCAGAAAAGAATATCGCGCCAGGCTCGGAAAGCAGTGCGGCGTGGGCACGCAGGTCACAGCGAACCTGGAGTAAGCCTCAGAGGACTGAATCTTGGGCAGCTATGGAGGTTTCCAGACTCCTCAATCCACGAATGCCAAAGACAACTTACAAGGTCAGTGGGAAAAGTCTGTTTCTGTGGTGCTGAGACAGGAAGGCGGGGTCTCAGCTCCATTCCCCAAGAGCGTGGCCCTGGGGGGAGGCAGCTGCTTCCCAAGCTTCAGGCCCATAGACTGAGGGGGAATCCAGTGGCTGATCAGAGAGGGATTGCAGGGATCTCTTTGCCAGTGCTGAGGCAGGAATCTCTTGCTTTGCCCATGTTTGGATCTGGGTCACAGTTCTGGGCAGCGGTGCTGGGGTGAGGAGCGCTGGCGTGGTGGAGCTTGTAGTGGCTGTGAGAAACCCTCCTCACAGTTACAGGACAGAAAGGATACTTGTGGTCACAGGCCAGGAAAGGAGTAAACACCTCTCCCCTTATCATACCACCTTGGAAGAACTGAAAATTTACAGGTCCCTACAAGTATCTCTGAAAACAGCTGTACAAACCCCTGAAGCTTGGGACAGTACATTCTCCACATTGGAAGCAGACTCTTACCTTAACAAAGAGTTTAAAACTCAAGTAATTGGCCAGGATCATGAGCAAGCAGCACTTTGGTGAAAAAGAAGATCAAAATATACAATAAGAAGAAGACAACAAAGTCAAAGCTCCTACATCCAAAGCCTCCAAGAAAAATATGAATCAGTCCCAGGCCTTGGAAGAGCTCAAAAGGGATCTTGAGAAGCAAGTAAGGGAAGTAGAGGAAAAACTGAGAGTGATGCAAGAAAATCATGAAAAACAAGTCAACAGCTTGCTAAAGGAGACCCAAAAAAATACTGAAGAAAATAACACCTTAAAAAATAGCCTAACCCAAATGGCAAAAGAGGTCCAAAAAGCCAATGAGGAGAAAAATGCCCTAAAAAGAAAAATTGGCCAAATGGAAAAGGAAGTCCAAAAGATTACTGAAGAAAATACTTCCTTAAAAATTAGAATAGAGCAATTGGAAGCTAGTGACTTTATGAGAAATCAAGACACTGTAAAACAAATCCAAAAGAATGAAAAATTAGAAAACAATGTGAAATATCTCATTGGAAAAACAACTGACCTGGAAAATAGATCCAGGAGAGAGAATTTAAAAATTATTGGACTATCTGAAAGCCATGATCAAAAAAAGAGCCTAGACATCATCTTTCAAGAAATTATCAAGGAAAACTGCCCTGATATATTAGAACCAGAGGGCAAAATAGAAATTGAAAGAATCCACAGATCTCCTCCTGAAAGAGATCCCCAAAGGAAAACTCCTAGGAATATTATAGCCAAATTGCAAAGTTCCCAGGTCAAGGAGAAAATATTACAAGCTGCCAGAAAGAAACAATTTAAGTACTGTGGAAACACAATCAGGATAACACAAGATTTAGCAGCTTCTACCATAAAGGACCGCAGGGCATGGAATATAATATTTTGGAGGGCAAAGGAGATAGGATTACAACCAAGAATCACCTACCCAGCAAAACTGAGTATAATCCTTCAGGGGAAAAAATGGTCATTCAGTGAAATAGAGGACTTTCAAGCATTCTGATGAAAAGACCAGAGCTGAATAGAAAATTTGACTTTCAAATACAGGACTCAAGTGGAACATGAAGAGGTAAACAGGAAAGAGAAATCATAAGACACTTATTAAGACTGAACTGTTTACATTCCTGCATGGAAAAAGGATATTTATGACTCATGAGACCTTTATCAGTATTAGGGTAGTTGGAGGAAAAAAATTATATGTATATATAGATAGATAGATAGATAGAGGGCACAGGGTGAGTTGAAGATTAGGGGGTCAGATCTGTAGAATAAAATTAAGGGATGAGAGAGGATTATACTGGAGAAGAAGAAAGGGAGAGGTAGAATGGGGTAAATTATCTCACAAAAAAAACAGAAAAGAAAATCTCTTACAGTGGAGGGGAAAGGGGAAGGTGAGAGGGAATGAGTGAATCTTATTCTCATAGGATTTGGCTTAAGGAGGGAATAACATACACATTCAATTGGGGCATAGAAATCTGTCTTACCCTACAGGAAAACAGGGGGAGAAGGGGACAAGAGAGCAGGGGGATGATAGAGAGGAAGGCAGATTGAGAAAGGGTGTAATCAGAAAGAAATACTTCTGAGGAGGGACAAGGTCAAAAGAAAGAATAGAATAAATGGGAGGGCAGGATAGGATTAAGGGAAATAGAGTTAGTTTTTTACAACATGTCTACCATGGAAGTGTTTTGCGTAACTGCACATGCACAACCTATATTGAGTTGCTTGCCTTTTCAGTGAGGGTGGGTGGGGAGGGAGGAAGAGAGAAAATTTGAAACCTAAAGTTTTAAAAACGTATGTTTAAAAAAAATGTTTTCACATGCTACTGGGAAATAAGAAATACAGGAAATGGGATACAGAAGTCTATCCTGCCCTACAGGAAAATAGAAGGGGAAGGGGATAAGAGAAGGGGAGAGAGATAGAAGAGAGGACAGACTAGGGGAAGGGATATTCAGAATGCATGCCGTCTTGGGGTGGGGGGCGGGTGAGATGGGGTGAAAATTTGGAACTCAAAAACTTGTAGAAGTGAGTGTTGAAAACAAAAAATAAATAAATTAATATTAAAAAAACATAAACAAACAAAAAACCATATATTAAAAAATTATTAAAAATTAAAAAAAAATTAAAATTAAAAAAAATGTAGAAAAAAAAAGAATTAACTCAGGCCCTCAAATACAGCTCAGGATATGTGATGTTTATTCAGTTTTAGCTGTCTTCAGGAGACTTCCCTACCCTTGATTCAGGCCCATCCCCTTTGGGTTATTTCAGAAGTGCCTCACTGTGGATCAGCCAGGAAACCTATTCTTCTGGTAGAAGCTGAGTGGGAATCCTGATGTCTAATCATTGTTACCAAAGCCAAGCATCATCACAGCATAGGTTTAGGACTGGAAAGGACCTTAGAGATCATCTGGAGCAGGGATTTTAACCATTTTGTGTGTCATGGACCCTTTGGCAGTTTGGGGAAGTCTGTGGACCCCTTCTCAGAATAACACTTTTAGAGGCATAAAATAAAACACATTGGGCTTCAAAGGAAGCAAATAAAACTAAACTACAGTTATAAGTACAAATTTAAAAAAACAAGTTCTTGGACCCCAGGTTAACCTGATCTAATCTAACCCCATCATTTTATAAATGAGAAAAATGAGTCCCAAAGAGCTTAGGTGATTTTCCTAAAGTCATAAGAATTGGCAAAGTCAATATTTTAAACCAAGTCTTCTAACTCCAACCAAATTTAGTTTCCACTATATTGTGCTATTATTACAGTGTATGCTTCTGAAATATGACCAAGAAATCTCTGTTTGTACAAATGTCCCGGACCTGGGATTTGGGCGTATGAAAGGGGTTGAGAGTCAGATGCTCTTTCCTAAGCATATCAGTTCTCCCCACTGGGACTTTACTGCTTAAGTTATCTCTAGCTCTTCCAGAGGAAATGTCCAACAGTCCAGGGAGGGAGCAGATGACTGCCACCCTGATCATGTATGTGAACCATAGTCATACATAGAGCATCTTCCTCCACTCCTTTTTTTTCCTTTCTTTCTTTCTTTCTTTTTTTTTTTTTTTTGGTGAGGTAATCAGGGTTAAGTGATTTGCCCAGGGTCACACAACTAGTAAGTGTCAAATGTCTGAGGTGGGGTTTGAACTCAGGTCCTCCTGACTCCAGGACCTGTACTCTATCCACTGCACCACCTGGCTGCCCCCCTCCACTCCTAAATACCATGCCAGCAACTCTATTTGCAAGCAACAGTTGTAAAATTAAGTCCCATTCAGCAGTGACTGTATTTTGCAAAGGGCAGGTGTTCCTTGCTTTTCCACTTCTTGAGAGCTTTGGTTTTGTGTGCCTAAATAATGTCTCATGAAACTGTTGAATCAAGGAAAGTCAAGGGTTAACTTGAAAGGTAGTAATTAACTACCAGTATCCCTAACTGTCTTCTCTTATAACACACAGCTGTCTCAGAGAAGAATATTAAACAGTCTGTTTTTACCACATATAGGAAGATGGTCCTTTCCCTACTGAAGATTTCATGTGAGCTCTGAACTGGCTTTTCGGCAACTATAAATACTATGGATAAGTCATCCATACTCTTTCACTCAGTTCTCCATATGATTAATGTAACACATGAGATAGCTTGAGTGGATCAAGGGGTCAGCTTGGTGTCTAGGGTCATAGGTCAGCTAGTGTCCAGAGCCATAAGGTCAGCCTGGTGGCCAGGGTCAAGGGGTCAGCCTATAGGCTAGGGTCAGAGGGCAAATGGTCCGTAGAAGGAAAAAGATGCATTTAGAAAATAGGTCACAAATCTGTCATGGAAGCAGGATGAGGCTGTGACAGGGGTGGGATGGAGAAGGACTTAACTTCAATTGTTTATTCTCTAGCTGCCCAAAGCAGAGAAAATGATGAAGTTTAAGTCTGACTCATCCTTAAAAAAGTAGAGATAACAACTACTATTTTGAACATAAGCTACTATTTTGGACTGATAAGGAAGAACTGGCTTCCAAAGAAGAAAAGGTGAGACCTTTGGGTAGAAGTAACTATTCCATCTTAAAGTTCATAATAGATAAGGAAGGAAAATACCTGACATATATCTTAGATTTTAGGAGAGCAGATGCCAAGGAGTCTAGACAAAGGAGAGATCAGACTGTGCATTGCAATATATGTGTGTGTGTGTGTGTGTGTGTGTGTATGTATATACATGCACACAACACACATATATGTTATATACATATATGTGTGTATACATACATATACATGTTGTTTCCCTCCATTAGAATGCTAGCCTCTCAAAAGTATGGATGATTTTATTATTGTCTTTGATTTCTTAGCACCCAACACAGTGCTTGATACATTGTAGGGGCTTAATAAAAGCTGATTAATTGATTTAATGATTGAAAGGATCTGGTGGACTAAAAGTCTACAGAGTAATTCATTATAAGAGGAATGAGATGCATTTAAGAATGAAATTCTGACAACACAAATACAAAGCTCTTCCATAAGGAAGTAATGGGAAAGTTGTCTAAAGAGACTGCTGTGGATGTAAAGAAAACCCATCGAACACTTTCGATTTTCAAAAGACAGAAAGAGAAGATGAAAGCAAGGCCAGGTAACTAAGGATGCACACCAAATAGTGACGCATTTCTGTAAGAGTAATGTCAGGAGAACCAAAGCACAGAATGAGATGAAGCCAGTGAATTATGTTAACGACAAGAGGGATTTTGTTGTGATGGTGGTGGTTGATTATAAAAAAAGATCAAAGAAAGGCTAACCCTACTGTTCAAAGGGAATGGGATGATGATGGTGGGTGACAGAGAGGGAAGATAGAGCTACACAATTCTTATTTTGGCTCAGTTTTCTTTATCAAGGATAAAAATCTTTGGACTGGGAAACATTGAATAGAGATAGCTAAGAGAGATTTGAAACCAAATAAGGAAAAGGCAAGAGAATACCTAGCCTCATTGAATTCAAGTTTGCAGAATTGAGTGAGTCACGTCCTAGAAAACTGAAAGAACTTGTCAATATTATTGTCGAGCTGAAGTTAGTGAATGAGAAGTGCCAAGGGACGGAAAATGTTGGCCAGGTTTTCATTAAAGGGAAGAGCACGGAATTGCCAAATTATAGGCTTATGAGTTTAACCATTATTTATTCATTCATTTGTTCATTTATCCACTCATTTATTTAATTTATCTATCTATTTATTGGCAAAGTTCTAGAATGTGTCACTTATTTATTGTATCACTCAACAAGCATTTATTGAGAGGTGCCAGGCATGGGGGAGAGATACAAAGACAAAAAATGTGTGCCCTCACAGAACTTGTAGGGGAGACGATTTATGCACATTAGTGAGTATATACGGAAATATATACAAAAAATACAAGATAATTTGGAAAGAGAGAGCAGTAAGAGCAGGGGAAAGCTGGAGAGGAGGAGCCCAGGAAAGGCATCATGTAGAAGGTGATGATTGAGTTGAGTCTTAAAAGAACAGAGTTCCAAGAAATGGAGGTGGGCGCAGTAATGTAAAGAACATTGGACATCTGAAGTGTCATCCTATCTCTGACACTCTCTTCTGGCAAGCCACTCTCTGGGCCTCGACTTACTCATCTGTAAAATAAAGAGGTTAGTTTAGCTAATCTTTAATAGTATTTCCATCTCTGCAATGGAATGTGTTATTTTTTTTAAATGGTTTAAGACAATTCTAAAGGACCTATGATGAAAGATGCTATCCATTTCCAGAGAGATGAACTCTGAATGTAGAGTGAAGCATACTTTTAAAATTTTCTGTATTTTTATTGTTTTATTTTGTTTGCGTTTTCTTTTGCAACATGTTTAATATGGAGATAAATTTTGTATGACTTAGCATGTATCATAGATATTAAATTGCCTTCTCAATAAGGGGGGAGGGACAGAAAAGAGGGACAGAATTTGGAACTCAGATTTTTTTTAAAAAAATTAGTGTTAAAAACTTTTTTACACTTAACTAGGAAATATTTAATGAAATAAAAATAATTTTTAAAATAAAAAAATGGTTTGTGAGCTTAGTGAGTGGTGCTCACTAAGAGCTAATATGGGTTTGTCAAGAACTAACTGTGCTGGATTAGCCCCTTTTCTCCTTTTAAAAGGGTCACCAGACTGGTATATCCAAGGGGAAGCCATAAATACTGTATACTTAAATTTCATCAAAGTGTTTGATAAAATCTTTCCTAACATCCTTACAGATAAGAACAAAAGCTAAGGGCTAAGCTATAGTTTGGTAGATTTTTAAAAATTGTTTGAATTACCAAACTCTAAAAATCTAAGAGACTTGAAGATTAATGGATCATTGTCAATTTGAAGGAAGATACCTATTGGAGAGTTCCAGACTTTAGGCAAGTCATGTAACTTCCATGGACCTCAGTTTACTTAACTCTCAAATGAAAGGTTAGACTAGATGATTTCTAAGGTCCATTCTGGCTAAAAAATATATGGTATTATACCTAGAAGGGGAAATAAATGTTATACTCTCAGCCCACAAAATGTTTAGCTATGGTTTCAATCAAATCTTAGATGGGCTGTAAACTTTTCTGATCATATGTAACTGAAAGAAATAGCTAAGGGTAGCTAGGTTGCACAGTGGATAGAACACCAGCCCTAGAGTCAGGAAGATCCAAATTCAAATCCGGCCTCAGACACTTACTAGCCGTGTGAGTCTGGGCAGGTCACTTAACCTAGATTGCCAAGAAGGAAGGAAGGAAGGGAGAAAGGAAGGAAGGAAGGAAGAGCTAAGACATTGAAGAACATAATCAAAATCTGGAACTATCTCCATAGGCTAGGACAAAGATTAAAGGAACGCTTAGCTTGGAGAAAGGTACATAGGTAGAAAACAGAGAATTGCATGATTAATGTCTTCAAATACAGAAGGGCTTTTGTGAGGAATTAAGATTAGACTCATTCTGCTTGGCCCCAAACAGCAGAACAATGGATGGATGATAGAAAGAGGACGATTGAATCTTGACATTAAAAGAAAACATCCTAATAATCAGAGCTGCCCAGTGTGGAATGGGCTCACTCTAGAAGTGGTAGATCCCCTCTTCTCTGGGGTGTGGAAGCAGCGGCTGGACAACCGCTTATCAGATATGTTATAGTAGGAATACTTTGCCTTGCATGGGTTAGAGGAGATGGCTGCCAAGGTGTCTGCCAACTCTAAAATTCTGTGATTTCCCTGATGAATGAGAGATAGTGAATGCTCCCAGAAAGGCAGACTTCTCATGTGTAGAGGGAGGATGGGGATGTCACTTAAACTGGCCTGCCTAGGTATCTATAAATGGGCTTCTGTCTACCTAGCCTGAAAATTAATGGTACCTTAATAACAACAGTATTAATAATAATGGAGATGATCAAACAACAGGGTATTTTACAGCATCTTGTAATTTGCAAGATATTTTTACAGTTTCATCCTCAAAAGAGCCCTGTGAAGCTGGAATTATTATTTCCATTTTCTAAGGAAGGAACTGGAGAGTTGAGGTGGTTTGCCAAGATTCATAAGGCAATTAAGTGGCAGAGATGGAATAAGAATCCAGCTCCCCTTGCATCCTCACATGATGGATGTTGGATTGCTCTTTCATTATACCCTCCCTTCCTGGTGCAATCCAACATCCATCATGCACGGATGGTGCAGCTGCTGACAGTGCCCTGGAAATCAAAGAGATGTGGGCAGGGTTTAGCTAGAAGGGAACTTAGCTTTCACTAGGAACCAAAGACTCAGAAGGAATCAGGAAGGAACTGAAGAGAAGAAAGAACAGAATGGGGAGAAGAAGAGAAGGAAGAGAAGGAAATTGATGACAAGGGAAAGAAAGTTGTGTGTGACTGCCAAGAGGCAAATAAGGTGGAAAAGGGTAGAGAAATGCAGAGGTTTCCAGGGGAGCTGCTACAAAACTACTAATATGGAAGAACCTAGGATCTCGCTGGTAGAATGGATGAAGAGCAAGGCAAAATCTGTAGTGATCTGCACCGTGTGCAATATTTATCATTCTATGAGGCAGGTAGATGGTGCAGTAGATAGAGCACAGAAAACGTGAATTCAAATTAGGCCTCAGACACTGGCTATGTTATCCTGGGCAAGTCACTTAACTGCTGTCTTCCTGAGTTTCTTCATCTGAAAATGGGGATGATAGCACCTATCTCCTAGGGCTATCATGAGGATAAAATGAGACAATATTTTTAAAGTACTTTGAAAACTGTGAAGTGCTATATAAATACTAGCTATTATTATTATTGTTATTATTATTAGCTATTATTTCCTCAAAATTCAGATTGGTCTTCTGTAAGATAAAAGGGGTTGAAGAATGACTTTTTTTTCCTCTGGGTAATGAAGAAGAAAGATGTGTCCTTTAAAAGAGGGAAGAAGGGTTTACATGTGAAACAAAGAAATAAGATCTGGGGAAACACAGCGGAAGCCTGATCTGTGTCAGGAGGTTGTTTGGTGGAAAAATTTAACATGGAAGAGAAATGGAAGACCATTTGACACTTGCAACTAAGTAATGGATATCAGAATTTTAATCAGACATTTTAAAACATGGCCAATCAATATATTTATTTGTTTGCTTGATTCTACTTTTTTTGTTGAGAGGGAGGATTGGGACAAGGAGTCATTGGGAAGCAACAATAATGTTTAAAGAAAAGAAAGAAACCACAAAAAGTCTACAAGATTGAGGGGAAAAAAACAAACCAAAAGGGCTTGAAAAGGAAGGAGGGGAAAAACTGCCTATACAAACCATATGTCATAGCTCCATACATTTTTCACTGGCTATCCCTCACGTCCAGAACTCTGTCCTCCTCATCTCCACCCCTTGTCTTCTCTGGCTTCCCTCAAGTCTCAGCTAAAGTTTCACCTTCTTCAAAAAAGTCTGTACCATTCCCCCCTAATCTTAGCGCCTTTCCTCTAATATTATCTCCTCATCTGGTGTATAGTTTGTAAATAGTGGTTTTTATGTTGTCCCCTCTCCTTTAGACTGTGAGCTCTTCGAGATTGGTAACTGACTTTTGCCTTTCTTTATATCTTCATTGCTTAGCACAGCGCCTGCCTAGCATATAGTAGGTGCTTAATGAATCCTTGTGGACTTGACTGGACTCATGAAAGGTAGCTAAAAAATTGTAGAGAAGCTGTAGAGACAACAAGAAATTCACAGAAGACAAAATCCGAGAAAGGAGGCAGCCAAAAAAACCCCTATGACCTATGTCTATACACAAATTCATGAAGATGGCTAACGAGCAAGGTGAACTAGAGATCTTGGCACACAGAGGAAAATTCAGCATCATAGGTGTAAACTACGATCTAGGCTTTCCCTATCGTGGAAGCTTGACCGTAAGTGGGACAGTTTTTCACTTTGACTCATTGTCCCTACTTGGAGCTGCTCTAGGAAAATCAAATATAGTCATGGTATAACTAGTGTGTAAGTTCACCAAATGTGGGTGACAGGGTCCCTAGAGCCCATACAAGCACTGAAGTTACTAAATGCATATCAAGTAGGACAGCCTTTATTTCACCCCCACAGAAAATGCACAAAATGCAAAGAAGTCATAAGAAGCCATATACAGATACAGGAAATACAGTAGGTATACAAATAATCGATAAAGTCTCTTTGTCCCTGAAGAGAATTGAACTTGAGACTACTGTAAGGGGCTACCCTCTGACATTCCAATGAAATTCTTTTCTCTCACAGGATCTTACAGACTTATGGTTCCTTCCAGACTTAGAGTGCCCCACTGTGGTTTAGACTTACTCAGGAAGGTAAACTTGCTTTGGGGCTATCGAATTAGTGATCTCTTACCCTCAGACCACCATCTGAGTGACTCACTACCTGTTTTCATGTTAGGATGTACAGAAACCCTATGGCATAGCCTCTTCTTTCTCCAAGGAGATGCTGAATCCAGGATACTGTTTCTCTTAATAAGGTCCAGAGCCTAAACTTTCGAATTTAGTAACTCTTAAACTTAGGGTTACTCATTAGACAACTCCCAAGGGAAAGACCCTATTCTTAAACCCTATTCTTGAGCTGAGTGGTCACAAATATATCTGCTTCTGCCATGGGTGGTTTCTATAGGAATTTTCTCAGTGTCTTGGTGGCTATTATCTTTTAAGCTGGGAAAGCCCACTCTCAGGGTGATCACAATAGTACAGTTAGGAGGGTTTGGGTTAGATGATCTCTAAGGTCCTTCCCTGCCCCTCTCCATCTAAATATATGATCTCACACAGACACTCACACAGTGAGTGTGTAGAACTCACACAGACAACAATGTATTACACTTTGCCCTCTCCCAGCTGAGGCAGAGAACATTTTGCACTGTCTTTAAGAACTTTTCCATTGCTGAAGATTCTCAGAATGGATAATTGGAGGTCCCTGCGTTATTCTGTTCAACTAAATTTAATTTGACAGACATTTATCAAAAGTCTACTATATGCTCAGCATTGTTCTAGGTAACAAGGGTGGATATTTAGATAAAATACTGCTCCCACCCTGTAGCTATGGGTTTATGGCACACACAGAGAAATAATTATAATACCAAATAATATAGCACAATTATATAAGAGCAGTGTAAGCAAAGTATTATGTGGTGTGAGAGGGGAAATGTTGCAGTTGATGGAGAATAACAATGAATGTATGTGGGTAATCTTGAAATTGTCCAGCGTTCATACAAAAGTCATGCTGTAGAATACTAGTTTGGTAGATCAGAGATATACTGTAGATGTTGAATCTTGGATGTCAGTACAGCACTTGACAAAGTCTCTTATGCCATTCTTGTGGCTTAGAGAAAGTATGGTAAAAGGGAAAGAGCCCTGGATTGGGAAGGGATCTCTATCCCATTCCTTTCTACTTTTATTAATTTGGAGGCAGAGTGGTACAAAGGGCATTGGCCTGGAAGTACTGAAACTTGAATTATGGGAGCTGAGTTCAAATTCTGGTTTTCCCACCTACTACCTGTATGACCTTGAATAAATCACTTCAAATCTCTACATATCAGTTTTCTCATTTGTAAGATGAGGGGGTTGGAGTAGATGATCTTTAAGATTCTTTCTAGCTCTAGTATTGGTTGAATGACTTGAATCCACAATTAATCATTAATAGTTTGATGTAAATGTGGATGGAGGTCTATTATGGACTGCCCCCAACGTCTGTCCTTGGCCCTTTAAGTATCAACATTTTTATCAGTGTCTTGAGTGAAGTCAGAGGTGGCAAACATTTATGTTTGCAGGTGGTGCCAAACGGGGGTGGGGGGAGAGGTGGGGGGTCACTGACATGTTAGATGACATCCAGATTTAAAAGGCTCTTGAATTTGAAAGTGTTGCAATTAGGGTAAAACAAACAAACAAACAAACTATACCAGCACAGAATAGAAGGAAGCATGACTAGATCACAATTCATGTGAAAAGGGTCTTGGCATTTTCATGGACTGCAAGATAAACCTGAGTCAACAGTTCCCAAAAGAAGCTAATATAATTTCATATATGGATCCTTCAAGGGGCCCATATGATTTCGTCAGTGCCTTTCATCCTGTGTAACCCTTGCCTGCGTCTAAGAAGGCTCTGCTCAGTGTAATGGTGACCTTTCTTCTGAGTCTTTATAATTTGTCAATATAAATCCATCAGCCCTTCCGTTCATCTGGTAATCTAGCAGTTTGTTTGTTTTCTTACTTTTGGCTCTGGGCCAGCATACCTCCTTTTCCAATCATACATGCCCTTGATAGTGTATATCAAGTGTATGTCACTCCTCCTTAGGGACTGGTCATTGTTGGTACTATGGCACAGCTTACTTACGCCCACTGTGTATCTTTCCACAGCACTTCAGGTCACCTGCAATTTTCATTCTTCTAAGATCATGGTGTTCCGTGATTCATAGCCATAAATCACCATTGGGAGAATATTGCTGTTTAAAAAATGAGCTTTGGTAGAAGAGAGGAACTTGGGCTTATTGAAACCTTTGCGCAATTTTTCAAATACAAGCCAGCCCACTCTCTCCTGCATTTAATTCTGGACCCAGCTTACTGTCCATCTACAGTGTCTGTCTAAGATGTACATATATATTTATATACACAAATATGTATATCTACATGTGTGCATGCATAGAAACATACATATAAATGTATACGTATATATGTGTATACATATACATATATACTAATGGGACAATTCAGTAGATTGATTGCCTAGATTTGTGTCATAATATGGACAATATACTGCAATCTTAGGTTGCATTAACAGAGGCATAATAACCAGAATAAGGGAGATGATAATCCTGGTATACTTTGTGCTTGTATGAAATACATGCATATAGAAAATTGTGCTCATTTTGCAATATCTGTTTTAGGCAGGAGATAATTGGAGGCCATCTGGAAGAGAGTGACCAAGATAGTGAAGAGAATGGAGATCATGCTGTATGAAGGAACTAGGAGTATTTAGCCTGGAGAAGAGGTGGCTTAGTATGGATGTGAGAGCTTCACTCAGGTTTCAAAAGCTCATCTTATTTATGGAAATGGGATTATGCTTGGTCATAGAAGGAAGAACTAGGAACAGCGGGTAGAAGTTATAGGGAGGCAGATTTCAAATCAATATGTGGAAAAACTTTCCAATAATTAGAACTATCTGAAAATGAAATGGTTTGCTTTGTTAAGTAGTGTGGATTACCCATCACTGGAGCTCTTCAAGTGAGTACTGGAGGATCATAAGATCCTGTAGACAGGGATTCTTCCACCATGGGTTGGATCAGATGGTTTCTAAGAGACTTCTGAGGTCTCTTCCAACTCTGAGATTCTGAAATCAGGGAAGGCTTCATGGAAGAGGTGACATTTGATTTGTGTTTTAAAGGATGAATAAGAATTACACTAGTATAGGAGGATGGGGGGGAGAGGGCTGGAAGAACTTTTGCCAAAAAGAATCTTGGACCACAGTATGGAGGCAAAAAAGCATGGGGATACGAGGGCAGAAATTTGCTAGTTTGTCAGGAGTCTAAATGACATGGATGAGAATGACATGAGATAAACCTAGAGAGGTAGATTAGCACCAGACCATGGAGAGACTTTATTTGGGGCCATGCCTAGCTCAGGCCAGTCCAGTGATTCAGGCTCTGCATTAGAATGCCATGACACACTTGTGGATCATAAAATGAAATAAAAGTAAATTTACTTGTGACAAGATTAAAAAGGATAAAATTCCTAATTAAATTCAAATAAAATATTATTGCCCTGCCTCTATTCATTACAGTAATCTGCACCTGGTCATTGTTTGGGTCCTGGTGGCTCAGAATGAATGTAAATAGCAACTGTTTCTGTTTTGGCCAGAAACCCTGAGGATCTTCCCCTCCCAGATTGATTTTTTTTTTTGGACTAAGTGAAAAAGGCCCTTCTTCGCCCCATTTCTTACCTAGCCTTAATCATTGAATGGGCCAACTGAGACCTGGAAAAGATCTTAGCTTAAAAAGGCCAAGGTCTCCCACTGCATATATGGGCCATCTCTAGTTGTCCTGATTTATATCTTGCTGCTGGGCCCAGATGGCTCCAAAGGAGAAAGTGAAGCTGATGACTTTGCCCTCCCTCATTTAAATTCGATTCACTGGTAAGTCATGGCATCACTTTCCTGAAGTCATGGTCCTCTACAAGAACAAAGGACAAAGAACAACAACACAGTAACACAATAAGAAGGTATCCCCTCAAGGCAATGGGAATTTTGCTAAGACCTTCAGAACCCAGACTCCCTTTTGATTGGGCTTTTTGTACCTTTTTGACCTCAGGATTAACCAATTTAAGAGGATGGCTTTCTCACTTCCATAAAAGGAAACCACCCCAGCTTATGTAAAATTTATATTGTTTCTACCGCAGACATGAAGAACAGATGAAAGACTTTGAAATTTATTCAATAAGCAATAAAGTGTTGTTGAAAGGCTTTTGAGAAGAATAAGAACTTGATCAGATTTATGCATAAGGAAGATCAGTCTGGTAGTGGTATGGAGGATGCAGGTGAAGGGGAGAAAGCAAAGGCAGGAAGACCCGTTTGGAGGCCATTGCAGTGGGCCACATGGCTGGTGAAGAAGAAGACCTGTGTTAGGGTGGTGGCAGAAGGAATGCAGATGAGTTGATGCGTATGAGGAGTGTTGTGGAGGTAGAATTGATGGGATTTGGTAACTGATTGGATATTAGAGCTGCAAGAGAAGGGGAAACAAGGATGTCACCAAGATTTTGGATATGAGAAACAATGATGACAGACATCAACATAGTTTTTTAAGGTTTGAAAAGTCCTTCATATAGATTATTTCATTTGATTCTCACATCACCTTTATGAATTAAGCACTACAGGCGTTAGCTCTGTTTTTCAGATGAGGAAATGAAGACTCGGAGAGCTGAAATGACTTACCCGTGATAAAATGAATGACATTCATTAGTTGAGAGGCAAATCCGGGCCTTTATTAAATGCAGAATGAAAGTACTTTCCACTACACTATGCTGACTCTCACAGGCATGGATTCTGGTGCCATAGGCAGAAACACACTGGACTTGGAATCAGGAAGATTTGATTTTGAATATGGTGCTACCTCAGACATTTCCCAGTAAGCTGAGAAGGAGGAGCAGCTGTAGGGGGAGGGGGAAGATAGTAACTCAATCTGGGACAGGTTGAGTTTGAGGTGTCAGGGGAACAAGCAGGTGAAAATGTACTTTAGAGAAATGGAGAGGGATCAGTAGCTTGAAGGAAGAGAGTCGAAGTGCATATATAGATTTGGGAGTCAATTGTGCAGATGTCATAATTGAAGCAGCAAGTATATATGAGATTGCTAAGTGAAAGCATCAAGGAAGGGGAAGAGAAGAATTTAGAAGAGAAGAGAGGAAGGAACAGAAGGAGAGGGAAGGAGAAGAGAGGAAGGAAACGAGATGAGAGGAGAGGGAAGGAAGGAGAAAAAATGAGAAGAGAGGAAAGGAGAGGGGAAGAAGGTGAGGAAAGCAGGAAAGGAGCCAGAGAAGCAACAGTTAGGGAAGGTAAGATGAATACCAAGTTTGTGGTCCCTCTGAAGCCAATAAAAGGGTTTATATCCAGGAAGGGAGGGTGATCAACAATGTAAATACAGAAAGTCTGAAGGCTGAAAGAAAGACCATTAGATTTAGTGATCATTGGTAACCTGGTGGTCTTTGGTAACTTCTGAGAAAGCAGGTTCATTGGAGCAAATACCTAATGTCTGTATGAAAACATATACGTACACACACATACACATGAAATAATGATAAATGTAGTATTGAAGTCAAGAGCATGGTGGGGATGGAAACCAGATTACAATGTATCAAGTAAAGAGTTTGAGATGAAGAAGTGAAGACTTAGGAATAAATAATTTTTCCAAAGAAATTGTGCTTTTTCTGACCCCACTCTTCTGGGAAGCGTTCCTTCTGGCTTTCAGTGTAGGAAGAGGTCTTGATCTCATGCCATGTGTGGACCATGTGGACGAGTTGAAGGGCCTTGGGATGTTTAGCATGGAGAATTTTAAGGGGGAAATAACAGCCATCTTCAAGTATCTGAAGAACCCTCAGGTTGGAGGAGGACTAGACCTCTTCTGTTTGGCCCTGGAGGGCAGAAATAGGAATAGTGAGTGTAAGCCGCAAAGAGGTAAATGGAGACTTGAGGTAAGGAACAGCTTTCCAACAGGCTCTATCCCATGGGATAGATGGTGCAATGCCCTATCTTGGGAGGCAGTGAGTTTCCCCCTACCTCACACCACTCCATCACACACACACACACACACACACACACACACACACACACACACACACAAACACACATTCACTCACACTGGAAGTGATTGGAAGTCACTTTTTTAAAGTGAATAAACTACTTGTGTGTGTTCTAGAGGGGATTGTTTGGGAGGTATTGCTTGGCTGAGATGGCCAATGTAGCTTTCAACTCTGAGAATTCTGTTATTCTGTAATTCATTAAACATTTAGTATGTATATGTAATACGTACTAAGTATAAACCTTATGTATACAAGGTCTTGTGCTTAGTAACAAAATGTGATCTGGGACGAGGAGACAATAATCATCAAGATCATTGACAAGCATTAATGAAGTGCTTACTGTGTGCAAGGCACCTAGAAGTATAAGTCTATGCTCAACAAATCTTTCCCTTTGTTGATCATCACAATTTACCCTTTAAATACTGTGTTTCTACAGAGCTGTTCCCAAGTTGTCTTCCCATTAGACTGTGAGCATCTTGAGAACACTTAGTTTTTGTTTGTTCATTTTTGCCTTTCTCTGTGTCCTCAATGCCTAGCACAGAGACTGATACTTAGTAGGTGTGTAATAAATGCTAATTGACTGATTTTTTTGTTTTATCAGAGCTATAACTAGCATGACAAGGCAGTCACCATCCTCCTGCCACCTCTGCTGGCCCAGGTCATCCTCCCCTCCACCCCCAGGACCCATTTATTGTGACAGGATAGCCCTCTCAAAAGGCCCACACCTCCCACCTCCAAGGGAACAAGATAAGACTGCCCCTTCTCCCTTGGTTCCTGGAAGAGTAGAATAATCTTCCACCTGGGACCCAGGGACACCCCTTGACATCATTTTGAAGGCAGTAAGGATATAATGGCTAACACGGTGGACCTGGGCTCGGGAAAACCTACTTTTGAGCTCCATTTCAGATATTTGCTGTGACACTTAGCAAATCACTTCACCTCTCTGTGTCTCAGTTTCCTTATCTGTAAAATAGAGATAATAATAGTACTTACCTCACAGTGGTGTTGTAAAGAAAAAAAATTATACAATGTATGTAAATTGTTTCATAAGCCTTAAAGTGCCATGTAAAATAAGCTATTATTATTAGGAATGTGGTACGTAGAGAAATGATGAAAATGGCTTCAGTCCTTGAGTAAGAGGTGACTTGAGGAAGGTGACTGTTTCTTCCTTAGGGGGTTTTATCATTGGTTAGAGGAGTCGCTCTGGACACATCCCTGTCAGGGTGCCTAGAAGAGATATGACTACATGACTATATTAGCAGGTTCCTACCCAGGTAGCAGAAATAACATCTCCCCATGGCTCTGTCTCCTCAGCTGAAAAGCACTTAATCCAGGAAGGAGGAGGCAGAGTACTCATTCCAATTTAGCATGAAATCTTCAGCCCTGGTGACTGATCTCGGTGAAGAGGTTTTGTGTCTGAAGAGCCCTGGAGAGATCATCTATTAAATAATCCCCAGCCTCCTCAACTCCTGAAATATACATGTGATGCTCCAGGTCACAGGTAGGCAGAATATATAGATCTATGCCTTAAATGAGACATACATTTTTGGACATGGACAACTTGGGAATTTGTTTTGTTTGACTATGCCTTTTTGTTCCAAAGGTTTCATTTTTCTTTTGTTCTTTTAAAACAAAATTGGGGGGTGGTGATAGGAAGAAGAAATAAATGATTTTTAATTGAAATATAAGATGAAATGAAAACTTAACAAAGTGTTAAGCAGGAAGGCTTAGTTAAGAACAGTTTTCACTGACCTGTTCCTGGACACATGGGTGGATATGACTGGAGGGAGAGATGCTATGTTTATCATATACACACACATACACACACACACACACACACACACACACACACAGGGAGGGAGAGAGGGAAAAAGAGGGAGAGAGAGGGAATGGGGGGGAGAAAGAGAAAGAGAGAGAATGAGAACGACATACAAAACTACACAAGCTCACCCTTGGTCAGTGGGCTGGTACATAGGCCTTGGTTCTAGGGGTGACTCCAGGGGCTTATCCTCTATGACAAGAAACTGGATTGTATCCAGTGGTGCAGGGCTTTGGGTTCTAGGTCAGGTCTTAGAGATAGGTTTATTCTTGGCCTGTTTCATGCCCGGCTCTTAGGCAGGGCTGTCCTCTATACTCTGGGTATACCATAGGCTTTAGGCTGTGTTCTGGGCACTAAGATAGGTTTGGGCTCTAGGGCTGCATCTGGGTACTATTTAAAACCAGACTGAGCTACATGTTCTGAGTTCTGGGATGGGCTTTGACATTTTGTTCTGGGATCTGAGTTGGGGCGATCTTTGCCCTGTTTTCTCGGCGCTGTCATAGGAAAGCAGAGCTGGATGAGAGTGTGTGTGTTGGAGAGGACAGGATTTATGTATTCTTCCACAGAGATGGGTAGTGCCAGGAAGGACTAAGGTTTATTTGCAGCACCAGAAAAGAAAGCATCCAACCTTCCTCTGGCACTCGGAGGTTTGTTCCATGGCACAGCTCTGCCCCCATGTGGCTCCAGACTCTCACTTTCCAGAAGAAAAGGATAAGAAAACAGCATTCCTACCTCTTTTTGCTCACTGCATCCCTGTCTGCAGTTCCTCCTACTAGGCAATGCTGCAAATGAAGTGTACAGAGAACTCACCATGAAGTAAGGTCATGGCTGGCCCAATTTTTTTGGTCTAGATCTGGCTGGGTGGCTGCTGCCTTCATTGCTGCCAAAGAGAGTCCAGACTCCCTTCAGAACCAAACTGGGAGATGAGTTTCTGGGGCTCCCTGACACCCTCATCCCCCTTGTGTCCTCTTCCCTCTTCAGAGAGAAAGGGCACCTTGGGGTCTCATTTTTTGTCAATTCTGCCCTCAGATATGAGGAAGTAAGTCTGAGATCATGGGCAAGTGAGATGAAAGACTGCTGGTGAAAGCTAATGAGGAGACTTACCCTCTTCTGCTGGTCTGAGGCAGAAGAAGATACTTATCCATCCCACTCCTAAAGCCCAGTCACTCGCTTAGCAATCCTTACCTCTATCCCCCCACCCCATTATTGTCGGGGCAATCAGGCACAAGGAGACGATCATTTTCCTTCTCCACAGAACTCTGCAGAGAGAGTAAAAAGTCCTTTTTTGATAGTACTCCCTTTTCTCTTTTACTCTGTCCAAGCAACCTTCATGACATCTGATGAGACCTTTGAAAATAAGCACTGAATGATCTCATCCAATGCTTTAAAATATCAATTTGTTCCTGATGCCATGCTGTCAAAATGAAAAGAGAGGGGGGAAGGAAGTAAAGGAGGGATTCAGTCATGGGGAGTAGAGTGGGGTCGAGGGACCAGGTCTGCCTTGGGGGATGGTGAAGTAAACCGTGGCTCTCCCAGAGGGGAATGGTTGACCAAGGTTGTGGGGGCTTAGGGATAGGTGAGGAAGGTCTACAGAATGTTAGCCCTCTGAGGGCAGGGACCAGTTTTCATTTTTGTTCTGTAACCCCTCGTTCTTATCATAGTGCCTTGAACACAGTAGGTGCCGAGTATACGTCTGTTGAGGTGAGTTAGAGTTGAGGGGTATGACTGGCCAGAGCTGTGCCTGGGGACATGTGACTAACCAGGGAAATCTAGGACATAGAATTCAGCAGAAGGACTAGAACCTTCTGTCCTCTCCCTTAATTCCTCATCCTCCCACTGACACTTCAGTGGAGGTGTTCCAGAAAGAGCTGTCCTTGTCCTCTTCTCTCTCCATGCCCTCTCCCTTGGCAGTCTCATGTACACCCACAGCTTTAGCCGTCACCTTGAAGCAGATGACTCACAAATCCCCCTCTCCAGTCCTGACCTCTCTTCTCAGCTCCAAAGCCATATTTCTGGCTGCTTGCAGGACGTTTCCACCTGGTTGTCTCCGTGGCATCTTAAACTCAGCATGAATAAAACAGAACCCATTATCTTTCCCCCTGCCTCCTTTTGACTTCACTGGTTTTGTTTTTGTTTTTGTTTTTTTTCCTTGTAGAGCCACTATGCATCCCATCTCTCCTGTTCTCCCAATAAAGGCAGCCTAGTATGATCGTAATAAATAGCTGGTCTTTGTATAAAACCTTAACTTACTTCATTTGACCCTCAGAACAATCCTGGGAGGCAGGCAACCATTTTTATGGTTGAGGAAACTGACGCAGACAAAAATAAGTGACTTGCCCAGAATCAGGAGCTAGTAAGTGTGGGAGGCTGGATTTGAATTCAGTTCTTCCTGACTCTCAGCCTCATTGCTCCATCAACTGTATCCCTGTGCTGCCTAGATATGTATGTATATCTGTCTGTCTGCCTTTCTGTTTTTCTGTCTGTCTCTTTGTAGATCTCTCTCTGTCTCTCTGTCTCTGTCTCTACCAGATCTGTGATTTCCACTGTGTAAGGAAACCTGGTGAAGAGCTTCTTCTACAAGATCTGCTATGACTGTGTCTAGAGTCTACTCTGAAACTTAAGATTCTTAGAGAGTTGTGTAGGAATGGAGAACTGAAGTCTCTTCCCTAAGAATACATAACCAATATCTGTCAGCTGAACAGGAACCCAAGCTTTCCTAATTCCAAGTCCAGCTCTCTAATCAGACAGCTAGGTGGCGCCATAGTGCATAGAGCTCAGGGCCTGGAGTCAGGAAGGACCTCAGACACTTATTAGTTGTGTGACCCTGGGTAAGTCACTTAACCCCTGTTGCCTTGCTTTTCTCAACCACAAAATAGGGTTGATAATAATACTTACCTCCCAGGGTTGTTGTGAGGATCATATGATATAATAATATATTCCTTCCTCCCTCCTTTTTCTACCTCCCTTCCTTCCTCCTTCCCTCCTTTCGTCCATCCCTCTCCCTTTTTCTCTCTCCCTCCCCTTTCTTCCTCCCTCCTTCCTTCCTTCCCTCCCTCCCTTCCTCCCTCCTTCCTTTCTCATTCCTTCCCTCCATCCTTCCCTCTCTTGTTCCTTCCTCCCTCCCTTCCCTCCTCCCTCCCTCCTTCCTTCCTTCCCTCCCTCCTTTCTTCCCTCCTCCCTTCCTCCCTCCTTCCTTCCTTCCTTCCTTCCTTCTCTCCCACACAAGATATACCTAGCTGGTTAGAGGCCTTCTTCTAGATCTTTTCACCTTCATAGGTATCATTGCATCTCTTGGGCTCTGCACATAATGGGTATTTAATTAACAGTAATTATGGTTGTCTCTAAGGGATTGGTGGTGACTAAGCTGTATTATCCTTAGGGAAGATATGACCAGCCAGGTTTGGAGGTAAAATGACTGACTAGAGCGGTCCCTGTGTGTGTGTGTGTGTGTGTGTGTGTGTGTGTGTGTGTGTGTGTGTGGCCAATGAGGACTATCCCCTTAACTACTTCTATTGTGTCTCTTTCCCTCAGCACTGACTCTGGAGTCAAAAGACCTAGCTTCCTATTACCCTTTGATGCTTATTACTTGTATGACCTTGGGCAAGTCACTTAACCTCCTTGGCCTCAGCTTTGTCATCTGTAAAATAAGGGAGTTGTCCTTTGAGGTCCCTTCCAGCAGCTCTAGGTCTGGGATCTTACGATCATCTTCAATGTCAATGCCCTCTTCTCTTTTCTCTGCATTTCTCCCTTAGCAACCTCACTTAACCCCCATATCTTCAATCACCACTTCTGTTTAGATGACTCACAAATCTCCATCTCTGGTCCTCAGTGGTCTGCTGAGCTCCAGATTCACATCTCCAGCTGCCTCCAGGGCCTCTCCACATGGATGCTTCACCATGACTTCAAAGTCAGTGTGTACCAAAATAAACTCATTATCTTTCCCTCTACATCTGTTCTTCCTTTTGACTTCACTCGGTAGCACCAATATTTACCTATTCTCTTGAGTTTGTGGCTCTGGACTTTTTTCTTTTTCTTCTTTTAAAGTCATATAAATCCTATTTTCACATTAGCCGTATTCTGAAGAAAAAAAAGAAAAAGAAGGAGGAAAAATGTTTCAATCTGCACTCTGGTATATTAGTTCTCTGTTTGTAGATGGATAGCTTTTCATCATGAGTGCTTTGGAAATTTCTCCAGACCTTGTATTTACTTATCTCTTACATGCTTTATCTTCTTTAGTAGAATCTAAGCTTCTTGTGCTCAGGAACTATTTAATTTTTGTCTTTGCAACACAACCACCTAGCATAGTACTTTGCGTGTAGTAGACACTTAATAAATGCTTGTTTAATTAATTTGAAAGGGATGGAGGAAAGCAGGGAGGGAGAATAAAAGAAAGATGGGATGAAAAGGGAACAGGAGGTAAGAATGAGGGGGATGGGAGGATAAGAGCAAAGGAGGACATGAAGTAGGCCTTGTGTTAAAAGAGAGGCAGGAAATGAGGCAGAGGCCAGGGCCCAATTCTGCCTCCACCATGCCAAGTTCTATGTAGGACAGCAATCCAAATTCTTCTTCCTTTCATCTTCTGGGCCAACCTGGCATAGCTGATTTTTGGAAACTGCACTTAGTATCAGATAAAGCTATGACTTTGTGGGGCCTCATTGGTGTTTCTTGGTCAGCTGGGTGGCACAGTGGATAGAACGCAGGGCCTGGAGTTAGGGAAGACTAATCTTCCTAAGTTCAAATCTGGCCTCAGACACTTACTAGCTGTGTGACCCTGTGCAAGTCACTTAACCCTGCTTCCCTCAGTTTACTCATCTGTATAATGAGCTAGAGAAGGAAATGGCAAACCACTCCTGTATCTTTGCCAAGAAAGTCCCAAATGGGGGTCACAAAGAGTTGGACATGACTGAAAAATGATGGAACAACATTAACAGGAACATTGGTATTTCTAGGTTTTCCTTGGAAAATTAGCTATGGGGCAGCAGGGGATACAGAATCCCAGGGTCAGGGAGCCACTGGGCTGGTGGTCTTTTTGTACTAGCCTTTTGTGAAGTTAGTTTGCTTGCAAATCCTTTGGGAAGCTGAGGCCAGTCCTGGTGCTGGTCATAGATTTGACAAGCCACACATTGTTTTCCTTGTATGGTATGTTCTTAGTTTGGCCAGGAGGTGGCAGAGCATTCATGGATATGGAGGGAGGGGAGTCCAGTAGGAAGGTAGAGGACTTTTCTGAAATCTGTTTTGATTTGGGGGGTGTGGATGGAGGAAGGGAGAGCATACAAGTTCCATGATCTCAGCAGGATGAGATGGGAGATAAGGGGGACAGGGGGAGAAAAAGGTAAAGTCAGATGAGTTTTTTGGAGATAAGGGCCAGACTTCCACTAAACTTCCAAACCGTGCTGATACAAGCAAGGCCTCACCCTTAGCAAGCTCAGTCCTGGTATCAGTCTTGGACAACTGTGACATGTTCCTCCGGCATCACGGACCCTCAGTTTGGGTTTTTGTTGTTCTCTAGGCCTTGTCCTTGCTGATGTGTTGGGCCAGTTTTCTTTGAAGGTCATAGGTTGCAACTGAAGGTCAGAGAGAGAAGAACATTGAGTTCCCTCCCCCTCTCCTTCTCCTTTAGAGGAGAGGAATAACAGAAGAGATTAAATCAGTTCAGTGTTAGGCTAACATTCTACACCAACCCTTGTACAACTGTATCCACTATCCCTAGGGATATGTTGCTTAATCAAAACCTACATGCTAATGACTGAAACAGTGGTCAGTAAGAGGGAGTCTGGGGGACGGTGTGGAAGAACACATAGTACAATGGGAAATAACTGTCCCACATGGTGGGGATGTGGGTTGCTGTGAAAAGACAACCAGTAAGGGAGATCCTGAGATAAGGATGAGTGTGAAGGGCTGCTGGTCAGTGTAGGGGTGGGGTATGTGTTAATGTGAAGGGTCAGTATTCCCTATTGCTTTCTTTTTCTTTTTCTTTGATTTTGTAAATTTTTAAATTTTAAACTTAAATGCAAAATGAGAAAAGAAAAAAAATCATTGCCATATATGCAACAGACCATAAGAGAAGATTCAATATAAAATAATACATTTCCATTTCAAGAAAACCTATATAATAAATACTACACATTATTTTCAAAGCTGCCCAGCTTTTCTTTGCTCCCCTTTAGTTTTCTTTTGTTCTCTGCTATGCACTTTTTACCTTAATTTTTCCCCTTCCCTCCTTCACCTCACCACCCTGAGTGAGGCTACAATTAAACATGGATACACGTACATATGCACAGATATCTATAAACATACACAAATATACACATATATACCCATATACCTATTTTAAGACCATATGATGCTTTTTCCTCCATTCATCTATTTCTTTGAAGGTGGATGGTATCTTTCTTCATATGTCCAAATCTTTCCGTGTTTTTCTAAATTGCCAGCTCATCATTTCCTACACCACAGCAATATTCCAACCCAATCACATCCTATCTGAGAGGTTGTTTATGAAAGTATTTTCCCTCAATTTTCTGCATTCCTTTTATTCTTGGCTACATAGGTTTTATTTATAGAAAAAAATTTTAATTTAAAATAATTGAAATTATTCTTTTTACACTTCAACAATGGCCTCACCTCATAATCTACTTTAAGGTCTTATACTGCTGAATCTACTTCTTTTACATCTTTTCCCCCTGATTTCTTTGAAGTTCCTGACCTTTTGTTCTTCCAAATGAACTTTGTTAATATTTTTTCTAACTCAGTAAAATAATTTTTTAGTAATTTAATTGGGATGACATTGAATAAATAGATTAGTTAGGTTAAATTATCTTTTTAAAAAATTATACTGGCTTTACTTACCCATGAACAATAAATATTACTTCAATTATTTAGATCTGAGTTCATTTGTATAAAAAGTGTTTTATTTTTATGTTCCTATAGTTCCTTTGTCTGTTTTGGCAGATATACACTCAGGTATTTTATACTATCTAGGTATTTTAAATGGTCTAAAACAATATTGAATAACATTGCTGACAGTGTAATTTCTCTGTTTTTCACTTTTGATTAAATCTATTTTAACTTTAACTTTTTCTGAGATCATGATTACTATTCCTGTGGGGTTTTTTTACATACTAAATTCCATTCCTGCCCTTTATTTTATCTTTGTATGTTATCTCTCGTTTTTATAATATTTACTGAAAACAACTTATTGTTGGAATTCAAATTTTTAATCTGCTATCCATTTCTGTTTTATGGGTAAATTTGTCCCATTCGTATTCTAAGCTACTATTGTATTTTACTCCTTATTTTTCCTCACTCTCCTTCTCACCCTATTTACCCTATCCTTCCTCATTCCTCTGCTTTACTTTTACCTGCTACCTTATCCTCCTATTCCTTAACTTACCCATCCCTCCAAGAGTCCTTCCCTTATCCTCTCCCCTCACCCTATCTGCTTGCCCTCTTATTTCTTCATGAATCTAGAAAACTTTTATACCCTTCTAGTATATATGTTGTTCCTTCTTTAACCCATTCCTGATGAGAATAAGGTTCCAGTAGTACCTCCCCTCTACTAGCTGTTTCTGTATCAATTTTTCCTTTTATGCCTCATTTGTATGAGATAATCACTCCTTTTTATCTCTTCCTACACAGTTTTATTTTTTTAGAATCATCCCATCATACTCAGCTCAGCTCATGCCTTTCTTCCAAACTGTCCAGGTAATGACAATCATGATAGTACTGCTAATATTTTCACATATATGAAGTATACAATTTGACCTTATTGAGTTCCTTATAATTGATCTTTAATGTTTACCTTATATTTCTCCCAGATGTTATATGTCAAAATTTCCCTTAAGTTCTGGGGGTTTTGTCACAAATACCTGAAAGTCTTTGAGTTCATTAAATGTCCTTTTTTTAAATTCAGGATTATACCTAACTTTGCTGGGTAAGTTAACCTTGGTCATGACCCCAGCTTTTTTGGTCTACAGAATATGATATTCAAAGACCCATGGTACTTTAATGTAGTAGCTGCTAGGTTTTGTGTAATCCTTATTGTAGCTCCATGACATTTACATTGGTTTTTTTTTCTAGTTGCTTCCAATATTTTCTCCTTCTCCTGAGAGCTTTGAAACTTGGCTATGATATTCCTGTAAGTTTTCCCCCTGGGATCTCTTTCAGGTGGTGATGGGCAGATTTTTTTTTTCTACTTTGCTTTCTTGTTCTAGAACTTCAGGGAATTTTCCTTGATAATTTCTTGCAATATTCTATCAAAATTCTTTTTTATTGTGATTTTCAGGTAGTATATTATTTCTCTTCAATCTATTCTCCAGATCAGTTGTTTTTCTGATGAGATGTTTTACTTCTTTTCTATTTTTTTCATTATTTTGACTTTGTTTTATGATTTCTTGGTGTCTTAGAACATTATTAGCTTCCCCTTGCCCAATTCTAGTTTTCAAGGAATTAATTTCTTCCTTAAGCTTTTGATTCTCTATTTCCAGTAGATTGACTTTCTTTTCATTATTTTCTTGATATTCTTGGATTGCTCTTATTTTTTTTCCTAATTTTTTCTCAATCTCCCTTATTTGATTTTTAAAGTCCTTTTTAAGTTTTTCCAAGAACTCGTTTTTGTGCTTGGGACCATTTGACATTTCTTATTAAAAAAGGAGTGTGGGTTTTTTTTGTTATCTTCCTCTGAATTTGAACCCAAACTATCCCCATAGTAACTGTCTATGGTTGGGTTTTTTCTTCTTTGCTTACTCACTTTTATTTATTTATTTATTTTGTTCTATTTCTATTATTATTTTTTTTTAACAGCTATTGGTGTAATCAAGTTGTAGTCTCAAGGTATGGGAAACGATGCCCCTAACCTCAGGTCCTTCTTACTGTTATTTTCTGAGGTCTGTCTTGGGGCTCAACTTTGGGCTCTCCTCTCTACTCCTAAGGCACAGCCAGAGTCCCCAGCCACACTGTTCTGCACATGATCTTGCTCCCTGGGGTCCCTCTGGTGGCTGCAAACTACAGCTGTCGTCTCTGCCTCAGAACTGAAACCAGGGACTCTGCTGTCCTGCAAGTGCCCACAGCCAGCAGGGTCCCCGCCCCCTGCTACTGCACTCACCAGATGTGTGCTAGCCCCTTCTCCCTGTAGCCACAGCCTGGGACGTGTCTGGTCAGCACAGCTGTGCTTGGTGTCCCTCCACAGTAGAAGGTCCTTCAGTCTTCTCCTCAGTGGTCAGATCTCCACGCTGTCCAGGAGATGAAAGTTCCTAAGGTTGAGGCTGCCTCTCAACCCAGCTGCCCCCAGGGCTTGTTGTTTGTTGATTCTGCAGAGTCAGCCTGGAGGTGTTTGTTTGCACTTCACTCTGGCAAAATCTCTGCCCCTGGAGCTTGTCAGGTCTTTCCTGGGGTCTTCTCAAATTATCTTAGGAGGATAACTGCTTTACCCCGTGCTTATTTCTGCTGCTCCGAGGCAACTTTCTGTCTTTTTTTTTTTTGTGGAGGAAATTTGGAGAGCCAACAGTTTTCTGACCTACTGGGCCATCTTCCTAGAATCCTCTCCCCTTTCCTATTACTTTCAAGGGCACTACCATCCTCCTAGTCACTCAGGCTCCTAACATAGGTGTCATCCTCAAATCCTCACTCTTTCTCACCTGACATATCCAATACGTCCCCAAGTCTCGTAGTTTCTGACTTCGTTTCTCCTATGCTTCTTCTCTTCTGTACTTCCATAACCCACCACCCTAGCGCACCTCAGCCCCTCACATCTGGTGAGCCTTTGGTTGGTGTGATGGCCTTGTCTTTCCTCACTTCAACCCATCCTCCATTGCCCATGTGATCTCTCATCCCATTTTCCATCTTCTCTCCTGAAGCAGTATACTCCACTGGCTCCCTACTACCTCCAGGATAAAATATAAAACGTTTAATTTGGCTTTCCAAACCTTTCACAATGTGGTCCCAGTCTTCTACTCCCTTCAGTGTTTCTTGCTCAGGATATTCTCTGTCTTTTCACTAGCTATCTCCCATGACCAAAATGCTCTTCTTCCTCACCTCTGCCTCCAACTTGGCTCTGATCCTACCTTTTGTAGAGTCTTTCCTGGTTGTCACCTCCTTTCCGCCTCCCTCAACCCTCCCAGGGCTGGTTTCTTCTTCTAGGCACTACTTTCTATCTACCTGTATATACTTTGTATGTACATAGTTGTTTTGAGTGTTATCTTTCCATTTGAAAATGAGCTTCTTGAGGACAGGGATCATGTTTTCGCTTTTCTTTGTATTCCCAGAGCTTAACAAAGTGCCTGGCATGTAGTAGCTCTTAATAAATGCTTGGTAATTTATTGAATTGAAGAAGGCAATGGCAAACCACTCCAGTTTCTTTGCCAAGAAAACCCCAAATGGGGTCACAAAGGGTTGGACATGATTGAATTGATTGGGTATAAGGAGACCCAGGCCACGGCCAAGGGATGTGGGTCACTGTGGGAAGACATGTGTCAGTGTGAGCTGAGCTGATTCAGTGTCAGGATCCCATCCTCTGGAAGCCCAGATGTCCAGTATGTTTCTTTTCTGAGAGTCTTATCTGTCTGTGGTCAGGCTGAGATATAGTTCCAGGCCTAGGAACCAACAGGGAGGTGTCTGTAAGGATGGCATGGTGTCAGGAAGGATCAAGGCTGGTACTAATGAGTGCTCCGCTTGAGATAATTTCCATTATCAAGGTGTGGCTGTGGAAAGCAAGATAGAGAGGGAGTGTCTGAATGGCTAGAGATCTCTCTAAGTAGGAATCATTGGAAGCTGTGGGAAAGGGAGAGGGAACTCTTGGACCGGGGGCACACTAACGTATCCTTCAGTTCTTGGATTCTGTGAGTGGATCCTATGTATCAAGCATGCATCTAGAATGGCCATCATCATCCTCAGTCATCCTATGCACACAGGCCTTTACAATTCATTAAACACTTTTATATACATTGACTCTGGGTCCTCACAACAGACTTTTGAGGGTGGCAGGGCAGTGATGATTTATTACATTCCCATTTTACAGAAGTAGAAACTGGGATCCAGAAAAGTGTGTTTCTCAAGGTCTCATGGCTAGTAAATGACAAAGTCAGAAGAAGACAGGCCTTCTGACTCCTAACTTGGAGCTTTTCCCTCCATGGCCCACTGCTCTTCAATCTGTGACTGAGGCTCCCCTTGGGGGAGCAATGTCATATCTCCCTTGCAGAGCCAGATTGTGGGAAAGAAGAAGAAAAGGGTCTGAGTTCACATCAGCAATTTTCCTTCCCTGCATGCACGACTCCATTCTAAGGAGATTTAGCAATATTTCAATCAATAAACATTTATTAAGTACCTACTGTGTACCAGGTACTTGGGATACAAATAAAAAGAAAGAAACAATCCCTACTGCTGAGGACCTTAAATTCTGAAGTGTGGGTAGCCTTGTCTACCTTGAGAGAGGACCCTACTTGGGCAGTTGGCAGTTTCCTATTTAATGACCCTCTTTGGAAAAGCCACACCACCACATGGGGTGTGTGTGTGTGTGTGTGTGTGGTGCCAGGGAATTGAGTGCTACTTTCTCTCTCTTCTCCTTTCCTTTCCCCAGAGCATCTGCTGCTCATCCCAAAGTACCATTCCTCCTGTCTGTGTGCCAGAGGTGAACTTTTGAACTCCTCTTTCAGGTTGCTTATCTGAAACACCCTGTATATAACAAGGTTTTCCATTTTCTGTGCTTTCCACAGAAAAATCAACTGTGCTAAAAGTTAGTGGAAAAAAGAAAGAAAGAATGAATGAAAAAAGAAAGAGAAAGGAAGGAGGGAGGGAAGGAAGGAAGGAAGGAAGAAAAAGAAAGAAAGAAAAAGAGAAAGGGAGGGAGGGAGGGGAGGGGAGAGAGAGAGAGGAAGAGAGGGAAGGCAGAAGAGAGGAAGAGACAGAGGGAGACAAGAAAAGAGAAAGGGGAAAAATGAGGGATGGGGAAGGAAAGAAGGAAGGAAGGAAGGAAGGAAGGAAGGAAGGAAGGAAGGAAGGAAGGAAGGAAGGAAGGAAGGAAGGAAGGAAAGAAGAAAGATTAGTATTTGGGGAAGGAGGAAGGTTGCTGGATGACAGCACCTCTGGCTGCCCGGAAGTCACTAGGATGAAGAACACTTCTCCTGTCTGTACAAGGCTGGACTTTTTTGCATTTTCATGGTAAATTTGTTTACCGAGCCGTTGTTGAAATTCTGGAAGCAGAGAAAATGCATTTGCTCCATAACCTTTCAGGATGTGACAAGTCCTATAAAATCTATTAAACCTTTAATGAAATCCCTGCTCAGAGCCGCTCCTGTGAGTGAATGTGGAATCAGAATTTAAATTAAAATGTTGTTTTTGTAGTCTGTGTGCTTTTGCTTGAAAAGAAATTAAAGGGACGGTTCTCCTTTCGGGCTGTCATTAGTGACTGTGGTTGGGGCTGCTGTGCTGGGAGGAGTCTGTGGGCTGCCTCCCGCTTGGACTTGGATGGCTGTGTAAAGCTCTTTGTATGGGGCATACGTATGTGCTCATGAGGAGGTGGTGCTGCCTACAGCTCATCCTATCAGAGGGGGAGGGGAACGGAGAAGGTAGGCAGTCCTCTGGGGGTGAGGGCTAGGAAGAGATCTCAGATACCTGCCTTAAGCTTCCATTCCTATAGGGACTTTCTGGGATGGGGAGGACACTGTAAAGATCCCCTAACCGTGTAAGTCAGGACTAAAAGCTAGTTTCCTTTGTCAATAGGACCAAACTGGCCTCTAACCTGTGGATGGCTGGAGCCGGACAGAGCAGGCTAGAGATTGGAGAGTCAGGAATCAAATGGAATTTTAATTTCCAAGTGAGAGAAATGGCTTGCAAGGAGGGGGCCCTGCTCCTAGGTGGGGGGAGGGGAGGTAACATTAGTGCGGCCAAACCTTGATTTATATACTTGTGGCTAGACAAAGAGTCAAATAGTAAAGTATAACAATAGTAGGGAGGCACAATAGCAATGGTGAGGCCCGACAGTAAGAGTGAGGCAAGGTTGTCTAGTGACAAAAAATCCATTCACAGCAGGGCTTCATGTATGGGCCTGTTGGTGCTTGCCTGAGCTCAGAGACCTTCAATTCTAGAAGGCGAGTGCAAAGGATTATTGTTATGCCAAGTTCAGGGCACAGCTTGTTTGCTGGGCCTTAGCTCTGGAAAATAGGGTCTCCTTATAGTATGACATTTTCCCCTTTTGGCCAAAGGGAAAGGGATCTGAAAGAACCCTTGCCCTTCTGGCCAATAAAGGAAAGGCAGGTATAAGGCAAGATGCCATGAGAGGCCTGCTGGGCCAGGACAAGATGTTGAGTGGAATAGGTCTTGTCTAGCCATTGTCTGCTTGCAAGTAGAAAAGAGAGGGAGGTCAAGAATGTAGAGGGAGAAAATTCCACTATGTGCTTGAATCAGGGCTTGGTGGTTGGGTACATAACCGAAGGGAAGATGAAGAAAAACTAGGACAGTATATTCAGCCTTCATCCAGAATCTTGGGACAGCTGTCTCATCTGGATGTTGGCTGCATTTGGGTCCATACTAGATGAACTTTGAGGTCCCTGGAGGGTCTGCCATCCACTCAGGAGCAGGGGTTTTCTTTAGACGATCTAGGAGTCCATACCCATAAGCTTGGCAGCTGTGAGAGTAGTCAGGAGGACCTGGTAGAAAACTCCTTACATCAATCTGTGAATCAGATTGCTTGCTAGGTCATAGCTTTGGAAAACAGGGTGTCTTCATACTTTTCAGTGTTTTCCTAAGAATCCAGGGCAACTAGTTGGTGCAGTGGATAGAGCATCAGGCCTGGAATAAATTCAAATCTGGTTTCAGATACTTACTGGTTGTGTGACCCCATTTGCCTCAATTTCCTCATCTGTAAAATGATCTGGAGAAGGAAATGGCAAACTGCTTCAGTATCTTTGCCACAATTCCAAGATTCAACTTACTATCTGCTTACTAGACGAGGGGTGATAGGCCATGGATGAGAAGATGAATCTTTATTGGGAGGGGTAAGTTGGGGTCCCTAATCAGAAGTGATACTACAGAGCTATAAAATTTTCTTGGGGAACAGGTAATAGAGGAGAAGCATTTTTCCACTTCATAAGGCTACAGAAGACAAAGATTAATTTTAAAGTTAGCTTGATGCCCTATTATCTGTCCTTTACTTTCCATGACTTTCAGGGAGGGGGATGATGAACTGATCAAAGAACAAGTACCCCCTCATGTGTATATATGGGAGGAGGGGACCCTGGAAGGAACCCAGTAGTATCTTACCAGTTGGTGGAATTTTTCAGTATAAAAATAATGGAGTAGGGGCAAGTCAAGTTAGAAAGGAGTGTTCAGAACGCTATGCTGGGCTTGTGGGAACGATGAAGATTAATCAAGCAATCAACAAACACTTAATTTGTGTCAGGCACTGTGCTGGGCTCTGGGGATGCAAAGAAATGCGAATGCAGTCCTTGCCTTCAAGAAGCATACATTCTAACAGAGGAAAGAACTCTCACTGAAGAGGTACATGTCAGATACACACAGAGGAGATGGATAACCATAGAGGAAGCTAGCAGTTGTGGAGACAGGAGGTCTTCTGTAGAAGGTGGCACTTGAGCTGCGTGTTAAAGAAAACCAGGGATTCCAAGTGGTAGAGGTGAAGAGGGAGGACGCTCCAGGCCTGAGGCACAGCTAGTGCAAAGGTGCAGAGAACGGAGTTGGAGGGTCATAGGTGAGGCTGGATCATCAAACATGTGAAGTAGAATAATATGTAAGAAGAATGGAGAGAAAGAACACAGATTGTGAAGAGCTTTAAAAGTCAATAGAGGAGGGGCAGCTATGTGGCAGTGGATAGAGCACCGGCCCTGAAGTCAGGAGGACCTGAGTTCAAATCCAGCCTCAGACCAAACACTTGACGCTTAACTAGCTGTGTGACCCTGGGCAAGTCACTCAACCCCAATTGCCTAAAAAAAAAGATGAGTTTATATTTGATCCTATAGGTAACAGGGAGTTGCAATTTGTTGGGGGGAAGGGTGATTTGGTCAGATCTATACTTAGGAAGATCACTTTGACAACTGTGTGGAAGATGGGTTAGAATGGAAAGAGCCAAGATGAGAGGTGATGAGGGGCTGAACTAGTGGTAGTTGTGTGAATACAGATAATGGGTTGGATTTTTGAGATATTGTAGATATAGAGAAGGTAATATTCTGACATATAGGGTAAGGAGAGAGTGAGAGGTGGAGGATAATGTCAAGGTTAGGAACCTGGAAGACTGGAAAAATGGTGGTGCCTTTGTCAGAAATCAGAATGTTTGGAAGAGAAGTTGGTTTGGGAAAAAAAATAGTGAGTTTTGTTTTATACATATTGAGCTTGAGTTGCATACAAAACACTTTGTTTAAAATGCCCAATACAAAGTTGGGGATGTGGGACTAGAGATCAGAAGAGAATCTGGGGCAGGATATACAGATCTGGGAGTTATCCACATAGAGATGATAATTGAATGTATGGTAACTGAGGAGATCACCCAGAGTAAAAATATAGAAGGAGGAGAAAAGAAGGTCCAGGACCAATCTGAATGACCCTCAGATTTTTGCCACCTATCTCATGGGTCAGTAAGCTAAGGAAGCTGTCTTTTTTTCCCCTAAATTTAATTTTTATTTTTTCCAATTAACAAGCATTTCTTTTTTCTCCCCCTTACTTTCTTCCCTATTGAACAATTACAAAAAATCAAATCCTCATAACAAATACAGTCAATAGAACAAATTCCCACATTGGCCATGTCCAAAATATGCCCTGTGCTGCATTTTAAGTCCGTTACTTTTTTGATTGGACTGTTCATCTTCAGGAGAAAGCTGTCTTGACTCATGCCTGCTCCCACAGGCTTTGTCTGCCCCTGCCTGCCCCACCTCTACTCCTTCCCATCCCTTTTCTGCCTCCAACCTCCTCCCGTCTTGTCTAGGCAGTGACTTGTGGCCATTCTCTGAGTAAGGATGAGCTCCTCTCTGAATCCCGCTGGGGCGTATATCTCAGGCAAAGGCCCCTCCAGGCTCTGTCACAGATACTGGAGGACTAGGATCCCAAGCTGGGGCTCTTCACCTCTGTAAACAAAAGCCAAGGACAGCCAATGCTCTTAGGCTGAGGTGAGGAGGGGAGGGGAGGCATTCTGAACCTTCGAGTGGAGCCGGGGAGGTAAGAGACCTCTGCTTGCTTACGGCATTTGTATGAGTAGGTTTGGGGAGTGGGCAGTCTCCCATCCAGGGATGAGTACAAGGAAGGAAACTTGAAGAGCATCGTCCTAACAGCCAGTCAGGGGTTTTAGCCAAGGCCTGGGAGATGAAGGGGCCATTTCCCATATGATGTAATCCACCAAGAGAAAGTGAGTTGAAGGCAGACAGTGCTTCTCAGATTCTCCCTACTCTCCCCTCCCCAGGGCTGAGGACAGAGGACTACCTTTCCCATGGTTCCTCAGGATAGGCCTGAACTGGTTAGGGCAAGACAGGACAGATTTGATAATTGGCTTCTTTTCCCAGAAATCACACCCCCATCTCTCCTCCAGGAAACCAGGTAGGGATCAGAGTCAGTGACTTACGAATGATAAAACAAAAACAAAAACAAAAACAAAAATAAAACAAGCAAGAAACTGCAGATACAGGCTTAGAAACAGACCTAGAAAGGCGCTTTGGTGGCTATGAGGGGCAGCCTCGGACAGATGCCTGGAGACCTAAAATAAATCATAATAAATCTATTTAATTATGCATTATTTAGAATACATTTCAAGAAGCAAGCATAGTATATTAAATGCCAGTTCAATTATGGAAGAATGTTTATTGTGGCTTAACAAGTTTGTAATAAACACAGTTAAACTTTTATTTATTGCACAGCTGCTAATTGCACCATAAACATTTTTTCATCAAGCGATTGCTGTTTATTCATTTGCCGATCAGCTCATTAACCAGATACCTCCCTCCATGCTTCAGGAACAGAGGCTCATGAGCCTTTTCTGCCTCTCAAAGTCCCATCATTTACAACATTTTTAAAAGCTGGCTTCCATTCCTATAACCTCATCCTACGTCCAGTCCTTTGTCAACTTTCCCCTGGACAGTTGGAACACCAATTTAAAGTTAGAAAGGACCATAAAGGCAATCTTATTCAATCCCCCTCATTTTTCAGAAGAATCAACTGAGGCCCAGAGAGGTTACATGACTTGCCGCAGTTACACAGGTAATACATGACAGAATCAGGATTTGAACTCAAGTCCTCTGTCTCCAAAGTCAGTTATTGTTGTACTTGAACACACCGACCTTCCCAAAATAAACTACATGCAGTTGTCAAAAAATAACATTTTTATGACACAGGACTATGTCACTATCCTAGTGACCCCTATTGTTTATAGGATAAAATGTAAACTTTCATACTGGCAGGGCAGCTAGGTGGCGCCATAGTGCACCTAATTCGGGAACTAGCATCAGGAAGACTCATTTTTCTGAGTTCAAATCCAGTCTCAGACACTTCCTTGCTGTGGGATCCTGGGCAAGTCACTTCACCTTGTTTCCTTTAGCTTTCTTACCCTGTAAAATGATCTAGAGAAGGAAATATCAAACCACTCCTGTATCTTTGCCAAGAAAACCCCAAATGGGGTCACAAAGAGTTGAACACAACTGAAAAATGACTGAATAACAAAACTTCATGCTGGCATTCAAGGCCATCCACAATCTAGTTCCAACCTGTCTCTCCAGCCTTTTCTCCCCCTTGTTCCCCAACATCCTGTTTCTTCTCTACATAGTCTGGGTTCTCCCTCACTGTCCTCCATCAATGCCAGGTTCATGATTCCCTCTATGCCATTTGGACATATTGTCCTCTCACTTTCCTCCTCTCCAGAAATCCAAATCCAATCCATCCTGTAAGACCAATTTAAAATTCCAATTCCTCTGTGAAGCCTGTCTTGGCTACCACAGTCCACACAAATTCCTCCTTCCCTATCATCCGACATTTGAATATGCATGTAATAACCTGTCTTGTTTATCCCATTGGCTGTGAGATGCCCAAGGTTAAGGACTAGGTCACTTAGTCAGCAATGAGGATTTATTAAGTGTCTACTGTGTGCCAGGCAGCATGCTAAGTCCTGGAGATACAAAAAGAGGTAAAAGAAAACCTTTGCTTTCAAGGAGCTCTTCTTATGTCTTCCCTATAGTTCTAATCCATTATAGGATGTAGGATTGAACACACTGGGGACTCAGTAAAGATTTATTCAGTCGACTTGAAATCAAACAGGGAGTCAGGCAGGCAAACATGACCAATAGGTCTCTGCAGTCCTCAAATGGTGAATATGGTTTGAATAGTTATTCAGGTGTTTTAGTTGTTTACAACTCTTTGTGACCCCACTTGAGGTTTTCTTGGCAAAGATATTGGAGTGGTTTGCCATTTCCTTCTCTAGCTCATTTTACAGATGAGGAAACTGAGGCAAATAGGGTTAAGTGACATCTCCAGTAAGTGTCTGAGGCCAGATTTGAACTCAAGTCTTCCTGACTCCAGGCCTGGTACTCTATCTATTGCATTACCTTGCTGCCCTAGGTTTGAACAGTACCAATGGGCCAACTGGTGTCCTTTGTTCCTTTTCCGGGAATCTACAGATATGAATGGGGACCCCCTAGTGTGACTTTTCACTGCAAATCCTTACACTCTAGTAGGCTACTGGGGATACTAGGTGGAGTAGGGAAGGGAGGAAATGCCCTTGCAGAGTCAGTGCAGGGTCTTGGGGTCTTTAATGATTATTTGTCCGTTCCAGTTTTGATCCCTCAGCCCCTTTGCAATGCAGGTGCCTTGAAGCCTTAGGGCTGGATTTTTTTGGTACAGTAGATAACACTTCTGGACTTGGAGCTAGAAACTCTTAGGTTCAAATCCTTCCTCAGATATTTATTGGCTTGTGATTCTAGGAAAATAACTTAACCTCTCTGTGCCTCAGTTTGCTCACCTGTAAAACTGAAGAGGTAGGGATTAGACTTGATGATCTCTGGGGTCCCTTTCAGCTCTAAGTATATGGTCTTATTGGGGGCTGGAGCTTTCCATAAGGAGATCTCAGTTTCCCTACCCCCCACTTATCTCTTCCTCTCTTTTTCCTACCTATCTTTTCCTACTAGAGAGCAGTGAAAAGAAAGAAGAGCAGGGAAGGGCAGAGCAGGAGAGTAGAGACCCAAAGGGGAGAAAAGGCTGCTCAGATATGGAAAAGGCTACCCAGGCATGGGGGTGGGTAGTGGAATAATCGGAAGTCAGGCCTTGAGGTCAGTCTGATAGATGCAGCCTGTGTTACTCATGACCTTTCACCTGCTACTGTGCTCTGGGAGTACATGGGGCAGAGTGGAGAGACTGGTTTTGGCAGGACAGAAGTTTGCAGCCCCCATCCTCCCTCTGGCCATATGGTGCAGTGCTAATCCGAGGGACTGCTGTTCAGGGAGGTTATTCCTTTAATTAGATCAGCTTAGAGCTCAGGGTTGGTGCAAGCTGCACAGCCCAGGCTCTCTGCATGCTAATGTGGGCTTCAGCCTCGGGGGTTTATCTCCTTGGGGGAGGGTCCTGTGCCTATGCAGGGAAGTGCCAGAGAGTGAAAGAGACAGACATGGGCTGAAAGAGAAAGTCCTAAGAAGTATGGCCCCAGAAATGAGCCTATCCTCTATCTCCTCCAGGTTAGGATTACAGTCTTTTGAGGCACCTCCTAGCAGGACCTATGGGAGACGCAGAGGTCATTCATCATACTTTTACCCCAGGGTTCTGGATCTCATAGAACTGAGGCTTCTGGGTTTGTCACTGTCTTAAGACTCCATCTTCTCCTTCCCCTCGTTTAGTACTAGAGTCCTGGGACCCAAGTCTAGGACTCTTTCTAGATAGTCCAAAGCCCTGGGGTGGAAGGCATAGACTCTATCATGTTTTTGGAGATACCTCCTGTTTTCCATTTCATCTCACCTTTTTTAAATCATCTATCTCTAACTATCTAGACCAACTGCCCTGTTTTACAGTTGAGAAAACTGAGGCCCAGAGAAACTAAATGATTTGCCCAATGGTGTCTCAATTGTTAATGAAAGAAGCAAAATTTGGACCCAGACCTTTTTACTCTAAAACTAGAATTCTTTCCTCTCTACCTTTCTGCAGAACCTTCTGTTAGGGGAGATAATAAAGTGTGACTAAGACATGGTCCCTGCCCTCACAAAGTTTATTGGTAAATGGAAGAAGTGATGTATGCAAATAAATCTCATACAAAAAAAAGA
This sequence comes from Phascolarctos cinereus, assembly GCF_003287225.1. Classification (NCBI taxonomy): domain Eukaryota; kingdom Metazoa; phylum Chordata; class Mammalia; order Diprotodontia; family Phascolarctidae; genus Phascolarctos; species Phascolarctos cinereus. The sequence goes on from NW_027555625.1 coordinate 252,672,834, forward strand.
GATTCAGAGTGTCCCTAGTAAATACAGAGACAGTTTCTGAAGCTGTAAAAGATGGGATCAAGTCCCTCCCCTCTTATCTTTGACACACTGACTATGTGATGCTGGGAAAATTTATTCATCAGTAAATGCCCCAGGAACTCAAAACTACAGGCAAGATTTGAACTAGGCCCTTCTGACCTCTTCTTCAGCACTCAGGCCTTCCCTTTTATCTGTGAAAATCATGTGTGCCCAAGATGATCAAGGAAAAAGGAAAAGAACTATATGTTCTAAAATATTTATAGCAGCTCTCTTTGTGGTGGCAAAGATCTAGAAATTGAGGGGAAGCGTATCAATTGGGGAACGGCTAAACAAGCTGTGGTATATGATTGTGATGGAATACTACTATGACGTAAGAAGTGATGATCCGGTTGATTTTAGAAAAACATGGAAAAACTTTCATGAAATAATAAAGAGTGAAATGAGCAGAACCAAGAGAACATTGTATGCAGTAACAGCAATATTGTTTGAAGAACAGCTGTGAACCATGAAGTTATTCTGAATATTATAAATACTCAAACTAACTACAAAGACCCTGTGAAAGATGATGCTTTCCCCTCCAGAGAAAGAACTGATAAATAGAAGTATATGTAATATGATTTTACATATAACTATACACACACACACACACACACACACACACACATCTGTGTCAAATAGTGGCCTTCTCTAGTGTGGGATGTGGAGGGAGGGAGATAGTTTGGAACTTAAAAAGTAAAAAAAAATTAAAAAAAGAAGTGTGTTGTGTGTGTGTGTGTGTGTGTGTGTGTGTGTGTGTGTGTTGGGGTGGCTGTAGGCTAGTGAAAGAACACTCCCTCCCAGAGCAGGTACATAAATGTTCACTGATTTAATTTTGAATTAAATGGCACAAAAGGCATCATAAAGAATCCACATAGATAAAAGTTTGCCATGTCTTAAGAACCAGGGGTGACAGTTGGATGGCCTGAATAGTACATACCAATAATAGACCTAAAAGAAGGCCTTAACTCATTGGGAAGATTTATGAAAAGACATGGATAAGAATTTCACAGACTAATAGAACACATGCCATGATGCTTTACCCTGTCACCCCCACTACTCCAGCAATCTCTTCTAAACCAAAATGGGAGAAGAGTAGCTCTGAAGCACATGGTTTAGATATTATATGAGAGAAAATATGATCTTCAAGCTTTTCTTTATTACTTATTCCCTACTGATTAAACAATATACAGTGGAGAACATGTGTGTGTGCATGTATATGTGTGTGTACAAGAAACAAGCAATAGCAATCAGGTCACGGCAATAATCCAATATACATCTGTTATTTTTCATTAACATTTTTTAATATGTCAGAAGTAACCAGTAGACTTAGAATCTCAAAGGCATTTAATAGGTTCTTGAAAAACAATGGCTGTTTTACAAGGATATGTTTATATGGTGTCCTAAGGGGGCACTCTCTTTGCCCATTGGCAGCTGGGTTTCCTGGGCATTCCTGTCAGCCCGATTCTGGGTGGTACAATCAGATTCAGATAAATGGGATCTCAATACACAGCCCAGGGATCTCCTGATGAGTGACTTTTCTAGGCCAGAGGTGTCAAACACAAGGGTGGTGTGCATCCACAACAGATTAAAATATAACAAGGAAATATTCAACAAAAGTCATAAAAATACAACAAAATACAAGTAATGTTAACATATGGTTTTCTAAGTCAATATTCACCCACAGTGGCTCCTGGTTCTATTTGGGTTTGACATGGTTGGTCTAGGCCATGGCAAAAACAATTTCTTAGACTACTTGGAGGAGGTGGTAATGGTACTTACTACTGCCAAATGTTACTTTACCCATTTGTTGATATAGGTCATACCATCCTGGTTTTAGGTCAACACTAGCTGATCAGCTGAATAAATTCCTTGGGGCAGGACCTGGCCAGTTAAAAGGAAGATGCTTGGGTGGAACTTGTCCATTGTCTGAAATGAATATTCAAATGTTATAAGAGCAGGAGCCAAATGTACTTCATGAGCATTAAGATATAAAATTTCTCTCTCCAATATAACATTTTTCCTGTACTGAGCTCCAAAATCCAAGACAGAGCTTCCATTTTTGCCATGGAGCACACTCTCATAAATCCCATATTCAACATCTGAAACCAATTCTCATGCTAAACCCATGCCACAAATACATGATTCTCTTACTCTTGTTCTAACATGTAACCATAACCATGACCAAAATCATTAGCTCTTTTTCTATTATCCCAATAATGACAACTAGCATTTATATAGCATTTTAAGGTTTGCAAAGCTGGGGTGTACTGGTGTCAGAGCCAATCTGTTCTCCAGAGCTAATTGTTAAATTTTCCAGAGCTGATTGCTAAATTTTCACTGAGCATTTACACCTCAGAAACTAGCAAATGCTACAAATCAGGGCTTCATTTGTTGTTTCATTGATTACCGAGACTTTAAAAAAGTTAATGATTCCGATAAAACTTAAAAATATGTCATACACATATTTTCTCCCAGAAAACCAATTGTCAAACCTTTACCAGCACACCTCTGCCCCAAGTGTTTTACAAATATTATCCCATTTGATCCTCAAAACAACTCTATAAACAATTATTACCCTCATTTTACAGATAAGGAAACTGAGCCTCAGAGGTTAGGTAATTTACCTGCACCTCATAGCTAGTAAGTGTCTGAGGCAAGATTTCAATTCAGGTACTCCTGACCCCAAGTCCAGCACTCTAGCCACTATACCACTTGGCTGTCCCAAATGACCCAAACCAGCTCTGAGGCTATTCCTTACTATGCCTAAGTATACTTATGAAATTGTAGGCACTTGCATCCCCTTTGACCTCCGGACTACACCTATTTCTCTCACAGAATTTGTCAGTTTCTAAGGACACGTTGGGTGTATGTGCCCTTAGATGGTCATCTACTGGAGAGGCCCACACAAAGGTCCATGCGAAGTCATAGGAGGGAGAGTCATTACCAGTTCAGGAGATCAAGGAAAACATGAAGGTCTTTGAACAGGACTTCCATGATCAAAGTGGTGCTTTAGAATGTTTTGACAAAATCATAGGATTATTGATAAAGACCTGTAGGGGAACTTAGTGATCACTGAGTTCAACCCTCTCATCTCTACAAATGAGAGAACTGAGGCTCATTAAGGGATTTGCCCAAGGTCATACAAGTAGTTAGCTGCAGATTAGGACTCAAACCTAGGTCCTCCCAAATCCAAATCCAAGGTTCTTTTCACTTTACCACTACTTCTAAACTAATAAACAACATACACTGATTCTTAATCCCTCAAGCACAAAAGAAAGAACAGGAGGTCATGGTGAAAAATATTTTGGAAAACATGATTTGGAATCAAGAAATGAAAGAGGCCAAAGGTTGGTAGAATAATACTAATAACTGACATTTACATGGCACCTTAAAGTCTGGGAAGTACTTCATGCAACAACCCCTATGAGGTAGATCCTTCGGGTTGAATTATGCCCCTTTCACAGATGAGGAAACTGAGGTTCAGAAAGATGAAGTGACTTGTCCATGGTCCCACAGCTACTAAGTGTCGGAGGTGGGATTTGCACATAAGTTTTCCTGACTCCAGTTTCAGCATTTTGTTTAACTATGTCCCTCTGATTTGCCTTTGTAGAAAAGAGGATTCATGCTGAAAGGACCCAAAAGGGTTAAAGTCATCCTCTCCTTGTCATACTGGTTAGAAAAGATCCAGAGAGAGCATAATGTAAAAAGCCCTGTGCTCCCATTGCTGGGAGAGGGCAGCCATGAAGAAGACAAGGTCCATGGGGCCAAACATAGGATGGGAACCAGCTAGGGAAGTGGCCAAATTGCCAAACAAATACTCAGAAGTTTCAGGCTAAGTTGGGTATTTCAGAAACCCAGTGTGGACTATCAATGCCGTACAAAAGCAAACCCATAAGGACCATTATTGACACAAGAAAAAGCAATCACTGCAACTCACCAGAGACTTGCTCACTTATTAGAGGTTGAGAAAAGGTGCTGTATTTGTGTCAAAGATGCCACACCTGTTTTTTTTTTTTTAACAAGGCTGTTATCCCACTTGCAATGCAATGACTTCACTAGCTGGTACCATGAATTTTCAAAAACTATGACTTGAAATTAGAAAGGCCAACAAACAGATATGAAATAGAGCATACCTGCCAGCATTTCTATGATGATCAGTTCTTTTCAATGACCATAGAGGAACTTCTTTACATTTGGATCCAACCTAATGTACTCCATAGGGAAGTGGCAAAGGTACAGTTAGAAAATGACGTTGACAGAGTGACAGGGTATGACCAAATTCAAGTGGAAGAAATTTGTGCTGGAAGCAGCACAATTTTAAAGTCACTTAGAGACCAATTTTGAAGTTATCCCAGGGGAACAAGAAGTAAAAGAGAATAGAAATGTCATGATTTGTACCATTACTTAACCTTCTAAGTGAACAAGGAGACATTATCAAGTCCTGACTTATATATACATGTATACATTCTCATCTCTATAAGATATTTTTCTGAATGGTCTATACACATATTGAAGATATCCTTGATGGAGATATGAGAAATCAATAGGTGGACATTCATAGACAATTTTCTGTAACAGACCTCTTCTTCTTAGTTACATAATTGACTGAAGTGTAGAGAATTTGAACTCTGCCTGGGACTATTGTTTGGCAATTACCAAAAGGAGCTTTTGACTTCAAGGAAAATATCTATATTAATTTTCTCATTTCTGCATCCCCTTCACCAACATAATATATTGCTTATAGTGAGTACTTAACAAATTAATAACTTAATAATAACAATTACAGAAGCAGTTAGGTAACATAGTGGATAGATTGACAGGCCTGAAGTCAAGAAGACCTGATTTCAAATTTGTCCTCAGATACTTGCTAGCTGTGTGACCCTGGGCAAGTCATTTAACCTTTCTGCCTCAGTTTCCTCAACTATAAAATGGTGATAATAATAGCATCTAACTCCCAGGGTTTTTGTGAGGATAAAATAAAATAACATTTGTGAAGCACTTAGCACAGCTAATGATATATAGTATGTGCTTAATAAATGTTTGTTTTCGCTTTTGTTTCCTTTCCTTAATTGAAATTTTCCCCAAATGTATGTTAAGATCAAATTAGACTCCACAGAGATAAAAGACCATGGGGATAAGTGTGTTTAATGATCTGTTGAGGATAAATATTAAGAATAAAAGAGAGAAAATAATAAAAACTAATATTTATATAGCACTGGACTCACTTGAAGATGGTGGAATGAGTGGGAGCAGAATAGGCCAGTTCTTTCATGACTACTTCAGCAAGGATGAAAAAAAGAGCCTTCACTCAAATAATGATCAAGAATTTTAAGGAGAAACTATAGTATTTTAGCAGCCCAAATCCACACAAAGAGAAGACAGATGCCCATGGGCACTACCAAAGGGGTGCAGTGAAAAATGCTGGCCCAGTTTTTGTTGTTGAGTCATTTCAGTCATGTACAGCTGTTCAAGGCCCCATTTGGGGTTTTCTTTGCAAAGATACTAGAGTGGTTTGCCATTTCCTTCTCCAGATGAAGAAACTGAAGCAAACAGGATTAAGTGACTTGCGTGGAGTTATATAGCTAGTAAGTGTCTGAGGCCAGATTTGAACTCAGGTCTTCCTGACTCCAGGCCTAGTGCTCCATCCATTGTAACACCTAGCTGACCCTTGGCCCAGTATAGCACCTCATCAAAACTTTTCAGCTCAAGGAGCAGGTTCAATCAAACTAGTAAAGCCCACAGCTGTGTTTGGGGGTAGGGATACATGATGCTAGAACAGTGTTTAGCCAAAGATGGCTTGAATCTGCTGTTGAGTTTTTCTGACCTTGATCTGGGAGCTTGTGAAGATTGACTTGGAAAACAATGACCTTCCTTGCATAGAAATGATCTCTGGCAAGAACCACTTCTGAGATTCTTTAAAAAAAAAACAAAACTCCACAGTATTCAATGCCCAGACCCCATATAATACATATCAAAACCAAAAAAGGCTCCTCCCCTTCTCCCCATTCCTTTCAGAAGTGCAAAGAGCCTGACCCCAAAACAAAGCTTCAAATCAGGAGATAAGTTTGGAAGAGTGAGTAAATGGAAGAAAGTGATGATGAAGAAATATCATGGAGTCAGACCTCCAGGGCAAAAAGTCAGGAGAAGAGAATAACTCTGCATCATCTGCAAGTGAAATTCCTAAAAATTATATAGATTTGCCATGAGTTTTACTGGAATTCTTGGAAGAAATGGAGTAAGTTTTTAAAATATTATAAATTAAATGAGAGCTTTAGAGAAGAGAATGCTAGCTTTAGAGAAAAGAGTGGAAAAGAAAACGAAACCTTTTAGAGAAAACAATTGGAAGAATAAATCACTTAGAACTGGAGATGCAAAACCTTACTTAAGTAACAGAATCTTTGAAAATGGTATTGGACCAAATGGAGATCAATGACTCAGTGAGACAATAAGAAATACTACAACAAAACTTTTTTTAAAACTGATTTTTTTTAAAAAGCAAGATATTTCTCATTTAAAACAACTGACCTAGAAAACAGGTCAATGAAAGAGAATATAAGAATCATTGGATTACCTTAAAAGCTTGATTACTCAAAAAGCCAGGAACTTTGAACTGGAATCTGCAGGTAACATAGAACCACTGAAGGGCTTGCCATTATGCTGTTCTATGTCTAAAGAGTTAAACCCCACAAAGCCCTTACAGTTATCATACATGGGCACAAAGGTCTTATTTCCTTCCCTGTTATTCCTCTAAATTTATAATTTCTTTCCCCATTCATTTCTCTATCATTTTTTAAAACTTCATTTCTTCCAGGAATTCCAGTTAAGTTTATGACAAGCTCTGGACTTAGCACCTTCTCACCCATTAATTACCACATTCTAGACCACAAGCAGTAGTTATGGTAGTATGGACAGAGCATTGGTCTGTTGAGAGTGAGAAGATTTGAGTAGTAGTCCTTTGCTCTGCCACTAACTAGGTCAGTGACCTTGATCAATACTAATAACTAGAACTTACATATTACTGTAAGGCTGGCAAACCGTGTTACATATATTATTTTATTTGATCCTCACAATGACCCTTTGTGGTAGGTGCTATTGGTGCCATTATCATCCCATTTTTATAGATGAGGAAACTGAGGCTGAAAAGTTAAGTTACTTGCCCAGCAGTCACACAGCTGGTCATTCTCTAAGTCAGGATTTGACTCATCTTCCTCAGAGGCTAATGCTTTGTCCACTGCACCTGATTTCCCCTTCTCTGCAACTATTTCTTCAAATGAAAGATTTGGACTAGATAGTCCTTGAAATCCTTTCCAGTTCTAAAGACATGAGTTTAGGAGTATTAGCGTGTTTTATCTAGGGCATTTATTTACAAGACAAAGTGTTCTTACACATGTAATAAGGTTCAGATGATCACAAGGGTATCTAAAAGAGTTTTAATCTCTACTCAGAGTAGGAGACTATCGCATTTCCTAAACCATCTTTGCAAGTTATCATTACTTCTCCTGTACTCCATGCCTAGGCCCTTTGGGCTGCCTTGATTTTCCTAAAGTCCCCAGTGTAATTTGTTCCCTGCTGATCCAAATGAGAATCAAATCATTTCTCAGAACATTGCCTCCTCCTCCCACTCCCAAGCTCCACAAATTTGGAATTGGTCTACTTGGGTATTCCAAACAGATTTTTCTTGCCCCTACTAGAGAGTTTCCTGTGATCTAGAACCAGCATTATAGTGACAATCTCACAAGGTGTCCCAGTCTCAACGTTAGATGGAAGTTCAGAGGTCATTTAGTCTAACCTAAGCCTGAGAGTCCCCACCATGACACTTCTGAACCAATGGTCACCCACATTCTCTTCGAAGACCTCCAGTGATGTAGAACCCATTATATCTTCCAACTTACCACATCCTACTTTTGGAAAACTATAATTATTAGAAATTTTTTCTTAAATGGAGCCTAAATCTCTCTCACTGAACCTTCAAGCCATTGCTTCAGATTCTACACTCAGATGCCAGGCAAAACAAGTCCAATCCCTCTTCCACATGAAAATCCTTCAGATCCTTGAAGAAAGCAAAGATGTACCTTCTGAATCATCTCTTCTCTGGGTTACACATTTCTAATTCTATTAGTAAATCCTCATGTTCCATGGTTTCCTGTTTACTCACCATCCTGGATCTCTCCTCCCCTCCCCCCTTGATAATGACAAACTCTAGTTTGTCCATTGTTATTGACTATGGCACTAAGATCTGATGACAATGCTCTGAACATGGTCTAATCAGAGTATGGTGGGACTCAGAGTAAGGCAAGACACTTCAATGAATGTCAAATTCATATTTTTGGTTGCCATGTCTCAATGTCAATTCATATGATCTTACTTTCTACTAAAAGTCCAGAACTTTTTCATTTGAAATGTTGTCTGGTCTTGCCTCCATGACCTGTACTTGCACAGGTACTTGTTGGAACCCAAACATAGGACTTTGCCTTTATCCCTCTTAAATGCCATGTAATCGTAATCAGCTTATTGTCCTAAGCCTGTGGAGAGCGTTTTGGATCCCAGCCCCATCATCCAGTGTTTGCCATCCCTCCTAAACTTATGTAACTGGCAAATCTGATAAGCATCTCTCTATGCCTCCATCCACAGCAATCCATGACCACAACGTTGAGTAGCAAAGGGCCAAGGGCAGATCCCTGGAGCATGCTGCTTAGAAAGTTCTCATTATGCATTCTTTATGGTGATTCAACAAGCTCTAAATTTACCTTATTAGAGTATCATCTAGTCGATATCTCTCTGTCTTGTTTACAAGGATAGAATGAGGAATTTTACTTTAAAAAATTATTTTATTTTCAATGCTTTCCTGGAGTCCAAGTGTATTATATCTCTAGCATTCCCCTGATGTAACAGCCCAATAACCCTCTTAAGTAAGGAAATTGGGGTTAGTCTGATATAATCTGCTCTTCATGAACCTATACTGGTTCTAAGTGATCACTGCATCCCTTCTAAATGTTTAAAAACTTTAGTAAATGTTTAATGATTTTAATAATAAATAAATTTAATAAATAATAAATTTAATAAAATGAGAATTTTGCCAGGAATCAGTCAGATTTACTTGTTTATAGCTTTCCATTTCTTGAAAATCAGAACATTTTCTTCTTTCCAATTCTGTAGCTCTTCTCTAATTCTCCATAATTTTTCTGAAGACATCAGAAGCTCAGCAATGATACTCACCATTTCTTTCATTACTCTGGGATAAAGTTTTATCTGCTAGCATAATCACTGAGGGCACAGTAATTTTTTCTTATTTATTCGCTTATTTTAAGTTTTAATTTCTTTTGTCCATTATTGGTCTACCCTTCTCAGGCCAAAAATAATTTTCCTTAGTAGTGAACACCTAAGAAAAATAAGAGTTGAGGAATTCCTTCTTATTTACATTATTCAATATTCTTGATTCATCCATTCCAAGCAGGAGACTTCTTTGGTCTTCCTTTTGCTTCCAACATAACTGAAAAGTCTTCAAAGCTATAAAGACACTCCATCCCTGAGCCTGGGTACAGCAGGGAAGTTTCAGTAACCAAAGATAGAAAGCCCCATTTAGCAGGGAGCATGTGTTAGTAGTGTCCATGGTCTGGGACAGATGTGGGGGCAGAGTTGATCCATCTTGCCTTGGCATGCACACTCAGTGGACCTGGCTCCATACCAGGACAGTCTTCAGTTTGTGCCTGGTCCCCTTCACAGTCTTCAGGGGTTTTCCAGATTAAAATCTTGCTTCAGGGGAGGGGCCTGAGCTGAGCAAGATAAGGGTTAGAGAAGGGAGATTTTGAGAGAAAGAGTTTTTTCTAGATAGAAGAAGCTGAGCCTGGCTGGGGGCCTCCAGGACTTGTATGTGAAGTCAGGGGAGGTGTACTGTCTTCCAACCCCATGTACCCCCGACCCCCTCCACTCTGAGCACACCAAAAAAAGAGGGTCTGTTTTTAATCAGCACAATTAGTGCATCTTTAATGTAGTTAGGGAGAATTGACTGATCCCCACAGCAGGGGAAATGTGTAATCCACTTAGCCCCTCCCCCTTTCCCCCAGCTCCCGCACCCTCCCAGACTGTTCAAATAGCCCATTGTAACTGTCCTCCATTTTCCCCCTCCTCCCCACCTTACCATGAAGCAGCTGCTTGGGAGGGGGAGTGAAGGGGGGTCATCCATGGCCTCTACATAGCTCTCACATGGGATAGTTTCTTAAAAACCTTCTTATTTTCTTTCTTGGTCCAGGCCACCTGGAGAAGGCACATCCTCTCCCAGTAGCTTCTGCTGTCCAGGTGACGAGTCCCCTGGAAGCCAGGAGAGGTTGTGCCTGGACTCACATCTACTCCCATTCTGGTTCCTTCTCCCCCATGTCATTCACTTTGGACTAAGGGTCTCTCAAGATGCAGTGGGTATGGCTGTCGCTGACTGACTGGGGGAGCCAGGGCCTTTGGGGAAGCTGAGGCCTGGTCCCCAACCTAGAAATGAAGCACAGATGACCGGGAGAGCAGCTTGTCAAAAAGTGGGATACAAGAGCTGGTGGGTCAAACAAGCCCCATCTCAACTTAGAAATCCAAATTCCTGAATTCAAATTTAAATCCAAAGCCTGACACAAAGTATCCCCCCCCCCAAACTTACAGCAAGCTTGGAATTCAGTGTAGAGGAGGGAGGGAGGAGCCAAGCTACTAGATGTCAGGCTAGTATCGTAGGCAGCCAGTGTCAGGGTACACATAAGTCTTAAGAATTGGAAGGGAAGGATTTGGTAAGGATTTTAGTTGTTTTTTAGTCATGTCCAATTCATCATGACCCCCTTTTGGGGTTTGCTTGGCATAGATACCTGAGTGGTTTGAAATTTCCTTCCCTACTTCATTTTACACACAAGGAAACTGAGGCAAACAGTTTAGTGACTTGTCCAGGGTCACAAAGCTAGTAAATGTCTGAGGATGGATTTAAACTCAGGAAGAGTCATCTTCCTGACTCCAGGTCCCAACTCTATCTACTGCACTACCTAGCTGTGATTTGGTGTGACTACAAAGTATTATGATTGGTATTAATTGTAATAAATAAGTAATAATACCTCTCATTTCCATAATAAGTGCCCTGTACAAAGCACGTACATTAGCTTACCATGCTTTGAACATAGTAGTTCCTTAATCATAGATATTAAATTAATGAATGAGTGAATGACCTCATGTAACAAACAAATCAAAGCTTTACATTCAAGCATCATGGTACAATGAAAATAATGCTAAATTTGGAGTAAGAAGACCAGAGTTCAAATCATGTCTCCGTCACTGTCTGAATTTGGGCAAGTTACAACCTTTCTGTGATTCGATTTCCTCATCTATAAAATGAGGGGATTGGACTATATAACCTCTAAGATCCTAGGTGCTCTAGGGATATGTTAAAAGTGTGTAGTATGAGTAGGGGGTGGAGTATCAGGAGTATATATCCTGGTTATATTGGGTGTGTGTATAACTAAGAGTGTGTGATGTTTGGGGTTGGGATTGCGGAGAGATGGTGGTTTGTTTTTTAATCAGGTTGTACTCGGGGAGAAGGGAGTATCTTAAGAGGTGTTAAGGGAGAAGTGTTAAGGAGGCTAGCTGGGTCGTTTTGGGGAATAGGGAGAGAGGAATACATTAGGAGTGTTTAGTGAGATAAGCATTTTGTATTGGGGTACAAGGGGGATTGTATTAGGTCTGTATATTGGAGCTTGGGACCTAAAGTTTTTTGGAGAAAGCAGAGAGAACAGCAGAAAGGTTTCTATGGAGAGTAGGGGCCTACAGGGCACCTGAGTGTCTCAGCTCCTGGATAGTAACTTCTTTCCAGGCTGCACTTTGGACTTCTTCCACCATTCCTTAGAAAATTCTTCATCCTGGAAGCTCACTCTAGCACTGGAATTCATACATCGGAAGTAGCCTGTTGATAAATGTTTAACAATTTGATCTTTGGGAAACAAACAAAACAACACAAACATATTTAGGAAACACTTTCAAGTTTGAACTGAATTATTACTATTTCCCCCATTACTTTCTTAAATCTAGACAATTAATAAATCAGTAAACCAAAACTCATTTGTCAAATTTATTTATTTATTTATTGGTATAATAGATAGGGTAGCTAGGTATTGCAGCGGATAGAGTGCTGGGCCTGGAGTCAGGAAAACCCATCTTTCTGAGTTCAAATCTGGCCTCAGATACTTATAAGCTGTGTGGCCCTGGGCAAGTCACTTAACTCTTTTTGCCTCAGTTTCCTCACCTGTAAAATAAGCTGGAGAAGGAAAAGGTAAATTGCTTCAGTATCTTTGCCAAGAAAACCCCAAATGAGATCACAAAGAATTGGATATTACTGAAAAATTAGTAAATAATAATTGATTCAGTTTGAAAATTGAACAATCAGATCATTCGAACCTGTGTGAGCTGGCCCCAGCAGTCCCTGCCTCAGCCCCTGCAGCTTTTTCCTCTGATTGGATGACTTCTTCTAATATCTTTATTTAAAGAGAGCACCCAAGACAACCATATCCCATTCCTTGCCAGGCTGCACTCCAAATTTTTTTTTAAATTATGTCCCCCATTTGGTATCCCTTCCTTTTCATCTTTTTATATATTGTTCTCCTCCATTAGAATTTAAGCTTCCTGACGTCAAGGACTGTCTTTCTGCAGGTATTCATATTCCTATTGCTTAGCACCTTGCTTGGGACTGAGTGATTGTTGACTGAAGAAGCAGAGAGAGATGTCAACAAGAAAGGCATCAGAGAATAGAGCTTAGAAGCGGGAATCACTGATGTGAGACTTGGAGGGAGGTCAGATAGGGAATACCAGGGAATCCTGTGTGCAGCCTGGAAAAGAAATGGAAGAAACCTATTAAGAATTGGATTAATCAATCCATCAGTATTTATTAAGTGCCTACTATGAGTCAGGTATGGTTAATGAAGCAGGGTCCAGTCTTTTTCAATAACAAGACTACAGCTGACCTGTGACTGAGACTGACCCTTCTGTTAATTACAGCAGCTCTAACACACTTGTCTGTCTATATCATTGAATTCTCCAAGGGCTGCTAGTGTCTTTCCTCATTAGAAACTCTCAAAGTTGGCCAGTGGCACATGTCCACCAGGACCCGGGCAATCTATCTTGTTCTGGCAGCCCAAGGCATGGGTATAGCATGCATTCTGCCCTCAGAAGGTCAGACATGCAACACTGTAGGCCTCAGCCAAGTCTGCCCGAACTCATTTGAATAATCAAAACCTTGAGGCGACTGATAAGACTGTAACCATTTTTCTATTGGATTATGATTCAGAGTTCTCCCTCTCCTTAACCAGGTATGAGAAACGCTCAGTCCAGTAAGCATTTCCTTTGCCCATGTAGATGCTGTGCATTGGGGGGGGGGGGTGTCAGAGGGGTGCAGACTTATGAGGCCCTGGTAGAACATTCTTGAGTTTTGTGCACAAAGATGAGGCAGCTAATTCCCTCACTACGTTCACATTGAGGCCCCATGCCAATAACTACTCTCTTACATGGGCATGTGCAGGTGCAAGGCTAAAGGCTGACTTTTAGAGAACACGGCCCTTTGTATCATGAGCCAACTTCAAAAAGTGCCAGATTCCCTTTTTTCACTCAAATGTGGATTTGCCCTGTCTGCCCACATCCGATTTATTCCTTCCACTCGGCTTCCTGCCCTTGCCTTCTCCCTCCCCGCAAGTGCATCTAAATAAAGAGGACTGTTCACAGTGAGGCCATTTGTGGGGTTTCTTTCAAGTACCCAAAGTCCTACACTGGGTCCTCTTGCCCGAGTGCCAGCTGCTCAGATATAGGAGCACAGGGCTTGGGTGTCTCCACTGAAAGACTTAACCCTCTTCCCCTAGTATCATAATATTATAGAGGACTTTTAGGGGTGGGGTTCCTACCTGTGAGCTCGTTGATGTGAGTGACTCCAAGTGTGGAAGTTTCCTCTACTGATACAGATGAGCACCTCTATAACCTACAGTTAGAGAGCTGTCTGGGTCACTGAGAGTTTTAATCACTCACCCACAGTCACATAGCTGATATGTGTCAGAGGCAGGCCTTGGGCCTAAGCCTTCTAGACTCTGAGGCCAGCTCCCTATCCATCAGGCCACAGTGCCTCTCATAGGAAGATATGGGCACAGAAAAAAGAAGAGAAGAGAGGGAAGATGAAAGGAAGAAGGAGATGGAAGAAACTACTTTACCCAGATGGGGGGGTGGGGAGAGGCATAAAGTGTCTGCTTCAAGAGAAGTCAGTCTTCCTTATATGGTCTGATGCTGAGTGAAGTGAACAGAACCAAGAGGACTTTGTACACAATAACAGCCACGTTATACAATGACTAAGAATGTTAAACTGAACCCTTCTCAGCATTACGAGGATCTAAGACATCTCCAGAGGCCTCGGGATGGAAAATGCTGTCCACATCCAAAGAAAGAACTATGGAAGTCGAATCGCTATCACTTATTTTTACCTTCTGTTGAGTTTTGTTTCATCTTTCTGATGGTTCCTCCTATTGGTTTTAATTTTTACTTACAACTTCACTAATGTGAAAATGTGTTTAATGGGTATGTAAATGTAAAGCCTATGTCAGATTGTGCACTGTCTTGGGGAGGGTGGGGGGGAGGAAAAGGGAGAAAAATTTTCAACTCAAAAGCACATGGAAAAAAAACATAAAAAAAATTTAAAAAAAAGACACAGAAAAAAAAAAAGAGAAGTCAGTCTTCCCTTATTGGAAGAATGGCTCAATATGTGAAAACTCAAACCCAGCCTCCTCTCCATCCACCCTCAGTTTGTCCTTCTGATTCCTATCTTGCTTATTCAAAGTCTTACATTGGGTCTTCTGGTGCCACCACTGGCTAATTCACCCAGGATCATTCTGAAGCCTCAGAATGATCTTTGACTTCTCCCTCTTCATCATTCCTTACCTCCAAATTCCTTCAAAGCAAATCAGTAATCTGGAGAGCATGCAGAAGGGGACAACTGGGATGGTGAAAGATCGCAGGCTCTTGCCATCTGAGGATGAGTGGAAGCAACTGGCTATGATTTTCCTGGAGATGAGAATGCTCTTGGTTGGGAGGGAGGCAGGACACAGTAGTTGTCTTCAATTATTTGACAAGCTGTTATGTAGAAGAAAAAAATTGACATTCTTTTTGGCCCCAGCATGTAGAACTAGAAGCAATGAGTGAATAAAATTAATTAAAATTAAATTAATAGATGAAATGGATTTAAGTAGCAAAGAAGCAAATGTAGACCCCCAGTAAGTAAATTTCCTAACAATTCAGGCTGTCCTAAAGTGGGATGATGCTTTGGGAAGCAGTTGTTACCCCTTCACTAGAGAGAGATCTTCAAGCAATGTTTTAGGGAAAATTGTAGAAAGCATTCTTTTGGAGGTTATGGGTTGAATGGATTTTCCTCCCAACTTGGAAATTCTCTGATTCTTCTCCCACAACATTTCTTGCATCAGTTCAATGCTGTCTATTCTGATAGCACTTATTTTCTATTGCCTGGACTGTTGTAACAGCCATATAAATGGTCTCCCAAGTGCTTCCAACCTCCCCGTTCTCCAAGATATTCTGTATATGTGGATGAAGAAATATTCCTAAGGTCCCATTCTCTTATGGCTCCCCATAACATAAAATCTGAACTTCTTAGCCAGTCATTCAAGGCCCTCCATGGTGTCATTCCATCCTGTCTCTCTAGACTTTTCTCTTGCTTTGGACTTTGAAAACTGTGGTCAGAGTGAACTTTGCAAGGGCCTGGGAGAAAGACTTGAATGAATACCTTCATAGGATCTAAACATAAAAGAGATCTTGGCAGTTATCTAATCTAACTCCCTAATTTTACAGATAAAGAAACTGAAGCCCAGAGAGGTTAAATTACTTTGACAAGGTCATGTGGCAGTGATTCAACCTGTCTTCTCTTTCCAATTCCAGTGCATTTTCCAATCCACCATTTTTCTTGCCTGTGTGGTGTCCCTATCCCACCCCAGTTCTGGGTCCTGAGAAGGAAGTGCTTTATACACTGAATGTGTTGCCTGATATACAAAACAGGGATTGAAGGATTGTGATTCTCTTCCTTAGAAATGGAAGAAACCTTAAAGGTCATTGAACCCAACCCACTCATTTATAGATGAAGAAACTGAGGCTGAGAGAAGTTAAGCAGTTTTCCCAGGGTTAGACAGATAGTAAGTGGCAGAGCTGGGATTTGAAACCAGATCCTTTGTTCTGTATGTTGGCCTTTCGTCATATCTCCAGTGCTTAGCACAATGCTTGGCACATAGTAAGACCTTCATGAATGCTTGTTGACTGACCAATCAGTTAACTGGTTTTTTTCACTATACCAGTACAATAATATATGTACTACCCAACCAACTCTCAGGGTTGTGAGAACAGTTTGTAAATCTCAAAGAATCATAGAGGTTTTTTTCTTTCTCCCACTTGCCAGCCCTCTGCTCCTCCTGCTCTATAGGTGCGCTACCATGCTATGGTGGGGAGACAGGAGAGGGGATAATGTCCATGGAGTTTAGGTTGGGTCCTTACCTGTGGGAAGATTGAGAATGACTCCTTCAGCCTGGTCCTAATGTTGAGTTTGAGCTCTTTTCTGATCATTACAGGCTCTGGGTATTTAGGGAGTGATGCTGGGTTTTTTTTTTTAAATCCTAAACTCTTTGCTTTGCGTAAACACAGGATATAGCAAAGAAAAAAACATTCTGTGTGTTGGAGGGGAACTCTAGCTATTATTCAGCAGGCTGATCTCAAATGATACCTAATGGCAAAGCTATTCTCTCACTTGTATTTCATTGTTTCCATTATTCGTTTTCACATCCTGGTGAAACAATTTTCAGCATAATGTTACTACATTGCAGGAAAAACAGCAAGTGAAAGGCAAAGAAATCTTAATACCAGCATCTACTGTGGCCGAAATAATCAGGGGATAGCTTTTTGTATTGTGAATTTCAGTTCTCCTTTCCTTAGCTCAGCCAAGAAAGCACCCTTAGTTGCTTTGTGTGTGATGGGAGAGAATTGGGACCACTCTCTGGGAGACTTTAGTCAGATGGAGGAAACATGGGCTGAGCCCTTGGGCTGGGGGCATGTTGTCTCCATCCTGACCACCAATCTTCTTTAATCTGCCAGCCCTGTAGAGAAGCATAGGTGCTCTCATCTTGGGTCTGGAGGAAATCAGGCTGCAGCTATAGGCAGATTCTCAGGAGAGTTTTACCTTGGGTTGTTGTCCCTCAGAATCAGTGAATCACACAAGTGTCATAAATGATCTTGGGGAGGACAGAGGGGTAGCAGCTAGAGGAGAGGCCATCCCTAATTCCACTCTGACACCTGAAACAGATCATAAAGCCAAAGCTAATCAGACACTCTGATGGCTTCCTTGGCACCATTGATAAAACATTTGGCTTGTACATGATGGCCTACATAGAGTATCACCCAGATAAGGACCCTGTGGTGCCCACTGCTGTAATCCATTTTGATGTTGCCTCAGACCACGCCATAAAAGATAGGTAGTTTTGACTATGTCAAACCTCACTGAACCTCAGTTTCCTCATCTGCAAAATGGGAATAACATCTATGTTACCCCCCTCACAGGATTCTTGTGAGGCATCAAATCAACAAGCATTTTTAATTGCTGTGTCAGGAACTGTACTGAGCAAATGCAAACCTTGTTGTTGTTGTAACTCATGGCCCAGGACTCCCAAAGTCCCGTGGGTTCCCAAGGACTAGGTTCTATCTTGGGAACTGACACAGCAGGCTCATTTTCTCTTTGTCTCGCTATGTCTCATATGTATTGTTTACTCCAGGAAGTCTTCAAATATAGCTTAGATATAGCTTGTGTCTAGATCTGACCAACGGTTGGTAACAGGGGTCCTCAGCTTCTGTGCAAGCACTCAAGGTATTAATATGGTTACTGGATTTCACTCCACAGAAAATTTAGAAGGCAGAAAAGACTCCAGGAACCCATAAACAGATGCAGAAAGCCCACAAAGCACTCAAGGACTCAATGCTCATAAACAGGCACAGAAAACACATAAGGGCATCCTTTTTAAAAAAAAAGCTTTCTTTATTTTTCTTGTTTTTTGTGTCTGTGTTTTCTTTTACAACACGACTAATATGGAAATATGTTTTGCATGACTGCACATGTATAACCTCTATCAAATTGCTTTCCTTCTGAGTGATGGGGGAGGAGAGGGAAGGAGGGAAGAGCATTTGGAACTCAAAATTTAAAAAAAAGAATGCTAAAAATTCTTTTTACATGTAATTTGAAAAATTGTATATACATACACACGCACACACACACACACACACACACACACACACACACACACACACATGAAAAATATAAAACACTCAGATTGCCCATGACTCCTCCTGACAAGGGCAATCATATTTTGGTGCTTTTGAACAAGCCTTCTATCAAACCTACACCATCTGAATTACTTGTTCAAACATCTAGAAGGTAGTGGAAGCAAGGTTTAGTTCTCTTGCTTCTCCAAGTATACCTTCCCTTCACTTCTCCTCCAGCCCTAGGGCATCATGTACACAACCAATTTTTATCTCCAAGAAGCATACTGTTCAGAAAAATCTCCTTCTCTCTCTGGAACAAAGATTCTTTCTTGAAAAATAGTGTGTCCCCCCAATTACATGTTAAGACAATTTTTAGCATTCATTTTTACAATATTTTGAGTTTCAAATTTTTTTCCCTCCCTCCCCTGCCCCCTTCTGAAAATGGTAGGTAATTTGATATGGTTTATAAGTGTGCTATTATGTAAAATATATTTCCATATTAGTCTCAGTTGTGAAAGAAGAAACAGATCAAAAGGAAAAAATATGAAAAAGAATAAAGTAAGTGGAGAAAATATACTTCAATCTGCATTCAAATCTATCAGTTCTTTATCTAGATGTGGATAGCATTTTGCTTTACAAGTCCTTTGTACTTGTCTTAGATCATTGTGTTGCTGAGAAGAGCTTGAGTCTTTCATGGTTGATCATCACATAATATTTCTGACACTGTGTACAATGTTTTCCTGGTTCTGCTCATTTCACTTTGCATCAGTTAATACAAGTCTTTCGAAGTTTTTCTGAAATCTGCCTATTCATCATTTCTTATTATACAATAATATTACATTGCATTCATATGCCATAGCTTGTTCAGCTATATCTCAATTGATGGGCATCCTTTCAATTTCCAATATTTTGCCACCATGAAAAGGTCTGCCATAAATATTTTTGCCCACACAGGTGCTTTTCACTTTTTGATGACCTCTTTGGGACACAGAACTAGTAGCAGTATTGCTGGGTATGCCCGGTTTGGTTGCCCTTTGGGCATAGTTCCAAATTGCGCTCCAGAATGGTCAGATCAGTTCACAACTCCACCAATAGTGCATTAATGTACCAATTTTCTATATCCTCTCCAACATTCATCATTTTCCTTTTTTGTCATATTAGCCAATCTGATAGGTTTGAGGTGATATCTCAGAGTTGTAGAACAAAGGTTCTTAACTTAGACTTCATGGATCCTCCAAATGGTACATAGATAGATTTCAGAAGGTTCATGAACTTGGGTAGGAATTCCATCTTTATTTCAATGTAATCTGTTTCTTTGTAATACTATATATTTTATTTTATGCATTTAAAAACATCATTCTAAGAATAGACTTTGCCAGATTGCCAAAGGGGTCTATGACACAAAAAAGGTAAAGAACTCATACTTCAGAAGGTCAGGTCTCTAACTGTCAAGATTGAGATCTCTTGAACTTGGTGATGCTCATGAGACAACTCCCAGAGTTGATAATTTCCAGGAAATCTCCTGGGTCTGGCTAGAAGTCTAAATGTTGGGATGAAGTTGATTAGGACACTGAAATTTGCTCTCCCTTCTTAGCCCTAGGAAGCATGTCCATGTCTGCTTGGGCTATTTGCTTCTACAAGAAATCTATCATCGCTCCCAACTACCACCATCTCTTGAGGTAGCAAAATTTCATCTTAGGATTTCTCCTCCATGGCTTAATGATAAGATCATGGAACTCCTGCCTACTTCTGCCCTAAAGATAGCCATTATTGGTTCCTAGCTGGAAAGATACTAAATGACTCCTGCTTTGCTTCTTGCTAGGCAGCCTTCTGAAGGGCAAAACAGAGGGCAAAGGGATTGAGAGCAGACTATCCCACTCCTTTGTAGGCCAGTACAAGTGGAGGATCCTAGGACAGCAATGTGTCCTTCTGAATCCCAGCCAGGTGAACCATCAACCATCACGGGGGCAGCTCTACTAGGCACTGGGAGCCAATAAGAAGTTGTCTCTTAAGAATTGCTTTCTTAAGGGCAGCTAGGTGGCACAGTGCATAGAGCTCCAGCCTTGAAGTCAGGAGGATCTGAGTTCAAATATGGCCTCAGACACATGACACTTACTAGCTGTGTGACCCTGGGCAAGTCACTTAAACCTGATTGCCTCACCAAAAAGACAAAAAAAATTGCCTTCTTAACCACCATTGTGCATGTGGAAAGAGAGATAGGCTTGAGTTGATGGGAGGAGAGGGGAAAGCTTACATCATTATGGAGCATACAAAGATTTTTAAAAGAGCATATTTTTGTCCTCAAGAAGCTTACAATATAATAATATGAGACAAGATGGAATGTGATAAGGGCAAAGGGAAGAAAGAAAGAGACAGAGACAGACACATACACAGATACAGAGATATTGAGAGACAGCATAAACAGACTGACAGGCAGAGAGAAGAATATTTATATGGCTAGAGTTAGTGATAAAGGGCACTGTAAGAAGTCTAATTAGTGTACAGCCTCATGAGTCCTTTTAAGAGGCATTGATCATGCAGCTAGTGTTGAGAGGGAGAGAGCAAGAATTAATTCCCTAGGAGAAATAAGTAAAGGCAATTGGAGCTAGTGTAATAATATATGTATAGGTATATATGTATGTGTGTGTGTGTATATATATATATATATATATGTAAGTATGTATGCGTATATATGTGTATACACACACATATATATGTATGTATGCCTCTGTTCTGCCCCCTCTTCTCCTTCCATGGTCTGGACTCCCTTGAGAAATTGCCACCTGGTTTCTCCCTCAGTACCTGTAGGGAGTGGGAGAAGTGGGGGGAGGAGGAGGAAGCTAGTTTCCAAAGGGCCAGGCTGTAATAAAACATGCGTCACACAACAGCCCTTTCTGTCAGAGAGAGTGAGACAAGGAGTCTGGGTAGTGACAGTGTCTGAGGAGCAGTTTGAGGCATTTGTGATGCAGTCAGCCCTAATTCATTAGTAGCTGTAATTGTTTCAGAGAAAGTGTCCACTGTTATGTAAAATGCCATCCCAGATGCTCCTAATGGAGCTGACTCGGTGATTGCAGTAATTTTCAAAGCTTTTCTCCTTCCTGGAGTGAGGTGGACCTTTTCAAGGAGAAAGGGAGGGAGAAAAAAGCCTATTATTAGGGAAAGAAACAGTCATGCTGTACCTGAACATCCATTAGCAGGCACGTGGGAAAAAAAAAGGGCATTTGCTTCTGGCTGGAACCAATGTCTTGGCTTCTGACTTCCCCTGTGTGTGCCCATGCACATACAACCACATTCTTCTCACTCTCATGAATCAGGAAAGCTTTCTTAAGAGGACAGTGGTCTTTTCTCAGACCTTATCCTACTCAACTTCCCCCATAGCATTTTGCCCCAAGGCTAGGTGCTTCATAAAGGCTTACTGACTGACTGGTCAGCTGCCCCCTCCCCCCTCTTCCCGATGGATACTCTTTTCTCTGGAATTTCATAACACTTTGTTCTCCTCTTAACCTGTCTGACCATTCACTCCTCAGTCTCCTTGCTGGCTCATCACCTATATCATGTCCCTTAACTGTCAATGGTCCCGTAAACTAGAGGTTCCCAAACTTATTCGGCCTACTGCCTCCTTTAAAAAAAAATTATTCAGACCCCCTCCCAAATTTACTTTTTTTAATCCTTTAATGTTTTTTTTAAAAAAAAATGCATCATTTGAAAACTATAAATATTTTTTAAATGACACATCTTAAATTTAATAATTTATTGTAAATTTGTGAGTTTTTTTCTGCACTGAAATTTTGATGGCACAATATTTTGTCATATAACCATATAGTATCACATTGTAAAAAAGTCATTACATGCACATATTCTGGTCAATGCATGCTGGACTTCCTACAATGAGCAACATGCTTGCCTGCCAACAGTACTTCACCACTGATTGGTTATAACTTGCATTTTGTGTGTTTATTTGGAAAGTAATATAATCACTACTATTTTAACTCTATTACACAACAGATGAAACATGTATGAACGGTTTTTCAAAATTTTCTTCTCTTCTCTTCTTCCCTTTTATTTATTCAAAGCCCCAAATTGCACCTGAGGCTCCTCCCTGCCCCAATCATTCCAGCGCCCCTCAGGGGGCTTCAACTGTCTTTGGCCCTCTTCTCTCTCTACACTCTCCCTTGGTGACCTGATCAACTCCCATGGGTTTATATGTAACTTCTACGTAGATATTTCACAGTTTTATGTATCTTACCCCAGGGCCTACATTATATTTTGGTCCCACATCACCAACTGCCTCCTGGACATTTCAAATAGGATGTTCCAGAGATACCTCACATAAGATGTCCAAAACAAAACTCACGATTTTATTTTCTCCAAACTTCCATAGTTATGTCTAAGGCACCATTATTTTTGCTGAATTTCAGGTTCATAACCTTGATATTATCATCAATTCTTCACTCTCCCTGATTCCACATATTTAATCAGTTGCCAAATCTTGCCATTTCTCACTCACATCCAACCCCTTCTTTCCTCACCAAGCCACCATCTTATTTTAGGCCCTTATCCCATCTCTCTAAGATTACTACAACTGTTTCCCAATTGGTCACCCTGTGGCAAGCTTCTCCCCACTCCCCACATCCTTCACACTGCTGCCACAGTCATTTTCCTTGAGCACAAACTTAACCATGCCATTGCTTATACAATAAATGCCAGCCTCTTGAATAAAATACAAACTTCCCTATTTAACTTTTAAAGCTCCTAAGAGTCTAACTCCAACGTATCTTTCCAGCCTCATTGGACATTACTCCTCCATCCATACTCTTCAAGATAGCCACACGCCTTTTCTCTGTGCCTCAGATACAGCACTCCATACCTTGTCTCTACTCCTTTGCTTTGGTCATCTCCCATGCCTAGAATGCATCACCTACACACCTCTGCCTCATGGAATCTCTTACTTTGGGGTCCAATTCCAGCACCATCCTCTATATGACATTTTTCCTGATTTCTCTCAATTGTTAGTGCTTTCTCTCTCAAATTACCTCATATCATCTACTTTTGTATCTATTTATATCAATTCTCTTTATATTTCTTCTCTGTATACTTGTATGTATATTTCTTGTCCCCTCGTTAGCATATAACCTCTTTGAGAATAGAAATTGTTTATTATTAACAACAGCAATAATAATAGCTAGCATTTATATAATGCTTTCAAAGTTGCCAAGTGCTTTACATGTGTTATCTTATTAGATCCTCACAACAACCCTGTGAGAAAGATGCAATTATTTTCCCTATTTTACAGATGAGGAAACAGGTTGAGAGACATTAAGTGATTTGTCCATGGTCCCACAGCTAATGTTTGAGTCAGAATTTGAATGCAGCTCTTCTTGACTCCAGGTCCAGTACTTTCCAATACACAATCTAGTTGTATCTGTATCCCCATTGCCACAATGATTGACACATAGTAGGCATTTAAAATGCTTGCTTATTAATTGCTGAGAAAACAGCATAGCTGCTGAGCTTGATTCCATAAACATTAAGTACCTACTATATGCAAAGCATTGTTGGGTGCTAGAGATAGAAAAATGCAATAGTTCTTGCCTTCAAGGGATTGAGTGGGGATTAGGGGGGTAGGAAGGTGGGATACAGCATAAATTTTCATAAATAAATGCAGAGTACTATCCAGATATTTCAAAAATGGAGAACATTAATAAACAGGAAGATCAGGAAAGGTCTGATTAGGAGGCAGACTAGAGCTGGGCTTTGAAGGCAGGAATTCTAAGAGGCACAACAAAAATGATATATGTGCCACAGAAAACTGGTCATAGATCATAAAACCAACACAAGGAAGGCATTGAATATTACAGTCAACATGGTGAGGATACTGGAATCGTTCCAGAAAAGCTAAGTGCAAGTGATTGGCACATTAATGAGTTTTCAACAGGCAAATTACATCTATTGCCTAGATTGTTTGAATAGTTTCTAGTTCTTTCTCTTCTGGGGAAAAAAAAGACACCATCCTTCTCAGTCCTCAAGCTTCTCCTTTCCCCACCATAGGTTAATGAGCTTGAAGTTGGTAGCTGACAAAATTCCAGAACTCATTATTAAAGGGGTGGTTCATGAGAACTTGGAGAAGGAAACAGTGATCACAAAGAGCCAGCATGAGTTCATCAAGAATGAGTTACACTATGGTGAGCTGACTTCCTTTTGTGGAAGGTCACTAGCCTGATAGATAAATACTTCCAATACTGTAAGCCTGTATTTGACAAAATCTATCAAATGTCCCTGTGAAAAAGATAAAAAGATACGGGATAAGTGACAGCCTAGTTAGATGGAATCAGAGCTAACTGAACCATGAGACTCAAAGAGTGGTGATTAACAGTTCGATGTCACCCCAGAGGATGACTCTGGAGCCCCACAGGGGTCTGTATGTAGCTATCTTGTTCCGTATAATACTGCAGTTAGTGATTCCCCTGAAGGCACAGGTGGTGTGGTGCTTCTTAAGTTTGTGGATGACATGACTAGAAGGGACAGCAAATAGATTAGATGAAAGAATTGAGATCTAAAGAGGTTCTGACAGGCGGGAATGATGGGTTGAGTCCATCATGACAAAATTTATTGAGGATAAATGTACAGTAATCTCATAGTGAAACTTTAGTCTCCTAGAACTCCGTGGGTTTTTTTTTCATATGCTCTAGGCGTTATCGAGCCACCTCTCTGCCATTTGAGACTAGAGTAGTTGAGTTTTTGAAATCAAGTACAGGACTTTACATTTGATCAGAGGGAAGCTGTTTTCAGTGTAACTGCGCTGGAGACTTCTCCAATTTTTCCTCCTCAGAGTCCTATCTGAGGTCCTGAGGGAATGTGGGCATCGAAATGATAAGTTATCTCCCTACAGCTTTAGGAATGATTTTCTAACTCAGGCTATGGTAGCAGCCCATGGGGGGATTGGGTAATAGATATGGAAACTAAGGCTCAAGAAAGGTGAAATTGACTTGTCAAAAGTCACCCAAGAGGTCAGCAGCAGACCTGGGATTTGAACCCAGGTCCTCAGATTAGTACTCCTCTTAGGAGGCCACCTGTTTTGAGCAATCCATTAGCATTTATTAAATGTCCACTGCCTGCTAGTCAGTGGGGATACAAATGCACAGAATGAAACAATGGAGATAGCTTCCTTTATCCTTCCTGGTACTTGTGGGTTTGTTTTTCCAGTAAGCATGGCTCATTTGCCAGGGAAGACAAAAGCCCTTGGGATCACTTTGGATTTCAATCCTGGTGGTGGTTTTAGAAAGCGTTGGTTGGTGGCTTTGAATGGGGGAGTATGTCCCTTCATTTCCGAAGGGTCAAGTTGGAATAGAGGATTTAATTACAGATGTTTCTTCTTTATCCCTGCCCTATTTTCTTTACCCCAGTTTATTTAGCTCTTGCTCAGAGCTGTAACTGGAAATTTTGTCCCATGGGGCAAATTTAGTTGTGTTTACAGAAGGGGCAGAGCACAGAGACAAAGCATCCCTGGTTACCCTGAGATGGCACATGGCACCATCAGTGCTAATCCCATCGCTGACCATAAGCATCTCACCTGGCTCAAACCCTCAGTCCAAGTTGCCCGCAGACAGTCTGCCCTAGTGGATGTGGTCATGTTAGTGGGGAATGGGCCCCACAAGACAGAAATAATGGAATACTGGGAGGGCACTGCCTCCCTAGCTCAATTCTCTGTGCCTTGAAGCCTTCTGTTACCCTGTGTGACTCAGCTGAATAGAAGTGGGGAGGAAGGTTGCATGCCCCCACTTTCCCCTTTTATCCTTAAAAAGACCCAATTGCCTTCCACTAGTTAAAGCTTAACTCTAGTTTCAGCCTACAGGAGTCTCAGCCTTTCTCTCAACTCTAACAGTTTGCTTATCTCCCAATGGAAATTTTTCCTAGGATATCCATGCCTAATCATTAATGTTTTTCTGTTCCCTGGGAATCTGTTCTTCTCTCTACAATAGGCCAATGGCCCGCATGCTGTCCAGCCAACTGTCTAGGGATCAGTTCTCTGTTGTTGGGAGGATATATGGACAGACTGGGTAAAGTCAGTGTATGGAAGGTGGGAGGGGAAGCTTTGTAAAATACTAACCTTTCCCCTCTGGGCCCCTAGTTCAAGTACAAAGTCAATTCAGGCATGGCCAGGGGGTCAGGGCCTCTGCTCTGGGAATGACCCTCCCTTCTCCTACCAGACATTGGACACTTGAGATGAAGCCCCTGTCATTAGCTGATTTATGTAGGGCATTACCTTACCTTTCACCCCTGCAGGGTGGTCAGGACTGAGGCTTAAATGAGGTCAGGGGCCAACCCTTGGGTGTGCTTGAGAATCCAATGAGTAGATTTATAACTCAAGGGAAACCGTCCAAGTGAAACTCCCTATGGTATGGTCACACGGGGAATATGTCACATACTGGGCATAAGGAACTGCTCTTCTCTCTCCCCCTTCTGTTTCCTAAGACACCTTCCTGTACAGAACAGTGCAGAGTACTGGTTTTGAAGTCTAAGGATCCAAGTTAAAATACCAGCCATTAATTATTGCTTGTGTAATCCTGGGCAAGTCCCTTCAACCCTTTGGGCCTCAGTTTACTCATCTAGTGTGATTTCTCTCCACCTGACCCAACCATGAAGACTTAACTCTTTAGGTTAAAGAGGTGGCTTGCAGCATCAGAAACTAGAGCACATACTTTACCCCTATTGTACTAAAGGGGGCAGGGAGCAGGAAGAGAGGAAAGACTGGTTGGTACAGTGGATAGAGTGCTGAACCTGGAGTTGGGAAGACTTGAGTTCCAACCTGGCCTCAGGCATTTACTAACTGTGTGACATTGGGCAAGTCACTTAATCTCCACTTTAGTTTCTCATCTGTAAAATGGAGATAATAACAGCTCTTACCTCCCAGTTTTCCCATGAGGATAAACTGAGATAAATAAGTAAAGCACTTTGTAGACCTTAAGAAACCATGTAAATCAAGGTTATTTTGTTTGAGCATGGCTAAGACTGATAGGCAGCTAGGTGGCACAGTGGATAGAGGACTGGGCCTAGAGTCAGGAAGACTCATCTTCCTGAGTTCAAATCTGGCCTCAGACACTTAGTAGCTGTGTGACCCTGGGCAAGTCACCTAACCCTGTTTGCCTCAGTTCTTCATCTATAAAATGAGCTGGAGAAGGAAATATCAAACCACTCTAGCATTTTTGCCGAGAAAATCCCAAATTAGGTCATGAAGAGTTGGCCATGCCTGAAACAACTGAACAACAAAAGATGGAGGGTCGTGTTGACTGGGGATGCAGAGACAGGAGCTGTTCTGAAGGAAAATGTAAGTTGAAACTATTGTGGGCAACCAATTAGCCATTAAAGAGGAAGGCATCTTGGCATTGTAACCCATTAACTGGAGTGACTCTGAGTTATTTGGCTTCATTTTAGCCTTAACTTCCCAATCCGTGAAATGGGTATCAAGATTCCCTGAAAGTTAGGGAAACTGTTTTTAAACATGGCATTTGGAGTGTGCAATAGTGATACTGTATCTTATTTTGTACTGAACTGAGTTAAAGGAACAGGTGCAAATCACCATTTTGAAATTTAGGAAGTCAATGGTGCCTCTGACTGTCCACAGGTTCTCATGTTTTTTGCTGTTCACATTTATATCTCTGGTCCTTCAGATTCAGGGATCCCTGGAGACAGGGCCATATTTCCTCCTTCAGACCAAGGCTCCCTGAGGGCAAGGGATTTTTCTCTCCACATCATTCCCACCCCCCTTCTAGGACTGGAGGTTTTTGTTTTTGTTTTTTGGTGAGGCAATTGGGGGTTAAGTGACTTGCCCAGAGTCACACAGCTAGTAAATGTTATGTCTGAGGCCGGATTTGAACTCAGATCCTCCTGATTCCAGGGCCAGTGCTCTATCCACTGTGCCATCTAGCTGCCCCAAAGGCTGGAGGTTTCTTGAGGCTATGGGCCATGACTTTGCCCTTAATTGGAGCAGGATCTTTGAGCAAGTCACATGACCTCACTGGGCCTGTTTCCTCATTTTTAAATGAGGGAGGTGGTTTTGGCAGTCTCTCAGGCCCATTCTGGCTCTAAATCTATGGTATATTATCCCATATTTCCTTCCACACTGCCGAGCGTGGGATTAGAGCTGGTTGAGTCAGTGATGCTGCCTCACTAAATTGACTTTGCATCTGGGTTACTTTTATTTACATACCCTGTTTTCTCTATTAAGAGAACACACTTTTCCCTTTGACTAATGCTGCTGAGCTCACAGGCTGCCTGAGGTTTCCATGTGTCACTAAGCCAGAGCCCTGTCTGGGGGATATTTTCAGTTGGTGATTCAGCTCTGGCTCAGAAGTACAAATCTGAGCTGCGGCCTCATTCCACCTCTGGAGGTTTCCCCAGGTGTATGTCTTCTGTGATGTGCTGGGGAAGCAGCTTCTGGAAAACATTGGATCTGAATATTTAGCAACACAAGGAAAAATTGGTAGATTGGCCAAGAGGTTGCTGAGAGTCTAATAAAAATTCTGGAGGCTCCTTTGTTGTCACATCTTTATGGGACCATGGGGCTGGGGCAAGGATATGGTCAGGGTGGAAAAGACACCTGAATGTGTCTGGGGAAGGTTCAGACAAACCTGATACCACAGTGCAATCAAGGCTCCAACGCTCTAATCTAAATCTAATCTAAATGTGTGTTCATGTTTGAGTTTGTGTCTGTGATCCTTGTATGAGGTATGTGTGCATATGTTTAGGTAAGAGTCAGTTGTGTGTAATGGGAAGAGCAGTGGCTTAGGAAGTTAGAGGCCTGGGGTCCAAATCCTAGCCGTCTACTGTCCTTGGGCAAATTGTTTCACTTGTCTCAGTCTCCATTTTCTCCTCTGTAAAGTGATGGGGGTTTATCGGATGTGTGTGGAGTGGGGAGGGATTGGTAAGATTCTCACCAACCTTGAAATCTAAATTATAGGGTAATAGATTTAGATAGAGGAAACCTCACAGGCCGTCTAGTTCAACCCTTGTATTTGACAGATGTGGAAAGTGAGACCTCAGGTGGGTGATAAGGTGCTCTTGCCAGACTTCAAGGGAAAGAACTTTGGTACTTATCGAGAATGTACAATGTCTCCTGGGATCCTACATACAGTAAATACATCTGGCTTCCAGGCTCTAATACATAGTGCTTTCCCAATCCCACTCTCTGCCAATTAGGGATAAAAAAGCTTAGGCAAGAGTTTTTAGAATATATACAGTTGTGGTTATCCCAGCTCAAAACACTGTGTTGGGATTCCCTGCCTGCTATCAGATGTATGCCTACACCAGTTTTAAGGGAAGACATCTGGGGTCATGAAGGCCCTTTGGGTCAAGAGGTCCAATGCTCTCAACAGTGACTAAGAATTTCTAGTATGGGTTGGGCATGGGAGCATGTGATGTAGTGGTAGGGGTGGGGGTAGGGGGGTATATCTGGTGATTCAGTGACAAGTCTGTGTTCTAGTTGTAGGTTTTTTACTTTTACATTGCACTAAGTTAACAAAATATTTCTAAGTAGAAATCTACTAGTACTTGAATACTTAAAATCAGCAGTTCCTTAGAAAGTTCAGAAAGGCCCTTTCTTGCAACTTTGGAGTCTTAAGAGAGGTCTGGGTTTGTAGAGAGGAAATGACTTGCCCAGGGTCACAAAGGCAATGTATGGCAGAGACTTGAAGCCAGCTCTTCCTGACTGAGGCCAGTTCTCTATCCACCAGACAAACGAATGAATTGCTTATTTTTTAATATGTTGCATTATTTGGACACAAAATGTCAAAGCCTTTTGAAACAGTGTTTTATTAAGCAGGCTAAATATCTCCCCTACAATTTCATCTCTCCTTTCATTCTCCTATCTTTCATTTGTTTAGCAGCAACATCTTCCTTCACGAGTGTTGGCAGGGCGCAGTCTGATTGCCTCACAAATGCCTTTGGACTCATTGAAGTGGGAGCCAGAGTGAATTGCACTAGAATGTTGAGGATCGTCTTCCTTGTAACCCCACCCACCCCCAGGAATAGGGCTGGGCAGGAATGAGACTGGACAGTAACCCCCATCCCTCCCAGACCCTCTAACAAAGGCGAGGGTCTGCCCTAGAGCCTTAAGGGGCCCTTTCTTAACAAAGCCCCTCCCTTGACTCACGCCCCTCTTCCTCCTCCCTCTCAGCATAGGATTTGCATACAGATGCTTCGGTACAGCTGAACTGTGTTGGAGGAGCGGTTGGGGGAGCAGGGCTAGCCAATGCTTGCCTACCCAAAATCTGTGTCTAAGGCACTGGGCTGCTGCCTCAGAGAGAGCCCAGGTGGCGGGACAAAGGCCATTCAAAGAGTTTCTGTGTCATTCTCTCCCCTTTTCCTTCCCCTCCCCCACCTCCTCCCATCTGAAGGCTTCCCCTCCCTTTACTGTACAGATGGGGGTTGGGGTGGTGCTGGGTTTTTACCAGTGCGTCTGCCCCAGTCCCCAAGGATCTTATCTAGGAGATGGCATTTCCGAGCTTGGGGTTGTAATCTTTCCTTCCCTTCAACAACCCCTCCCCAAAGAAGAGTCTATACGGGAAGGACACTGCCTCATCTGCTACCAACAACTATGTAATTGGACAAATAGCCTCTCCTCTTTGGACTTCATATTTTCCCATCTGTATAATCAGGAAGTTGAATTCAATGATCTCCCCCTCTCTTCATCCCCTACCTTCTTGTCCTCCTATTCCCATCCTGCACCACTCCTCTGACTCCATCCTGACTTCCATCCTACGTCTATCCTGTCCCTTCTCCCATCATCTTGCCCCAACCTAGCTTCTGCCCTCTGACATATTTGCTGAGCCCTTCTCTAAGAGTCCCACACTTCCCCTCTCTTTCTGAGGGGTAATTTGTGACAAAGACAGAACAGGGCATTTGGAGTCAGAGGACCTGGGCGTCAAATCCAGGCTCTCTCATTAACTCACTGTTTGTTGGATCATAGATTTAGAGCTGGAATATCTAATCTTGGGCAAGTCAATTTATCTGTCTGGGCCTCAGTTTCCTCATCTGTGAGGAGATGATTCCTTCTAATTAAGATCTTGTGACCCTGCAGGCCCCTCCCACTAAGAATAGCATGTGTGTATGTGTGTGTGTGTGTGTGTGTGTGTGTGTGTTTAGGAAGAGATGGAGACACAGATATCAGTTTATCACTCACATCCTGTCTCAATCAGAAAACCCCTCCCCCTTTCCTCCCCTCCTTCCAGCCTCACTAAGGTTGATGCTGGCCAGTTCCTGTTGGGAGACAGATTCTTGGGACCTTTCAACTCAGCCATCAGTTTGGGAGTGCTCCCAGTTGGTCTCTGTGTAATGTTTTCCTTTTCTTGCCCCTAGTGTGGCCCATTGTGTCTGTTAAGCATTTTTTCAAAGGCTCAGTGTAGGATGTGTCAAAGGGTACCTAAGTGCATCAGCATGTGATTTGCATACAATTTACATATCCCTAACCCTGTCGTTCTCTTCGGAGGCAGCTTTCAAAGGGGAATGCAATTTGGTCACCTTTTCTGTGTAAGGGGAAAACGCTCTCCTCTTCAGCACAAAGCCCAGTCAGGATCCCTTCGTGCTCAGTAAGGGACGGCTAGGAACTTCTGGGGGTCTGGAGAATATCATGTCTGGTCCCTGACACCCCTCCAGGGCCAGAGGCAGGACCCAGCCTGCTCCTTTGGGCCTGTAGCTTTGGCAGAAGCCCAGGAAGGGAATTAAAACAAGCATAAACCAGAGGCAGCCAAGACAAGCAGCTGCCTGGTCCTTGAACCCATGAGGCTGGACCCAGCAGGGGCTTAGTTAATGTTGTTGATAGAGGATTGACAGTAACCAGGAGAACTCTCTAGGGCATCTCTGAGTCCAGTTTCAGGGAAAGAAATCACAGCATCAGAGTTACAGCTTCTCAGAATTGGAAGGAAGCTCTGAGGGCACTGTGTCCAACCAGGATCCCACTAAGGACCTTTCTCTGCTACATCCCTGTCAAGCAGCTATCTTTATTTATGTATTTAAAGCAATTGGAGTTAAGTGACTTGCCCAGGGTCACATAGCTAGTAAGTGTCAAGTGTTTGGTCTGAGGCCACATTTGAACTCAGGTCCTTCTGACTTCAGGGACAGTGCTCTATCCACTGAGACACCTAGCTGCTTGGTCAAGCAGTTATCCAAGCCTTTGCTCGAATATCTAGTCTAGAAAGAGGGACACACTGTTTCCTGAGGCAGCCCATGCTGCTTCCTGCCAGCTCTGATTGCAAGGAAGTTTTTTCTTTAAAACTTGTCTAAAACTGACTAGACAGCTGCCATCAGTTGTTTCTATTTTTCCTGAGGCCAAGTTGCATTTCTCTTCAGATATTTGAAGACACTTATATTCCCTCCAGGGACCTAGGTGTCCCACTGGGCCTAGAGTCAGGAAGACCTTAGTTCAAATCCTGACTCAGACACTAAGCTGTATGATCTTGAGTAAGTCACTTAATCTTTGTCTCCCTCAGTTTCTTCAACTGCAAAATGGGGGAAATAATAGCACTTTCTCACTTTCTCCAGGAGGTCTTTCCCAGTCCCCACGATTGCTAGTACTTCTCCTTTGAGATTACCTTCTATCTATTCTGTACATATCCTTATTTATTTACATGCTATCTTCCTCTCCCATTAGAATGTGAACTTCTTTCAAGCAGTAATTGTTTTTTCCCCCTTGTATCCCCAAAACTTACAACAGTACCTGGCACATAGCAATTGTTTAATAAATGCTTATTGACTCACTGACTAGTATCCTTCAAGAAAATGTGAGAAAGGAGTAGGCAGGCTTATCCAAACCATTTTCAATTGTAAGATACCTCTTTATAGCCATAGTTAACTGAAAGGAACAAAGAATACAAAATATGGCTGAGTTTTTATTTATTATAAAAATTTTTAAAGTATGATGTTGTGCTTGTCCTGGTTCCATGTCTGGTATAGTGGATCCATCAGAGAGAGGGTCCCCAGAGGGTTCAGATAAATAATCCCTTTAAGAAAAGCATCCAACAATCCCCAGGTAAAAAGCAATCCACAAGGTTGTAAAAAGCAGTCTAAGAAAGAAAAAGCTGGTAAAAGCCCTTGCTGAGGAAATTAAATCAGTCCACAAGGAGATTCTCTGGGATCTTAGGAGCTCCTCCTTCAAAGTCTTAAGACTGTTTTTTATTATGTCACTTCCTGTAGCTGTCCCCTCCCCCCCATCAATCCACCTGAGGGCAAGTTTATCTCAAACTGCCCCAGATCTGCTCCATAGTGACTTGGCTCACAGTGTCTGGATGTTGTGGGAGTGTGGAAGTTAACTCAAGCTTTCACAGCTGCATTAGCATCCTGGCTCACGATGTGCACTTGAGAGTTTCAGAGAACACATTTCACATTATTTATTTATTTTTCAGAAAAAGGGTAGACAGGAGCTCATAGTGCTAAATTCTAGTATGGAAATCAGTCTAGAAGGGATGGTGAGTTCTTAAGCATGAAATTCTGAAAATGCAAATAGAAGGAATCCTAATGAGGAAGAGCGCTACCAAAAGAGACTGATGTGGGCACACAGGAAACTCTAACCAACTCTGATTTTTAAAACTGATGTATATAAAATGGAAACAAAGTGGGTTCTCTGTATGGGTACAAAAGACTGCCATGGTCCTGTAAGAATTGTATTAGCATTAAAGGAGAGACAGGAGTAAGTTTCCATGAAGCAAATTTGAGGTTGAGATGAAGAAAGACTTCCTGGTGAATGCACTGGCAAAGAGGAGCAGGGAGAGGTTCCCCAGCAGTGGAAGGAAGTCCTTGGGCAGAGGTAGGGTCTCTACTTGTTGGGTACATGGTGAAGGCTGTTCATGGTCAGGTACAGGTTGGATAAGATGGCATATAAAGCCCCTTCTACCTCTAAGATTGTGTGATTCTGTGACTTTTCATGTTTTTAAGACCTTATAAACTTCTGGGGTCCTTATTTTCTTTGTTAGGAGGTAATTAAGTGACACAGTGGATAGAGTACTGAACCTAGAATCAGGAAGACCTAAGTTCACAGCCCTGGACAAGTCTCTTAGCCTTTGTTGGCCTCAGTTTTCTCATCTGTAAAATCAGGATAATGATAGCATCTCCCAGGGTGATTGTAAATATAAAGTGAAGTAATACTTGTAAAGTGCTTTGCAAACTTTAAAGTGCTATGTAAATGCTACTTATGATAACTATTGTTATTTATTATAGCAACTCCCCCCCCACAATGATGAATCAGGTCCCTCAAAACAAGGCTATATCTCCCCGTCAAGATTTAAGAGTACCTCTAGGGGTTGGAGTGTCTTTCTCTCAGTGTGTCCTCTCTCTCAATCATCAATCACCTCTTCAGTATCATCAGTTGACTCAGTTACCATTACCTCAGTGTCATTTAACCAATTAATATCAACTAGCTTTTACAATGGGATATTTTACTGAGAAGATATAGCAAGAATAGACGCACAAAATGTACCTGCCTAAACCTAGGGCATAGACTCCCCTATACCAACTTGATTCCTGGGAAGTGATTTATACAAAGCATTTGCCCTACTTAGTCCATTTCCAAATATAGAATCAAAGTCATTCCCTTTATTGGAGGAAGAAGCATCTCAATGGGTTGTATCAGGTAGGTTGCTTGGGGCTTCATTTCTCACTAGATTTGGCTGCTCTCAGAATCTAACATGGACTCTGATTCCTGGACTCCTGCTACACTCCTAATCTTTCAAAGCTCACAAGATCCCAGCTTAGTCTGGTCTGTTCCATCTCCAATATTCCTTCATCTAATACAGGAAAGAATAGACACAAAAGGAGCAGAAGCAAAAGCAGGGTCAGGTACTCATGTTGACTCAGGCTGGACAATAAACCATTGGCACTGGTGCCCCCTCTCTTAGCAATGGCAGGGCCATGTGCTCATGGTTTCATGTTGATTTGTGATAAGAGACAGTCTGAGATGCCTATACCACCTGGAAGCCCACAACATTTCATCTTCTTCACTCACCACCAGGGAAGAAAGGAGATCAAGTTATTCCCAGAAGTCTTTTTTAAAAAATATTATATATTTATTTTTAACACTTGTTTAAACTTTTTTGAGTTCTGAATTCTCTCCCTCCCTCCCAATCCTCCCCTACGTATTGAAAAGGCATGAAATTCAATGTCAATTATACATGTTAAATCATGCTAAACATGTTTCCATGTTAATCATGTTGAAGAAAGAAAAGTAAAAGTATGAAGACAGTGAAAAAAATATGCTTCAATTTGCACTCAGACTCCACCAGTTTGCTCTCTTGAGTTGGATAGCATTTTTCAACATAAATTTTTCAGAATTGTTTTGGATCATCGAATGGATCAAAACAGCTAAGTCATTCACAGTTGATCACTGCACAGTATTGCTGTTAGTGTGTATAATGTTCTCCTGGTTCTGCTCACTTCACTTTGTATCAGTTCATACAAGTCTTCCTAGGTTTTTTCTGAAGCCATACTGCTCACCATTTCTTATAGTATAATAGTATTCCATTATAATCATATACCACAACTTATTCAGATAATTCCCAATTAATGGGCAACTCTTCCCTTTCTAATTCTTTGCCACCACATAAAGAGCTGCTATGAATATTTTTGTACCTACAGATCCTTTTCCTTTAATTTCTTTGGGATACAGACCTAGTAGTGGTATTGCTGGGTCAAAGGGATGCATAATTTTATAGCCCTCTGGACCTAGTTTTAAATTTCTCTCTAGAATGGTTGGATTAGTTCACAACTCTCTCAACAATGCATTAGTGTCCCAACTTTCCCACATCCCACCCAGCATTTGTCAATTTCATTTTCTGTCATATTAGCCTACCTGATAGGTGTGAGGTGATACCTCAGTTGTTTTAATTTGCATTTTTTGAATCAATAATGATTTAGAGCATTTTTTAGTATGGCTGTAGATATCTTTGATTCCTTCATCTGAAAACTGCCTGTCCATATCCTTTGACCATTTATCAATTGGGGAATGACTTGTGGTCTTATAAATTTGACTGAGTTCCCTATATATTTGAGAAATGAGGTCTCTTTCTATTCCTTCTTGCTGGACTTTGTTGGGTAATATATAGAAATGCTGCTAATTTATGTGGGTTTATTTTATATCCTGCAACTGGGCAACTTTAAAGTTGTTAATTACTTCAACAAGTTTTTTAGTTGATTCTCTAGAATTCTGTAAATATATCATCCTACTATAGTCAACCCATACTTGTGCCCTCTTCTTATGCATACTCTTTCTAACTGCCCTAATAACAATAACATTCAAAGGAGTTCCAATTACCACCTTCCCATATAGGAATGTAAAATGTTTAATCATATTACGTCCCTTATGATTTCTCTTTTGTGTTTACCTTTTTATGTTTCTCTTGAGTCTTGTGTTTGAATGTCAAATTTTCTGCTCAGCTCTGGTTTTTCTTTAGGAATGCTTGAAAGTCCTTTATTTCATTGACTATCCATTTCATCCCTGAAGAATTATACTCAGTTTTTCTGAGTGAGCTCTTGTTGGTTCCAATTCTAGCTCCTTTTCCTCCTGGATTATTTTGTTCCAAGTCCTTTGATCCTTTAATGTGGAAGCTGATCCTGACTGTGGCTCCATGATATTTGAATTATTTCTTTCTGTTTGCAATATTTTCTCCTTGACCTGAGAGTTCTGAAATTTGTTATAATATTCCTGGGAATTTTCATTTTGAGATCTCTTTCAGGAGGTGATCAGTGGATTCTTTCAATTTCTATTTTATCCTCAGGTTCTGGGATATCAGGGCAGTTTTCCTTGATAATTTCTTGAAAAATGGTGTCTAGGATCTTATTTTTTGATCATGGCTATCAGGTAGTATAATACTTCTTACATTATCTCTCCTTGATCTATTTTCTAGGTCAGTTGTCTTTCTGATGAGATATTCACATTTCCCCCCTATTTTTCATTTTTTAGACTTTGTTTTATTGTTTTATGGTGTCTCATAGAGTCATTAGCTTCCACTTGCCCAATTTTAATTTTCAAGGAATTGTATTCTTCAGGGACCTTTTATACTTTTTCCTACTTAACTAATTCTACTTTTTAAGGAGTTCTGTTCAGTGGATTTTTGTACCTTTTTTTTTACACATTTGGCCCATTTTGATTTTTAAGTTGTCGTTTTCTTCAGTATTTTTCTTTTACCAAACTGTTGACTCTCTTTTCATAATTTCCTTGCATTTTTTCTCTCATTCCCCCCCCCTTTTTCCTCTACCTCCTCTCTCTTATTTGATTTAATGAAATTTTTTTGAGTGCTTCCAAGAATTCTTATTGGGCTTGTGTTCAATTCGAATTATTTTGAGGCTTTGCATGTAGTTGTTTTGATATCAATGTCATCTTTTGACTTTGTGTCTTGATCTTCCTTGTCACTTGTCACTTCCTTGTCACTAACAGCTTTTAATGGTCAGGTTTTTTGTTTGTTGGTTTTGTTTTTTGCTCATTTTTTCAGCCTATTTTTTACTTTTAATTTTATGTTAAAGTTGAGCTTTGCTCCCGGGATGAAGGGAGCATTATCCCAAGCTTCTGGTTTTTTGTGCTTCTGTTTTCAGAGGTAGTTCTGGGGGTTTGTAAGTTTTTGGTGTTTCCAAGGTGGTATGATCCAAGGTATGGTCATTGTTCTCTTGCCTTGTGCTCTGGTCTTTACCCAGGAAGGGATCTTGCTCCTCTGCATCCACAAGTGCTATCATTTCTCTTGGCTCTGAACTATGACCAGGTCTCCTGCTCTCCTGCAGCTGCAAGCATTAGTGCTTCTTTCTGCCTTGGAACCAAGACCAGGGCCCTTTTCCCTTGTAAGCAACTGCAAGCACTCTTCTCTGCCCTGGAACTGTGACCAGGGCCTCTGGAACCCTGTGGCCACAAGTGCTAGTGCTCCTCTTTACCCTGGAACTGCATTTGGGCAAAGCAACAGCATCCTCCAATGGGAGTCTTGGAATGTGCTCCCAGTTCTGGCTCAGAAGTCAGTCAAAATCCCTTAAAGAATAAAAAAGAAAGGGGAAAAAAGTTCATCAAAACTAATCAACATATCAACCAAATTGGCCATTATGTGCAATGTTTAAAATCCATAGTTCTCTGGCTTCCCAAGAAGGGAGGGAAATTCCTTCTCATCTCAGTTCTTCAAGACTAGAATTGCTCATTATAATTATGCAACTTTTTGTTTCGATTGTGTGTGTGGCTAAAAGACTTTAAGCATTAATTCAGTTTTCCAGAATGGAAACAGAAGATAGCTAGTGATTCTGGGGAACAGAACTGGATTAGATAGTGGTTTTTTGTCTGCACTTCTTACTTTGTAATAATGAACCTCACTTTGTGGGTAAGGAAACTGAGGCTTGGAGAGGAGAAGGCACTTTCATAAGCTAGGTTAGTACGAAGTGTCTGAAGCAGGATTCAAACCCAGATCATCTGGGCTGGAAAAGGAGCGCTATATGCACACATGCATTCGGCCTCTTCCTGAAGGCCCTGTATA
Organism: Phascolarctos cinereus; assembly: GCF_003287225.1. Taxonomy (NCBI): domain Eukaryota; kingdom Metazoa; phylum Chordata; class Mammalia; order Diprotodontia; family Phascolarctidae; genus Phascolarctos; species Phascolarctos cinereus. The sequence continues at coordinate 252,711,668 of NW_027555625.1, forward strand.
TGAGAAAACCAGGCTCTGAACTCTGGCCAGTGCTGGCACAGAGGGAGAGGAGAGGAAGGAGGTGTTAGATTCTGTTTGCTTCCCTTCATGAGATGCAGAATTACCACTCTAAATGTGTGCCGGCTCAGGTGACCTCTTGTGCTCAACATAATTGCTCTGTGTCTCAGAACCTCAGTCTGAAAGATGATTGACACATTCCGCCTTTGAGGGTAAGTTGGAAAATCTTAAGTCCTAGCTTCTGGTGCCAGAGAAATGGTTGTGTTTGTGAGCATTTGGCTTGTTCCTGAAAACCTTTCCCCAGGCTTTTTGAAAGACCCTGTGGCTTGCACTCTCCAAGGCTGCTGCTAATAGGTTACTGAGCCCTTGTGAGCCGGTATTCCAGCGCCTGGTCTTCCAAGATAAACCTACCCAGTGACATTTGGAGGTTGGTCTCTTTATGACTGAACTCCATTCATTCTGAGTACACAAGAGCTCACAAATTTAATAAGCAGAATCCATTTCAGCCGGTGGCCTGCCATGGCAACCAGTGAGCGGGGCTATACAGCCTGTGCTGCTCAGGCGTCATTATCTCCAGGGCCATCTGTTCTAGAGAAGCACAGTTCCCGAGTCATTTAAATAGGGCCAACCTGAGACAGGCTGACTTTCCCAATCATCAGTCCTTGGGCAGGCACAGATGAGCGGGCACATGCACACGCACACAGGCGTGCAGGGAACAAGGAAGGTGCAAACTTCCGAGAATTAAAAATTCAAGAGCTGACAAGGGAAAAAAAAACTACGAAAAAATGAGAGTTCAAAGCAAATTCTGGGCTTCCCAGAAATCAGCAGTTCAATGTAAACAGTCCTTAACCTCTCATCTTGAATGAAGCTGAATTGTCTCCCGGTATTTCATCCAGTGTTGCTGCCAAGCACTAGCTTTCTTTACCTGTGAACTTTTAATTCCTAGAATGTCTGCTTCTGGATTGGCATTCTGATCCTGGAAGATGGTGTTTAATTCATAGAATAAGAAGTCAGTTTGGCTGCTTTCGACATTTGTTTATATGATAATTATTATAATTATTAATGGCTCAATATTTAATCATAAATTATCAAACAATAATTATTAAATTTAAATGAACAATACTTTAATAATAAATTTAAACTATTATCAGTACTAATAATCCAGTCTGAAACCATTTGAGATGTAGGTAAAAGCATTATAATATTTTTTCTTGCAAATCAGAAAGCTGAGAATCAAAAGGGTTAAGTGACTTGTCTAAGGACCCACAATTAATAAGTGGTCAAACAAGGCCTAGCAGATCCCGGGCTGAAAGTACTGCACTTTCTGGAAAGCACCTCAGGCTGAGTGAGTAGTTAGGGCTTCTACTTATTTTGGGTCCCTAGTGTAAGAGTTACATAATCCTTTGATGGCCCTGAGGGTGGCCTCAGCATTTGACAAACTGGAAATGAGCATCAGATTTTGGATGCTTTCCTAGTCAGAGAATTTCTGCAGCAAAGCAGCACATTTGACTTGTATCATTGTTGTTATGGTTATTGTTGTTGTTGTTGCTGTTATTTTATTTATTTGCCTTGAAAAAGGCATCTTGGTGTAATGGATAAAGTGTCAGCCTTATTAGGAAGACATGGTTTTAAGGCCTCCCTCTGACATATACTGGCTATGTGACCTTAGCCAAGTCACTCATCAATTTATTTCAGGCAACTTCCTAAGACTGTAAGTTAGAGACTAGCATGGATCTGCAATGGTAAAGGGAGTTTCTATCCTGGGAGTTCCTGATAATTGATTAACTCAGAGCTCTGAGGGAACTAATAAAAATAAAATAAAATATTGCCTCATTAAAGTTTAGGAAAGAACATAACAATGCTGCCCTGGAAGTTATACAATATAGCAGTACAGAAATAAATTCATATTACCTGCATTTGGAGAATAAAATTCGAGTCAGCAACATTCATGTAAACCATGTGTCAGAGATTCATAATATGAAGGACCCATGTGAAACATCAAGAGTTTTTCTTCTCTTGTCTTATCATGCCCACTCAGGAAACCCAGAAGAATATATGTATGGGTTCCTCTAATAAGCTGAGACCAATTTCACATCTATAAGCATCCAATTTATAACACTCTTAGGTCCTAGATTTATAACTGGAAAAAATTTAGGGATCAAATAATCCAACGCCATCATTTTGCAGATGAGAAGACAGAAGGAAAGGAACTTAACCAAGGTCATACAGATAATATTTCAGAGGAAAGTTTTATTAAAACAAGGAGAAGAACAAAATAGAGACCTTCAAATGCAGAATTATTTGTCCTAAAGATTTGTGTAAATGTCCAGAATCACTTATATGGTTGAATGTGAGGACTCTGTCAGACAACCTCCAAGATGGGAAGAGTTAGCATTTATAAACTGCTTTAAGTTTTACAAAATGCTTTACATATGTTATTTCATTTGAGCCTCACAAAAGCTCTTTGAGAAAGTCGCTATTATTATCCCAATTTTATAGATGAGGAAACTGAGGGTGAGAGAGGTTAAGTGACTTGCCCAAGGTCATACAGCTAGGAAATGTCTGAGGCAGAATTAGAACTCAGGTTTTCCTGACTCCAAGTGCAAGGTTGTATCTACTGTGCTTTGATTCCTACTTCTTTCCTTGCCTCTTCGCCCCTGACACCCACTTTCTTGATAATAGCCCTATGAAGTTGGTTTTGGGGTATCATTATCTCCATTTTACAAATGAAATTGATTTATTGTCCATTTGTATTTACTGCCTTATGTGCATATGGATGGACAAGCTCTATTGCTTGCCCTTCCAATTACGTGTCATAATTTGGGCAAAAGATGTTCTTCATTCATTACATCTTTCTGTGTAGATGGTTAGGCTAAACTCTTTTGAGAGGCTATGTATTTCTTCCAGGAAGTTCTTGGGCTTGATGGTCATCTGCAAGGAAGACCATTTGGAGGACCTCATCTTCCATGTGGAATTCCTCTTCATCTTGTATCCTATGTCATGTCTCCTTTATTATGTTGTTGAACATCTCTGGTGAGCCTGCAGCTCCTTCTTTTATGGTTTGACAGAAGTTTATGTTCAGTGTCATTGAATAAGGTTATCTCTGTGGTTATATCTTTCAAGCTATCTTGAATGATTTTGATTTACAACTGAGATACTTTGTTGAAAGAGTCTTTAAGTTAGCATTTTGCTCTAAGAAAAAAAATGCCTTTTCATAGCCAACAAACAACAAATATAGTGGGATGTTGTATTCCCTACATCTGAGTTGATCGTAAGATTAAGATGTAGTCGACTGTGGAATATCACTTGTGAATATGAGCCTTTTCTCTGCTAATATTCTCATCAAGGATGCCCTTGACTTCTGTGCAGATGATTCTCATAAAGATTTCTGGGCAAATGAGAAAATAAGGCTAATCAATGTTTCTTCCATCAGTTTTTTTTTGTATTAGTAAGACTTAAGATTCCTCTCCCCCTTCCCCCATGTTTTGTATCTTTTCCTTCTTCTGGTATCTCGTGTAGTGATCCATCAGCACCCTCAGAATTGGGTCACTTCCAGTATGGACCCCCTCTATGTACACCTTATCCAATCTGGCTGTTTTTTCCTGTCTTCTTTCTTTTTAATGCCATTTCTTATTTATTTTAGGCAATTGGGGTTAAGTGACTTGCCCAGGATCACACAGCTAGTAAGTGTCAAGTGTTTGGTCTGAGGCCGGATTTGAACTCAGGTCCTCCTGACTTCAGGGCTGGTGCTCTATCCACTGCACCACCTAGTTGCCCCTTTAATGCCATTTCTAATACTCTTATAAGCATATAGAGGACAATGATGGTTGGAGACCAAGTAAAGTGGTTTTATTGATCTTGATGGGGAAAACAATTTATTATAAAATCTTTGTAGATCTTTGCCATTTTTTCTGTTTGATGTTTTCCTTCCATTTTTATACTTAAATGCCCTCAAGATGATTTTGCTTTGTTACGTCTCCTGATAATCTTTATTTAAATTGATCATACTCTCTACTGCTTTTCTCTGCTTTATGATGTTGTTCAAAATCTTCTATCATCTTTCTTTGAACAATTTTACAAACAAGTTTATATTCTAAACCAATATTGCCTTTGGCTGCTATCTCTTCCCACTTGGAAAGTATGTCAAGTATCTGCTGACTAAGGTGTTTATAAAGATCTTTTGGTATCTCTGTTATGAAATTGGTTTATATCAATTAAACTGTGGAAGATCCACTATTATCAATGTTAGTGCCATTTTTGCTGTCCATTACCCATTTTTCATAAGCAATAACTTGTTTAAGTAGGTCAAGATTAAGTTGTTTTAACTGCATGCTATTTATTCCTCCTCATTGTTTCTTTTCACTTTTTACTGATTCTGGTCTTTGTTCCAATAAGCCAACAATCTGACTATATGCAGGCAGCTAATTCAGGGATGGCTCTGAAATAAATAATTAATCCTTCCCTATCTGTCAATAATTTTTTGTAGTGATGTTATTCGTTGCCCACCACATCCAGCATCTGATGATTTTTTTCTTGAAATCATGACTTAAAGGCATAAGGTTTCATTGTATTCTATAGGTATTTGGAGAGAACTTTCAGTTCAGAAAGATCACAAATTCACTTCAGTGCTGGAATAGTTTGAGAAACAGCATCTCAGAGAAGCTAAGGAAGATTAGTCTGGCTGTGGTGTGGAGAATGGATTAGCTTTCTAATAGGTCTTTCCCTGCCCCAATCCACTCTTCATTCTGCTGCCTGAATAATCTTTCTCACCTACAGATCTTGTCATGTCAGCTCCCCGCTCAAAAAATCTTCATTGGTTTTCTATGGCCCACTCCTCACCCACCACCTCCAAATAAAGTTCAAACTCTTCTGCCTTTCAATCACTGTTTTTGTGTTGCTGTTCTCTTTTGATTCTCTTCCTACTTATCTGGATGCCACTCAGTTTCCTTTGTTGGATCATTATGCATGTGTAAGCTCTGTCCTAGGCCTTATTCTCTTCCTTCTATGTACATTGTCTCTTGATGATCGCATCAGCAGCTAAAGGCTCAACATTCATCCCAATGCTGATGACTCCTAGATCTGTATACATAATCCTAGTCTGCTCCTGAACTTCAGTCTTTTATCACCACCTGCCCATTGGATATCTCTAAATGGATGTCCCATAGTCATCTTAAACTCAATGTGTCTAAAACAGAACTCATTAACTCTCCTCCTGAACTACTATTCTTCACAACTTCCTCATTGGGTTTTTTTTTTTATCATGGACACCACCCTCCTTCTCGTACTCAGGTTGCCAACCTCAGTTATCCTCAGCTCTTACTAGTCCCTCACCTTCCATATTCAATTAGTTGCCTAATCTAACTTCATATGTTTCATCTGTCTTCTCTCCACTCAGTGAGTCATAACCCTAGTTCAGTCCTTCGTTACCTCCCTCCTGGACTGTTACAGTAGCCTCTTATTTGGACTTCCTGCTTCAAGTGTCTCACTTCTCCAATTCATCTTCCACATAACTACCAAACTGATACTCCTCAAGTTCAGGTCTGATCATATCAACCCCCTGCTTGTGTAGCTCCAGGGGCTTTCTCTTCCCTCTAGGATAAAATTCAAATTCTTCTAGTTGGCATTTGAGCTCTTTCACAATGTGGCTTTAGCCTAGTTTTCTAGGCTTATTATAGATTACTCTCCTTCACAAACTCTACATTACAGTCAAATACTTGCTGTTGTTTATACATAACATGCTTTGTCCCATCTCCTTAACATGCATAACATTCGTGCCTCCCATAACACATATGCCTTTGCACATACAGGCTGTCCTTCATGCCTGGACTCCATTTTCTCCTCACTTCTGCTTCACAGAATCCCTAGCCTCCTTCAAGTCTTGGCTCAAGTACCAACTCCTATATGATGCCAATCTTGATATCTCTAGTTGCTAATGTCCTCCATTCTATGTTATTAGGCATGCTTTGTATATATTTTGCATTTAATCTTCTGTATATTTGTTGTTTTCCCCAGCAGAATGTAAGTTCCTTGAGGGCAAAAGCTGTTTATTTTCACCCTTTTGTTCCCAGCATCTAGCCCAGTTCGTGGTACATAGTAGGTACCTAATAAATGTTTATTGAATAAATGGTGTTGAAAGGCTCTCCAAAATGAGGCACCACTCTACTTTTTCAGCCTTATCTCATATTTCTCCTCTATAATCATCTTATGATGCTTGAAAACTCTTTGCCCCACAAACATACTTCTGTATCTTTGCTTATGTTGTTTCCTACATTTGGAATGTCTTATTTTCCTTTCCTTGTTTGTTGAATTACTACTCATCCTTTACATCCCAATTCAAATGGCACCTTCTCCATGAAGCCTTCCCTGAACTCTTGGTTAGTGATGATCTTCCTCTTCATACCTTGCATCATATTTTGCCTTATAACTTTCTTTTTGTTCTTCGATAGTAACAGAATTTCAAAACTTATTTTTTGATCATTGATTTGATCATTTATTGACACATCATGTTCATTTCTTTCCTCTTCTCCAACTCATCCAGTCATGTTTTGTAACAAAGGCTAAAAAAGAAAGAAAAAAAAATCAGTCAGTAAATCAATCAACACATTGGCTGTGTCTAACAAGGCAGTACACTACACAGTGCACAATATACACCAAATTCCACACCCGTAGTACCTCATTTGGTGCTCTACCACTATATTATCCTACCTAAGGTTAAGAAGCAATTTAGGACTGTTGGAGATTAGTGTTGTAACTGTTTACATTTCTTCATATCTTGTTCTCTACAAAAGTTCTACCCCAAATACCACTGGGTTTGGAAAAGATCCTGCATCCTTGAAGTCTGTGCCAGTGGAGTACAAGTTCAGGTAGATCTTATAAAGTGGTAAGACTTTAAGGCTATTTATAGAGAGAGGTCATTTGCTCTCTAAGAACTAGACTAGCTAAGTAAATATCATCAGAAGGCTGGCCACAAGATGACAAATTATATGGCCGAAGTGGCCCATGAAACTAACAAAAATATAAAATAGCTCTGAGTCCTTTACAGCCCCTTTCTGCTTTAGCAATGACATTGGCATGGTGGAAAAGGGGTCAGGGGATACTAAAACCCACATAGTTGTCAGGCTATTTATAAACATCAATTTGACTATTGGTACTACAGTATGAGATGCTTTATTTTTCCAATGGCCCATGGAGGATGATATACTGCTAGAGGAAGTATATCATATTTATATCAATATCCTACTATAAATGAGACCAGAAGACATAAAGAAGTTGCATCTAAATGGAAAGATAGATTGCCAGTTTTCCTTGGAGTGAAAAGCACAGGACTTGGTAGAGACAGTCTCATCTTTCCTCCAAAGGAAACAAGAAATATCATTTCATGGAATATTTGGATATATGTTCATAATAAGCATCAACAAACAACCACAAAGGTAACTATTTTATGCATGTTTCAGAGGATAAAGAAATAGGGAAATTCACTGAAGAATTGACAAGATCCTTCAAAACAAATCAACATATCTTAACTGATACTCAGTGGTTTTAACATGAAGGCACAGGGGAGAATAGTGAAAAAATATTTTTGAAATATCATTCAGAATTAAGAACTGAAGAAGGCCAAAGGTTTGTAAGCTACTCCATAGGTCCATATTTATATTTCATCAGTACTTCCTTCAAAAAAACAATTATGCTTAGGCATGGCAAACATTGAACAACATCACAGAAAATGAAATTGACTTTTAGTAGATGTAAAACAATTTGTTTTTGCCTATGAATCATTCCCTAAGTAACTTTCTGTGAGCAGACAACACTTTAACTATTTAGAAAAAAAGGGTCAAAATCAAAAACGTATTAGAAGAGTCAGTCAATAAATATTTATTGTTGTTGTTTGGTTGTTTCCTGTCATGTCTGACCTTTCATGATCCCTTTTAGGGTTTTCTTGGCAAAGATACTGGAGTGGTTTGTAATTTCCTTCTCCAGTTCATTTTGCTGATGAGGAAACAGAGGCAAACAGGGTTAAGTGACTTGCCCAGGGTCATACAGCTAATGTCTTAGGTTGGATTTGAGGTCAGATCTTTCTGACTACAGGCTGAGTGCTCTATCCATTGTGCCACCTAGCTTCCCAAACATTTATTAAGCACTTACTACGTACCAAGTACTGTGCTAAATGCTGAGGATACAAAGAAAGGCAAAAAGTCCCTTCCTCAAGGAGCTCACAGTCCAATAGGAGAGAGAACACCCAAACAACCATGTATAGATAAAATATATACAAGGTAAATTTGAAATAATAAACAGAGGGAGGGCGCTAGATTAAGAAGCTTGTGGTAGTAGATGGAATTTTCATTGGGATTTAAGGAGGTGAATGGCCAATGAAAATGCCCAGATTCAGGGAATAGTATGTCTTGTTTGAGGAACAGCAACAGGATCAGTGTCAAGAGATCTCAGAGTATGTAGTGGGGAGGGTGGTAGATAATGTGTAGATTTGTTTTTTTCTAGGCAATGGAGTTAAGTGACTTGCCCGGGGTGACACAGCTAGTAAGTGTTAAGTATCTGAGGCCAGATTTGAACTCAGATCCTCCTGACTCCAGGGCCAGTACTCTATCCACTATGCCACCTAGCTGCCCGCCCCCCCAAAAAACCAACCAAACAAACAAAAGATAATGCGTGGGAAGACTGACAAGGTCAGAGGGAGAAAAGAATGGAAGGAAGAAGAAAGGATGAAAATGAAGTGGCACTTCATATAATCACTCCATTCTGGCCTATTATAAAAAGTTGCTGATGCTGAAAACTGGGAAACAGATGAAACATAAGACATTGACTCTATCCCTGTTTTCTTGGAGAAACATAACCAATTTTAAATAATTGTCACAGTGAGGATGCTGAAAGGGCTTCTGAATCATCTTTTAAAAGACATATTTGCTCTCTAGTCTAAATAGAGAGACATGGCAGCTTAAAAAGACACTAGTTTAGAATATGGTCTCCTTTGTACAACATTATGGAGGAGAAAATCACGAGCAATATTACCTCACCAAAAAATGTCAAGAATATTGCGAGGGAGAAATGAGCTATGGAAAGACCCAGATTATCCTAAAGGCATTTACCAACTAAACAGAAGGAAGAAAACAGATAAATGTAAAATGGAACAGATTTATCTGTATTTCTAAAGCTATCTGTTTTCATCATTGGTCATATTTGTACCATCTACATTCAGATTCTGTTTCTTGAATTGAAGAAGTAGAAATAACACCCAAAGGTACAGGTTTAAAACCTTTAGAGTACCCAAGGAGCAGGCAAAGTGGTGTACAAATGTGAGGCCAAATGCCATCAACTCCCAGAGAAATCTTTGGGCAAATGATATAATCCCATAGCCTCCACACCAATCAACCGTCTTAGAAATTGGATGATAGGTCCCTTCTTCACCATTCAGACTGTGAATACTGTGGTCTATCAGTTAAAATTACCCTCCTCATCATATATACACCCTGTGTTCTACCGGTCCTTGTCACCCCAAACATAAACTATATCCACCAAATCTTTGTCTACTTGGATGATCAAGAATAATAATACATAATCTATGAGACCCGAGAATGGTGGCATCAACGTGGTTGCTTCCAGCATCTGGTGGACTGGCATACACACACACATACACACACATACACACACACGTACATACATATATGTATGTACGTGTGTGTGTATATCCAAGAAGACATGAAAACCAACATTTATTGTACACGTCTGAGTTACTAGACTCGATTGGCAGATCAGAATAGCAATATGCTCTCATTTTCACCAATAATTCAGCAAGGTTGAACTGCTCTTTGTGTGTTTGTCGTTGAGCATGTGTGGCTATATGTGAAAGAGCAGGTATGAGTGTTCTGGGTGTATTAAATTGAGGTATGGTGAGTGTGTGCAGAAGGCTAGAGACTCTATATCCAACAGAAGCAGCTTGGCATATGTTTCACAAAGGCACAAAGTAGGAGTGAAAGCACCTTCTCAGTATACCAGATGGTCTGACAAAGGCAGATTACATGAAATTATCACCTCTCTCATTCTGGACATTGTGTTTCTATCAGTGTAGACTAAAATCACATTAACTTTTTGGCTGCCATGTTACCTGCTGACACGACTTACATTCACTAATGCCTACGAGTCTCGTCCATGTATTTTGTAGTTTAGGTACATCTTCCCAATTCTGTATTTGTGTAGTTTATCTTTTAAACCCAAGTATAGGACTTAGTCTTATTGCATTTCATTTTCTTAGAGACTTTGAGAGGCAACACAGAATAGTGGAGAGGGGGCCAGCCTTGGAGCTCAGAATGTCAGACTTTAAGTCCTCCTTTAGGATGTATTCATTAAGAACATATCATACAAGATTAAACTAAATTTCCTTTTTCATCAGGTTTACTAGAGTACTAAAGGCAAAATGGCCTTTAGTTAGTAGATAGCCAGGGTGCAAAGTCAGGAAAACCTGGGTTCTTGTCCTGATTCTCACATATTCTAGTGATGTGGCCATGGGAAAGTTATTTAAGCTCTTCAGTCTTAGACAACTCTCTATGACTACAGATTATAGGAAGATTATTGATGTATGTTAAGGAAGTATCTATCACACAAGGAGCTCTCTACTCCAATTAAGTCATAGAAAAAGAAAGACAAAGAAAGAAGGATGAGCAAGCAAGAAAAAAGACAAGAAAGGAAAGGAAGGAAAAAAGGAAGAAAGTGAGGAAAGAGGAAAGAAAAAAGAGAGGAAGGAAGGAAGGAAAGAAGGAAGGAAAGAAGGATCAGTTTGCTATTCAGGTCTGAGATTTTTTTGGATACTGATTCTTCCAAATGACACATTAGCTATCCCTCCCAGGGTTGCAGGAAACAAAAGTTTATACGTATATGTATATGTGTGTATATATGTGTGTATGTGTATCTATCTATCTATCTATCTATCTATCTATCTATCTATCTATCTATCTATATATGTGTGTGCATACACACATATGCACGCTTGTGTCTACATATACATATACATGTGTATTTGTGTGTGTATATACATTATATGTATGTGTGTATATATATACATGTGTATATATATACACACACATTTATACATACATACACACAAACGCACATACACATATATATCTGCCTTTATCTATTTAAGCAATGGGGAGCCCACTACATTCTGAGACAGCCAATTCCACTCTTGGGTGCCTTTAATGTTATTATAGGATCTATAATATTTTCCTTATTATTATAGGAATATTTTCCTTAACGGAGCCAGAATCTCTCTGCAACATTCTCTCAGTGCTCTGAGCTCTATTGGATCAGGACAAGTTTGATCTCTTTTCCACATGGCAGTCTTTCAAGTGCTTGATGAAAGTAGCCATGTCCCCTCGGAATCTTCTTTTTTAACAAGTCAAATATCTCTGGTTCCTTCAGTTGGTCCTCATTTTGCATGGCCTGAAGTCCCTTCACCATTGTGGCTACACTCCTTTGAAAATCCTTGTTTATTCAAGTCCTTTCCAAAGTGTGATGTCCAGAATTGAACATAATTGCCCAGAGGTGTCACACTAGGGCAGGGTACAGTGGGACTATCATCTTTATTCTGGATACTATGCATCCCTTAATCCAGCTTAATGCTGCATTCTTTCTTTTGGGCTGCCATGTCACATGGGTGAGTCATATCCATATTGAGTTTGCAGCCCATTAAAACCCAGAAAGTCATTTTCATATTGTACTGTTTTATAGACACATTTTACCATCCAATATTTGAACAGCTTCTTTTTTTTTTGGTTACCTAAGAGAAAGACTTTACACTTAGAGTTAGCTACTTAAATAGGTCCATGATTTCACTGTTAAGGGCATTCTCTCCTGTGGTATAGTTAAGTTGCAACCTGTGAAGTTCTTGCCCATGTTCTTCCATAGATCCCACAATTCCGCTAGATACTTTCCTCTCTCAAGGATTCTTAACCTTTTTGGTGTCACAGCTCTCTTTGGCAGTCTAATAAAGCCTACAAACCCCTTCTCAGGATAATGTTTTTAAATGCATAAATATAAGATTACAAAGAAAACTAGTTGTAATGAAATATAGCTGTGTTTGTATGTATGTAAGTATGTATGTATGTATGTATGTATATGTATGTATGTATGTATGTATAATAATGAGTTCACAGACCCCAGGTTAAGAACTCCTTTTCTAAGTCATTTTACATTTTGTAGGTACCAGGCAGCCTTTGGACTGTCCATCTCTTTTTCCCAGGCTCTCACTACCTTCGTGACTTGCCTTAGGTGAGCCTAGGTCTTTCCTTTCTATGTTTCAGTCAATGTTAATGAAAAGTCATTATTATCGAAGAACTAAAGGTATTTCTGTGATAATGTATTCAAGGAATCTTATATGAGCTTAACACATGAAAGAGAAACTCCTTGTTGGAGAAGAAGGGATTTTAAAGCTGTTTTTCTTGCTTCATCAAGTAAATGCATCTTTGGGGATAATCAGTAAAGAATAAACACATCAGGGTCTTGTATAGGCTGCACTTTTCAGTCACATGAATGATGTGGTCTGCTATAGAAAATTGTTTCTGAAAGTCTTTCTGTTCTTTTCTCACATTTTGACAAGAATGCCCTTTATACACACACACACACACACACACACACACACATATAGATCACTCTCATAAAGATGATAAAGAGACACATGGGTCAGTAGTTAGTGATGTCTTCTCAAAAGCCTCTTTGGGTTACTAATATTGTCCCCAATAGAGGCTGCTAGATGTACAATGGATAGAGTGCTAGGCCTGGAGGCAGGAAGACCTGAATTCGAATCCAGTATCAGAGACTTACTAGCTGTGTGACCCTGGGCAAGTCACTTTACCTCTGTCTGCTTCAGTTCCTTCAACTGTAAAATGAGGATAATAATAGCACCTAATTCAGGTTTGTTGTAAATATCAAATGAGATAATATTTGTAAAATGTTTAGCACAGTCCCTGACACACAGTAAGTGCTTAATAAATATTTTCTTCTTTCCTTCCTTCCTTAGTTATCCATTCTTTTGGTATCTTGCCCTCCCTGAGATATCTTATTAAATAATTCTTCATTGTTTTCAATATCGCATCATCTCCAGCATAGATTTCCTTGATATATACTTGATATGGTCTAGCCCACTCATCCCAACTTCATTTTCTTAAGAGTAATGTCTATTTCTTCACTTAGTACATTGGGAATTGAATATCCAAATGTTGTGACTTCACCGTGACTGATGATAAAAATAGACATTATAGAAATGCTGACCAAATTCTTCCCTTTCATCTTGACCTGTCCTCCTTTCAGTTTAGTTTATGATACTTTTGAAATGATATGGCTTAGTTGGATCTTTCATCAAACTTTCTGCAGACTTGTTTTTGCCTCCACTTATTTTTGCTGTTTTATGGATTGATACCATTCATAATCTTTATTTTCAATGACTTTGTATACTAAATTAATATTGCTATTGACCCCTATGTCTCCCTACTTGGCATGGAGATCAATGTTTTTTTTTGACTGAGGTGATTTCTGGGCCCTTTTGGTCTCCTCTTTGTGGCAACCCCTTTATATTAGTATTCAACTTTTATAGGAAATTCTAATAATCAATATTCTTAGCTTTTTTTCTAGTTTCCAGTTTTCTTATCAATTCGTTTTTAAAATAAGTCAAGTTAAAGTCATTTCATTGTATAGAGTGTCTTTTCATCTTTATCTTTTATTCTAATTTTATATTGATTTGGACTTTTGCTTCAGCCTGTCCATAATCTGATTGCACAGATGACTGGTTCTGAAAATACTTCTATATCTCTGTTTTTTTCCCTTTCTCTTCAAATTTCAATTTTTGTGATGTTGCTTGCTGTTTGCATTCTCTGAACATCCTCCAACTCTCTTCTTGAAGGAAATATTAATATGTATTAGTAGTCTACTAATATTTGGTCTCTTATTAGTTATTAAACTTGAATTATATTTTGCAATGTATTTTTCACAACCCTCACCTTTGTGTATCTTTGATTGAAGCCACTGGGTATCAAAGTGTGCATAGACTTGGTTTGAAGGATCTTGTCAAGTTCTTTGTAGCATCTATCTGCCTTTCCATCTTTTACAACATATATTGACTCATAAGATGCTTTTATTGTCATGGTGATCTTTTTTGCTGATGTGCCAGCACGAGCACTGAAAAATAATATGGCCAAATGTCCCACAAAATTATGTTTCTTAATCTGATAAAAGTCTCATGTTCAATATGTATAAGGAACTATTTCAAATTTACAATAATAGTCATTTTCTGTAATAAAATAGTTATAGCCAAAGAGTCAAAGTATATGAAGAGGCAATTTTCAAAAGAAGAAATTCAAGCTATTAACATCTGTATGAAAAATATTTTCCAAGTCATTAATAATTAGAGAGATTCAAATTAAAGTAACTCTGATGTTCCACCTCACAACCATCAAATTTGCAAAGATAATAAAAAATAAAATTACAAATGTTGGAGGGGCTGTGGGAAAACAAGCACATCGGAAAATAATTTGGAAACATTCTTAAAAAGATAACTAAATACATATCCTTTGACCTCATAATAACATTACCTGTATATACCACCTCTTCTCCCCCCCCCCCACATCCAGGAGATCAAAGAAAGAGGAAAAGGAAATGTATATACACATACACACAAATATTTATAGCATCTCTTTTCATAGTAACAAAGAAGAAAAGGAAATCAAAGGGAGCCCACTCATTAGGAAATGGCTAAACAAATTATGATATATGAGTGTAATAGAATATTATTGTACCATAAGAAATGACAAAATGGACAATTTTTAAAAAAATTGTATGAACTGATGAAGAGTGAAGTGAATAAGACCAGGAGAAGCATTTATATAATGGAAACAACAAAATAAATACAAGCCACTTGGAAAAACTTGAGAACACTGATCAAAGCAATTGACAAACTATGATTCAAGAGGATCAAAGATGAATCATGGCACCACCTGCTGAGATGATGGACTCAAGATGCAGAATGTGATGTAAATTTTGGACATGGTCAGTGAGAGAATTTGCTTCACTTGACTGCGTATATTTTTGCCAGGGGTTTTGTTATTGGTCTTTAATTGGGGAGAAAGGAGGATGGAAAAGTTGGAGAGACAGAAATTAAATACTTGTTAATTAATAAATTTTTAAAATAAAAAAATATGGGTTTTTTGCCTTTATATAGACAAAGAAACTAATTCCACAAATTCTTTTGTTTACCTCTCCCCAGAGAACAAGTAATCCATCTTTTCATTTTAGTTTCAATGTACTTTTGTTTTCTGGTTTCATTTACGATGAGAATGTCATGTCAGTATTGGTGTGGTTCAGTTTTTCCAATAGTACTGCATTGGTTACTAGGTAAAAATCTTACATTTAGAAAATCAACCATCATATAATATTTTCAGATAATCTAAAAATGTAGTAGCCTTTGACCCTGATTTCAAATTTTACTAGCTATATGACCCTGGGCAAGTCACTTAACCCTGTCTGCCTTAGTTTCCTCATCTGTAAAATGAGCTGGAGTAGGAAATGGCAAACCACTCCAGTATCTTTGCCAAGAAAACCCCAAATAGAGTCATGAAGAATCAGACATGACTGAAAAATGACTCAGCAATAACAGAGGACTGTGTGCCATGTTTCTTTTTTTTCCCATGGGTTGCCATAGCCAAAAAAGAGTTATCACTTAGTCATCAACATACTGATGATGAGCCTGTCCATCCTTAGCTAATAGACTCATTCACTGAGAACCCCACAAAAGGAGAGGCCTTTCCCACATGGTAGAACTTGCCAGAACTTATGTAGTTATCCCTTCCACATTGTGACTTTCACTATCTTGGTTTCAATATATCACAGGTCAGCATAAAAAATTAAATGGGAATTTTGGGGGAGTTTTGCAGAAGCTGCAGATGACATACAAAGGCCAGCAGATGACACAGAAAAAGTTTAGAAACTCAAAAATGCATAAAATAGGTGTATAGTATTATATAATATCAACCCAAATTTTATAATAAAGTAGTGTACATTGTACAGATGAGGAAATTGAGGCTGGAGGAAGTTAAGTTCTTTGCCCAGGGTCATATAGCTAGTAAATGTTTGTGTTGGGATTTGAACTCAGGTCTTGTGGACTCTAAATCCAACATTCTATCTACTGCACCACCTAGCTGCCAAAGCAGTTGATGACCTTCAATAGTACATACAGGTGGTTTTCTCACTGGGAATTCCCTTCATCAGTGAAATTGCAGGTCTGAACCAAAAATAACTCCAAACAGCAAGAAAAGGAATGTTAAAATTATTTTAGGTTCTATGCTGAGTAAGGAGAGATGGGGACAAAAAAAAGAAAAGCACAAATTGGAAAAATTTCTTGGCTGAACATCATAAGAGAGAGGATATTTTCTTAAAATTGACATAAGAGCCCAATATCTGTCAACTTAAAGCTGTCAGCCAGAGTGCAAGTTGTCATGGACAGGAGGCAGAAACACGCCAGAGGACAGTGTTCTTTTTGTGATGAACCAGTCTTTCAGAGATTGCCAGCATGTCAACTACTCCCAGGAAGGAAATCAGAGAGATTAACTGTTTTTCCCAAGATCACAGTTTTTGAGTAACAGAGTTAGAATTCAAGCCCAGTTACTCTGATACTAAATCCATCCTTCTTCCACTGTATCACACTGCTTCAAAAGAGAAGTTCTGTTTTACTGATAGAGTATCCCAATGTCACATTCAGGTTCCATGTGCTTGGAACCTATTCAAACCACCTGTTCAAAGCCAAAAGGCCCAAAAGTCCCATTTTTTCTATGATTTTCTTTTTGCCCTGATTGGCTAGGCTTAATCATATGACATCATAGTAATACAAAACGATATATACTTAAAATAGGATGTTTTAAGGTAAATAACATGGAATATGAAATGAGTCATAAACATTCCTTTAAAAAATTTGTAGGAGTCCTTTGTTTTATCACTTTAATTCCCACCATAATCCTTGCCTCATTCATCAAAATCATAGAGCCATTCCTTATAACAAAGAATTTTTTAAAAAAGGAAAAAAACTGTTTAGCAAAATCAACCAACACATAAATGAAGTCTGGCTCTATATCCATATCCATATCCATATCCATATCCATATCCATATCCATATCCATATCCATATCCATATCCATATCCATCTATCTATCTATCTATCTATCTATCTATATCTATCTATCTATCTATCTATCTATCTATCTATCTATCTAGTGTTCCACATCCACAGTCTTCTCCCTCTCCCTGCCCCCAACCCAAGACTAAAGTGGAGGGAGAGTTGACAAGTGACTTTTGGTTCTCAGTTGATTGTACACTCAATGCAGTCTCTGAGGCTGAGATACAACAAAGTATGGTTCAATTCTCTTGCTTGTGCTGATCTTGGCCTAATAATTAACACCATCAAATAAACAAACAAATAAATAAATAAATAAATAAATGGATAAATAAATAGATGAATAAATAAATAAATAAAAGATTGATAAATAAATAAATAAAACACCAAGAAAACAAAGTTTATCCACCAGTCAGCCACCACATCACCCATGCATGGAACCATCAGTTACAGGAAATGGAGAAACTTTGAATGCTATGGATAAATTCACTTACCTTGGCAGTACACTTTCCAGGGATGTTACGCATAGATGATGAGATTGAGGCATGGATTGCCACAGCTAGCTCACGTTTGGGAGGCTCTGAAGGAAAGTATAGAAGAGAAGAGGAGACTGCTTACCAAGCTATTGTGCTGACCTCATTGTTGTCCTGTTTTGGATCAAGACTGATGATTATAGTTACACAGCATTCAGTTTTGATTTTTAAAGTTATTGTTCTTTCCATTTTCATTGTATTCATTATGTATGTTGTTTATCTGGAAGTGGGTATCATGCTTCATCATGAGTCCTTTGGAATTGTGGTTGGTCATTGTGTCAATCAGTGTTCCTAAGTCTTTCAAAGTCAATTATGTTTTCAATATGCTTGTTATTACTGGTTCTGCTCACTTCACTTTGCATCTGTTTATACAAGTCTTCCTAAGTTTCTCTTAAATAATTCTTGGCCTGAGCTTCTGTCCCCTTATGTCCTTCTGCTACTTTCACAGGTCAGATTGGGGGCTGATCTGGAATGAGGTCTGTTTGCTAGTTTGAACTACCCTGCTCTGAGCACTGAAAGTTCCTGACCCAGCTTTGGGCCAGTTTGTCCTTGGTTGGTAGTTTTGATAAGCACCTGCTGGACTTGGTTACTATTAATTAACCCACTGAGAGTCTCTGTTGGTTCAAAGCAACTGAATTGCTGGCTCCCTTTTGGTCTGGGACTCCTGCCTTGGTTATTCATTCCATTGAAGGCTTACATGCTAGGCAAAAGGTTAGAATGAAGTTCTGCTATGCTTCTAGGATTGGAGCCATACAGCCACTATTTACTTCTGAAACTTATTCCTTATTTAGTATACAGCTAGGGCCCATGTTTGTGACCACCCTTTTCTATCTTGGATCTGTGACTCAGAACTGGGTGGTGGGCAACACAGCTCCCAGATGATACCTGTTCTTGTACTCATCACTTGCTCAGGAGTCCTCAGGCTCCTCTTTCTGCCCCAGTGCTTCCTACTCTGGTGTCCCATCTCAGCCCTTTTTTAGTCCTTGGGTACTGGAATGTTCCCTACCATCGTCATGTATGTCTTTCTGGCCAGACTCCATTCCCAGTATCCATAGACCTCTCTGTCTCCCTAAGCTACCCTAGGCTAGAAAAATGACTCACTGTGACTTATTCTGGGTTTTCCCAATTAGAATTCAGCCTGGTGCATTTTCTAGATCTTTTCAATGAGCTATGCTGGGCAAACCGGGCTAATATGTCCCTTCTCTTTCTGCCATCTTGTCTCTATCTCACTCTCCACCCACGTACCAAAATTTCCATTTATCTCTTGCTCTATATCAGCTTTGGATTACTCATGCCATCCGTCTCTTTTGTTCTTACTCACAAGCTGCTGAATGTAGCTAGAAGCAACCATGTTGACTAGGTACATTACATATTCATGTTATTTAATGTCATACTGGCCCCCACGACAGCAAGGCAGCCCTTTTATTCCTCCCCATTGATAACCCATGTCTCTCTCAACAGAAGGTGTTCTAAACTTTCTCCTCCCTCCTTAAGGCTCCCATGCTTTCTCTTCTCTCCCCTTTGACAACTTACTTCTTAGGTTACTGACAAAATTAAATCTATTCAATGTGAGCTTCCTTTTGTCTCATTCTCCTTATCTCAAAACCCCTTGATATCATCCCGTTTTTTCTTTCTTTCCTCTGTCTCTGGCAAAGAGCTGCCATTCTCCCTGTCAAGGCCAACTTTTCTACATGTATGCTTGATCTCATTCTCTCCTGTCTGCTCCAGCAGAATACATTCTCAAAAATCATTCTCTCATATTCTATTTCTGTTGTTTCTTTCCCTACTGCCTTCAGACATGCCCAAATCTCCCCTAAACAAAATCCTAAAAACAAACCAAAAAAAAAAAACCCCAAACCCTTTCCTATCATCTTCTGTCACTTCTGGAGCTGTCGTCCTATATCTCTATTCCCTTTCTTGGTGAAATTTCTTGAAAAAGGCACATAGTAAGCACTTAATAAATGTGTGCTCTTTCTCTTCTACCCTTTGCCCTCATTCATGATCTGTTTGCAATATAGCTTCCAACCTTATCACTCAACTAAAATCACTTTCTCCAAAGTTGCTAGTGATCTCCCACACTCTGAGATCCAGCCAACTGACCTTCATTCTCTTCCTTTCCCATGGCAATCTCTCTCCTGTTTTGGCACTGGACATGCTACGTAGTTTGACTACAATCCCTCCTTACTTTGGCCTCTCTTCCTTAAAATGAGGCTCAAACACATTTTTCTGCATGAAGCTTTTCCTGATCTCTCTAATAGCTAGTTCTCTCTCTACCAAGCAACCTTGTATTTAACTACCTTGTATATATTGGTAACCATATGTCACTACATTAAGCTCTTATCAGATGAAAAAAAAGATTTAAAAATGGCTCAAGTTTGTAGAATTTTATCCTTGGAGGTGTGGTTACAAAATGACTTATTATCAAGCCCTCATTTAGAGATCAAAAATTCTCTAACAATGGGCTGGATGGTTGGGGGCTAAGGCAGTGGTGGTAGAATCACAATTGAGATCTCAGCCCTGCACTAGGAAAGGTCTAGTGTGAACTACTGTGTGGTTTCTGGAGTTATCTCAAACACTCTTCAGGAGGCCGAAGACAGGGTTAACCACCGGTGTTTATGGGGAAAAAAAGACAAAATCTATGAGATATAGTCTTTAGCAGAACTGTTAAAAGGACACAATTAAAAATAGATGTCTGTAGTGCCCAGCCCTTGCTGAAGTAAGGGTTGGGGAGGGGAGGAGCAAGGATCACCATTTCCTCCTTTTTTTCTCAGCATTCCAACTACTAAAACAAGCTTCCACAATTAAAACAAAACAACAACAATAACAAAATAACCATAGTCATATACTTCTCCATTTGTCTTTTCAGAAGTCATGTCTCATGGGGCAGCTAGGTGGCACAGTGGACAGAGCACTGGCCCTGGATTCAGGAGGACCTGAGTTCAAATCCAGCCTCAGACACATAACACTTACTAGCTGTGTGACCCTGGGCAAGTCACTTAACCCCATTGCCTAGCAGTCATCTCTCATGGTCTAACATGGAGAGTTGGGATTAGAAGGGGGACTGAAGCTGATCAACCTCCCTTGTAGCCTTGTTGCTCCATGTGTTGAAGGAAGCCCCACTACCTCTCTCTTTCCTCTTTGTCCTCTCTCCAGAGAGCCTCAAAATACTTTCTCTACAAGGGAAAAACCCTGCTCTTCAATCTCAATCTCTCATTAGCTTCCACTCTTCCCAAACCTGGAAGAAATATACTTTCAGATTCTTTGTGGCCATCCTAAGCCGGAAGAGAAAGCTGTTGGATAATTATATTTATTCACTTTGTATTATGCTGTGTGTATTTATTGAAGAACTTGCCATCTGTTCCAATTGAATGTAAATTCCTTGAGAGCAGAGATTGTTTCATTCTTTGTACTTGCATCTTCAGAATGCCTGGCACAAAGTAGTTGCTTCATTTGTATTTGTTGATTGATTATTGAATGATGGACATCAACTTTGTTTCCAGTTCTTTGTGACTACAAAAAGTGAAGCAGTAAGCATTCATTCTTAGCACCTACTTTTCAGAACCATCTCTTCCCACACTCCAGGCCTGAGAGTATTCAAGTTCACGTGTCCCAGCAGCCCATGCTACCTTCTGTGCATAGTGATTCAAGCTAGGCAGCAGAGTGTACCAACTTGAACATCACGCAAACACAAAAGCCTCAAGGACTGGTGGATGGTGCTGGTGTTTCAGTGGCTGAAATGAATTGCATCTTGGCATTAGAACTGTGAAACTTTGAAGCTTGTAAGCACGTTTTTTCAAGATGGGATCTACAGCTGGATGAAACCTGGAGTCTATAATACCACTGCCTTAATGTCCAAAAGTAGCTGCTGTCATGATCCAAGAAAATCCTATTATTATTAGCAACAGGACTTAAATAAAGCAAGGCAGACTCTTAACTAAGTGTCCATCTTGCTTATCGCTTTCACTTCTTTTTCTCCTTGTTTTCTTCCATTTCTCTCCAGCCTCAGTTTAGCTTTTCTTGAAGCTTGTCTGGTAACCCCTTTATGAATTTGCTCCCAGTCTCCCGCTAGGTACTCTGCAAATACTCCCAGCCAACTGGAGTCTCTACAGGGGCTGGGTGGGTTCATAACCTACTGAGCTTGTGCCTGAGTTTGTGAGGGACTTAGTTATCAAAGAGAATATGTCCTCTGCATGTTGAGAAGGACCTTAGCACAGCTGAGTTATGATAACTCCCTTAGGGACCATTGTCCAGGCTCTGAGTCTAATTGTATCCATTTATTCATACATGCCTAATTAAACTTATGTGGGGGGCTCCCATCATTTGCTAATGCTGTAGATTTTCAGTGAGACTTTTAAATGTAGCTCTTGTATAAAGACATTCATTGCTACTCTAAACTCCATCATCATTATCAACTCCCTCTCTCCTCTTTTCCTACTCAACTCAACCCCACTGCCAACATATACAGCAGATAATCTACCATCCTACTTTTCTGGGAAAGTTGAAGCTATCTGCCTTGATATCTCTTAGCCCTACCTCCTTATGTCTGGAGGAAAAACCCCACAGATCTGCCTTTTCACCTAATGTATGTTTTCAATGTATGACTTGAAGTGGGAACTGTACTATCTACTGTACTATCATTCTTCTGCCAGCTTACAGGAGAAGTGCCAGTGGCTAAGAACACTTCTTAGTATCCAGATAGTTTAAAATATTTGAGAGTCTCCCTGCAAAGACACACATGGGGATTATATGAGCATAATAATACTCTTTACACAAAGATAGATCTAAATAATTGGGAAAATATTAGTTGCTCCTGGGGAGGCTGAGCCAATATAATAAAAATAACAATACCATCTACATCAATTAGCTTATTCAGTGCATATGAATTAAACTACCAAAGAGCTAGAAAAAAAAATTCATCTGAAGGAGTAAAAGTTTAAGAACATCAAGGGAGGGGGCAGCTAGGTGGCACAGTGGATAGAGCACCAGCCCTGAAGTCAGGAGGACCTAAGTTCAAATCCCGCCTCAGACCAAACACTTGACACTTACTAGCTGTGTGACCCTGGGCAAGTCACTTAACCCCAATTGCCTAAAAGCAAAAAAAAAAAAAAAGAACATCAAGGGAATCAATGGGGAAAAGTGGAAAAGAAGAGCATCTAGCAGTACTAGATTTTAAACTTCATTACAAAGCCGTAGTCATCAAAACAATTTGGTAGTGGGAACAAATAGAGAGATTGGTCAGGGGAACAGTTTAGATATATAATATAAAGAAGAAAATGAGCAAAATGATCTAGTGTCTAATAAAGCCAAAGATGCCAGCTATTGGAACAAAAACTCACTCTTGTACTGGAAAACAGTCTGTTAAACTAGGTATAGACCAATATCTTATACTGCATTCCAAGAAATACTCCACATAAATAATGTGATTTAGATACAAGAGTCAACATTATAAACAAATTAGAGGAGCATGGAAGAAAATATCTGTTGAATCTATAGATAGGGGAAGAGTTCATAACTACACAAGTGATTGAGAGGTTCATAGGAGGTAAAATGGACAATTTTTAAATTTTTTAAAGTTTTTGCACAAACAAAACCAATGCATCTGAAATTAGAAGAGAAGGAAAACATTTTAAAAAAAGAGAAGAGAAGCAAGGAATT
Source organism: Phascolarctos cinereus (assembly GCF_003287225.1). Taxonomy (NCBI): domain Eukaryota; kingdom Metazoa; phylum Chordata; class Mammalia; order Diprotodontia; family Phascolarctidae; genus Phascolarctos; species Phascolarctos cinereus. The sequence goes on from NW_027555625.1 coordinate 252,735,014, forward strand.
CGGAGAAAGTTTTTTTGCAGCAAATTTTTTTTGATAAAGATATTATTTCTAAGATGTATGGGGATTGAATTCAAATTTATGAGAATAAGAACCACTTCTCAACTGATAAATGGTCAAAGGATATAAATAGGTAGCTTTCATAGCAAGAAATCTAATCTATTACTAGCCATATGAAAAAATGCTCTAAATCACTATTAATTAGAGAAATCCAAATCTTCACCAATGGGCTTTGAGACAGGAGTTTTATCTGTCTGTCTGTCTGTCTATCTATCTATCCATCTAATGTCAGAATTTGTTTTCCTTGACCATACATGTTTATAATAGGTTTTGCTTTTCTTTCTCTCTCAATGTAGGGGGAGAAGGAGGTGGGAAAGACAGAATTCAGAACTGAAAATAAAATAAAATTGAACTTTAAAAATAAAGGAAAAAAACTCTTAAAAAAGAAAAGAAAAAAAGAAAAAAATCCTTCTCAACATCATCACTCTTAAAAAAGAAAAGAAAAAAATCCTTCTCAACATCATCACTCTCTCCATTACTCTGGTTAGAGTAAAAGAGGGATCCTTGCTAATGCCTCTTCCTGTATCCTTTATCTCATTTTCTCTCTCTTTCTTTCTCTCTCTCTCTCTCTCTCTCTCTCTCTCTCTCTCTCTCTCTTTGGTTCCATTAGTTATCCTCTCTCTCACACATCTTCAGTCTTTCCCTCTCCACTGTCTACTTCCTGTCTATAAATATACATTTTTTGGACTAGATCAGGTATTTCATTGGTATATGAGATTCCCAGGGAGGAAATTCCTTATACCAATGCGAAAATCATCAACTGTGCTGCAACTTATAACCTTTTCATGCATTTATTTATTATTCTAAACTTAATAAACACCAAGTAAAATGGATATTTCCATATGCATAGTAGAACAGAAAAACACAATTGTACATGAAATTACAGGTCTCTGTTATGTACAGCTTACTATTCTTTTAAAATATTGTAGTAAGTTCAACCTGTGGCTTTCAAAGCTGTCTTGCTTTTTACGCTTCTTTCTGGCCTTCTTTCTGTTTTCTTCTCTGCATTTTTAAAAAAACTTCAAGGAACATCTTTTCTTTTCTTTCTTTCTTTTTTTTGACATGCTGTTCCTGTTCTCCTCCACTCTCCAAATGCCCCTCATCTTTTAAAAAGCCCTTGGTAATGAAAATGTACAGCTGAACAAGACATTTCTACATTGTTTGTGCCTAAAAATATGCACTTTGTTCTTAAGTCCATCACCTCTCAATTAAGACATTTATGGAATGTTTTATCATTAATCATCTAGAATTGTATACTTTATGACTAGGGCTTTGAGAAGGTAAATTGCGCAGGATCATATAGCCAGCATGTATCAGAAGAGGGATTTAAACCCAGATCTTCCTGACCCCGAGGCCAGCTCTCTACCCATTACTCCATTCTGCCTCTCCTAGACATGCTCAGGTTTCCTTGATCAAAATAGAAGGCTTTCCTTTGACCCTTCTACTCCATCTGACCATTGTGCTATTTCTTTCCTCCACTTCACCATATAATTTCTTGAAAAAGTTGTTAATATACAATGCTATTTCCCTCCTCTCTCTTCGATGTCTTTCAGTCTGGCTTCTGACCTCATTACCCCACTGAGGCTATTCACTGAAAGATTATTGATGTCCCTCCCCCCACTCAATTGCCAAATCCAAAGGCCCCTTTTTGTCCTCGTCCTTTTTGACCTCTCTGCAGAGTTTGACACAGCTGAGCACTCCTTTTTCTTTGGATGCTGTACTTTCCTGGTTCTTACCCTTCCTCTTTAGCTATTCCTTCTGTCTCCTTTTCTGACTTCTAATTTTTTTCATGACCACTTAAGATGGCTATTCCTAAAGGGTCTCTTTTTGACCATTTTATCTTCTCTCTCTGCATTCTTTTCTTTGGCAATCTCATTCACTCTCATTGCTTCAACCACCACTTCCATAGAGATGACTCCAAGATCATTATCTCCAGCTCTGGTCTCTCTTCTAAATTCCAGACGTGCGTCTCCAACTACCTACTCGTCATCTCTACCTAGACATCCCACTAGAAATTGTCATGGAAAAAGACTGATTGCTTACAATTTAGGGCACTTGTAAGTGAAAAAAACCCTTTGTTTTATTCATAGACACAAACCATGGCATGAAAAATTATTACTTAACCCAATGAGAGAAGTCTCTATGGAGCAAGTAAGCTTCTAAATACGATCCATTTTCCAGAGGCATGTGTGGTATATAGAAAGCACATATAATGATACTGGGTCCACAAATGGTCAGCCAATGATCTGGGGCCAATGTGCTACATTCTAAGGAAGGGGAATAATACTTCCTAGTATGGTAGTGTGTCATTGGTCTTGAGGTCTAAAACAGATCAGATTTTGTCTTCTGCTCTTATACAAAAACCAATATAGAGGAAGATGAAAACATAGGAGGTGGACATGACTTTCTATTTATGATGAACTGGAGACTAATTCTAAAATAATTATTGATAAAAGAGGAAAAATACTATTGATAAAAGAGAAAAAATATGAGAACCTACCCTGCTATCACACACCTCAAACTCTTCCCCTTTTTATGACTACTATTTCCATTCACATCACCTCTCACATTCATACCTTTGAGAGTATCTTTTACTATTTTCTCTGATTCCTTTCTTGTAATGGTCCAAAAGATCTAGTCAGTGGACCTCTCTAACATCCATAAGGCTCACTTACAGAAGATTACCTCTGCCTTGGACACACCTATTCTTCCTGCAAAATACCCCTACCCTGTCACTGTCTGGAAATTTTCATACCCCAATTGATGGACTCCCTCTTTGGTCTAGCAGTCAGGGGAGGAGAACCTGTGGCTTTGAGGCCACATGTGGCCCTTTAGGTTCCCAAGTGTGGCCCTTTGTGTCCAAGTTTTATAGAGCAAATCTTTGTATTAAGGGGATTTGTTCTGTGAAGTTTGGATTCAGTCAAAGGGCCATACTTGAGGACCTAGAGGGCCATATGTGGCCTCAAGGCTGCAGGTTCTCCACCTAGTTGGTTAGCTTTTGGACACCTGTGACATGAAAAAACAATCAGCACCACCTGAGAAGGAGCCCAGCCCTTCTCTATAAAACCTTCAGCTACTTAAGGGAGCCGCTCTTCTGAGTAGGCAGTTAGGACCCTGGCATTTGGCAGGCTGCCTAGGAGGAGATGATGGGGAGCCCTGCCAAGCTGGGTATACGGAATCTGAAGGAAACTTTCAATGACTATTGCTGAATTCTCTTCCTTCTCCTGCTTGGAGTCTGAAGACCAGTGCATCAGAGGCTCACTGACTGAGCTGATCAGGACCATAGATTCATCACTGAAAGAGACCTTAAAGGCCATCTGGTCCAACCTCTTCATTTTGCAGATGAAGAAATGAGGTATGTAGAGGTTAGTGACTTGCCCAATGGGAATCACACAAGTAGCAAATGTGAGGCAGGATTTAAGCTCAAGTCTTCTGACTCCAAATTCAGTGCTCTTTCCACTGTACCATCTTTATCCCTGTTCCTCTTTGCTCCTACCACCTGTGTGTTTTGTTTTAGGCCCTGAGGCTCTCCTCATGTGAATTAAAATGTCCTTTAATGCAAATGTCTATTACAGTAATAATCTTTTCTCAATCCTCACCCTTCTTGACTTCTCATTCCTCACAGTCCTCCTCAGCTCAGTAGCAGGACTGCCTTGTCCATGCAGTTTCCCAGGCAATATGAATCTGGTCCCTAGCATTTTCCCATCCTCTTTTATAGTTTTTCCTTTTGCAAAATGAGGATTTAAAAAACCCAGCTCCTATGCATGCCTTCAGAAAGCTACCATTCCTTACCTCAGGTCACTCAAGCCTAACAGGAAGATAAGACAGAAAAGACAGATCCAAGCATCTGCTACACAAAAGTAAAAAATTAATTGCAGAAAATGAAATAACCAAAGTGCTTCTTAAGAGAGCAAAGCAACAAAAGACTACATCAGAGCTTCAGACAATGGTCCTCACAGCTTGTCATGGGAGAGGCTATTGTTGAGTAACCTCGATGGACTGAAGCCACACAAAGGACTTCTCAATGAACCTGCTCAGGGAGCTGCCTATCTAACTTTCTTTTGAGTTAGAAAGCTTCAATACTCTAGAATGAGTTATTACTTTGAGCTATTTCCACCTAGTTTATAGCTTGTTTTTTAAAAAAGCCAGTGGTTCCAATTTAAGATGAATAATCCCACTATTTAAGGAAACATTCTTATGTGTAGACTTTATTATTCCATTTCCCTATATTTACTTTAAATAGTAAATATCAGTATACTCCATTCACTGGAATGAAATTTCTCAAATGATTAACAAAACTCAAGCATCTCCAAATGCCAGGGACACTTAATTCTAGCATCTCTGGCCTTCTGGAATTAATCCTACAGTGCTTCTAGGATCACTCAAACTCCAATCAACTCCAGGATAAAATATCTTCCTTTAAACATTTTTATTTTGTGTAAATTTAAAAGGCATGCAATTATTAGCACAGTAGTAAACACACACACACATATACATACATATTTTAAAAATAAATAAACATACAGATATTAGGGGTCCATGCTCAAAAACTTAGGTGGTATGGTGGATAGGGCACTGGGCTTGGAATCAGGAAGACTCATATTCATGAGCTCAAATTCAACCTTAGACACTTACTAGCTGTATGACCTTGGGTAAGTCACTTAAACCCATTTACCTCAGTTTTCTTATCTGTAAAATGAGCTGGAGAAGGAAATGGCAAACTACTCCAGTATCTGTGCCAAGAATACCCTAAACGGGGTCTTGAAGAGTCAGAAACAACATAAATGACTGAACAACAACAAATAAGATGAAAGAAGTTTGGGGACTACTGTCCTACGATATATCTAAAGCTTTCTGAAAACATTTTCTATTTTTCCCCCTTTTTATGGAGATATTGGGTAGGAGAGAGAGTAATTAGGGGCCAATTTGTCTGCTGTATGTCTTATCCTCATACCTTGGGAAATTCCAGTGCAATTCCTTAGGGTATGCTCTAAAACCAACTGCTTCTGGATTATTCACATAATACTGCCTCCTTTGAAGCCCATCAATCAATAAAAAAGCAATCATTTGTTGTCCTACTATATTCTAGACATCATGCTAGAATACAAAGGTTAAAGTCAAGTTGACAAGCATTTTTTAAGGGCTTGCTATGTGCTAGATGCCGTGCTAAACACTGGGATTATGAAGAAGGGCAAAAATAATCCCTGTGCTCTTGAGTTCACAGTCTAATGGGGAAGAGAAGTAAACAACTATGTATATATAAGATATACACACACATATGTGGTAAATTGAAGGTAATGTCAGAGGGAAGACTAGAATTGAGGGGGACTGGAAAAGGCTTCTTACAGAAGGAGGGATTTTAGCTGAGACTTGAAGGAAGTCAGGGAAACTAGGAGGCAGAGATGAGCAGGGAGAACATTTCAGCGATGGGCAGCAGCCAGTGAAAAAGCTCAGACAAGAAGATGGGGTATTTTGTGTAAGACACAGTAAGAAGGATAGTTTCATTGGAATGCAGAGTACATGAAAGAGGGTAAAGTATAAGAAGAATGGAAGTGACCAGGTTGTGAAGGATTTTAAAATAGAGCATCTTATATTTGATTGTGGAGGTAACAGGAAGCCACTGGAGTTTACTGAATGGGGGTGGTGGTGGTAATTATGTGCAATCTACATTAGCACAGTGATTTTGGCAGTCGAGCATAGGATGGACCTGTTTAGGGAGAGGTGGCAGGAAAGCCAACTCAAAATATGTCACATAAGTTCAGGCATGAAGTGATGTGGGCACAGACCAGGGTGGTGGCATCATCAGAGAAGAGAAGGGGGCATATGTAAGATATGTTACAAAGGCAAAATAGGCAGGACTTAGCATCAGTTTCGATATGGAAAACGAGAGAAAGTGAGGAGCTGATGAACAATCAATCAACCAATAAACATTTGTTAAAGTGCCTACTATGTACCAGGCACTGTCCTAAGTGCTGGGAGTACATAAAGAGACCCAAGATAGTCCCTGCCTTCCAAGATCTTACCATCTAATGATGAAACCTGAGTTGCAAGTCTAGATGACTGGATAATGGCAGTGCCTTCAACAGTAATAGAAAATTTAGCAACAGGGGAAGGTTTAAGGGGGAAGAAAATAATTTAGCTTTGGACATGATGAGTTCAAGAAGTCTGTGAGACATCCATTTTAAGATATCCCATAGGCAAATGAGGGGGCAGCTGGGTGGCATAGTGGGTGGAGCACTGGAACTGGAGTCAAAAAGACCTCAGTTCAAATCTGGCCTCAGATACTTAACTAGCTGTGTTATCCTGGGCAAGTCATTTAACTATGTTTCCCTCAGTTTCCTTATCTGTAAAATCAACTGGAGAAGGGTATGGCAAGCCACTCCAGTATCTTCACCAAGAAAACCCCAAATGGGCTCACAAAGAGTTGGACATGACTGAAACAAATGAACAATAACAATATAGACAACTCAAGACATGAGACTGAAGGTCAGGATAAACTAGAGGTTAGAATTGGATAAATATATCTCATGATCATATGCCTAGAGATGATAATGAAATCTATGGGAGCTCATAAGATCACCAAGCAAGATAATATATTGAGGAAGAAGAGAAGAGGGCCCAGGATAGAAACTTGGGAGATACCCCAGATTAACAAGTATGACCTAGATGAAGATCCAGCAAAGGAAACAGTCTCTTCTCCCAAGGAATTTACATGTAGTAGAGGAAACAATGAGTAGGTAATATCGATGACTGCCCAATCCTGGAAGCTTGTACAAGTGGCTCTCTCTGATGCCAATCCACATGGTTCTTTGTGGAACCTGCTTCTGGAAATTCATGATGACATAGAATGGAGAAGCCTAGCTCTCCTTGTTAGAACACACACACAGTTTGTTCTGCCTGGTGACAACCCACAGAAACGCTTAGGGAGCCTGCTTCTGGAAAAGCAGAATGGAGGACTGTCCTCCATGTCACAGCATTGCACAGGTATTCTGTGACTTTCTTTTTTTAAAAAAACATATAATGGGTTTATTATTTTTTAAATGAATAAAATATTTTTAAAAGTGTATCAGTTTTAATATCGAATATGGTAAATATTAATAGATATAACTGGCATAAACAAAAGCTCTTTTTTATCTTTAATAATTTTCAAGAATGTTAAAGCGTCCTGAGACCAAAAAGTCTGAGAAGCTCTGCCTTAGAGAGCTGTCATGAGAACCAGATGTGATAATGTATGTAAAGTATTTTGCAAAACTTAAATCACTATATAAAGTCATTCTGTGATTTTCTTGTTGGTTAACTCTGTAATGTTGGAAAACTTTTTAATTGGCTATTGAGACAGAACTAGGTGCTCATACATAATGCACCAATACAACAAATCTCTCTTTCCTTCCTTCTCACCATAAGGTATTAGCAGCTTAAGGACAACTTTCTCAGTCCAGAGGGCTGGTGAGAATGGGATCTTTCTTACATCACTGTTTGAGCTGGCCTACTAGTGTATGGTCTCTTAGGCAAGTCTTTGTCTAGAATGGAGTCACTTCCTGTTTTTGTCTTCATTCTTTGGACATGAAGCCATACGAGGTCTCGCTGAACCAAGGAAAGAACCAGTCCTGAGGAGTGACCTGCTTGACCCAGGCCAGCAGGGGATCAACCCAACAGCTAAGACACTTAGTTTTTCCAATGAGGAACCAAATTGTCCATTGGCACCCAGAAGTGAACTTGGTGGTGTGAAGAATGTGGCTAACATCATATACAAAATCGATGCAAGTTAATCTTGAATGGCAAGGTGCTAGCAGCCAGCTGGGCCAAGAAAGGACTCATGGAGAGTTGATTCAACCTGAGTTGAATCATGAATCATGAAAAGGGCTTATAAGAGGCAGAGATGAAGAAAGGGTATTCTAGGCATAGGGAACAGCTAGTGAAGGGACACAGAAATGGGGGATGGAGTGCCCCTTTCTTTGAATCTTCCACTTGATAATTCCAGGACTTTATTTCACCAAGGGCATTTCCTTTGGGCATTCTTTGACCTCCACCCCCCTCCACCATGACCCCTACCCCCACCAAGAGCATTAATTTATACCTTCCTTGTCTAGCACATGGTTCCTGGTTCCAGTATGGGACCATCTGCTCGACCATCAGCTTAAACAAACCATAAAAATCTAGTGTTCTGCTCAGAGAAGAGTTGAATTAATGTATTTTCTCTATAGAGGATGTTAGAAGAAGCACACAGAGTTGAGAGCCTTCCTTTGGGGTCAGGTGAGAGAACCACATCTGTAGGCATTAATTTTGCATGTGGGTGTGCCTGGGTATGCATGTGCATGTCGTGTACGAGTGTAATTTTTACTTCTGAGAAATTGTGCTGAATCATGCATTCAAAATCATTCAATATCAACTCTGGCCTTGACCTTTCCCCTAGATGATGTGGTTTTCTCCCACAGTAACATCAGCAGATACAGGCAATGTATGGTCATGGAAAGATGACTAGATTTAGAATCAGAAGACCTGTGTGTGAACTCTAGGTATTACCATACTTACTAGCTATGTCACAATGGTAAGTGACTTAACCATTTTAGACCTTAGTTTCCCACTCTGTAAAATGAAGAGATTGAACTAGATGACTTTAAGTTTGTTTCCAGTTTGGAATCCTGCAATTCTGACACTGGGCTTAGACTTTTCCCGTAAGGGAAAGAGACATACAGGTTGTCCCAAAAGCCTTAGTGCATTTTCAAACTTCAATAACTCAAACTATCCTGTATTTTGGAGGAAATTAGAATGTGGGATGTGAGGGCAGTATTTATTACAGCTCTCAGTCCCAAGGCTAAGAGATTAGAGACATAACCCTTTTCTTCATCTAGGACAAAAACAGCTGGGAGTGGTGATGGCAGCAACAGTACAAAGGATGGTCTGACCATAGGTTCATGCAATACAGGGAGAGGAGGTGGTTTGGCCTTTGTTCCCATTGAGGTTGGAGGCATAGGATCAAGGAGCCTAGGAAAGGGATGTCATAACCATAGTACTTTGGGGATGGGGCCTCAAAGTCAGGCATAGGAACATGATTGCTATAAGGAAGAAGCTTATCCCCAACCTAGGTCAGTTCCCTGGAGCAAATCCCCACTCACCCTATACTAGTCTTGGCTTGTTTCTTTTTGAACTCTGAAAAACTTAGCCCTTTGGCTGACCTGAATGACCCTGGATTCATGTATTTAACAGTCTGGCTAACCAACTATGTCTAGTAAAATTTGAATTCTTTCTAGTATGTCTGGGCGAGAATTAAGCTTTCCCAATCATGCCTTTCAGTAAATGATTCTCTTAGACATTTAAATGAGTCAAGGGAGTGAGAAAGAGCGACATGGAAAAATATTGACCAGATCTTTTATGCCCATTCACAGATTAGGGATTTGAGAGAGTTAGGGCAGCAACTGTAAATATTGTAAGTCACTGTTAAACCCTGGCAGAATGTTGAGGTAGGGAAATAACCTAAGTGAGGAATATATTGTATGTTATCCTATAGCTCCTGGGGAGTTCTTGGAAAGTAAACTGTAATCATCAAGGGGTCATGCTTATTTTGTGGGGTACTACGGGGAAATGAGCTGGGCTCTGGATTCTGCTTTCCAATCCTACCTCTGATGATTATTTTCACCCAACACAATATATTTGTGTGATACTGGGCAAGTTTCTTACTCTCCTTGGGTCTTGGTTTCCTCATCTGTAAACTAAGGGAATTGGACTAGATGGTCTGGGGATTCTATTCCAGTTCTGCATCTATGAACCTATACTTTTCCTTCTCCAGCATCACCAGAGCCCTCTTGGGGAAAGTTGTTACAATATCTCCCTCATTATGAATTTGAATAACAGCCCAGGAAGCCTCTCCAAAGGTACTAGCCTTATTATCATTTTTGAACTGTCTCCTCTAGGACTACTGTTGAAGGCCTCCTGCAGGTATGATTTTAAATAGTAATGCCCATGACTTGCCTTCCTTACTTAACATTGTATTTTATGTTAATGATCAAGAAAACATCACATGCTTCCTTCCAGCTATAAATCTAAGATCTTACATGGCCACATAGAGTTATCACAGCCTATGCAGATAAATGGTGTCATAGGCTTATTCTTTTGGGGATATAAGAAGGCAAGGGTATTACTTTGATTGCTCTCATAAGCCACAGATAGTTGAGACAAATTAGTTTCCCACCCAGGATCCCTGTTTCTCCAAATACAGGCATAGTCCAACCTGTGAGCTTAAAACGTTAGGTAGTGACACTAACCACACACAGGACTAATCAGGATAAAACCCCAGGGTCCTCATAAGTACAGAAGCTGAAAATCCATAACTCTATCCTGATTTTGAATAGGGTGGTTGGGAATATAGGGACCAGACCACTGGACTTGGAGTCAGCAGAGATAGAGGTTGAAATTCCTCTGCTGACAGTTTAGTTATACACGACCTTGGACAAATCATTTCAAGCCTAAGCCCTCAGTTTTCTTATTTGTAAAATGGAAATAATAAAACCTCTGCTCCTCACCCCCAGAGGCTGTTAGGGCTCAAATGAGATAAATTATGTAAAGTACTTATCATATTTAAAGTGTTACTTAATGTCACAGGGAACTTGGTGCCATCTAGTCCAGCCCCTTCATTTATTGATTCATCAGTTCATTGATCTGTTCTTTTTTCTATTTTGTTGATGTAAGAATTTAGAGGAGTACATTTTTCCCTAAGTACTGCTTTGGCTGCATCACATAAATTTTAGTGTATTGTCTCATTGTGTCATTCTCTTTAATGCAATTATTGATTATTTCTATGATTTGTACTTTGACCCACTTATTCTTTAGGATTAGATTAGTTTACAATTAATTTCCACTGCCCTTTGTTGAGTGTAATTTTTATTGCATTATGATCCAAAAAGAATGCATTTAATATTTCTGCCTTTCTACATTTGATTTTGAGGTTTATGCCCTCTTACTTGGTAAATTTTTATGTAAGTGCCATGTCCTGCTGAGAAAAAGGCATGTTCCTTTATGTTCCCATTCATTTTTCTCCAAAGGTTTGTCATATCTAACTTTTCTAATATTCTATTTACCTCCTTAGTTTCTTTCTTGTTTATTTTTCGCTTGAATTTATCGAGTTCTGAAAAGAGACAGAGTTGAGGTCTCCTTTTAGTATAGTTTTGCTGTCTATTTCTCCCTGCAACTCACTTAAATCCTCCTTTAAGAATTTGGGTGCTATCCCACTTGGCACATATATGTTTAGTATTGATATTGCTTCATTGTCTATGGTACCTTTTAGCAACATGGACTTTCCTTCCTTATCTTGTCTAATTAGGTCTATTTTTGCTTTTACTTTGAGATCAAGATTGCTATCCCCACTTTTTTTTTTCACTTCAGCTTAAGCATAACAGATTCTGCTCCAGCTCCTTACCTTTATTCTGTGTGTGTCTCTCTGCTTCAAGTATGTTTCTTGTAAACAACATATTGTAGGATTCTGGTTTTTGATCCACTCTACTATCTGCTTCCATTTTATGGGAGAGTTCATCCTATTCACTTCACAGTTATGATTACTAACTGCATATTTCCCTCCATCCTATTCTTCCTCCTGTTTGTCCTCTCCTTTTACCCTTTCCTTCCTCAGCAGTGTTTTGCTTCTGTCTACACCTCCTCTGATTCACCTTCCCTTCTGTCAGGCCCTCCACCCCTTTACTTAATCTCCTCCCCTTCTACTTCCCTGATGGGGAAGATAGATTTCCATACTCAACTGATTGTGTATATTATTCCATCTTTGAGTCAATACTAACGAGAGTAAGGTTCAAGCGACTCCCATTGCCTATATTCCCATCTTCCTCTGCACTGTAATAGGTCTTTTGTGCCTCTTCATGTGAAATAATTTACCTGATTCTACCTCTCCCTTCCTTCTGTACCCAGCGTATTCCTCTTTTTCATCCCTTAATTTTTTTATGTCATTCCCTCAAGTTCACCTTATACCCACACCCCCGTCTATATATGTGTGTGTGTATGTGTGTGTGTGGTGTGTGTGTGTGTGTGTATGTTCCTTCTAGCTGTACTATTAGTGGCACAATTTTTAAGAATTATGAGCATTCAGCTCCATTGAATCCCTTACGTTTTCCTTTACCTTTTAACTGTTCGTGCTTCTCTTGGGTCTTGACATTGGAGATCAAATTTTTGGTTTAATTCTGGTGTTCTGATGAATGCTTTAAATCCTTCTATTTCATTGAATAGCCATTTTTTCCCTTGATGTAGTTTGCTTAATTTTACTGGGTAAGTGATTCTTGGTTGTAGTCCTCATTCTTTTGCCTTCTGGAATATCATGTTCCATGACCTCCAGTCTACTAATGCTGCAGCTGCTAAGTCCTGTGTAATCCTGATTGTGACTCCTTAATATTTGAATTGTTTCTTTCTGGCCCCTTGCAGTATTTTTTAGTTGACCTGATAGTTCTGTAATTTGGCTATGATCCTCCTTGGAATTTTTATTTTGGGATCTCTTTCCTGAGGTGATCAGTGGATTCTTTCAATGTCTATTTTGCCCTCTGGTTCCAGGATATTAGGGCAGTTTTCCTTGATAATTTCTTGAAAAATGCTGTCCAGGTCCTCCTTTTGATTATGACTTTCAAATAATCCAATAATTCTGACATTATCTCTCCTGGATCTATTTTCCAGGACAGTTAGTTTTCCCATGAGGTATTTTACATTTTCTTCTATTTTTTAATTCTTTTGAATTTGTTTGATTGATTCTTAATGTCTCATAAAGTCATTAGCTTCCACTTGCCCAATTCTAACTTTTAAGGAGTTTTTTTCCTCAATTAGCTTTTGTACTTTCTTTTCCATTTGGCCAATTCTACTTTTTAAGCAATTGTTTTCTTTTCCCAAGCTATTGACTCTTTTTTTTTTCATAATTCTCTTGTGTCACTCATTTCTTTCCCCAATTTTTCTTCTACTTCTATTATATGATTTTAAAGTTCCTTTACGAGCTCTTCCATGAGTTCTTTCTGGGCTTGAGACCACTTCCTGTTTTTCTTTGGGATTTTGCCCATAGGTGTTCTGACATTGTTGCCCTCTTTTCAGTTTGTGTCTTTATCTTCCTTGTCACCATAATAACTTTCTATGGTCAGATTCTTTGTTTGTTTGTTTTTTGCTCATCTTTTTTGGTCTTTTTCCTTTCTTTTAAATTTGAGTTCTGCTCCCAGGGTGGAAAGAGCACTGTCTCAGGCTTCTTATGCCAGGGGCTGCAGGCTCTGGTGGTTTACTTGGTGCAGCACTGATGTTGCTCTGAGGCCCTGGGGGAGCCTTGTGTCTGGTGCTACACTGAGGGAATGGGGTGTGGGGTGGCTGGTGCTGCTGGAGGCTGTTGGGGTTTGGCAGCATCACCTGGTGGTGATGTCTGAAGTGTGCTGAGGCCAGTTGGGTGTTTCTGCATTTCCCTGATACGCTGAAGCACTAGAAGTCTGGCCACTGGTGGCTGCCTGTTTGCCCCAGGCTATGCTGAAGCAGGTGGATGTCTGGCTTCTGGAGGTTGCCTGTTTGTCCAGAGCTATGCTAAAGTATGTGGTGGTTTTCAGAACTGGAGTCTGCCCATTCTCCTGGTTATGCTGAAGCACATGTGGGGTCCTGGTGTTAGCGTCTGCTGCTCCACTGCACTGGGGCTCAGGATCTGCCTCTGGTTTGCTGAGATGTGACTTGCTGGGATGCTTTCTGTCCTGGACTGAACTCCCCTTTTATCCAAGTGAGACAGACCTTTCCTTCAGATCTTTCATGTTTCTTGGGTTCAAAGATTGTTTCACTCCATCTTTTTTGCTGGTTCTGCTGTTCCAGGATTTGGTTTGGGGTGCTATTTTATGGTTGGTTGGCTGTGAATATGGGAGAGTTATGGCAATTTACTGCTTACTCTGCCATCTTGACTCCCAGAAATCCAGGATCCAAGCTTTTCTGCTGAAACGCATTGCCTCTTTATAAATGTCAGTCATATTTTTAGTCAGTCAATGAGCATTCGTTAAGTACCTACTATGTGCCAGATAGTGTCCTATGCACCAGGGATACATAGAAAAGCAAAAGATAGTCCCTGCTGTCAAGGATCTCACAGTTTTATGGGGAGACAATGTGCAAATGGCTATTTACAAACAAGCTATATACAGGATAAATTAGAAATAATCAACAGAGGAGAAGGAAGGCATCAGAAATAAGGGTGATCCAGAAAGACTTTCTGTAGAAGATGGGTTTTTTGCTGGGACTTGAAGGAAGCCAGGGAAACCAGGGATTGTGGGTGAGAATCCTAGGCATGGGAGACAGCCAGAGAAAATGCTACCAGGAGATGGAGTATCCTTTTTGAAGAACACCAAGGAGGCCAGGGGTCACCGAATCACCAAGTATACAGAGCAGAATAAGGAGTAAGAAGACTGAATAGGTTATTATAAAACTTAGTTCTCCAGACAGAAAATTTTCTGTTTTATCCTGGTGGTGATAGGGAGCCACTGGAGTTTAATGAATAAGGTAATTGCCATTATCCATGTGGAACAGCTGATCCAGTCTGACTTTCCTAGAACAGAGTGAGCTGAATCACCAATGTCGACTGACACCCTTTCACTCCCTTACAGAGCCCTCCTTTCAACCAATGACCCTGGAAAGGGATGGGTAGCAGATGTGAAGGCCACTGAAGCACCTGTACCATTTAGTGCCATTATATTATCCAAGACATGGGGGGACACTCTTGCCCCCTACATCAGCCCAGGAAGGGGCTGTTCCCTTTGAAATCATGGGCATCTCTCTATCACCTAAATGAAAGACTCTTAATATTTTTTTGATTCATGGATCCTTTTGACAATCTGGTGAAGCCTGTGGACCCTTTCTCAGAATAATTGCTTTAAATGTATAAAATAAAACACACAAGATTACAAAGGAATCCAATTCTATTGAAATAAAAATGTAATTTCCTTTCCCACCCAAGTTCCTGGATCCCCTGAAATATGGTCCATGGATTCTAAGTTAAGCATCCCTGGTCTGTATGAATACATTTCCCCTTCATTGCTGCTCTTTTTGCTGCCATAGAAAACATGACTCCTGGCAGGACTGTTATATGCCTTGTTGTACTTGAGCAGGGATTCTCCTTCTGTTATGCCTGCTGGGCCCCTGTTCCCACACCTCCTCTCAGGAAGTGCTCCCCCCAAAGCTGCATCAGACAAAGCCTTGTGGCTTCTGCCCACTGTAGTCCATCTGGCGTGATGGCTGATGGGCCCCATGCCCAAAACTGTTTGTCCTACTGTCTGCCTGAAATCCCATAATTTCTTTGGGTCTTAAAACTGTCTCTACTAAAATTCAAATACTTCTAGAAGGGTCAACTTCCTAAACATGATTGGCCTTGGTTATATAAGAAGATAGCAAGTATGGCAAAAGAAAGAATTGAGCATTGGGCCTAGAGTCAAAAACACCAGAGTTCAAATTTGACCTCAGCCTCTTACTAACTGTATGATCCTGGGCAAGTCACTTAATCTCTCTCTGCCTCAGTTTCCTCATCTGTAAAATGAAGATACTAATAACATACCTACCAGAGTTGTTATGAGGATAAAATAAGGCAATATTTGTAAAGCACTGTGTACACCTTAAAGTGCTACATAAATGTTAGCTATTATTATCATTATCATTATTATGGTATTTAGGAGTGTCTGGGGCAGGGAAGGAGGAATGAGAAATTCACCTCTTTCACTTGGGGGTAATCTTGGCTATTGAAGACTGTGTATCTCTAAAAACATTGCTAAATATGCAATTACTTGTGTGCTAACCTTTGTCTGTTCTTCAAGGTCAGGCCATCTCATGTTCAGCATGATGTTTATCTAATATTAATGAGAAGAAGGTGCAGATTGTGGAAAATGTGATGTAAACTGGGGGTAAGGAGTGGGGAGGGAGGGAGATTTACCATATTAGTAGTGAGGGAACTAAGTTTTATTGATGCTTTTTTTTTGTAGCAGATATTTCCAATATATGCCCACATCCCTCATTGAATCCTCACTTGTAAGAAAAGATAAATTAAGCAAAACCACTTTAAAAAATTTTCTCATTTGGTCTGACACAACCCAACTTTCCACAGTCTAACACTATTTACCCAAAGGAGGGAGATATGTTTCATCATCTAGTCTCTGGAACTAATATTGGTCATTATAATTCATCAGAGTTTGGCTGCTTTTTAGTGCTGTTTATATTGATATTATTGTCATCAGTGTACAATCTACTGATTCTGCTTACTCTAAACTGCTTTTTTTTTTTTACAGATCTCCACATATTGCTCAGAACTCATTATATTTATCATTTCTTAAGAGGTGATGGTGTTCTGTTAAATTCATGTGACTGAAAAAGCAGCCATATACGTATGAGACCTTTTCTGAAACAATTAACATCAGCAAAGTTACAGGGCATAAAATAAAACCACACAAATCATCAGCATTTCTGTATATTACCAACCAAACCCAACAGGAAGAGATAGAAACAGAAAAACTATTTAAAATAACTGTAGACACCATGAGATATTTGGGAGTCAATCGGCAAGACATATGTAGAGGTATATGAACATAAGTATAAAACACTTTTTATAAAAAAGACAGATCTAAATAACTGGGGAAATAGCAATTGCTGATGGGTAGGCAGAGCCAATATGATAGAAAATGACAATATTACTTAAATTAATTGACTTATTCAATGCCATATCAATCAAACTACCAAAGAATTCCTTTATAGAGCTAGAAAAATAATAACAAAATTCATCTGGAGGAATAAAAGGTCAAGAATATTAAGTGAAACAATGAAAAAAATGGAAAGGAATGGGGCCTAGCAGTAGTAGATATCAAACTATACCACAAAATTGTAGTCATCAAAACAATTTGGTACTGGATAAGAAATAGAGTAGTTGATCAATGGAGTAGATTAAGTACACAATATTCACAAATAAACGAACACAGTAACCTAGTGTTTTATAAACCCCAAAATCCCAGTTACTGTGGCAAAAACTCACTATTTTACAAAAACTACTGGGAAAACTGGAAAGTAGTCAGGAAGAAAGTGGGCCTAGGACATTATCTCGCACTATATGCCAAAATAAGCTCAAAATGGATACATGGTTTAGATATAAAGGGTGATATAAGACAATTAGTGGAGTACAGAAGAAATTACTTGTCAGATAAATAGATAGGGGAAGAGTTCATAACCAAGCAATAGATAGAAAGATGCATGGGAGGTAAAATGAATAATTTTGATTACATAATTTTTTCAAAAATTTTGCATAAACAAAACCAATGCAGTTAAAACTAGAAAAAAAAACACCAGGAAACTGGGGGAAAAGGGAATCTTTGCAGAAAGTTTCTTTGATAAAAGCCTAATTCCTCAAATATATGGAGAAGTTGAGCCAAATTTATAAAAATAAGATCCATTTGCCAATTGATAAATGGTCAAGTAATATGAACAGACAGTTTTCAGAAGAAGAAATCAAAGCTACCAATAGTCATACAAAAATACTCCAAATTACTAAATAATTAGAGAAGCACAAGTTAAGCAACTCAATTCTGAGGAACCACCTTATACCCATCAGATTGGCTAAGATGACAGAAAAGGAAAATGACAAGTGCTGGGGGTGGGGTTGCTGTAGGAAAATAGTGACACTTACATATTGTTGATAGATCTTTGAACTAGTCCAACCATTCTTATTTTTTTTTATTGGTAGGCAATGGAGTTAAGTGACTTGCCCAGGGTCACACAGCTAGTAAGTGTCAAGTGTCTGAGGTCAGATTCGAACTCAGGTCCTCCTGACTCCAAGGCCGGTGCCCTATCCACTATGCCACCTAGCTGTCTCCTGGTCCAACCATTCTTGAAAGCAATGTGGAACTATGTTCAAACAACCATTATACTATATGATGCCCAACCATACTGCAACTAGTTTTATATCCCAAAGAGATAAAAGAAAAAGGAAAAGGACTCATACATGCAAAAATCTTTAAAGCAGCTCTTTTTTTTTTTTAATGGAAAGAATTGGAAATGGAGGCAATGTCCATCATTTGGGCAATGGGTAAACAATTTATGGCATATGAATGTGATGAAATACTATTTTGTCATTAAAAAAATGATGAAGGGAATGATTTCAGAAAAACCTGGGAAGACTTATATGAACTAAAGCAAAGTGAAGTGAGCAGAACCAGAAGAACAACTTACACAGTAATAGCAATATTGCACAAATAATCAACTATGAAAGGCGTAATAACTCTGATCAACACACTGATCCACCACAGTTCCAAAGGACTCGATGATGAAAATTCTATCCACCTCCAAATAGAGAACTTACGGACTCAGAGTGAAGCTTGAAGCATATTTTTTCTCTTCCTTTTTCCTGTTTTTTCTTTCAAACATAGATAATATCGAAATTTGTTTGGCATGACTCCATATTTGTAATGGGTTTTATAAATTTAAGACCTTTCCCTTTCTCTGAACTTCTTTGAGGGTATATGACCAATTGTGAGAATACTGGGTTAGAGGCTATGAATAGTTTAGTGACTTTTCTTGCATAATTTCAAATTGTTTCCCAGAACCGTTGGACCAAATCACAGAGCCACCAACAGTGCATTGGCCCCTCTATAGTCCTTCTAACATCAATTCTGTCTACCTTTTATTATCTTTTCCAGTTTGATGGGTAAAATGAAATCCAGTTAGGTAATTTTAAAGGGTCAGGGTAATAAAAATAGTGGGAGTGTCCTTAGATGTTTTCATAAGACTTCCACTAAGCAAGTCTACAGTCACATCTTTAGGTGATGCCATATGTCTATGCCTATAAAAGCCCCCAAAGTTGGTGACTTTGCATACCTGTGGAAATCCTGAAGTGTAGCTAAGAGAAAATTGCCATTCAAGAAGCTATTGTCCAAGAGCTGGGTATGGAGGAATTCCACTTGGGCATCTCCCTTCTATTCCCTCATTTGATTGACCAGGGCCTACTACTCAAGCAACCCTGGTTTGTTCTAGTAGTAGACCAGTATTATTGTAATAAGGATATTATATAAGTGTGACATGAATTGTGTCAAAAAATAGATAAAGCACAAGCATTTTTTAAAGTGAGGTCTCTTATAACAAAGCAAAACAAATAAAAATAATAATATGGTGACCATATCTGAAAGTGCCCACAAGATTTCACATCTGTAGCATTCCTTCATGTCTCTCTTTTTTCAAATGAACAGAAATCCACTTCCATTCCATTAAAAAAGAAAAAAATAAAGAAATTTCCTGTTACAAATTCTTCCAATAGCTATGTATAATACATACGAATATATTTCAATATACACAAATATACATGCATATATCATTCTACACTCTAAATCCATCACCTCTGTATAATGGATATGTGTTATCATTGGTCTTCTGAAATTATGGTCGTTGTATTGATCACAGTTCTCATAGTTTTCAAAGTCTGTTTTTTTGCAGAGTTGTTTTTATTATATAAATGATTCTCTTGGTTCTGCTCATTTTATTCTTCATTAGTTTGCAAAACTTCTCAAACCTTTTCCTTTTAATTATATTGATGTCATAGCATATTTTTTTTCTTTTGGTTCTGCTCTTTTCATTTTGCATCAGTTCATATAAATATTTCTGTGTCTTTTTGAAATGATCTTTTTCTTCATTTCTTAAAACACAATAGTATTCAATTACGTTTGTATGCCTAACTTGTTCAGTCATTCCTTAATTGATGGGCATCCCCTTAATTTCCAGGATTTTGATGCCACTGCAAAAAGACCTGCTATAAATATTTTGTACATAAAAGACCCTTTCCTTTTTCTTTGATCTCTTTTGGGCATAGGCCTAGCAGTGGCATATTTGAGCACTTACTGTTTAGTAACTTTTTTCATATAAGTCTAATTGCTTTTCAGAGTGGCTGTACCCATTTACAAGGCCACCAAGAGTGTGTCAACACACAATATTTGAAAAGGCTAATTAGTTGTTGCCGCAGCCTTTAGGAATATGCTAAGAATTCAGATTCACAATAACTTGGTGAAGCTCTTCAATCAGTATGATACCTGGCCTTGAATCTGGCTGATTCACAACTAATTGCATTTCTAAAGGTAGATAAACTAGAGCTTGGAATGGTTGCAAAAGAATTCTTCATTGAGGACTATCCAATAAAGATATCCCAATCCAAATGTGATAGCACTCAGCTTACAATGATGTACATGAGAATATCCTGTCTTCCATTGCCACATGGAAGAAAACTTTAAATACTCTATTGAGAAGAAACCTGTAAGAGGTAACATTTATTAATTAAATTATTTCTAAATATTTCTGCTTAGAGAGAAAATCTAAAGCAGGGGTTCCTAACCTAAGGTCTATGAACTTGCTTTCTATAATATTTTGATAATTGTGTTTCAGTATAAATGGTTTCCTTTGTAATCTTGCATATTTTATTTATGAATTTAAAAACATTATCCAGAGAAAAGGTCCATAGACTTCACTGGACTGCCAAATGGGTCCATGATATAAAAAGGATAAGAATTTCTGCTTTAAAGAGACAAACATCAACATGTCCAAAACTAATCTCATTATCTTTCCTCAAAAATGAGTACCACCGTCCTCTGGAGCAGGCACCCAGATTCACAACCAACATGTCATTCTCAGCTTGTCATTCTCTCTTGCCTCCAATATCCAATCTGTTGTTGAGTCCTGGTGATTCTACCTTTGTAACATCTCTCATATATACCCCTTCTCTCCTCTGACACTGCTACCATCCTGGTATGGGTCCCTATACCTTACTCCTAGTCTATTACAATAGCCTGATAGGTGATCTCCCTGCACTCTCTCTTTACTCCAGTCCTTCCTCCACTTAGCTGTCAAACTGATCTTTTTAAAGTTCAGATCTGAAGTCATCTGTTATTCATCAAACTCCAATGGCTCCCTATGACCTTTAGAATAAAATATAAAACAACATGTTTGGCTTTTAAAGCCCTTTATAACCTACGCACCCCTACCTTTACAGGTTTTTTTTTAATTTCCTATCTTGCTCACCTCCACTGTACTCTGTGATCCAGTGACACTGGCCTCCTGACTACTCCCCACTCCAGGCATTTTCTTTCCTTTTTTTTTTTTTGTTTAGGCAATTGGGGTTAAGTGACTTGCCCAGGGTCACACAGCTAGTAACTGTCATGTTTGGTCTAAGGCTAGATCTGAACTCAGGTCCTCCTGACTTCAGGGCCAGTGCCCTATCCACTGTGCCACCTAGCTGTCTACAACTCTGGGCATTTTCGCTGGCTGTCCTCCTTGCCCGGGATTCTCCTCCTTGTCTCCACCTCCTACCTTCTCTGTCTTCCTTCAAGTCCCATTGAAATCCTCACATTCTACAGGAATATGACTTCTCCTAATTCTAGTACTCTCTGTTGACTATCTCCAATTTATCCTGTATATAACTTGTCTGTACTTAGTTGCTTATGCATTATCTCCCCCATTTGACTGTAATCCCCTTGACAGCAGGGAGTATCTTTTGCCTTTCTTTGTATTCCTAGCTCTTGGCACAATGTCTGGTACATAGAATTGCTTCATAAATGCTTGCTGACTGACAACTATCCTGCCTTTGAAATTCTCTCAGATGCAAGTCATTTTAATAGTATCTTATTTTCCCCCAATTACACGTCAAGACAATTTTAACATTCATTTTTACAAGATTTTACCAAATTTTTCTCCTCCCTTCCCTCTCCTCCCCTTTTTAGAAAATGGTAGGCAATTTAATATAAGTTATAAATGTGCTATCATGTAAAATTCCATATTAGTCACAGTTGTGAAAGAAGAAACAGATCAAAAGGGGGAAAGAACCATGAAAAAGAATAAAGTAAGTGGAAAAAATAAGCTTCAATCTGCATTCAGAGTCTGTCAGTTCTTTATCTGGATATGGATAGCATTTTCCTTGGTAAGTCCTTTGTATTTGTTTTGGATCATTGTGTTACTGAGAAGAGCTGAGTCATTCATAATAGATCATCACACAATGTTGCTGATACTGTGTACAAGGTTTTCCTGGTTCTGCTCACTTCACTTTGCATCAGTTTGTACAAGTCTTTCCAGGTTTTTCTGAAATCTGCCTGTTCAGCATTTCTTAATGCACGATAGTATTCCTTTACATTCGTATACCGTAGCTTGTTCAGTCATTCCCCAATTTATAAGCATCCCCTCAATTTCCAATATTTTGCCACCATAAAAAGACTGCTACGAATATATTTGCACATGTAGGGCCTTTTCCCTTTTTGATGATCTGTTTGGGATACAGGCCTAGTAGTGGTATTTCTGGATCAAAGGGTATGCACAGTTTTATAACCTTTTGGGAATACTTCCAAATTGCTCTCCAGAATGCTTGGATCAGTTCACAACTCCACTAATAGTGCATTAGTATACCAATTTTCCCACATCCTTTCCAACATTTATCATTTTCCTTCTTTGTCATATTAGTCAATCTGATAGGTATGCGGTAGTATTTCAGAGATGTTTTAATTTGTATTTTTCTAATCAAAAGTGATTTAGAGCTCTTCTTCACATGCCTGTAGATAGCTTCAATTTTTTCATCTAAAAACTGCCTGTTCATATCCTTTGATCATTTATCAATTGGAGAATGGCTTGCATTCTTATAAATTTGACTCTGTTCTCTATATATTTGAGAAATGAGGTCTTTATCAGAGACACTCGTATAAAGATTGTTTCCCATCTTTCTGCTTTACTTCTGATCTTGCATTGATTTTGTTCCTACAAATGTCTTTTATTTTAATATAATCAAAATTTTTTATTTTACATTTTGTAATGCTCTCTATCTCTTGTTTGGTCATGAATTCTTCCCTTCCTCGTAGACCTGACAGGTAGACTATTCCTTGCTCTTCTAATTTGCTTAGGGTATCATTCTTTATATCTAAATCATGTACACATTTTGACCTTATCTTGGTATCTGGTGTGAAACGTTGGTCTATGCCTAGTTTGTATACCATTACTTTCCAGTTTTCCTGGAAGTTTTTGTCAAATAGTGAGTTCTTATCCCAAAGGCTGGGTCTTTGGGTTTGTCAAACACGAGGTTACTATGGTCATTGACTACTGAGACACAAGTCATTTTGAAGTTACAATTTATAGTATTCCCAAAGACAAATTTCCATAATAAAATAAAAGTTGTTACAGATTTCAGGTAAACAATGTTGATTCACCAAACAGAGCAATGGTCACTTAAAATCTTATACATCCTGGGCAACAATTTTCCTAAACCACTCAGTCCTGGCAAGGGTTAGAGTACAGACAGATAAATGGTCCTAAATAGTACAAAATGTTCTCACTCTAAGGCCGGTATGCAGTGGATAGAGCACTGGCCCTGAAGTCAGGAGGACCTGAGTTCAAATCCGGCCTCAGACCAAACACTTGACACTTACTAGCTGTGTGACCCTGGATAAGACACTTAACCCCAACTGCCTAAGAAAAGGAGGGGGGGGGGGCTGGTAACTACCCTGATCTGGTTCCTCAGAGCATAGACTTCCTTCTTAAATTTTTATCCAGTGTTCTCTTCAGAAAGGGGTTAGACCTTTGGTAAGGGGCAAAAAAAATTTTAGTGCAGGAAATAATTTTCCTAGGAGTCTGTTTAAGTACTGATAAGGTTCTTTTTTTGTCAGGTAAGTCTGGAAAGGACTTCAGACTGAAGTGTTGCCCTTATATTAGTTTGTAATATGTAGCCTAAAGAGTGAAGGACTACACAGCTACACAAGTAATATTTGGGGTTGTCATTGTTGTTTTACTATGAGCCAAAACCTGGGGTATGATCACTTGGGTAGTGTATTTGTTTTATTGTAAGCCCATCATTGCATCCAAAAGCAAGTGGGTGAGCTATACTTTAAAATTTCAGTGCAACCCACCCATACTTTCTCATCTTGTCTGGTACCTCCTATGAATTATTTACAGGGGGCGTACCCAAAATTCTGGTGGGGGGGGCTTTTTCTGGATCTCTTGATATTATACAGGCACTGATTGATTACAGGGCTGCTTATTGGTAATTCTTCTTGTCTTCTTTGTAAACTAGCCCACCTCCCTTCCCATTTCTACATCCCTCTAATTTTATCCTTTATGCCATTTATTCTGCAAAACTCTTTGCTGGTAATGTAACCTATGGCCTAGGATCCACTCCCCCAAGACTGTAGACCCACGTGGATTGAGTCTAATCTTGGATGCTGACCCAAAAGGATCATATCCTCTTTGGCTCATTGCCTCCACTTGGAATTTTCTAGGGGAAAATCTCCAAGAATGGCTCATGGCTAGTTTCCACAAAAGAAGATGCTGAGTCTCCAGCTCCCAGATTCAAAGAAATCACAGGCTCTCATAAACATATATAGAAAACACAAGATACTCAAAGGCCTCAACTGAGACTGTAAGCAGAAACTAAAAATACATTAAGCACTAAGAGTAGTTCTTTTGGAAGGAGATGAATTTGGGATTACTATTAGGGTAACTCTGACATTCTAGTAAATTTCTTTCTAACATAGAGTCCCATACAACCCCCACCCCCAAGATTCATTTACTTTGTAATTTAGATCCCCAGAAAGCAACCATATTTGGGGATTGATAAACAAGCAACATTTCAACATTGCAGAGTCTTTTAACTGGAGGATAGAATTCAGGTATACTATCCATTAACTTTTCCTTTTAGCCAAACATGTCTGCTTTTCTCATGTGCTTCTGCAGGAATTTTAACACTGTTCCTGCTTTTGCCATCCATTGGACTGGGAAAGGCCTTCATTAGATCTCTGTTTCTCTCACCGGTGCTGAGAAAGGAAATAGAAAGGCAGAAGATGGCCAGGACTCAAGGTCCAAGATTCTCCCTCACAGATCACCTGGACATGAACATGCAGTCCTGGCAGGGGCAGTCCCAGTCACCGAAAACCAATCATGAGTTGTCTTCATTCTCTCGGGACGGCATCAGTAGGCATGCCCATATTCTGTATGGGGAGAAGTATATTTACACATTGGCATCTTATACACTCTAAGTGAGATAGAGTAAGCTTTTTCATACTGATCAGAGAGAATTTCTCTGATCAATCCTCCAGGACAGTATTATGCTGCAGCCTATTTGTGCTGACTATGGGTCTCTCCATTCCCCTTTGGTTGAACAGTGTCCTTGTGTTCAATAGTCTGAAGTTCCCATCCTGCAGACTGAATGGTAATATATTTAACTCCAAAGGGGTCAAAATCTATAGATAGTCTCTCTTCCCTTGGGACCTCCACAGCTTGAATATCGGGTTGGAGGGGAATGACCTTCGTAATAATCCATCCCACCCCCTATCTGTACAGAAGTTCCCATCAGATAGAGCAGGCTTGTAATTTCTCTCCAACTCCAAATGGACTACCAGAATTTAGTCCCTTCTTCATCCAAGATTTGACCCAGATCCTCCCCATATGGGCCACTGTTTGGTGCCAGCTATCCATCTGCAAGGGGCAGATGGATCCTTCTCAGGGATTAATCCCTCAACTTTTCTGTGCATCTATCCTGTTTAATGACTGATCTCTCTCCCTCATTTGCAAAGTTGCTTGTGAAGTATTTGCCTTTTATGGACCCCACTCTGTAATGATTTTGTAGACTGGTAGATTACCTAGTCTCATGAAATTGGAGTACAATGGCTCTTCACTGATCTGCTAACTGGTGTTTCTCTGGGACACTAAGATTTCATAGCTGGACTCTATCCCTTGGCTGAAGTTCCTGACAGTGAATTCAAATGTTATTAGCCTTGATTATTCATCCACCTGCTCTTCTTAAAAAATGTTTATTGATATCTACTGTTTTTTACATTATCATGGTTATCTCAATTATCCCCCTACTGCTCCTTCCAAGAGAGACATTCCATATAACAAATATTATTTTTAGAAAGAAACATCAGCACAATTGATAGATGCATATAAAAAGTCCAAAAATATATGCAATATGTAACACCTATGGAACTCCCACCTCTATGGAAGGGTGGGTTGAGGATGTCTTTCTTCATTCCTGCTTGATCTTTATAATTTTGACAAATTTACTTGGATTTTTTTGGTGTGTAGCTGTTATTTCCATTTCCATTGTAGTTATTGTTTATATTGCTTTCTTGGCTCTGCTTACTTCACTCTGCATCAATTCATATAGATCTTGCCATGCTTCTCTGTAGTCATCACACATCATTTCTTATAGCACTATAATATTCTATTACATTCATGTATCACAATTTGTTTAGCCATTTCCCAAATGATGGATATCTCCTTTGTTTCCAATTCTTAGCTATCACAAAAAGTGCTACTATAAATATTTTGTAGCACATGGAGACTTTCTTCTTATCAATGACTTCCTTTGGGTATAGGCCTAGTAATGAAGTCTCTAGTTCAACAGATCTGGGCATTTTAGTCACTCTGTTTGCATTATTCCAAATTGCTTTCCAAAGTGGTTACACCATTTCGCTGCTTTACCAACAACATATTAGTGTGCCTATCATTCCACAGTAACTCCTACATTGACTATTGACTTTTCTTTGTTATTTTTGTCAATTTTTCAGAGTATGAGGTGAAGCATCAGGTTGTTTTGATTTGTACTTTCCTAATTATTAGGGATTTGGAGCATTCTTTCATGTGGATGTGAATACTTTGCAATTCTTCTTTTGAGAATTGTTTGCCATAGCCTTTGACCACTGATCTATTGGGGAACAGTTATTGGTCTTAGTTTATTAATTATTTATGTGTCTTGGATACAAAACCTTAATCAGAGAAGTTTGATTCAAAGCTTTTTCCTCTCATTTGAACACTTTCCTTCTCATCCTAAGTGCATTAATTTTGTCTGTACTGACAAAATTAAGTTGAAGCTTTTCAGTTTCAAATAATCAAAGTTATTTGTTTTATCTTTTGTAATTCCTGCTATCTCTTGTTTGCTTAAGGATACATCTCCTTCGCATAGCAGTGAGAAGCATATTATCTTTTTGTTTCTAATATTTATAGCATGGTCTTTAATATTAAAATTGTATATCCATTTAGACTGTATTTTGGAATATGGTGAAAGGTGTTGATCGAACTAAGTCTAATTTCTGCTAACTTGTTTTCCACTTTTCCCAGGAACTCTTTATCAAATAGTTTTTTCCCTAGGTAATTCATGTTTTCTACTTTATAAACAATGGGTCATTGAGTTGTATTTTTTAAAATTCTCCCTTGTCTAATTTATTGCAGTGATCTACTTATTTTTTTAAACCAATACCAGGTGGTTTTGATGTCCCTGATCTTCTGAGCAGAGGTCATAACTTGGGGGAACCTCAGCTCTTCTCTCAGCTGAATGACATAGTTGTAAGTTACTAAATCTTTGCTATCTTTGAAGACTGCAAGGGACAGGTAAATAGACAATCACAGCACTCCCTGAAACATCAATATATAGGAAATAAAATCAGTGGAATTGTAGGCATATGTATCTCATTTGGTCAATACAAATCTGTGAGGTAGGTGTTGCTACTATTTTTATAGGTGAATAAACAGGCTGAGAGAGATTGTGACGTGGTCAAATAGTATCTTCCAGCTTCAGGGCTGTATCATTATAATATAATGTTAAGATGTTTTAATTTCTAATATGATAAATATCAATAGAAATAACCCACACAAGAAAAGTTTTTGGGCGGGGGTCCTCAATGATTTTTAAAAATATAAGGGGTCCTTAGACCAAAGGTTTGAGAAGTACTGTGTTGTACTACACTGCCTCTCAGGTAGAATTGTGCATACAAGATGAAGTGGTCCTTCACTGCTAGTTATTATTTGGGTTCTAATCTTCTCCCAGAGACAACCTCTATGAACAGCAGCACCCAAACCATGCTTCTGTTGATATTCTCCAAGTAAACAGCTTAAGTTAGTATCACTTTCCTTTGAACAAAACAGGCACTGATCTCACACTTGTTATAATACATTCACCACTCTCTGGAACCAATAAGAACCCATTCCCCACCAGATTCAGGGTTCATTTTTCACTCAGGTATCCAAAAACATTATGGAAAGGTACCATAGCAGTGAATTAGTAGGCTTTGTGTAATGCTAATTATTTTTTTCTCATAACTTATGTAACTTCTATTGGAGTACAATGCAATATTTTTGTATTGGATAGAAGATTCCAACTTTTCTATATACATATATATATATATATTATATATATATACACACACACACACATACACATATATATACACATATATAGACACACACATATATAGACACATATATATATATAAAATGTGTGTATATATATAATATAATATATATATATATATAATGTGTGTATATATATAATACATATATATATAGAAGCAAAAGGACTTCAGAGGTAATATAGTTTAGTATCCCCAATTTACAATTCACGTATTGCTACAAATCCTACCCATCTTTAGCTGGTAGCATCTTACTTGGTGATTCCCAATTGTCTTCTGTATCATGCCTATGAATTGTATGGATTGCAGGATTTCATGATGATGCCATTGAGTTTAGATCATTCCTGATGACCTACATTTGAGAGAGAGCAACTTTGTAGGATCACTTTTTAAACAAGTTTGGAGTTATGGAGATGAATTATGTGGATCACTTCACAGGCACATCCCACATTTCTCTCATACTATGAAAACAGCTTAGCACTTTCTTCCTCAGATGATGCTTTCCTTTGTAGAGTCTCTGAAGTGGAACTTCGCTGGATCTACACTTGCACTGTAGAGCTCATTGCTTCCTCTGCCAACACGAAGCTCTATCCTTCTGAATAGGAGGCATAGATAATAAGGGTGCTCAGGTACCAAATCACAGCCTGCTACCTGCAGTATTCTGCAATATTATACATAGACTAGACCACATTTAATCTGCAAAATCCTATTTGGTTTCTTCAGGTGTACTGTCTCGTGCCATCCATAAGGTGGGCAACATTGTCCTCTGAACCAGAATCATTTTGTTCCTCTGGGAGGAGAAACTTTGAAATATGGTCTAAAAGACAGCAGACAGGCCCTAACTTCTTTGTGAGATCGCTCTGGTCGAGGTAGGCCTCTACATTGGTGTCATTGGTCTACCCCTGAGGAAATGTCCTAGAGTCACTGAGGGACCATTTTTGCATCTTCTTTGACTGTAAGATCTACCTCTACCTCCTTCTCCCAGAATAGCTGGGGCATGGGGTGGGATTGTTACCCTGGTTCAGGCAACCATAAATGCAACAATAGTAGATTATATAGTCTCTCAATTGCTTGAGTCAGCCTAATGTGGTTCATGTACTCTCCAGACATTGCACCTTTGATCAAAGCTCTCTGTTCTAGTCTCTCCAAATTTGGCACAAGTGTGAAGCTTTGTTTTCTTTGTCTTGGGAGGTTCAGTAATTAGGAACTTCACATACAGATGTCCTCTGTTCTCTCAGTGCCACCAAATTGGCTATCCAGCAACAGCAAACATTTAAGTACTGTGACCTTAAGGCAGTTGTATCTTCAAGGTGTTTATCATGTCAAAGACAAGTTCCCTAAGCTCTCTGGCAACTTCCTACATCTCTCTGAATCAATTCCTTGAATTTTATCTATAGTATGCTGTAACTGGGCTCAAAAGTTTCCTTTCCAGGTAAGTGGACATATCCCTCTGAAAATAATTGTAATTGTCCATAATGGGTTCCCTGTGGCTGTACAGCTTGATTGACAGCCTGGCCCACAGTCTGAGTCCATGCCTTTGTTGATGACAGATTGTTGCCTGGAGGAAAGTGTCACACATCAACTGTCACCTTACGTCTTCCATAATCCATCCTTGTCTATGATGTACCTCCGTTTGTTTAGCAATTCTTTGCCAGAAATAAGAGCTTTAGTAACTAATTTCGAAGTACTCCCCTTTCTGGATAGCTCTCTGAGGATCTGGGAAAGTTCTGCATTATTGGAGAGCCCATACAATGAAGTAGCTACATTGTCTTCTTTTCAATTCCTTTCTCCATGTCTTATATTATTCCTGAAGGGTGCATAGCAGTGTGCAAAGTCCTTTCAATGGTGCCTTCATCATAGTTCATAAGCACCACCAATATTAATAATCCATAATGAGAGTTTACGACAGAGGTTCTTAAACTTTTTCATATTATTGGACCCCTTTGACAATCTGGGGAACTTGGACTCCCTTCTCAGGATTTTCCCCAAAAAAATTAATAAGGAAATGTTAAATTTTAGTTAGATGTTACCAAAAATAAAGACATACTTTTTTCCATCCAAGTTCACAGACCCCAGGTTAAGTACCCCTGCTTTGTGCACCAGCCCTTCAATAACCAAGCAGTCATGTTGGACACTCATACCCAATTCAGTTGCACAGTATTCTCAGTATCATGCCCTTTTGGGGGATGCTTTCAGGGTTTGTATTGACTAGTTTACTGGTAGTCATGGGAACCTACCAGGAGAATGCCAGTACATATAGCCTGGAACCTTTCTCTTCCCCCCACCCCGACCCCGCACACTAGTCATCATCCTAGATGAATTCCTAAAATATAACTCATGGCTCAGAACCACAGTTCTGTTCTCACACAGAACAGGTTCAACCTTAAGGGATTCTCAGTAATAATACTCTTTGGCATTTGCCTCAACACAGAAATATCCCTCTGGAAACATCTAAATTTGGGTTATTTCTCTCATAGACTCTCCAGCCCTGGAAGTAACAAGCTCCCAGAGCATTAACATAGGACACTTTTATTAAGCAACAGAGAAAGAAAGCAAAGAGACATATCTAAGCCTAGTTAGCCATAGAATAGTCTGCCTTCTTGCAAGTATCATTTCCTTCCCCTGCTACTGCAGTCACGCTTACCACAAAACTCATAGCACTATTAGGTAAAATCCAAGTAGCATGAATGGAATTACTCCTTCCAGGGCATGTCTAGAGTCTCTGCCTCCCTGTCACCTCAGTCTTTTTTGGGATCTTTAATCCATTTGCACTGGCTTCTGCTGCCTTCTTCCTATATCCTGATTACTGCTACCACCTATTCAGTGTCCTCCTGCTATCATTTAGTATGGCACTATAGCTCATGGCTAGTGTAATGCCCCTCAACAGTCAGTAATTTCCTCTATCTGCTGCTCTTTCATGTCCTCTTCCATCCAGTATATCTGGGAGAGGAGGGAATCACATATTTGTGGAACCATCAGCTCTTTTCAGTATTAATCCTCTTAGTGCCTGCCGACTTCATGATGATGATGATGATGATGATGATGACAAAGAAGGAGAAGAAGGAGAATCAACAATCATTTATTAAACACCTACTTCGTGCTAGGCATTATGATAATGATTACTCACACACAGATATTTCTATAGATATAGTGCCCCAAAGTTTTGATTTAACATAGCTCTTCTCATTTTAGTCTCACAATAATCCAGTAGGTAAGGCAGGGATTATTATCTTATTTTTTAATGAGGAAAGTGAGGACAAGATTGGTTAAATGAGTAGCCTGAGGTGACACAGTTATTGGGCAGCTAGATAACACAGTGGATGGAGTGCCAGGCTTAGAGTCAGGAAGACCCCTCTTCCTGAGTTCAAATCTGGCTTCAGACACTTACTAGCTCTGTGACCCTGGGCAAATTACTTAAACCTGTTTGCCTCAATTCCTCATCTGTAAAATGAGATGAGAAGAAAATGGTGCACAACTACAGCATCTTTGCCAAGAAAATCCCAAATTGTGTCAGGAAGAGGTGGATACAACTGGAAAAATTACTGAACAACAAAAATAAGGTTTCCAAGTGGCAAAGCAAGGTTTCAAGATCAGGCCTTCTGACTCCAAATCCATTGTTTTGTCCACTATAGCACAATTTGTATCAACTTTACATGGGCATTTCATTTTTCTGAACACTATATTATTCCTGCTATAGAACTAATTTTGATATCAACTTACCAAGTTGATTCTTTCTTGGTCCTAAAGGACAGTTTACCACATTCTATGAATGGCAAAGAATTTTATCATGGCAGGATATGATTCTGGGAATGAAATGAGGTAGCACCACAAGATATAGTAGCCCTGCAGAGAAGAAAATGAAAGAGATGTGTTTTCTTCTGTCAGCAACTGTCATGAACTAATAGGGGTATTCCCATTGTTCCTGGTGTTGAGCTACGGAACCAAACTTTTTGGAAAAAAAAAAAGGGAAAGCTCACGTAGCCAAGCCAAAGCCAAAGCTACTAAAAGCCTTTGGAGAATTTCAGTTTCCAAATTAGGGGTAGGGGAGTGAAGGGAGTCTGAAGGAGAGAGTATAAAGAGAATGAGAGGTTGGAGAAACAGTCAAGGTTTGTGAGACAGGGGCTTGGATGATGGGGAAAGGGGACAGGATAGTGAGTCCATAGGTATAGCAAGAGCCATTCAAAGGAAATCAGAATGGAGGGGAAAGAAGGAGGGGAGATAAAGGGGGTTTACAGGGAATGTGGCCCATTTGGGTAGGATGGAGGGAGCCTGATGACCAGGTAGAATTTTTTAATAGGGAATAGACCAGGTGATAATGGTTTTAAGAGGAGAGGGATAATAAAAACATGTTAGGTATTTGAAACCTGTCAACACTGCATAAATTCTTGCCATTTCCCATAGAGTCACATTACTTTTCCAGATGATCTAGGTGACCCACCCTTCTCCTCTTCTCTCAGCCTCATAAAACCTAGGTCATCTGTGGCACAGGAGAAAATGTTAGTTTTAGAGTCAGAACACCTAGGTTTAAATTGTAAAACTACCTAAGGATCTCTGTTTCTTCATATAAAAGAAGAGGATTGAACAAAATGATCTCTAATGTTTCATCCAGGTTTATAGCCAGTGATCCTATGATCATTCCCTTGATGCACAAGTGATCCTTCCCTGAAGGACTTAGCCCCCAGAGAATTCCCTATAGATGGTCATATAGCCTATAATGAAGAAATCAATAACTACAGTTGCATCCTAGCCATAAGTATGACTTATTCTTCAGTAGTTTGTCAGTGTGTGTACATCCCAACTATCAGCTGTAAGTGTACTTCAGATATCACCATGAGTACCCCTTTCTGTTAGTAAGATGGTACTTCATCAGTCAGTGTGTGTTCATCATGCTAATGGTCAGGGTATACTCACACTGATAGGATGAGCTCCTACTGACAGCTATGGTATAATCATTCTGCCAGCTAGAGTGTGTGAATGTTGATGGCAGGGTGTGCCCATGTTGATGGCAAGGACCACCAACACTGATGGCTGGAGCACTCATATATTAGGATGGAATGTTCCTACTGATAGATTGTACTGATAGTATAATCAAACTACTAGTTAGGATGGGATTACACTGATAGCTAGGATGTATTCTCACTGATAAATGATTCTGCCTGCACTGATGGCCAAAGTGTGCTCATGCTGATGGCTGTAGTATGCTTGCATATTATGATGTGCCCATTCTGTTGTCTGGGAGGTACTGACACTAAATTCCAGGGGTACCAAAGCTGATGGTCAGAGAGAGTCCACACTAATATCAGAGCATGCTAATGCTTACATACATGCACATCCAGGACTTTTTTCCCCTTTTTTCCTCTTTTTTTCTTCATTTACTTAAAGTTGCATATGCCCAGAAATAAATAAGCAAACAAGCAAATAAGTATATAAATAAATCTGAAATCTGCTTTTGAGGAGAGTTCACAACTCTGATGAAATCCGCAACTATTCCTGACCCCATTTGGGGATTTTTTTGCAAAGATACTCGATTGATTTGCCTTTTCCTTCTCCAGCTCATTTCACAGATGAAGAAACTGAGGCAAAGAGTTGAGTAACTTGCCCAGGGTCAGAGTTTGCTCATACTGATAAACAGGATATACCTATCATGATGCCTGGAACTATGGATATTTGTGCTTAGGTGCTCAAATTAATGGACACAACCTACCCATGCTGACAAAAGCAGATTGTACGCAGGGATGGCTGGTGTGTTCATGTCAGCATATTTATGATACGTGCACACTGATGACAGGGTATGCACATTAACACACAGGATGCACCCACTCTGCCAGCTGAAGTACACCCACTCTGTGAGCCAGGAGGTATCCTAACTGATAGCTGGAGTGTGCTTACATCAATGAACATGTGCTCATTCAAATGTCAAGAATGAACTCATGCCTGGACTTTGCCCATGTTGATAGCCAGAGGCAACCCACATGATGACTAGGATATGCTTACAGTAATTGGCTGAGTGTGCCCATGAGGACAGATGGAATGTTCCCACATTGATGACCAGAGTGAATCCACACTGACATCCAGGGGTACACATGCTGATGACTGGAGTGTACTCACTCTGGTATGCTCACAGTGATGAATTGGGATCATCTATACTGATGGACTGGTATGTCCACATTGCTGGCTGGGGTTATTTATACTAATAATAAGGGTCATCTATACTAATGAATGGGGTGTGCTTGTGATATCACCCATGTTGACAGCCAAGAGTATCTACACTGAATGTTAATATAAATCTATACTAACAGGCCTGGGTATCCACACTGAGGTCAGGGTACATTCATACTATTGCATAGGACATACTTATGCTAGTGGCCAGCCCCACTGAGAGTTAGGTTATATCCATGCTGATGGCTATGGTGCATTCACACTGATGGTTAGTACTTTCATACTAATGACCAGAAGTACCCACATTGATAGCCAAGGTATACTCACATTTATGGCCAAAGTATGCTCATGTTGATGACTGTGGTATGTTCAGTATATATTGCTAATACCCATGATTGAGATGTGCCTATATTGACAGCTAAGCTCCACCCATGCTGATCGCTGATGTACTAAAATACTGAAATCCAGGGTTACCTATGGTGACACCCTGAGTGTGGCCAAACTTATGGCCAGGTGTATTAATGATGGTGAATGAAGTGTGCTTATAATGATGGACAGGATGGATTTACACTGACATCCAGCATGCTCACACTGCTAAATTGGAATACTCATCCTGAAGGCCAGGATATCCTCCTGATGATGATCAGAATATGCTCATTCTGACAGATGGTAATAGTCACACTGATGACTTGCACCTGTACAGACCATGTGGATTGACAGCCTTGGTGCACTCGCACTGATGACCAGGGAACATTCATGTTTATGGCCAGAGTGTGCTCCCACTAATGGCTGGACTTCTCCCATGCAGATGACCAATGGTACTCATGCTGATAGTTAGGGGTACCTACACTATTAGCTTGTGTTATTGCCATAATGCTGATCTAATTCTGAGGTGTACTCACATCTTTGTCTACAATATGAGACATAGCTTGGTTGTCTAGTTTCTTCTCATGAAAACACCTTTTAAAAATTTTCTTCTTTAACCTTGGCTCCTTCCCCCTTTTCCCACCTTGGAACTAACCACTACCTAGATTGAGAGACTAGAACAGGGAGGAAAGATGGGGGTAAGAGTTGTCAGATCTGGATTACAGAGGATGGAATGGTTGCCTAAAGCAAAGGGAAGTTTTTCTTTAGTATTTCTTCTCCTTTTGAGTGTTCTTTCACAGCACTCTAATTCCCTCCATCGGTACATAGGAACATAGGTACAGATTGGTTTATCAAGGGAGCTAGTGAAACTTGTCATTCTAACAAAGGGTCTCAGAAGATCTTCTTCCAACTATTTCTTCCTCCCTATCTCTTCTCCTTCTTTTGTTATTCCCTATCTTTACCCCTACTCCTGCACTCTAGACAGAAAAATCCAGAGGCTTGAAATTAAAAATGAAGATGTAGCAATCCCATCCACCAAATTAGTTTCTTTTTTCTTTTTCTCTTTTCCTTCTTCCTTCTTTTCTTTCTTTCCTTTTTTTTTTTTTTTGCAGTTCTTTACTAATCTCATATCTTGTAAACAACCTTTAATCCACTAAAGGAAGACAAAAAAGTTCTGATGTGCTAAATTGCTCTAAATAAACTGCATCTACCATCATCTGTGTCTCCTTGCCCATCTGTGTCTCCACCTGTACCTCCTGAGCTCAGATATCTCCCTCATCTCTTTCCCTGCCCCCTTCCACCAGTGCCTGCTCCTTCCTTGGATGTGATGAGCAAGGTTACTATCAGCTTATCTAAGCTAAGTGTTTATACTAATCAGTTAAGGAGGTGGTTAAAGATAAGGGGTCAGCTAGGTGGTACAGTGGGTAGAGTGCCAGGCCTGGAGTTAGGAAGACTCATCTTCCTTATTTCAAGTCTGTCCTCAGATACTTTCTAGCTGAGTGACCCTGGGCCAGTCACTTAATCCTGTGTGCTTCAGTTTCTTCATCAGACAAAATGAGCTGGAGAAGGGAATTGTAAGCCATTCTAGTATCTTTGACAAGAAAACCCCAAATGGATTCACAAAGAATTGGACATGACTGAACATGACTGAAACAACAACAGAGAAAGGGTAATAGGTGAACATATCAAGGCCCTATGGAACACAGTCAAGGAGAGGGTCTTCCATATTCCCTCCAACTTCTCACACTGGGGAAGGGGAGGATATTATTGGTAACTCAAGTCATTCCTCTCCCATCTGGGAGGTTAGTCCTGGCCCTACGAGGACCTCCCAACAGTGGGTCCTACCATCTGTCTTCAGAGCCACCCACCTGACCTCTGACATTTGAGCTCTCCCTGCTGTCCCTAGCCATGTGAAAGGTCCCAGAGAGGTTTAGGGTTTGGAGTCTATCATGTTCCAAGCTCCCCTGGGAGAGACTAACTTGTCCATAGTTGCTTTATGCCTGATTCTGAAACTCCCCTTCCTTGGGAACAGGAGCTCTGAGCCCCAGGGGAAGGGTCAAACCCTAGGCCTCTGACAAGTTAGACTTCATGTGGCTAAAGACTCATTCTTAGTCTGTGACCCAACTCACTGAGGAAGGAAAGACCCCAGTATACTTCCCCCCCCCAACCTCATTACAGAGACTGTCAAAGGTGCCTGCTCTTTAAGGACACCAATAGATATCTAGTATTTAAGGATATTTGAAGGTTTGCCCACACCATTCCCCCATCCTAATTCCTTCCCTACAACATTCTTCCCAGTATCTCTATCCCGACTTTCCCCTACATTGTAATACTCTCTTCATGCCTCCTGTACTCTCTCACTCCCTGTCCTTTTCTTTCCCTATCTACAATGTTTCCTTGACACTGTCTCCCTATTCCATCCTGAAAAAATGAAATTGTGACTTAGGGGGACCCATAGCAGTAATATAGTGTCTGCTTAACCCTCCTATCTTTCAGTTCCTTCTCCCATTCTTTCGGCTGCCTACCTTTATTCTCCCTGTCTGCCCCCACCACTTCTAGCCCCATGTCTGTCGTCCTCCCCCGGCCCCCCCCCGCTTTGCCTCCTGACCCCAGTCATTTTCTTCTTTCTTCTCCTTGCTCCCTTCTCCTTGACTCCTGGCCCCTGCTCCCTTCCCCCCATCCCTGCTTCAGCCTCCTGTCTTTTGCTTCCTGCTTCCCCTTCCAACCTCCTGCACTTTGCTCCTTTCTTCCCGCCCATAACCACTAGCCTGCTTTCTGCTATCCTCTGCCCCTTCCCCCTTTCTCTTGCCTCTAGCTCCATGCCCCCTGCCCCTACCCCCTGCCTCCCGCCTCCTCATCCTGGGCCAGCTGTTTTTGTGTGTGCATGTGTGCGTTGGGGGGGCAAGTGGGTGGATTTTCATTGTCTCCCTCAGTCCCTATTGTGTGGGCTCGTGAGCTGTAGGCCCTCATTGGCCGGAGGCCTGCTGCTTTGATCTGTAATTATCAGCTCCCTGGGCTCTCATTGGATGGGCTGCAACTCTCCAGGCCTCTTAGACACATAAGTTTTGCTCTTGGCAGCAACTTTTCCAGGAATAAAATAAGTGGTGTCTGGGCTGTGGTTTGAGCAGAGGTGGCGCCTGAGCAAGCAGGAGAACAGAGCGAGAATGAAGCTGTGTGGAGCTTTCCTGGGTTCGTAAAAGTTTCTCTAAGCTCTCTTGACTCTCTCCCCTCCCCTGCAGCTGTTTCTTCTTTGGAGCTCCCGTCTGTCCGGGGTCCATGTTTCAGCTCATCTCAGCAAACAGACCAAATGAAATTAATTAGCTGAACTCAAGTCAGGCTGCCTTCTAATTGTTGTAATGTCTTTTTCTGGAATAGCGATATAGGTCCAGGTGCGGGCCAACCTGGGGACTGAGGGGGTAGATAACTCTCTCCTATATTTCCTCCACAACTGAAATTTGTATGACAAATCCCAGTTGAAAAATATATCTGTTTTGAAATCAGACCTTGTGTAATGGTTTAAAACTTTCATTTTCCAGACTAATTTGTATATGTTTGTAAATATTTTTGAATCACACATCTATCTTCTCCGCATCTCCCCCTCCCCCAAACACATTGTAAACTGAGACCTGGTGTCTTAGAAGCAATCAACCTGTGGGTTCAGGATTCAGGTTCTGTTAGTTTCTGCTAGGATCCCCCATCCATGTGGCTACAAAGTTAGGGAACAACTCCAATTTTTGCTTTTGGCCTTCCAAGGCTTATTAATTCACTTATACCAGCTTGAAACCATTGCCAAGATACTGACGTGGATTAGGCTAAAGGCAATGACTGCAATAGCTATAGGTGATGCAGTGAGTTTATTCCAGCAGAGTGGAGACAGCAGGGCTGTTGTCACCAACCTCTGCTTTGGTGCAATGAAGCTGCTGAAAAGATCAGATTGGTGTTAATATACTTGATTCTCCTCAAAATAGTCCATGGTTTGGGAGAGTGCAAGTGTCACTAAGGTGTCCAATTTTACTTTAGTGGTAGATTAAGGAGCAACTCATGGGATATATATTGTGTGTGTTTTGGTGTGATACAGTGAAAGACAGCCACACAATGTGTCACCGATTGCATGTACTAAGAAATGTTAATATGTTAGTTCAAAATGTATGTGTGTCCCTATCTTTGTGTACATATGTATGTGGGTAATGAGGTATTTGTGCATGTGCATATGTGCGTGTGTGTGTTTTAGTTCAAAGTGAGAGACATTCATATGATTTTAGCCCAAAGGGTATGGTGTGTTTGGGGGCAGGGAGAGGTGTCTGTGAAATGGTTCACAGTGAGAGGTGTTTCTATAGTATTACCTTGAAAGATTAGAGTGTATCTCTCTGTCTGCATATGTGTATGTGTGTGTGGTGGGGGTTGCAGTGAGATATGATTATACAATGTTAGCCCAAAGGGCTAGCGTGTGTGGTGTAGCTCCTTGTGAGAGATTCAGTGAGAGACATTCATACAGTGTTAGCCCAAAGGGTTAGTAAAAGTGGGGTTTTTTTTGTTTTGTTTTGTTTGCTCCATCTGCCAGGGGCCTGCTTGAGGCAGCTCCTCCCCAGCCCCTCAGCTGTTCCATATACAATATTAATGCTGACCATTTCTGTTGGGCACACAACGGCCCTAATTGTAGTCTGCAGCTTTAAGGCAGGCAGCCCATCTGCAGGGAAGCTTTCAAAAAGGAACAAGAAAAATCTTCACCCCCAGCTGGTCACCGGAGAAGTTGGTGCCAATTACAGATGCATAAAGTTTAGACTGAAATTACTTGAAAGAGTTTTTATAAAGCAAATGAACTGACACTTGGAATCCCTGTGTGTAGATTTGCACAAGTAATTAAACTTTATTTAAAATGATCTTCCCAGCCCAGCAGTCATTATGCAGGTTTTCATTCGACAAGTTTGCATCCTGGAGTGTGTGGTGGGACAACCCTCGCCCCCACCCCCAACTCACACAAAGCACTTATTTAAAAAGCACGATTATAGCCTCAAGTTTGGGTTTTTGCAAATCTTCCCTCTTTCACTATAGTGTTAGCACAGTGATTGCTTCTAGATCTATTTAAATCATAAAATGAAAAAGTTAGACAAGTCTTTCTCTAGTCTCTTATTTTATACTAAATCTTTAAATGAATGACAAATTTCCACTTGTGTCACGGAATTACCTTGTGACATGAAACATGGTTTACAATTTTAAAAGCTAAAGAATGTCTGTACCTTTCTTCATGACATAACATTCCTTTAGTCATTTTTGTATTAGAATGTGTTGTTGTTATTTGGAAGTGCTACGTTCAGGGGCCTTTTTTTTTTTTAATGCCTTGGATTCTGAATTGGCCCATCTCACATTATAAAGGCAGCTCGTATTTCATGGCTGAAAGACTTTGGTTAACAGCTCTGGTCTCACAGTGTTTATCCGAACTTCCAAACTTCTGTAGATAGAACAAAGGATCGTAGACACCCAGCTCTGGAGGGAGCTGTCCGCAGTGCTGACTAGCCAGCCTGCAGCTCAGCTTTCAGGCTGCATCGGTTGGTTTTTCTCCTAGGTGGTCAATCCATGTAGGAATGGTTTCCAACTTTCTAAATGCATTGGCCAAGTTCATCTTAGTGCTGCCTTTTTAGGAGTTCACTTGTATTGCTTTATTTCTTCCCTTGGCAAATGGTATCAGCCAAAGAGGTTGAGCTCAGACTTTCAAAGTCATCGGGCAATTGTTTAAGTGACATTTACAACATATTACCAAAAACTCCAGATCCCTTCCGAAAATTCCATATTTGTTTGAATTCCTTTGAGATTTTGAATAAATTTTGAATTGCCTATTAAAAACATTTTAAAGTAAAGTAGAGAAGGTGAAACAACATAGTTCCAACTCCGGCAGATAAATATACCTTAAGGTGCCAGTTGTCATGAATAGAAGGAAAATATTCTTGAAATACTTAAAATTATATAAATATTACTCCTGGCACCAAGAAAAATAATTTTTACATAAAGCTGTATTATACATAGATTCCTCCCCCCAACACACCCATGCATCCAGTTTTCCACTCCATCTGGTTTGTTGTTGTTTCTTAAGTTTGACTATTACATATATGAATTAAATAGCATTCATGTAACATGGGGGCATTGTTAAGAGAATAAGGCTGATTCAGCACGGACCCTCCCTTTGATTCTATCTTCAATGCAGAACAATGGAAATGCTGGGTAGCGCTGGGCCTGCTGACTGGCGATAAGAGTTTAATAGAATTTCTGAATGCCAAAGGTTTAGGATGTAAAATATCCCTGCACTCACAGCATGTCCAGAGGAGATAGAAAATGGCTTTTCAGGAGTGCTCTCAGCTGAATATGTCCTTTTATGCTAATGGATATGAGCTCACGAAAGAGCCAAAAAATGGTAGACAGTCATTAAAATAGACATTGCAGGAGTTTCAGAATATTCTTATGTGGCTAATTAATATTTTATTGTAAGCCCGGCCATTGCAGCTTTGCATTTATGCCTTCCCTACACAGTCTGAGATCAGGTCTTGCCTACATTTCATGCATTATTTTGCAAAGAAGCCACATTTGTAAGTATTTGGATTGATGTGAAAATGTGGGCTTAGAAATTGGAAGCAAAATTAATTCTTTCACTAATGCTTAGGTTGAAGCAGGTTGGTAATAAGTAATACAGTAGGACACACTGTGTGTAATGAATAAAAGGTGTGCATTTCAAAATATAACCTAAGAAGAACATCAATACTGCAATCTGTCTTCATGTTTATGATGTCTTGAGTTCTTCAGTGCCAATTGAGTCAGGGGCATTTTATTTCCACATAATTTTTACCAAGAAAGATAATTTAAATATGAGTTTCAGCCCCTACTGTGAACTTTTCATTTGGGTCTTTCTTAGCTATGAAATTGCTCTGTAATTAGTAACATTTTAGGAAGTATTTGAAATTTAGTCCCTTGTCATTCCAGGCATATCTCCTAAAATCCTGATTATGACAACAGAAACTTTATTTCTTCTACCAGGGACAAAGAGTCCCACCTTTTGATGGGACGATTTGAATTGTAATCAATATTGTTGTTACTTTCACTGCTAACTCTCCTATAGTTAACAACTAGGCAACTTGGAGTGGAAAGAGTATTTGACCAACAGCTTATTCAGGAAACCGTAAATGGCAAATGGAGAGACACAAGTTTAGTGTAGTGGAAAGAGTCCCTGGGTTTGTAGTATAAGGACCTGGCTTTGAGTCCTGGATCAGTCACTTTACCATCTGCATGACTTTTATCAACTCACTTACCCCTGGGGGTCTTTTAACCCGGAAATCCTATGAATGTGAAGAAACCACAAACTTACATGCAAGAAACATAATATTAGGATTTTATTATAGAATGGGTGAGAACTTTTATTAAGCATTTTATGGATCCTTCCCCTTGCTTTTTATTGGATAGACTATTTCAATGGAATTAAAATAGACCAGGATAAAGTCAAATTAAAAAAAAAACACAACTAGAGATGTGTATCTCTCTGGATGGAAACAGTTTATTTAGAGACAGAATATTTTCTTCCTAGGGAAAAGCACCTTTGCTTCTTAGATGGAGTTTATAAATACTTTAACAACGAAAAAATTTGTCAAAGTGAAAATGTAATGAGAGGAAACAGTCTCTTCCCTAGCCTTTTACTTTAAGGATCTTTTTTTTTTGTACTTTTTTGCACTTTTAAAAAAACACAGACCTTTTAAGTCACTGGCACTTGACTATGTAGATGAGCTAATATGCAATGCTACCAGTTTCATCTGGACAATAAATTTTGCAGTCTGTTCTTTATGATGATAGGTCATATTCCTAACCACCAATAAATATTGTAAAGTACTTTCGCTGCAGCTACGCTAACCTAGGGCATCTGTCATTCCCGGGTTGCTGCTATTAGGAATTATTGGACTGTACCACTGGGAGAGAAGACAGAGGGGGATGAGGATGGCAGTTGTAACACACTCTGCCCTTTTGTGTATTTTGCATGAAAGAACCTCTGATCATTCTGCATATTAATTATGAATCTGCATGGGTAAATTCAGTCGCCTTCTGTTGACTTGTTCTCAGAAGACAGGGACTGAGGCTCTTATGAGGCCTCGATACTCCCCTCGCTCCCAAAGTCAGCAGATCCATCTTTTTGATGCTATACTGTAAATTTATTTCACCTCGGAGAGTAAACAGATATATTGCAACCCCAAGGGTTCATGGGTAGTGTATTTACAAAGGCCGCCTCCGCCAGCCCTGTGCCGTTCCCTTTAATGAGAGCGGTCATTAAGTAAATGAGACATCCCCTTTAGCAGGCTTAGGAGTTCACACACTGAGGGGGAGCAGATATTTAATTGAAACCAACAAACAATCTTGCTCGCATGTGACTGGTGTAAGCGAAGTGGCTGCCCTCCAACTCCTCCCCCCACCTCCATCCACCCAGCCCCCCATGTAAATTTCATGATTGCTTTCCGTGATGTCATTTTGAAAGGGGAAAGACAATAGCTGTGGGGAAAGGTAAGTCAATATTATGTTCTTTCGCTGACAAAGGCAGATATCTAAGGCTGGAGCTTTCACCTTAGACTGATCAGGAAAAGGGCTTCCGAGAACACAGTTAATTTGTCAGATGAAGGCTTTCTTTGCAGGAAGAGCAGGTCTAGGGGTTGAATCTTTTAATTGCATTGGAGAACTGAGGGATTTGCTTCTTCTTCCTGAGTCTGTGTGGATTTTTTTTCCTCCTCTTTCTCCCTTCCTCCTCCCCCCCCCTGTGATATTCTAGTGGATATGTTATGCATCTGACAGAAAATACATTTACCAGGGGGGGAAAAGCCTTGTATCCAGCCAAGAAACTTTCTGAATATTTCTGGAAGAACAGCAGATATTATGTCTATGGCCACAGGATTTGGTGGCTCTCTATCTGGAGGAAACTCTACTCCTTTGAACAGAAGATCTCTCTGAAGCAAGGGAAAAACAAGATTCACAGTTTGCCTCCCTGGAATATCTCATATGGTAACTTCCAGTCCAAGGTACTGAACAGTGGTGATCGAAGTAAGCTTTTGATCTCTT
Source organism: Phascolarctos cinereus (assembly GCF_003287225.1). Lineage (NCBI taxonomy): Eukaryota > Metazoa > Chordata > Mammalia > Diprotodontia > Phascolarctidae > Phascolarctos > Phascolarctos cinereus. Next base: position 252,778,831 of record NW_027555625.1, read on the forward strand.
GGTTGCCTATTTCTAAAATCCTAACAGAGGGCTTTAAGAAATCTACGGTGGGGGTGCTGGGGGTGCACAGAACACCTAACGGAACACTGCTTAGGTTTTCCTTTCAGCCAATCTTCAGAAATGCGGTTCTTTATAGGGATTGTTGTGAACAGATGTGGAAAGACAAGTAGTTTTTCTCTTTTAAAAACTAAAAACTAGGTTTTTCTCAAAGTTGAGTTTTGAGCTACATGACTTCCCCTAGTTTGGTGTTCTCTAGGATGAGAGACTTAGAGGTGCTGCCTTCTTGGGCTAAATTTGCTTTCCTTTTTATGGACAAGGAAAAAGACAAGAAAGTGCATCTTCCCCCCCCCCAGTAGGAGCTGTTTGTCATTGCAAACCTGCCCATGCTGATGGCAAGAAGGATTTTCTAGCTTTTTCTTTATCACATTTAGGATTTCACTCTGCATAGCACTACTACTAATTATCTGGGCTTGACCAAGAAAAGTAAAGTTGGGAATTCAATTTCTAGAGACAAAAAAAAAATGCCTCGTGAGTTAAGTTGAAAGGTTAGCTGAATGTGGGTTCAAATTCCAGGGTGGTCTGCTTGACCACAGTATATTAATTATCATTTGTATCATCATTACCACCTTCATCATCACCATGATTTTCCTTTTGGAAGAAAGATGTGAATAATTTTGCCCTGATTGGGGATGGGGGGTGGGTAGGAGAGACAGAGAGAGAAACCTCAGTTACTCTCTGTCATTGTGAGTGGTCTGAGTAAACAAAGGAGCCAATCGCAATGTACTGAAAACAAACCTTGGGAAATGCTTGGGCTGTCTGTGCTTAGCCAAGCTGAGTAAAGCACCCAGACAGGGGAGTCACTAGGAAATGCCCTTTTGACTTTTCCTTTTTGTAGAATGAGGCAAGTCCTTTTATGTTGAGACGACAACCTTCTTTGGGGTCTGTGGGCAAAAGTATTCTGGCTGCCTCTTACTTTCCTCTTGCCTCTGTCTTGTGTAGGAAAGCCGGCCATTTGTGAGATGCTCAGACAGAACTTGTGGCAGACCACAGTGCCAGAGGACACAAACACACAGGCTGGGGCTATGCTCACTCTCTCATCTATTGTTGGCTGAACTCTGCCAGGATCCCCTTTACTCGGAGCTGTCGGCAGAAGCCACTTCAGCCACGGGCTCCTCATAGTCCCCATTCCCTCCCTCATTGGCTCCTCAGCTGCCATTATCAGCTTCTTCCATATGGCCACTTTAATTAATGGCAAACAAAAGAGCAGGAATACAGGGATCTCAGCTTCAGACGATTTGTCTATTCCACTGTTATGGAAAGGAAGGCAGGCAGGATGAAGTCTCCTTTGTCCAGTTATGTTGCATTTATTGTTCCCTGAGCAGCAGGGATTGTGACTAAGAATACTTTGTTTGGAAAGAAAGAGAAGATGGCATCAAACAGATATTTCTTTCAACAACAACAATTCAACAAACATTTATTAAGTGTAAGGCCCTGTGCTCAGTGCTGGGAATACACACATGAAAAATGATACAGTTACTGACCTCAAGGAGCTTACAGTCTACTGGAGGAATATGGCATATATATATATATATATACATATATATATATATATATATACACACACACAAACGTATACATATATATGAATAAGTTTAATATAAGGTGGAGTGTGATAAACACAATGGAGAGGTCTAGGAAAGTGCTATGAGAAATGTGAAAAGGGAACGATCAATGTTATCTCTGGCCTGGTTGGCTAGATATCTAGGAAGGCTTCATGGAAGAGGTGGCTCCTGAGCTGAACCTTGAAGGGAGGCATTTCATATAGAGATGTGGGTTGAGAAGATTCTGTTTCTAGCACAGCTGGGAACATGAATAAAGACAAGTAAATGGGACAGTGCAGGACAAGAAAGAGAGGGAGGAATAGTCTATACATAGTTGATAAAGGAGTAGAAAGAGGTAAGGCTTCTCATTCATCTAGTGCCTACTATGTGTCAGGTACTGTGCTCAGTCCTTTACAATTATCTTGTTTGATCCTCACAACAGCCCTGGGATGTAGGTGCTATTATTATCCCCATTTTATTGATGAGGAAACTAAAGGAAAGTTAAGTGACTTGCCCAGGGTCACACAGCTAGTGAATGTCTGAGGCCAAATTTGGACTCAGGTCTTTCTGATTCCAGGCCCAATGCTCTACTCAGTGTGCTATCTAGCTGCCCCATTCTTGTTTCATATCTCTTATAGTTAGTTCTAAGTCCTATGATTTTTTTGTGTGGTCACTTCAGTTCTCATCTGATTGCTTTTGTGACTTGCATAGCCTTCCTTGGGGCTATCCTGCATTCTAAGCAGAAAAGAACGTTCAGAACCTGTTTGGAGCCCTGCTAATGGCACTTTCCACAGCATCACCTTCCACCTTTCTGGAAAGAAGGGGCCAAGTGGGAACCACACAGAGTTTGAGCAGACTCACAAAAAGGTGTCTCCAGGCTAGAAACCTCAAGTGCTTCTTATTTCTCCTGTTGTGGTCAGATTCAAGAGAGCTTCTGTTTTGAAGCAGAAGACCTTTTAACAGTTCCAACATCACTGTTGTTTCCTCCTGAGGCCTTCTGGGTCTTTTTTTGAATTGGATGTTACATCTGGGGGGACTCTGTAGCTGGTGTTATGTGAGATCTCCCATGACTTGGGGGCAAGGGAACCTGCTTTCCTGATGAACCTGCTCAGGGTGTCAGGGACCAGGGTTTCAGAGACAGCAGAATTGCTACGTGTGCAGAATTTCTGACCAACTAGGCACTGGAACCTCAGACTAAAGCAGCTGTTCTTAGCAACCATTTGACCACCTCTGAATGACCTGCAGGAAATACCTTCAGGGAAGGGAGCTGGGCTGAAGGATTTGTCCAATCATCAAAAATGTACTTGCAATAATGGGAGCATAGGAAGCATTTTCACCAGCCATTCCAAGGGGAATTTCCACTCCCATCTGGGCAGTAGACACCTGGTAATCTTCCTCATTTAGGCCTGGCTCTTAGGTTCTATTATAGACTTAGATGCAATATCAGTATCCCAAATACCCACTTTCTTTACAGCTAGACAGGTGGCCTAACAGTGTGAAATCAAGTTATTTTATTCCAACACTGATCTTTGCTCTACCCAGCCCCTTCTTCTCAGTGCTAATTATCTTCTTATTCCTCCCTGTCCTGCTTCAGGATGTGTTCAGGATGTGTGAGACAAATGCAACCTTAGTTACCTATTGGATAGTCCAATAAGGGTGACTAGGAAGGTGATGGACCTCAAAACCATGCCATAAGAGAATTCATTTAATTTTTAAAAAAACCTCTGGGGAGGTATTTAGAAGTGAAATATGATAGTTACCTTCAAATATTTAAAGGGTAGTCGTGTGTAAGAGTAGTAAGACTCATTCCTAGAGGATTCAACTAGGAGTAACAGGGTGGGAGTTGCTAAAAGGTAGCTTCAGCTGCATATGACGGGGAAAAACCTTCCTAATAATTAGAACCAACCTAAAGTGTACTGGGTTGCCTAGAGAGGTAGAGTTCCGGGTCTCTGAGGCATTTACAAGTTAGATATTTGCCTAAAGGCTATGTTGCAAAGGGGATTCCTGAGGTTCCTTTCAATGCTGAGACTTAAAAAAAAAAATTCTCATGCTGCTGAAGTCAGGGGCTCCGATTCACCTTGGAGCGTCTCTGCGTTTGTAGGGAGTCGCAAATTCTACTCAAGTTGACATTGACCCGGGCTCTAAAATCCCGACAGCAGGAGTTTTTCGGTCATTCTCCGTGGCTAGGGTCCCCATCCCCTTCTCTTCTTTTCGCTTCCTCCCTCACTCCCCCATCTTACTTTATGTATTCATGGCTGGGCTTTATAGCTTCCCTTAATGAGTTTGTGAAATGCTGATTTACATGGGTAATCACCGAGGCTGGAGCTGGAGAGGTGGAATGGGGGACGGGCAGAACCAGGTGACTTCTAGCTCGGAGCCCAAGGAAGTCATTATCCCAGCGAGTCTAACAGCTGGTCACTTAGGGCCCCGCTCTTAGGGCAGGAAATGCAGGTGGGGGTTGGGAATAGGAGGACCGGCCGGGGAGTTAACTCCGCCGCTCAACTCCGAGACTTGGATTGGAAAGTCTTCTTTGGAAGACGCACCCAGAACTATCCTTAGCACTCAAGCCCCTAAAAGGGCAATTGGAGGACAGAAGTTTCGGAGCCACTCACACTACTTTGGGTGAGGGGGAGTCAGATAATTAGACCTAGGGCCACAAGCTTGGGAAAGAAGAGCACTTGGGAAGGGCAGAATGAATCTTGACGGGAACAAACTGCTCTCGGGCTACTTACGGTCGGATCAGCAAGGATAGCTCCCCAACTTGGGGCCGCGCAGAGATTAGAGCGGCGCGACTCTGAGGGAGAGAAGGGGGTGCCGGAACGCTGATCCCCGGGATTTGAGTCCCGCGAGGTTCTTTGCATGGGGTAAGGGCCAGCGTTCATTGCCCCCATCTCCCCCTCTCTTACCCCCAGTGGGAGTATGCCTCCACTTTCCACCCGAAGGCTCTTAGTGGACTGGATTCTGGCCCCGGAAAGGGGCAAGGCAGTCCTGGAGTTATTCCTGCCGGTCACCGGATCGGGATCTGCTGAGACTCTGCGGGACGGCCATTTTATCCTGCTTCTGGAAGGACTAATCCTCTCTCTGCCGGGCTGCTGTCCCCTGATCTGTTTCCAAGGATTGTCCTGGGACTTTCTGAATCGGTTTTGGTTTTCTCTTCTCCCTTCCTTAGGGTCTTAGGATGAGGAGGGGCGGGGGGCGGGGAAGGGAGAAGAAACCGTGGTAGAAAAACTCAATTAGAGAGGCCTCCCGGTGTCGTTCAGAGTGTACATCGGAAGTGAAAGAAACTGGGCTCGGATCTCGCTTCTGCCATTGACTAGCGGTGTGACCCTGGATAAGTCGCTAGGCCTCTCTGAGCCTCAGTTTCCTCGTTTGTAAAATGGGAGGATCTATCTCACAGGATCGTTGTGAGAAAAGTGATTTGTGAGCCTTTAAGCAGAATAGAGATGTGAGCTATTATTAAGTTGACTAAGAATGTGTCATTTTAAAGTTAGTGCTTTCAGAGAATATAATGCAACTTCTTGCCCTCACTGCTCCTTTCTCTCCTTTTTCTGGGTCCCTCCCTTTCCCCCTGCTTTTCCTTTCCCTTCCCCTCCCTCGGGTGACCAGCGTGTCCTTGCCGTGAGTTATTGCAGGAGTTATTACCTAAGGGAGGACCCACACATCCCTCATAAATAAACCAGAAATTTGGTTTCTTAAAATATAATTTTAAGGGAAATTATGTAACGTATATTTACAGTAAGATGATGTGTGGGAAACAGCATCATCAGGAGTTAACTCAGTCCTAAAAGTGCCTTGTTTCCCAGAAAGACTGAAATCAGTCATTGCTGGGCGTCTTGACTCCATTCCTCTTGAAAATCTTCACCCCTGTTGTCCCAGGCATAGCAAGTCACCTGGCTCCAGAGATAGAAGTTTGTGTAGACAGTAATGCTGCTGGAGAGGATTCTGATTCTGGAGAACCAGGATCTAGTAGACTTAATATGGGAGGCTGGCTTGAGGATCCCTGCTTAGGAGTCTGGCTATGGTCCCTGTTTAATCCATGAATAAGTAGGTATATCTAACCTCTTTCTCTCTAGAACGGCCAAGTTTGCCTTGGAAGTGTAGTGACTGAGGTGTGGCCATCTGGCACTTAGCCTTCCAAAGGACTGGGCATTTTGTTTGAATAAAGCACAAACTCCTGTCATTTAAGGTTTTCTATGCCTTAGTCCCCACCTGCCTTTGCAGTTTTATCTCCCACTGATCCCCTACCAGTTGTGAGGTCCTTGGGAGCAGTTACTGATGTTTGTCTTTTTTTCCTCTCTCTCTCTCTCTCTCTCTCTCTCCTCTCTCTCTCTCTCTCTCTCTCTCTCTCTCTCTCTCTCTCTCTCTCTCTCTCTCTCTTTTTTCCACTAGGCAATGGGGTTAAGTGACTTGCCCAGAGTCACACAGCTAGTAAGTGTTATGTGTCTGAGGCTGGATTTGTACTCAGGTCCTCCTGAGTCCAGGGCCAGTGCTCTATCCACTGTGCCACCTAGCTGCCCCTGTCCTTCATTCTGTCCCCAGCTTTTAGCTTAGTGTCTGTGACATAGTCACAGCACTTAATAAATGCTTGTTGACTGACTGTTACTGTTCCCGAACACACTCTGGAATTTCCTATTTCTTGGCCCATGATCTGGTAAAATGTAAGTTGTTTGAGGCTGTTTTTCAGTTTGCCTTATCTCCTCAGTGCCAAACACAGTATGTTGACACTGTAGACACCTAAGAAATTCATTTTGAATTGTTTTCAATTGTTGGAATATTTTGCTCTCCCCACCTCTCCAGTCCCCATCAATACAGGTCAAAAATCCTTCCTATCCTTCAAGGTTCAGATCAAATGCCATCTCCTTCATTAAGCCTTTCTGGATTCTACCACTCCCTAATTATGCTATTTGCCTCTCTTATGATACTTTTGCTTTTTGTTGACTCTAGAGATTTTTAGATACTTCACTTATCCCTCCTCTTAGTGTAAGCACTGAGCTAGATGGTGTTATACATTTTGGGATCCTTCTCAGTATTTACTGCACACTCAATGACTAGTCATTTAGGTTAACAGAATATGGGTCTGCCACAACCAAAGGGCTCAATCCTTCCAGGATTACATGAATATTCTATTGAAACCAACATATACTAGCCACCAATTATGTGGAAAGCACTGTGCCCACTGGTGATACAAATACAAAAATGAAACGATCCCTTTTCCTGGAGGTGAGAAGAATAATGGATTTAGACTTAAAGAATCCGGGTTCAATTTCTGGCTTGGTTACTTAGCTACTTACTTGTGGAAGCTTTAGGAAATCACTTAATGTCTCAGTTTCCTGGACTGGATGATCCTTGGGGTTCCCTTCCAGCTCTAAATATATGATCTATCGATTCTAGCCAAATTAGCTGAGAGGATGGTCTTGCTGAATAGGGGTAAGAGAGTGGGAAAGGGGAACTAGCATTTATTAAGCACCAACTGTATGCCAGGCACTGTGCTAAACACTTTATAAATATTAACTAATTTGGTTCTCACAACAATCCTGGAAGGTAATGCTGGTATTATCCCCATTTTATAGTTGAGGAAACTGAGGCAAACAGAGATTAAGCGACTTGGCCAGGGTCACACACCTAGTAAGTGTCTGAGGCCTCAAGCCTTTCTGACTCCAGGCCCAGAGCAATGATCTGCCTAGCTGCCTTAGGACAGAAGTTGGTAGTATTTTATTTGACAAAGAAATCTTTACAGGTTTGGAGCTGGTCTTGGGAGTTGAAAGGGTAGCTTCGGAAAAGTATTGCTAAGGCCTTTCTAACATCTGGACACATACCCCTTCTATAACTAAAAGCTGAATTTCCCAAACATCAATTTTTTTATCTCACAATAAAAATGTTAAGAAAGCAGTTTCACCTAAATTAAAATGCCTTTGATCTTAGGCTTTCATTGAACTCCTAGCTTCATAGAGAATAGATTAATAAACACTTTCAAGTGGAAAATCCAGTTTGAAAAGGTCTTTATTTTTTATCTCTGGCAGCTTTAGAGATAACCCGGGTGCCTACCTCACACTGCTGCCCCCTTTTTTCTCTCTTCTTTTTTTTGTGAAGGAGAGGTAAGCATAGGACCTTCACTTGCTGTTGCCTCTGCATCTTCCTCGTTCATGTCTAGGTTAGAACAGAAAGAAAATGCAATGTTATTTTAATCAGATGGGCCTAAAAAGCAAATCAGAGGAAGTATTTTAATCTACCCCAAGCAAGGCTGCCTAGTACATCTGTCACCATGGGGATTAGTGCAACTCTTTAAAGATGTTGAAGACTTTCTAAAACTAAGTATTAGATATTTGTGACCTGGTTTCTGTCCTTACCAGCACAGATTATCACCAGAGCCCTGGGATGGCATCCATCAGAGGCTCGGTTATGGCAGCTCAGGTCACTAAACAAGAACTGATGTGTAACTTTCACATTCTTTTTTGTCTATATATAAAACATACTTTTTTAAAAATTAAAAATTCAATTTCATTTTATTTTAAATTCTGAATTTTCTCCCTCCCACCTTCTCCCTCACCCATTAAGAAAGCAAGAAAAACAAAACCTATTAGAAATATGTATAGTCAAACAAAACAAATTTCCTCATTAGCCATGTCAGGAAAGAAGAGAAAAGAAAAGACAATACATTGAGTCCATTACCTCTACCTGGAGATGAGCAGCATGCTTTAGCTAAATCCTCTAGAATTACAGTTGGTTCCATTGTATTGATCAGAGTTTCTAAGTCTTTCAAAGTTGTGTAACTTTCACACATCTTTTCCCTTCTACCCAAAGGTGTCAAATGAACCATTTCTGAACATATTTACGTTGAACAAAAATATGTGTGTGTATATATGTATGTAAATTTGTGTATGCATGCATGTGTGTATGTATATGTATGTATGGACACAGATACAGACATTATATCTACATATATGTATATGTGTGTGTGTATATACATATATTATAAAGAGTAGGTTGGGGCAGCCAGGTAGTACACTGCATAGAACACTGGGCCTGGAGTCAGGAATCCAGCCTCAGATGCTTTCTAGCTGTGTGACCCTGGGCAAGTCACTTAACTTTGTTTGCCCCAGTTGCCTCTTTAAATGATCTGGAGAAGGAAATGGCAAACCACTCCAGTATCTTTGCCAAGAAAACTCCAGATGGGATCACAGAGAGTTGGACAGGACTAAAACTACCCAGCAACAACAAAAGAGTAGGTTTGCAACAACCTGTTAGGTTCTGTTAGGAATGATATCAGAATTAGGACTATTTTATGAGCGAACTAAGTCCAAAATATTGCTTAAATCCCAAAGAATAAGCCACTTGAGAGTGAGGGTGGGTATAACAAGAAGAAGCATTTTTTAAAAGTGCCTACTATGTGTTAGGCACTGTGCTAAGTTCTGGAGCTGTACGTAAAGTCCACAAATTCCATTAAGTTGTAAGAAGGGGAGATAGTGTGATATAATAGGAAGAATATTTGTTATGGAATTATAGGACCTAAGTTCAAATGCCACTCCAGATGGTCCCTTTGTGTGTGATCTTGGGCAAGTCACTTAATCTCCATTAGCTTCTCTGTAAAATGAGGAGTTTAACTAGATGACCTCAGAGGTCCCTTCCAACTCTCTGTGATCCCTCCATAACCCCAATGACTAGCTAGCTGCTGTTGCAGGAAGCTCGATATCCTCTTTATGCTAGCTAAGTAAAATGTTAAGGAGGGCTTGTCCACTTTCAAGTCCTGGTGGGAAGTAGAGTCAGCAGGGAGGGGAAGACCATATGGTGCTAGCAGGCTGATGAACCTTTCCTACTCTGCTGCAAAACTGGCCTGCCCATGCTTCATGCCTGGCTGCTCAACTTGGATTGTCTTAAACATTAGTGGGAGGGCTCCCAACATAAGCAATCTGTGACTTCTGTTCCTCTCTTATTTTGTTACCTAAGAAATGAATGGGAATTGATGCTCAGGTGTGAGGTGTGGCCAGAGGAACAGTACTGCTGCTTCAGCTTCTTTGGGCTTCCAATTAAACTGAGTTATGGAGGAGGGCAGATGGACCATCTTCCTGTCTCTGCCCTCTTTCTCCTAATTGTAGTGACCCAATGGAAGCCCCAAGACTGGTTTCATTGAAAAGCTGGCCCTGGGAAAAAGCTTATTTTCTTTGAAACAAGGGAGAGAGAGAGGCTTCTGTCTTATTTTCTTAAGTGTCTTCTTCTGGCTTAGAATAAGTGGAGCACGTTTAGCTGAAACAAATTTCAGATTCCTTTAGAGAACAGTCATCTTGCCTGAGGTTTGTGGGGTACCTAGGTTGGGTTTCCAGATATGGTCTCTAGGACCAATAGCCTTGCTGGTTCAATTATCGTTGCCCCTGGTGGGATCTCCAACTAACATTTTGACTTATGCAGGCTTGCCACCTCTGTGATTTCCATGTGAAGTTTGCTGAGTTTTCTTGTCAAAACACTTATGTTTTAACACCTACAAGGTCTATTTAAGTCCTGGAAAGAAAATTGAGTTCCAGCAGCCACACTTTCTCCACCTGCCTTCAGTGGCCTAAAGCAGATGGTGCTGCCTATTTTCAGCACAAGTGATACCTCACCTGACCTAGGGCCTCTGTCTGTTAAATAAATAAAAGTTGTCCAATAGGCTGGGAATCTTGATCCTACAGGAGTTTTCACAAGCATTTGGTAACCCAGATATGGAAATAAAAACCAAGAAAGTTCCCAGACTGAGCCCGCTTAAATAAAAACAGAAAAAAAAATTTATGTGTCCTAAGGGCCTAGGCCAGGTGTTCTTAACCTTTTTTGTGTGTATCATGGACCACTTTGGTAATCTGGTGAATCCTATGGACCCCTTTGAAGATTAATGTAATGTTTTTAAATTCATGAAAACAAAATACATAACATTGCAAAAGAAACCAATCATATTGGTTATCAAAATATTTTAAAAAGCAAATTCAAGGACCCCAGATTAAGCACTCCAGAGGCTTGAATCTTTTTTATGATTCAGATAGGCCATGTGGTCTTTTTGACAGTGATGGCAAATCACTTGACATCTCTCAGCTTCCGTTTTTTAAAAATTTATTTACTTATTTGCCTAGGCAATGGGGTGAAGTGACTTGCCCAGGGTCACACAGCTAGTCAGTGTCAGGTGTCTGAGTCTGGATTTGAACTAAGGTCCTCCTGACTCCAAGGCCAGCACTCTATCCACTGTGCCACCTAGCTGCTCCACAACTTAACTTTTTCAACTATTTTCCTAAACTTAACCAGATAGGGAGATGAATGTAGATTCCCTAGCCTCAGGCTTTGTGGATCTCTTCTACCAATCAACTGGAAAGAGCTTTTGTTCTGTTGTTGGAAGACCTATCTGGGTTTAAATTCCATCTGTGACATTTACTGGGTGACCTTGAATAAGGCACCTAACTACCTGTGCCTCAAATTTTCTTTTCCTTCTATTTTTTTCTTTTGATAAGGCAATTAGGGTTAAGTGACTTGCCCAGGATCACACAGCTAGTAAGCGTCAAGTGTCTGAGGCTGGATTTGAACTCAGGTCCTCCTGACTCCAAGGTCAGATTTCTATCCACTGCACCACCTAGCTGCCCCTGTGCCCCTCATTTTCATTTCAAAAATGAGAGAATTGGGCTAGATGCCCTCTGAGGTCCTTCCAACTCCCTATCAATGGTCCAAAGGTTACTTTCATTATAATTTTATAACAAAAATCACATTTAATATGTTGGATTCCTAAACATATCACACCAGCCTTTCCAAAACATCTGCAATGTCCTTTAGCTCTCAACTTATCATCAAATCCCCTGTCTAGCCACTACAAAATCAAATCATTCCAGCCACCCTTGTGGAAACATTGAACATGCAAGTGTAATTTTGAAGGAAGTTTTAAAAACCTGCTCTTAATTCATTTCTGTCCTTGAGAGGAAACATGGTCCAAATTGGGTAGAGAATTGAAAGTCAAGACACATAGTCTGCATCCAGCCTTGAGAGGTGACTTGCTCTTCTGGCAAGATCTGTGAGGGCAGGATTGTGCAGGGGTCTCACTGGGCCTCCACATTTGTGAGCCGTACCACTTTGGCTCCTATAATTAACTGCATATGCAAGACAAAATTGCCTGCTCAATTACTAAGTTGCACCTGCTAATTGAGTGGTTAGTTGGCTAATCAGCCAATTTGCACATGGAATTTTTCAATGGCTCACACATTCTTCATTTACCAAAATAGCCTTTGGGTCAAAATGGGGACTATAAATTAGTGAGGGACCTCTTGCAATTACACTCATTCTTTCTTTGGGCTTGAGTCTTCTCATCTGGAAAATGGGAATGAAAGCACCCATCTGGTTTTCCCACATGAGAGGTTTGGATAGTAGAGTAGTATTATCTGTTACAAACAAAGACTTGCTCTAGTGAAAAGGGCCAAAGTCACAAGTGATGAATGGACCCAGTAATAAGTGAAAATATGTGCAAGCTTACTAAAGAAACATATAATCTTGGTGCTTTTCTGGGAAGAAGTGTGTTTCTTTCTAACTGTGAAGGTCTGGTCTTTTTGTCATATTAAATGCTGGATTGGTTGTAATGATTGAGGATTCCAAATCTAAAATGGGCTCAGAAACCATGAATTGGAGAGTGAAATTGCCTAAATGACTGGGTTGAGAAAATTTTAGTTTGATTCAACTTGGAGATGAAGGATAACAGAATTCTTGCCTTCAAAAAGCTTACACTCTCCTGGAGGGGAATGACATACAGATAAGTAGGTCATGGGAGGCAGGGCAAGGTTGGGGCAGTGGAGATCCAGAGAGTGTTCTAGGAAATTTCCAGGAGGGAGAGAACATTCAGAGATAAGGGATTCTTATAAGCTTGGTTTTAGATGCTTCCTAATAAAACAATTTACTATCTTTTCATTCAAGAAAAAATCAGAACTGGGCAGTCATTGTCAGTCTGTGCAATTCAAGCCAACAAATGTTAAGTTTACAAGCATTTATTAAACATCTTTTATGTGCTGGGAACTGTAAAGTTCCCACTGGGAATGGCAAAAACGGTCCCTGCCCTCAGGGAGCTTACAGTCTAACGGGAGACAACATGCAAAGAACAATATGCAAATAAAATGTGTACAGGATAAACTGTGGATAATCTCATAGGAAAGGCACTAGGATTAAGAAGGACTGGGAAAGTCTTTTTATATTTTATTTTTTGGCAGAAGTTGGGATTTAGCTGGAATTTCAGGGAAACCAGGCAGGCTAGGAGATGGACATGAGGAAGGAGAGAGTTTGATGTGGGGAATAGTCAGTGAAAATGCCCAGAGTCAGAAGGTAGAGTGTCCTTGTGCAAGAAAGAACAAAGAGGCCAGTCATATCACTTCTAAGTGCGGTGGTCTCGGGAGTGGGTGGTGGATGAAATAAATTGTAAGAAAACAGGAAAGGTGGGAAGGACCAAGGTTACAAAGGGCTTTAAAAGCCAGGCTGAAAGGTTTATCTGTCCCCTTTTTATTTTTTAAAAATAAATTGTTTCAATGCCTTTTGCTTTTGTATCAGCCATTTCTGGAAATCCCTATTTCCAGATTGAATTCTCCATTGTAGCAAAGAAAAATGAGTGAGCAAAAACACTTTGACTGCTTCTGACAATGTGTACAACATTTTATCCTAGTGGTTCCCCACCCCTCTGCCATAAGAAGGGAAAGATGCTTCCTTGTCTGTTTTCTGGGATTATTATTTCTTCCTTTTCCTTTTAAAAATAAGACAAGTTTTATTTTTCTTAGCCTGAATTTTCTGATCATAGCTTTCATGCAACTTCTTATTGCTTGAGTAGATGAAGCTTCAAACTCACACTTGAGAGTGGGGGAGACAGTGGACAAGAGCCTGGTTTGCCTCCATAATTTCATTCTTCTGTTGAACAGAGGTCAGCTACAGGAAGCTCTGAAAACAAACTGAGCTGCATTTTAAAATGACAGGCTAAGTGGCCAGCTTTCCTCCTTGTCAAGAAAAGGCTTCTCAGCCATTCTCTCCTTCAGCAATTTCATTCTCTCTTTACATAAGGTGGCTACATTAAAAATGGAACCCTGAGCTTGTTAGAAGATTGCTCATTAGAAGATTGGGAAAGGCTTTGCCGTGTTAGGAAGTCAGAATTCTAAATGAAATAATAGCATCAAAGGAAAAGGTACTTTGCATTTAAATTACATTTAAAAAACACAAAGATTTAGCATCAAAGGACCCAAGTTCTAATCCTGCCTCAGCTATTTATACAAGTTTTGTGACTTTAGGCAAGTTGCTTAACTGCTCCAGGCCTCAGTTTCCTCATCTGTAAAACAAGATGGGTGAGCTAGGTGGTCTCAAAGGGCTCATTCAAATAGCAATCCTATGACTTTTTTCTTTTGTAGTATTGCTAAGCTGCCTGGGTGACATATTCCCTTCCAATTCAGTCTGTGAGTCCAGTAGCTAGAGAGAACTCATCCTGCTGACTGTAGGAGACCCTCCTTTTATGGTCTATCTAACCCAGGAATCTTTAACCTTTTTTTGTGTTATGGACACCTCTGACTATCTGATGAAAACTGAGGACCTCTTCATAGAATAAATGCACAAAATAAAATGCATAGGATTACATAGGATACTAATTATGTTGAAGTATAATTATCAGAATATCTATTTTGAAAAACAAGTTCAATGATCTGGTGTTTTTAAACTAGTTGCCATCACTTGTCTACTAGGCTACTAGTGAGTATGGGTTTGTATATTTTAGAGACCACCAAGCCTCCTGGAAGCCTGGGTCCCTCAAGCGTACTGTCCACTTACTACTGGGCGTTTCCCCATGCTACACCACCTGAGTACCACACTAAGCCTTTTAAGCAGGTTTTTTTTTTTGTAAATTTTTAAAAGCTTAAATATAAAATGAGAAAAGAAAAAAAACATTGTCATGTACACAACGGACCATAAGAGAGGATTCAATATAAAACAATAAATTTCTATTTCAAGAAAACCTACATGATAAATACTACACGGTGTTTTCAAAGCTGCCCAGCTTCTTTCTTTTTGCTTCCTTGTTGGTTATCTTTTGTTTTCTGCTGTGCTTTTTTACTTTATTTTTCTCCTCCCTCCCCCTACCATCCTAAACAAGGCTGCAATTAAGCATGGATATGTATATATATCTCCATATACACATGTATATACAGATATCTATAAACATACACACACATACACATACACACTCATACACATATATGTAAGACTGTTCTATGCTTATTTCCTCCTATCTGTTTCTCTGAAGGTGGATAGCATCTTCCTTCATAAGTCCAAGTCTTTCCATGTTTTTCTAAATCAACCAGCACATCATTTCCTACACCACAGAAATATTCCGACCCAATCACATCCTGTCTGAGAGATTGTCTATGAAAGTTCCCTCCTCCCCAATTTTTTGCATTCCTTCTATTCCTGAGCACATATGTTTTATTTATACAAGAAAATTTTAATTTAAAATAATGGAAATTATCCTTTTTATACTTCAACAATTCTCTCACCTCATAATACAGTTTAAGGTCTGATATTGCTGAATCTACTTCCTTTGCATCTTTTCCCCCTGGTTTCTTTGAAGTTCCTGAGTTTGTTCTTCCAAATGAACTCTGTTAGTATTTTTTTCTCAGTAAAATAATTTTTTAGTAATTTAATTGGGATGACATTGAATAAATAGATTGGTTAGGTAAAACTGTCATTTAAAAATTATATTCGCCTTACCTACCCATGAACAATACATATTACTTCAATTATTTAGAGCTTATTTCTATAAAAAGTATTTTGTGTTTATGTTTATATAGTAGTTCCTGTGTCTGTTTTGACAGGTGTTTTATAGTGGCTTTCTTTTCAGGGCCAGCTCTTTCTCTTTAAAGCCAGTTGATGGACTGCTAAACGGGACATACACCAAAAGAAGGATATTAGCAAAGTTTCTTCATTTTATTCTACTTTCTCACTTTCCCCCTTTATTTCTTAAGGCTATAAACTGAGCCCAGTAGCAATGTTCTTAGTTGGCCCACTGAGGATGATCACAATCTGAAAATCAGGCAATGGAAGTCAAGTCTACTTTTTAATGAAGACTCTTTATGCATCATCTCACATCTCTTTAAGTCTTCCTAGAGGCTTAATGATGCTCCTAAAATCAGCTTAGAGGCCGGGAGGAATATATGCTGATTGGTCATTCGGCATTCTGAAGGAGGTGTGAATATTCAGCTCTGGCGTAGCAGTGTAACAATAACTGGGGACAATTAAAGTGATTTACTTGGTGGGGAGAGGGTATTGTCAGTGTTACAAAGAGGCCACAGTAAAAGAAACTGGGGATAGGGTGTAGGAAAATTGGGTGTTTGTCCAGATATTAACTATTCCTTTAAAGGATTAGTGTTGACTGGAGCTGAGTTGAAACAGCCCTGTAGGAGGAAGGATGGTCTCACCTACAAAAATGTCTCAGTGCTGAGATCGGTTTGGCTCTGGGGGTTATGGGTGGTACCATACTTCTCTGCTTTCAAAATGGGAGGAAAGTTGAGGTTTCGTGGTATGTCATGAAAACAAGCTTATCAGCTTGGAACATCCCAGTAAGGCCTTGAGCTTGGGACAACTGGACTAACAGTCAATGTGTTCTCTCTACTAGTCCTGTGGGCGTGTCCTCTTCAGACCCCTGAAATGCAGAATGGAATTGTGCTCTTCTTTTCCTCTTAAAAAGAGAATGGCTTTTACAGACTAAAAGAGGCCGTTCCTCTGTTCCTGGAGGGCCTGGGAGGAGGGCTGCCCTAGCAGGACCTCCTGGGAATTCATTTTAGTAATTTTCTTTTCTTCCGTTTTGGGTAACAGAAGGCTGGGGTAGGGAGCAAGAGAAGGGCAGAGCTGGATAGCTGTTAGAACTATTATCAGGTGTCTGAAGGGCAGAAAAAGGAAGTGTTTACTTTTCATCCTCTATGCAGGGGTTCTTAACTTGTGTAGGCTTCTGTAGCAGTTTGGTGAACCTATGGATTCCTTCTCAGAACAACATTTTTAAATGCGTAGGGTTATAAAGGAAGTGAATTATATTGAAATACAGTCCTCAAGATTTTTTTTAAAGTCCAAGAATCCTAGGATTATGAATCCCTGTTCTATGGGGAGGGGAAATGAGATTCAAGCTGCACTAAGAGATCTAAGAAATTGAGGGCACATGTTCTCTGAGGGAGTATTTTCTCAGCATAATAGAATTGCATAGCCCACCAAGAAAAGTTTGGACTCTGTAAGGAAGAGAAAGCAGCCAACCCTCAGAGGACCCATTTGGATGGTAGCTGAGACACAGGTGATAATCAGAACAAATGCCACATGAAATTGCTTTTAAATTTCTTATTTTGTTTCCTTCTGGCTAGGATTTACCTGGACCTGGATCCCATCCCCTCTAATAATCATTCCCTTCTCTGTCTTGTATCTTTCCCTCTGCTATTCCTTTGGCTCCTTTCCCTCTGCCTACAACCATGTCTAGCTCTCTTTTCTAAAAAGCCTTCCTCCTAACCTGCTATTCACATAAGCTTCCATTCTGTTTATCTCTTCACTAGTAAACTTCTAAAGCAGTTCTCAGCCCCTTGCAATGTGGCTTCTGTCCTATCACATCAGTAAAAAAATGCTCTCTCTTAGGTCTCCAGTGACCTCTTTAACTGTTAAATCCAATTACCTTTTTCATTCCTCATATTGAATTCTCTGCAGCTTAAAAATGTGTTTTTATTATCAAGTTAATAACCAACAGAAATAAATACTGAAACATATAAAACAAGAGGGAAAATCTTTCCCCCAAAGCCTTAGCCTTTTAGCTGCCAGTTAGCCTGGCTTAAAATCTAGAGCTATCATTGACTCTTCCCATTCTCCTCTCTCTCTCTTTCTCTCTCTCTCTCTCTGTCCATGTCCATTCAGTTGCCAAGTTCTGTAGGTTCTGTACCCACAACATTTCTTAAATCCATCAAGACTTTCTGCTCACACTGCTGCCATGATTTTTATTGCTGACTAATTGATGTCTCTGACCGCAGTTTCTCCCCATTCCTATCTATCCTTTCTAATGTTCAGAGCAATGTTCCTAATACAAGGTCTGACCATGGTACTCCTTGGCTTAAAAACATTCCTACTGCCAACAGGAAACAGTATATAATCTTGGCCGTCAAGACCACCCACCTTCTGATTGTAACTTATATTTCCAATCTTATTTCATTATACTCTTCACACTTTCTCTATGAGTTTGTTCACTCTCTCTCCCATGTCAGGTTTCCCCTACCTCCATCTCTGCCTATTAAAATCTCTCCTTTTCTTGAACACTGAGTTCAGGCACCACCTTCTCCATGAAAATTTCTGTGATCCTTCTCCAGGTAGAATGGTTTAATCAGCAAACATTTATTAAATATCTGCTGTGTCAGACTTTCTATTCGACGTAGAGACACAAAGACCTCCCCCCCACACACACACCTGCCAATGAAACAAATAATCCATACTCTCAAGGAGCTTACCTTCTATTGGGAGAGACAACTTATTCAGTATATACAGAATAAATGCAAATAAGTGATTTTTGAGTATGTTGAGTTCAGGGAACAGCTGATAGTTCAGTTTAGTCTGACTATAGATTTTGTGATAGAGAATAATATATATCTGGAAAAGTAGGCAGAAGCTAGATTATAGGGGACTTTAAAATGACAGACCAAAAACTTTACATTTTATCCTAAAGGCAATAGGGAGTCCTGAAGACTGTTGAATAGGAGAATGACATGATCAGGCCTGTGTGTTAGGAATATCAATTTGAAATCTATTCGGAGGATGGTTTGGAGAACTCTGGGCTTCGTTGCAAGTATTTCTACAAATTCATTTTGGTTTTCTTACTGCCATGTATACTTTCAGTCAAAATAAATCATAGCTCAAATTCTTTAATAGCCACATGTGTACATTTTTGCTTGGAAAATAGGACCTAGATACTCACACCAAGATGAACTGTCCAGGAAAGATGTTGACTTTCCTTTGAATTACTGGGAATTGAATTCTGTGTTACATATGCACCTACCTACTTTGGGAAAAGCTCATTGAAAAAGATTTTTTTTCCCATTTCACATACTTTGGCATCCAAGGGAAGTGCTTCGTTTCTGCCCTCTCTGCCTTCCCTTTCTCCTGCATTTACCTTACAGCAAATGGGGCAAATCCATTTTTTCCACTTTTAATTCTACTCATTCTTTCAGCCTGAATCTGCTTTCCTGTGGTTGGCAAGCCACTTTGGGATCCATTATCTCTTCTCCAAGACTGCCCTGTATCTGTTCGGAGCTTCCCCCTCACATCTTCATACCTTCCTGTGCACATCTCCTGCCGTCTCTAGCCTGCTTATCTTTGCCACGTTTCCCTACCTCAACCTGTGCTGCATCAGGTATCATCACCAGTGCCCCCTCCAAGTTCTCTTTTCCCAACTCTGCTTTCTCTTCTCTTGGAAATCTCATAGGGAAGTCAGTCCTTTTCTCACCCAAAACATGAATCCTGTCTTCAGTATCCTCCACAAGTGGGTATGGAAATTGTCCTAGGACTTCAGCCTTAGTTATGGTCAAGCATTCTGGTACAACACCCTCCTCCCCCACCAAAGAACAAATGCTATTGGCAACTTTCCCAACAACCTCCACTTGAAGATCTCTGCTGATGGGGAACTCACAGCCTGTTAGATGTTAATATATTGTAAAGAAATGTCTCTTCAAGTACAAGTTTGGGCCAGATGATGTCTGAGAGCCTTTAAATTCTGAGGTTCTGTGATTCTGTTACATTTTTCCTTAAATTATGGAAAAAATGTGCTTCTCTGCAACTGCCACCCAGATCCTAGTTCTCTGCTTTGGGGACAAGCAGAGAAAGTCTCAGCCCTCTTCCACATGACAATAATTCAAATATTTGAAGACAGTTCCCATGTCCTTCTATCCCACTCTCCAATCCCACTCTTCAGAAAATGGATTGTATTTCCTCATAGCCCCATTAAACCAGTGATACCACCCTTCCCCCAACAAAATCTTCTCTTTTCCAGGCTGAAAATACCTGTTCTTTAATCTTTCCATGGCATTGTCTTCAGTCCCTTCACCATCCTGGTTGTCTTTGTCTGGATATGTCCTTCCAAAAATATGGTATTGAGACTGAACGCCATACATATTAGCACATGGGATGTGACCAGGACATGATATATCAGGTCTACCACCTTTCATGCTATGACATGATGTTTCTATTATTTCACCTTAATGTTTAATAAACTTTTAAGCTAATTTATCATACTGTTGATTCCTGTTGAACCTTCAGGCCACTAAAATATTTTTTTCATGTTCTTTCAAATGAACTAATTTATACCCACATCTCCCTTACGTTATACCTGTTCGGCCTATGCTTTAAACCCAAGTGCAGGAGTTTCTATTCATTCCTATTAAATTTCATCTTACTAATGGCCCCCATTAGATCTCTCTCCCAGTTGACATTGGATGCTGAATAGGATCATAGAGCTTGGGAAGTTGAAGAAACTATAAGGTCCTCTGGCCAGACCTCTGATTCTGATTTTTTAAAAAATTATCCATCTCAAAAAAAAAAAAGAAAAGAAAATTATCCATCTTACATTGCCCTATCTTGTCTACAGGGATTGTCAGGAGAGACTTTGTCAAAGGTCTTGCTGAAATTCCATTATACTATCTTCAAACCTGTTTCAACTGCCTTGCTCTGGAGTCCCAAGTCTCTAAATTCTGTCTGCCCTGTTTGGCCTGGACAGCTGGGTAGAATAGAAGAAGGTGTTTGTCTAAGACTCAATTGGCTAGCGTAGCCAGGGGCAAATGAGTGAAAGAGTCCCTTTCAGAACCAAAAAGCCATATTACTATGCTACAGATATGCTATCTCTCTTTTGAAACCTGATAAAACATATTTCTGGTGCTAGCCTATGTGTGCTGAATGAAATACATCTTTACATATTGGTCAACACAGTCTATATTTCTCAAATCTCTCCTGTTTTGTGATATGTTAAAATTTTAATACACTATGGAATGTATTATGCACACAGGTGGTGGAGTTCTGCAGAAATTATGGAGTCATAATTTTCCCCAATGTGACATTGAAATACTAAGTCCAAGGCCCTTCCATTCTCCCAGGGTGATTTACCCCAGTAACCCCTGCGGTGGTCGTAGGTCTGGCATACAGCATCTTCTGTGAAATCCACCCTTCCCCAGCAGGGTGAATTTGCCTGCTACCGCTGATGGCACACACTGATTCTGAAGAGCCTTGTGATTTGGTACGGAAAGTAATTATCACTGTGGTGTGGTTTAGCAGTTGTTTCTGCAGTGCTGGTTAAAAGAAATAATAATAATAATATAAAAAAAGACAGTCAGAGTAACTGCTTGAAACGTGCTATTTGCATTTTTAAGGAAATACTTCTTTGAGACAGCCTGGGTGAAAGGTCAGTATTTGCATATAAATGGAAAAGAAAGTGTCTGATGCTGGAAGTTACATCTATATTATTTTCTCAGCTGCTGTTTGAGAGATTAAGGGACATGCCTTGCATTTGGCTTTTATTGAATAGAGAAAGTACCAGTGATGCTGAATTAGAAGCAAAATAATGGGCAAAATGTGCAGAGCTTTAAAATTACCAATTCCCCTTCTCTCTCTCTCTCTCTCTCTCTCTCTCTCTCTCTCTCTCTCTCTCTCTCTCTCTCTCTCTCTCTCTCTTTCTCCTCTCTTTCTTCGCCCTCTCTCTTCTCTATGTCTCTATCTCCATATCTATGTCTCTATCTCTGTCTCTCTTTCTCTTTCTCTCATTTTCAACCAAACTCAGCCAAAACAGATTTCTCTTTGCTTCATTCAGCAAATCTTCATTTTGCTTCCTTGAGTTTTAACTGAAAAAAAATCTACCAGAAAGAAAAAGAGCCATTTGTCTTCCTTTTTTCCTCTGGCCTTGTGTGCCTTCCTTTCAAGGAGTCCTTCTAGTTCTGGGAAGGAAAGCCCATTCCTTCAACCTTAGATTCACTAGACTAAGGAACAGAAATCCCCTGATGTTAAATACATTCTCTATGGGGTGTAGAGCTTTCAAAGAAGAAAAATCACCATATTTAAGAAAATGACATACATAAATAGTGCCACCATATGTGGGTGGCATGTGTTTTGCTCTTGAGGACCATGTGAGTGATATGAATGAATATCAGGCATTAGAAAAGAGAGGCCATTTTTAACCTTTTACAACCACTGATATTTTGGTCCTACTAGAGCAAAAATGACCCTTTTCAATATGCTGATGTCTGTGTTAGCTAAGAAGGATGTACTCACCAGGAATGAAGCAGACAGCTCTAATGAGCTCGGATCAGCCTTAGTCTAATGGTGCAGCAAAACTCCTTTCATTTCCCTTCCTACCACCGACATGAGACTCATCAGCCTGTCCTATTGCTTTGTTTGGATGAGAACTGGTTTGTTCTTTGCCTGTCACTAAAAACACACCTTCCCAGAGTTTCTAGCAATATCCATTGCATCCAAAGGAGCAAAATTCTTATGTGAACAAACATAGTGGTTACTAGACAGCTGGTCTCTGGTGTGACTGGGAGCTTAAAACAGAGTAGTTGGTTTTTTTCCAATTAAATTTTAGCTTTTTCTATTAAGAAAAATCTATTTCCCCTCTGCCCCCTCATTTAAAACAAAAAGAAAAAAGAAAAAAGAAAAAGAAGACCCTTGTAAGAAATATGCATAGTCAGGCAAAACAAATCCTTTCTTTGGCTATGTTAAAAAAAAAAGTCTCAATTTATACCCTGAGTCCATCAGCACTCTGTGAAGAAGTGGGAACCATGTATCAGCCCTCTGGATTTATGGTTTGTTATCCCATTGATCTGATCTTGAGTTTTGCAGTTATTTGCCTTTATAGTGCTATTATTGTTCTCATGGTTCTGTTCTCTTCACTCTTTATCAGTTCATACAAGTCTTGCGAGGCTTGTCTGAAAGTTGTCTCAGATTGGCTTTTCTAGGTTCATAGCCTGGTTTCTAGTTATAAGTTCTTAGGATTGTAGACGTAGAGATGAAAGTTGCTTTGGATGGCACCTACTCCAGCTCTGTAAGGTCAAGAAAGCTGAAGTGATTTGTTCAAGGTCACTAGGACTTCAACTCAGGAGAAAAATATAATTAACAGTAGAAAGAATTCTGATTTGGCACAAAACCTGGGTTCCAACTGAGGCTCTGCCATTTATTACCTATGTGACCTTAGCATGTCACTTTATCTCTCTCTATGCCTCATTTTTATCATTTGGCTTTGTGGAGTTATAGGATGAGGTTTAAAATCCTAACTCTTTATGATAACTATGTGTGGGACCTTGGGCAGATCACAACTTTTCTGAGCCTTCTTCTCATCTGTAAAATGAAGACATTGGTTTAGATGACCTCTGAAGTCCTTTCTAACTCTCAACACTTCTTCTAAACTTTACAATGCTATGACCTATGGCTTCTGATCCCAACAAATACTAAATAGCAAAGCCTGGTTTCCTTCCATCGGTTTGAGTCAAAGACAGAACATGGTGATGATCCAGATTTTGTTCTTTCAGGGACAGTTTCTCATGCCATTATCATATTACAAAGGGTTGCTGGGTTTAGGGGTGCTGTGAGCATCTTATTGGAAAATGCAACACATTTTCTGGAAATCACAAGATTAGTATACCTCCAGGATCCTTATATGATCTAAATTTTTTTGGAATTATCAAACTCTGTTCAAAAGTCCCTCAAAACACACGATGTATCTTAGATTTTACAATTTTAAAATAAGCCATAGATATATGGCTTATTCAGATGGTATACCTTTGCAGAGGACCATAAAATAAAGCTAGCTTTCTCTAGCTCCCTCTTAGAGGGGAAACCTAAGCCCACATTTCTGCCTTGTCTGTTCACTATTGATTTAGAGAATTAATCCTAGAGCTGTCAAGGCCACATCATGGTAAAATCTTAGATCTGGAGTCTGAGGACCAGCTCTGCCACTTAAAACCTATGTGACCTTGGATAAGTTATTTTACCTCACTGGACCTCAGTTTCCTCCTCTGTAAAATGAGAGCATTGTACTAGATGACTTTGAAGGTACCTGCCAGCTCTAGATCTATCTATCTAGATCTAGATTATATGTAATTAGAAGTCTGGGCTGGGCTAGTGAACAACTGTGTGAATCAGAGGATCTATAGAGAGAGGGATTATTCTATAGTGTTTGCTGGGGGAGGAGTAATTTAAAAATTAAATTACTTAAAGTGATAGAAGTCTATCAAATCCCACCTCAAGGCCTCCAACTATACATCTTTCTTCTTGGATTCTTTATTGTCACAAATGGAATGGGTCTGAGCATAGTTTCTAAGGTTTATAGGAAACAAAGACAAGTTTTGTCTTGTTGTTGTGAGGGTTGTGTGTGTGTGGGTGTGTGGTTTTTTTTAAAGAGAAAAACAGAACTAGAGAAGGTAATCATACCTGGAAATTTAGTCTCCTAATTATATCTTTCATTTAGATTTAAAAGCCAGTGATTGTGTATGCAAATAAGGGCTTGTTGGTTTTAAAATGCATATTTACTGACAACAGTAATGGCTGTGCTTGTCTTTTCCCATTGTTGCACCTACATAAATATGTTTACAAGGCTAATTATTATCTTTGCACATTCAATCGGCACCCTGCTAAAGCCTACCTTCACTGCCGGGTGGAAAATGCAATCCCAAATTTCATACTGCAAGTCACAATGGAGGGGGTGTTTTTGTGTGTTTCCATACACCTGTCCTCAGAGGCACTTTCTCATTCTCAATGACTTGAAGTACAGACCTCCCATCAAGCTGGTATCCTTACCACCTCCCCACTCATATAGCTCATCCCCTAGAGGAGCTTTAGAATGAAGCACTCCAGGACCTAGATTAGATCAGCCTGGCAAATTAAGCTGCTCCCAGGCTTTTCCAACCCACAAAGAAATTGTTTCCTAGCATCCTCCTTCCTTGGAGAGATGCCACAGGGAAATGAATGGTGTCACTGTGCCTTATGCCTCACCCAACATGAGTCATTATTCTTGTGGGGTAAGTAGGTAAGCACCGCAGAAAGAAGGAGAGATAGATTTTGTCTATTGAACAACACTTTGAACTCAGGTAACCCTTGACATGTGGGTGAGAAAATTTCCAGAAGAAAGATACAGGATTTGATTAAGGTGACAGCATCTCGAGTTTACATTCTCATTTTGTTGGAAGTGACATTGAAACCCAGAGAGATTCTCTGACTGATCCCTCAGTGAGTTAGTCAAAAGCCCTGGGAATTGGAATCCTATTGATTTTATTACAAGTTTATGTGCTACATTTTTGACCTCACTCTCACTAAAGTCAAATCTGAAAATCATTTCTCTGTTTGTACTTCCTAAGAGCAAAGTATGGAGCTGGTAGGAAATGTTGATTTTGTGTGTGTGTGTGTGTGTGTGTGTGTGTGTGTGTGTGTGTGCCCAGACTGAGTATTCATCTCTTAGAAGGTAAAAGCAGCAAGGAAGAAAAGTACTATTTAGGACCTGATCTTGAACCAGGAGGAGGAGCTAGGTGCTAAAGTAGAAAAGATGAGTGCCTTGGGAGGCAGTGATTATGACAGTTTGTAATAGATAAGGAGGGAACCAAAAGATATTTTTATATGTGTGTGTGTGTGTTTTATACATATACACATACATATACATATATACACAGACATGTATGTATACATATATACAGACTGTATATACATAAGTACACATGTGTGTATATACACACATACACATGAATATATATATATATACATATATATATATGCACACACTTATGTGTCTGTATATATAAATAGCTATCAGAATCTCTCTATCTATGTATCTCTTAGATTTTGGGAGAGCAGATTTCAAAGATGTCAGAGAAAGGGTAGAAGGTTTCTGTGTCCAAAGGGAAGTAAGCTTAAGAGGATGAAATGTTCTTAAGAACATCTTAAGAACAAATCTAGAGATGCAAACTCAAATAATTCCAATGAAGAAGAAAGGAAGGAGCTTTCAAAGATGCTGTAGATGTGCAGGATCAGTCCATATGTGTTAAAGACATATAGAAGATGGAAGCAAGGGCAGTTAAGTGAGGATAAAAGCAACATATTTCACAGATGTGTAAAGAGATGATCTCCTTGTGATGAATGCTAATGTGACACCTGTGAACTATATATGATATTTAGGGTACTGTAGTAGTAGCACTAGAGTATAAGCAATCCTGACTGTTTTCCATACTCTGTTCCTCAAGCCTGCAGGAAGTCAGTGGGCTATGTCAGTATTATCCATTGAGAGAGTACAATAGCTGTGTTGTCCAGTAGGTGGCACTCTCTCTGAGCCACCACCTCAGTAGCCCTTCACTTCCCTTGGAGGACATGTGTGGTCCAGCCTCCCATACAGAAGCAGAGACCCCATTGGCCACTGGTGAATTTTCAGCCAGCAATCTCTTGAGTGGCTCCTCGACTTCAAGGTGCACAGCTTCTTTCAATAGAATTGAGCAGTTTAAAACCCAAGATGGCTATGAAATTATAATATCCAAGCCTGGACCTGGAGAATTAAGAAAATGCATTTTCCTCTCTTTATTGCAGAAGCAGAGAGCTGGAATATCACAAATATTATCAGAAACAGTTGATGTGTTGGTTGATTTTGCTGAAGTTTTTTTTCTCTTTCATTTTAAATCTTTGTTACAAGGGAAGGCTCGCTAGGTGAGAAGGGAAAGGGATATATTCAGAAGTGAGTGTGATATAAAAAGGAAAAGGAAAACAACCAGCTGGCTTGTGTGGAATTTAAACTAGATAATTATGTGAACTATTGCTCAAAAATAATAAAAATGGGAATTGTGATTCCAGAGACCCTACTCCACATCTGGAGCTTCCTCTCCCAGCCCAAGTTCCCCTCGCCCCCACCCCACCCCCCTTACTCAACGTGTTGTAGCCACATAGTTTATTGAACATAACAAAAATGAAAGAAAAAAATGTTAGGTGCCCCTACATGGAACCCTCTGCTTCCAACAATCTTCTGAAACATCTCGCTCTTACCCTTCCAGCTCTTCAGGGTCGGCCAGGAAATTCCCCCAACTAGATTTGCCTGTAAGTGGTGGGAAGGGGATAAGCAGGGAGGGATACCTATCTAGGACCTTAGTTATAGGTCATATAGGAAAAGCACAGGGCTCCTTGTCCCACCCCCACCCCCAATTCACCAATTCACTCAGATTTATCACAGCTTTTAGTCTTACTTAGGACTTTCTCTTGTCCTTGTACTCCACTCCCTACCTTTATTTCAGGGTTTGGATGACCTCTGCAGCGTTGGCTTTGGATCTTCCTACTCTAGTCCTTACCACTGATAGGCAGATGGAGTCTTGGACAATGGCAACTGCGACCACTGCCACTTTGTAGCCCCTGTTTCCAAAGTTAGCTGTGGGGGAACAGAAAGCCTTAGTCTGATAATAGTGGCCCTGTACTCTCTGTTCCTAATATGACCATTGGGAAATCTGTACCTCAAACACAAAGGAAGCAAAAAAAGGAACTCTAGAAATAAGCAGAAGGTTCCGAAAGTCTTTTTTTGTGAGGCAATTGGTGTTAAGTGACTTGCCCAGAGTCACACAGCTAATAAGTGCTATATGTCTGAGGCTGGATTTGAACTCGGGTCCTTCTGACTCTAGGGCCAGTGCTCCATCCACTGTGCCACCTAGCTGCCCTGGTTCCAAAAGTCTTACTGCAACTTTAATATTTAGTAGCTTAAGCTTTAGAAGCTTGAAATGGCCCTAAGACCTTTGGGACGCCCTGTATATCTGGACACCGATCTTATCACTTCTCTGTCCTCTTTCATGGCTTACCTGTTGCTCTCAAGGTAGCATAGCTTCCTGGTGTCACTTTCCAAATTTCACTGTGAGAATCTCTTGACTCCTTGGGTCCTCAGAGAAATAAAATAGTCCTGTAGAAACTTATGTGACATTTTACTGAAAAAAAGGACTTAAAAAAAAACTCTGTGGGGGAAAAGAGGAAGAAGAACCTAGGGATAAGTCCACTGTTTGGGATGAATTCAACAAACAAATATTCATCAAATATTTATTATGTCTGTCCTATGTGGAGCACCATCCTAGGCACTGGGGGGAGATACAAATTTTACATGATGTTGCACCTGTGTTCATGGTACATAAAAATGGCCCATAAGATAATATGTATATATATGTGTGTATGGGGGTGTATAGGTATATATATGGGGATATATTTCATGTCATCTAGTCCAATCCCCTCATTTTATAGTTGAGGCCTAGGAAGGTCAAGGGACCCAATGTTACACATCATATGTCAGAGTTGAGATTTGGATACAGACCCAGGTTTCTCTGCTCAATGAGAATGATCTTCAGATTGAAAAGAACAGTGCCAAGATTTTTAATAGGGAGTCAGAACCCAAGATAATTGTGGAGAAGATAAGAGGGAACTCAGCTACCTCCAGTAAGAGCACATTATCCAACTTAAACAAACCATATCCCAGAGTTCAGAAAGGACTCACCAATACACCTTCTGAGCCACCATCAGAGATCTTTTTCAAATCCTGGAGGACAGCAGAGATGCTTCAGTAAAGGAGGAGCAGAAGTGGTCCCAAAAGATGAATTCTTCAGGCTATAGACTGTTGAGTTTGATCTTGGCCCTCAGCAAAATTCTAGAATATAGTGTTTTTTTTAAACATGGCTTGTGAGCACTTAAGAAAAGAAGAAATGATTATAATGAGGCAATATAGATTTATCAAGAACAAGTCACATCAGTCTCTTTTCATTTTTTGGGGGGGGGCAAGTTTGCTAGACTGGTAGAGCAGAGGAATTCTAGAAACAAAGTGTACCTGGATTTCAGCAAGGTATTTGACAGAATTTCTCACAATATCTTTGTGCACCAGATGTAAAGATGTGGGTTGGATGATAGTAAAATGAGTTGTATACAGAACTGGTTGAATGATTGGACCTCAAAAGTAATGTGATTTATGTATCAATGTCAACCTGGAAAAAGATCTCTAATGGGCTCTGTTCCTGGCCCCAGGGCTCTGTTCTTGGCCCTATTCTGTTCAACATCATTATCAGTGACTTGGATGAAGGCACAGATGTCTTGTTTACTGAAAATTGCAGGCAGCACAAAACTGGGAAGAATAGTAATTGCATTGGATAACAGTATTGGGATCCAAAGAGATCTCAACAGGCTGGAATTTAAGATGTAAAACATCTTCTTTAAAAGAAATTAGCTGCATGGGATGAGAGGGAGGTAAATAGACAATAGGCCTGGGTATTTGTAGACAGACTGTAGACTCAATGTGAGTTGGTAGCGTGATGTGGAATGGTGTGGTGTGGCACGGCAGCTAAAAAGCATTAATTCAATTAGACGTTGTGTTAACGGAACTACCATGTCCAGGTTGGGGGAGGTATCAGGTAACCACATCTGGGCCCCACATTTTAGAAAGGAAATTGGTAATCTGGACCAAGTCCAGATGAAAATGGCCAAGATGGTAAAGAAGTTGCCAAACGAGGATTAGTATAGTACAAAGAGCACAGGCTCTGGTGTCAGAGGACCTGGGTTCTAACCCTTCCTCTGATGCTTACTGTATGTATGACCTTGGGCAAATCACTTCCTGTGCCTGGACTTCAGTTTTCTTAACTGTAAAAATGAAAGATTTGTATTGGATGGCCTCTGAGGTCCCTTACAAGTCTATCTGATCCTGTTTGGTTAGAAAGACTACAGATTTTTAACCTAGATAAAAGTCTCTTCACTTCTGAGTCCCCAGGCAACTCTCTAGATTATAAATTGCAGAAAAAGTACTGACCTGCTTTGTTTGAGGATGTTTCCTGAGCTGGGAATTCCCTAGCAGAGGTGTCAGACTTGTAGCCCTCACTGAGTATGCCCTGAACCAGATTAAAATGTAATTGGGAAGTGTTTAGCAAAATAAATAAAAGTACGCAATGTAGATAATCTCAATCTGTGGTTTTCTAAGTAACTACATGGTCTTCGGGACACATTTCTACTGCAGTTTGATACCACTGCATACCAATGGAATCCCAGCTCTAGGCCCTATCTCACTTCCTATCCCTAAGAGAAGACCTGGGGGGAGAAGGGGGTAGAGAGGACTGGGGATAGTAGTTTTCTTCAACCGTTTGAAGGGCTGTTATGTGGAAGATGGATTAGCATTAGTGAATGGAAATTGCTAGGAGGCAAATTTTAGCCTCTTATAACTTTCATAGCAATTTAGAGGGGGCTGCTTCTAGAATGGGCTGCCTTAGAAAGTGAATTCCTATCACTGGGGGTCTTCAAGATTCGACTGAATGACTACTTGTCAGGCATGTTTAAATTGGATTCTTGCTCAGGTACTCTTTAGACTAAGTGATCACTGAGGTCTTTTTTTAACTCTGAGGTCCTATTACTTTATTCTCCCCAGCACAGGCTGGCACAGAAAGATCCAGATGATTGACTATTCTTCACCTCCCCAGAGTCTCAAACTTTTAGAACCTGAGGAAAATAATTTGAATTCCAGCTTTCCTGGAAGAGCGAGGTTGCACATACACACTCAAAGGCTAAATAGATACCTAGTAGCATTGCGATTGCCCCAGCTAATCTGTGTTCCCTGGTGAAGAGACTGAACTACAGGAAGCCATAATTAGTCACAATACAGTCTGTGCTCCTAGCAATGGGACCCATGGGCTCAGCTGGGCTTGAATCTCGAAGGTTAAAGATACATTCTGGTGACTATCCTGCCATGCATCTTACCTGTTGGGATGTCTGTTTCAGACAGTGATATAATGTCTATAAGCAGGGGCTTGTAAGGGAGGGAGGAAACATGCTGGACATTGTAAAAGGCATGGTCAAAAGGAACCAGATCTTCACCCCCAGGACATAATAAATAGTAAAAGTTATGGGAAATTAAGGATGGAGACCTTTCCCATATTCAGGTTCCCGACTCTCAGTAATGTTGGCTGCTGTCACTATGTCCTAGAGACCACAAAAGGTGGAAGATCAGACTGACGTGTGTGGTCATAAGTATCCAGAGATTGTTGATGGCCACAAGTACTTTTTTTTGTACTTTTTATA
The DNA here is from genome assembly GCF_003287225.1 of Phascolarctos cinereus. Classification (NCBI taxonomy): domain Eukaryota; kingdom Metazoa; phylum Chordata; class Mammalia; order Diprotodontia; family Phascolarctidae; genus Phascolarctos; species Phascolarctos cinereus. The sequence continues at coordinate 252,809,487 of NW_027555625.1, forward strand.
ATTAGTCACATAGCAGTGAGCTGAATTCCAGTGAATTCCCTTCCATGCCCCACTTCCCCATTAGCTCAAATCTGTAGGTGATAAAGGCTAAAATATAAGCTTATTGGAAATTGTTCTTTTCCTCTATGGAGTTCTTAAACAGTTTAGGAAGCCTGTAAGAGAAGGCCTGTTTTCATCCTTCTTCTTGATCAAATGATGGCCCTTCTGTGGGAAATTGTGGTGCTCCTCTACAACCCCACCCCCACACCTGCTCCTCCACCCCAAAACACTAGTACAGGATTTGGGGGTAGGTGGGCTTTGGCAGCACTTGAACTTAATTCTGGTCTGAAGCCCACAGAAAATGTCCAAGTTCAAGTTTAGAAGTTGTATCTCCTTCCTCCCACGTTCCATTTCCTACTCATTTCTGATTCCTCCATGTCTGACTCTTTGGTTATAGTTCTTCATGATTTCACTTTTTGAACCTCATTCATCAGAAAACCTTGCCCTCGGCCCCTGTTTCTCCCACTACACGTCTTCCTAGTATGACTTGGCCTGTGTAGTCAGAATACTGATAGAATATCCTCAGAATAACACTTTGACAATGGCTGTACCTCTCCAGGTTTACAATGCCTTGTGGGACCCTAATACCACAGTTCACATACTGTTCCCCTTTCCCAGGTTCAGTCCCCAGGGAAGGATCCCGGATCTTCCCTACACCCCCGTACCTGAGGCAGAAAAGTATAGAATTCTAATATCTACTACCTCAATGCCTAACAAAATCTACCCACTTCAGGGCTCAATGGAGTGCCATTATGTAGGCAAAGTGGAAAATAGTTCTCCCAATATTTAGAATTCACTTCCCAGCCTTACTGGCACAAGGGAAAGAGTACTGACTGGCTTTGGAGTCAGAGGACCTGAGTTTGTGTCTCGACTCTGCCCTGACTACCTCTCTGACTCGGGACTCAGTTTCCTCTTCTGCAAAATGAAAGGGTTAGACAAGACAGTCAGAAGGCTCCTTCTAACTCTAAATCTATGACCCTTGGGCCCCCTGGTTACAGAAGCCACCTATTTCTGGCCTGAGCAACCAGATGGATTCTTGACCCAAGTCTAATTGTACCTCCAGTTTTGCACCCCCTCACCCCTACCCCCAAATTCCCCATTGCTCAAACAATTAGTGATTTACCTCTTACAGGGGCTTCCCTACCCTGGGCGGTGCCACTGATAACAAAAGAGGGCCCCCTGCTGGATGCCTTGAAGAATTTTGTGTTGAGTTCTAGAACTCGGAGGAGGTTCGCTTTCTGGGGGTCCTGTATCCTCTCAGCAGTGGGACTTGGCAGGCAGGGAACTAGTTGCCCTCTGGGTTGGATTGGCCTCAAAGGTTGGAAAAGGATGGGTGACAGTTTGTTAACATGACTAACAGCTCAGAGGCACAAGATCCTTCAATACATATAGCCATAGGGCAATCAGCCAAAGTCCTGAGGGGCAAGAGAGGAGACTTTTCCCTCTTAGACTAGCAGGCACTCAGCCCGAAGAGACTAACAACTCCCCAAGAGGGGTTTGGATTGAATAGGCGTTCAGGTGCAAAGTAATAAAAAGGTCAATAGCCTAGAGATAAGCTCTGTGCTTCAGTCAGACACCGAAAGAGCTGGAGGCTTATGCCTTCCCCTCCCCTGCCTCAGCCTGATGAGACACAGCCACTATTTCAGGCAGCAGTGGACACAGGCTGGGACCTCCCACAGGTCAACTCACAGCCTGGGGCGGTTGGAGAGGCCCCAGCTCAGGCACTGTCCACTTCAACCCTCCCTGAACAATGAGTCAGCACTAAGCCTGTATTAAATCCACTCTAATGGACCAATTTGTTGAAGGGCTTATAGACATAATTAAAGATGAACTCTGGAGTGGAGAGCTGGCCTCATATTTGCCTCTTTATTGGCAAAAGGAGCATCTTTTTTGAGACTTTGGACCCGTTCTCAGAGGATCAAGTACAGTGGATCCACCTTACTCCATCTTGACAAGACCTCCTCAGGAAAGGCTCAGAGGAGTCCATGTAACTAACTAGGTAGGGTCCAGTTCCATTTGACTTTATGGGACTAGGCCAGGAGGCTGGGTTGAGGACTATGTCTGGACTATGGATAGGTAGGCCATATCTGGACCAGTTGGCCTGCTGATGGATAGAGGATACAATGAGGAGTGGCAGGTCAGACCGGCTACCTGATAATGGAACTATTTACTAGAACAGAGTGGAACTACCTGCTTTGCAAGATGATAAGGGTTTGCTGACAAAAAAGGCTTCCTTTTAGACTGCATCATCAGCTCAATGGAACCATAAATTTAGTGAGTCCAGAGGCAGTGTGGCATGGTAGATACTATATAGTGCTGGAGTTATGAACACCTGGGTTCAAATCCTACCTGACATACTTACTATGTGACCCTGAGTAAGTAACTTAGCCTTTCTAAGCATCAGTTTCTTAATCTGTGAAATGGGGGCAATAATAGGACTGACCTCACAGGGTGGTTGTGCAGATCAAATAAGATGAAACATATAAAGAATCTGGCAGACTTTAAAGTACTATATAAATGTCAGCTATGATTGCCCATCTGAATATCGAACATTTGCACACCCGGAAACTCGATAAAAGACAGATCCAGTGATACCTAGTATTAGGGACAAATTTGGCTTCTGGCTCAAGGTTGGCAGAATCTCAAGCCAATGCCTTGTGATAGGGCCTGATCCCCTCCACTGTACACACAGCAGCAGTCCTCAGACCTGAGAACATGGTAGCTGCTCGGCTGCAGCCAGAGATAGTGGGATGAATTTGGGGAAGAGAGCAGCATCTATGACTTGGCTGACAGTCAGCAAGTCAACAAGCACTTACTGCATGCCAGGGACTGTGCTAAGCAATGGAAATCCAAATACAAGCAAAAAGAAGGTCCTTGATCTCCAGTATGTTAATGGGGGAAGACAACGTATACAAGAGAGTTGAAAAGGAAGGAGGAAGGAGAGGTTGATTCTCCCCAAGGAACATGCTGGCAAGTCCAAAGAAGAAAAGATCACCAGCCTTGGCCTTCCTCAAAACAGGAGCTCCAGGAAGAACAGTGAGAGAAGGGGGCCACAGGGGCTGAGGGAGAAGGAAACTGAAGCCTCGGGGCAAAGTCCCTTCTGCAGAGAAAGCAAGCAGCTCTGATGGGTTCACATACATGCTTCCTTTTATTTCTTTGCTTGCCAGAGAGAAGGTAAGGTGGTGGTGGGAGGAATGCTATGATATAATGCACAAGGCATGTGCTGATGTAGAAAACCCTCTTTCTCATCACTCAATATTTTTCTGATGGCAACAAGTCTGGCATAACGTATTATTTACATCTGCTTATGTACGGTCTATCCCTTGGCCAGAAATCTCATTGGATAGCCCGAAAGGGAGGAAGCATGGAACAGTGAATAGGAACTGAAGAAGATGGGTTCAAATCCTACCTCAGGCACTTACTAGCTGTGTGACCCTGGACAAGTCACATACCTTCTCTGTCCTCATTTTCTTCACCTGTGAAGTGAGAGAGTTGGACTAGGTGGCCTCTAAAATCCAGCTCTGAATCTGTGGTCTTACGATCCCTTGACCTTGGTCCTCTGCAGCAGTGAATGTTTCAGAATTTCCTTCCTTTGTCAGAACACTCACTATCAGGGTGATGGTAGGCACTTTGACTAACATGGCCTCATTCCCCTCCTGTGTCATTCTTCCTCACTGATGCAAAGGCTGAAACAGTAGTTTCTCCGGGAGAAATTCTAGCTGTACAGCCTTCCTCTTCACCTTATTTATGACCTTGAACTATAATTCATTTCTCATTTCTGGCTCACCTTCTTCTCTGCCTTGCACATTAGGGATTACCTTTCCACCATATATCACCCCAGACTGAGAGTCTGGTGGAAAGGATCAAGGATCTCCAACAATCCATTAATTGTTGTCAAGTTCCCTTCCCTGCCCCCCCAACACCCTCCCCCACGACCTGTACTAATGCTGAACTCAATATCAACAATGCCATTTGTGCCTCTGCTCAAAACATGTTTTTTTTCCTTTTCAAACTCTGGCTTCCATCATTACTTCTTTCCATCCCTCAGAATTCAGAGAGCACCATTGTGGTGGGCTACTGCTACATGGAAGTATTGGAAGCCAGTTAAGTAAACTTGAAAAATCTCCTTAGGAGAGACTAAAGTGAAGCATAGACATGTGGTCTTCATTCCTCCATTTGGTCCAACACATCACCTGAGCAGGAATCCCCTCAACATCATCCTTGATGAGTGGTCATTCAGCCTTATCTTGACTACCAGGGATGGGAACTTTACCATCTCCTGAGGCAGCCTATTCTACTCTTAAACTGTTCTAATTATAAGGAAGTTTTTCATTATATGACATTAAAATTTACCTCCCTACAACTTCCATTCACTGGTCCATACTCCAGTCAGTCAATAAACATTTATTAAGCACCTACTATGTGCCAGGCACTGTGCTAAGTGTTAAAGATATAAAGAAAAGCAAAAGACAGTCCCTGCTCTCAAGGAGCTCACAGTCCAATGTGGAAGACAACATGGAAACAACTATGTATAAACAAATAGAAATATTTATTTAATATATTATTAATTAATTTATATAATTACATTTAAAATTTAATTTAGTTAATATAATATTTAAATAGATAGGAATTTTTATAGGGATAAATAGCAACTAATCAACAGAGGGAAGGCATTAGAACTAAGAGGGACTGGGAAAGACTTTTTGTAAAAGGTGGGATTTTAGCTGTGATTTGAAAGAGGACGGAGAAGCCAGGAGGCAGAGGATGAGGGGGAGTATTCCATGCACAGGGGACAGCCAGTGAAAATGTCCAGAGTCAGGAGATAGAATGTCTTGTTCTATCAGACCCATTGCCATCAGACACCTGGCAAATCTTAAAAATTTTGGGTTGGGTTTTACTATCAACTAGGAACCTCCACATACACTAACCCTCCTGGACAACGGATGCCCTAAAAACTCAGTTCCTTTATGATAACGATAGCAGTGAGTTCAAATCTCAGATTTGACATTTACTAGCAGTGTAATCTTGGGTAAGTCATTTAAAGTCTCTCAGGCTGTTTTCCCAACAATAAAATGGAGAAAACAAAACTTACATTGTTTGTCACAGTGGTTTGTTGTGGGGAAGCTGCTTTATAAACCAAGTGTTTTAATGAACTTGAATTATTAGCCTTTGTTTTTTAAAAATATTGGGTCTCCCTACCTTATACAGGCTAGAAATATATAGGGGCTAATCACAGGCTTAATCCCACTCTGAGAAGCCCAGGAAATTTGACCTGTGCTCTTTCCAACTTGGGCTGGTTTGTCTCTCCTTAAATAACATAATATGACTTGCCATATTAATGCTCAACTAGATGCTAACACAGAATCAGCATAGCCCACAACAACTAAGAACTCTCTGGCTCAAGGAATGCACTAGCCTTAGCTTCTCCAGCAGTTGGGATTACAGGTATGCACCAGCACCTGCCTGGCCATTATTAAGCTATCAGACAAAGCAGAACCATTTGGGAATCATCTAGTTCCTACTCCAGAAATCTGGCAAGGACTATAATCTCCACTCCTAAACCCTATAATCTCCCCTGACAGTGATTAGTCATTAGGTTAAGTCTAGATGATACTGGACTCCAAGCATTGGCAGTACCTCATTACCTAGAATCTCACAGACTAGGAAGGCTATGGTCTGGATGAGTATATGTGGGAACCCCCCCCCCAAGAACTTCCACAGTCTTGATCAAGAATGTGCTTCCAATGTCAATCACCTTCAATAGCCCACAATCTTAGTAGTCCAAGGAAGTCACCCCAAAATGGTGAATAATATCCAGGTCTCATTTCAATCCCAGATACTGGACTTGTGGCATGGTGGGAGTATGCTTGCTCATGTGAACAGCTCAGAGGCCACAGGACCTTAATGCATTTCAATTTAGGCTGCCGACAACAATAGCTCCTGAATCCTATTTCCTGCTACATCACCCCGTGATGTCATTGGTCCTCTTAGAAAATGAAGGACCGTCATTATCAACAACAACAGCAGCAACAGTTATCGGTTCTTCTAAGTCTCACTCGTTGGCTACTACTTTTCTTTATCACTGAAAAATTTGTGCCCAAACCAGTTTCTACAGAGGAGGTTTTTGGATCATGGGCCGTTAACCTTTCAGCAGCCTTTCAGACAAAAATGCTTGCATTCTGTCATATCCAACATGATATACCCTTGGCTCGAGACAGCTAGGTGCTACAGTGGATAGAGCACTGGGCCTGGAGTAAGAAAGACCCAAGTTCAACTCTAGCCTCAGACATTTACTAGCAGTGTGTCCTTGGACAATTCACTTAATCTCTGTTTGCCTCATATTTCTTATCTATAGAATAGAGATGATAATAGCACCTACCTCCCAGAGTTGTTGTGAGGATCAAGTGAGATAATAATTGTAAAGCACTTAGCACAGTCCTTGGCACATAATAAGTGCTATATAAATATTACTATTATTATTGGCCTCCGAAGCTCCCCAAAGTAGATAGACTTTCTCCTGGGAGGCATCATACGTCCTTACTTGGAGTAAGGAAAAGAGGATCAGGTTGTGCTTCAGATAGTTATTGGTGACCTCCAGAAAGTCATTTAGATTATTTTGGCCTCAGTTTCCTCATCTGTAACATGAGAGGGCTAGACTTGATGGCTTCTAAAATTCCTTCTAGCTCTAAATTTAAGATTCAATGATCTTATGACAAATTTGAAGCCAGAACAACCAAAATACCAAGAGGAGGCATCGGAGAGAATATTGTCTCTTATGGCCTCACCGGGGGTGATTTGAATGGGGTCGGGGTGGGGTCAGGGAAATGAATGTAGACTCAAATTGGAACTGGAACCAGATCACTAAATAACATGAGCACATGATCTTGACCTCAGTATCTTTTTCAGAAGTTATCTAGCCCATTCTCTGTGTGAATAGGTGTTCCTTTATGGAGTCATTGACATGTAGCCATTTAGCCTCCGCTGGAAGACCTCAGGTGAGGGAAAACTCACTAACTCCAGTGGCAGTCCATTCTACTTTGGACAGTCCTAATTATTTAGAAATGTTCCCTGCTAGCAAGCCTAAATCTAGCTGGCTCTACCATGTCCACTGTGACCATGCAGAAGAAGTCTAAAACAGTCCTTCAAATGGTTGAGGAGAATCATGTTTCTGCTAAATCCTCTCTTTTCCAGGCTAGATAACCCTAGTTCCTTCAACAGATTCTTGAATGGCATGGTAATCCAGTCCCCTCACTACCCTCAGTACCTTTGTGCTCTTGTTTGTCAACATCCTTCCTGAAATGTGTTGCCCAAACTGAACATTCCATCTTGTCCATAAAGAAAGCTTTGTTAAAAGCTTTACTGAAATTGTGATATACTTTCTATAGAATTCCTGTGCTCTATACAAGCTTCCAAAAGTCACTCTTGTAGAGGAGCGGGTATCTCAGCCTCACTAGGTCCTACATAAAAGCCACTTTGCCTAGGTGCTTAGCTCATGGTTTTGGAGAATCTGTGCCTTTCCTCCACTAGAGGCACTTCTATAAGGAGGGACAAAACATAGAAATTCATTTGAAATAGAAAGCTCATTGAAATAGATCAATGAGCACAGTCTGAACCATAGGCTTCCCCACTAGGGATGCTGAAGAGCACCAATTTCTTTACCTATAAGAGCCCAGATCTACCATTTCATAGGTATGTTTTAGACCAGTCAAAGAAAAATACCTAACATTTCTGTAAAACAGGATTTCTCTCTTCAAAGTGGAACTTAAAAGCTAGAATCCTCATGATTGTTAAGGAAATGTGCTTAGAAATAGACATGTAGGGGCAGCTAGATGAAGCAGTGAATGGAGCAATGGCCCTGAAGTCAGAAGGACCTGAGTTCAAATCCAACCTCAGAAATTTTCTAGCTGTGTGACCTTGGGTGAGTCACTTAACTTGATTGCCTCCCTCACCTCCACCCTCCAAAAAAAGAAAAGAAATAGATGTGTACCTGAACAAAAACACTCACAAAAACATGGAGGCAGTTAGGTGGTACAATGGATAGAGGCATGACTTAGAGAGGAAGACCAGAGTTGAAATCCTGCCTCAGACATTTATGAGTTGTGTGACCCAGGGCAAGTCACTTAATCTTTCTCAACTTCAGTTTGTTCATCTGAAAAAAATGGGGATAATAGTGGCACTTGCCTCAAAAGATTATTATGAGGCTCAAATGAGTTAACACGTAAAGTGCTTTCCAAACTTTAAGGTCCTATATAAAAGCTAACTATTACTATTGAGCATTCACACTTAGAGATACTCTTGTACTCACCGGCAGTAATTAAGAGAGGATAGAACTGTTTCTGCCTTCCTCTTCCATATGGTCATCCTCTCAACTATGGCCATACCTTAAGTCAGAGCATACAGATTGGGTTTTTTAAGAGTAGAAAACATCTACCCTAGTGAATACATAAAGTGTTGTCAACTTAAGTACTGGCTGAGCAGTGAATGAACAAATCTGATATTTGGAGATATTCCTGTATTCTTGAAGAAGGAAGAGTGGCATAACAGCCTTGAGGTCAGATGCCCTGGGTTCAAATGCCCCCTCTGATCTCCACTACCTGAATGACCTTGAGTAAGTCACCTAATCCCTGTGAACCTCAGTTTCTTCATCTGTAAAATAGGAGGGTCAGAAAACAGTTTCTGAGGTCCCTTCTAGAACTAGGATTCTGGGTTGTCGTTTTTTTTTTCCTTGAGTGACAATAAGGAAAAGTCCCATTCCTTTATTTCAGCAGCAAGTGTAACATGATAAATGCTATTTTTAAATGCTCTGATGTCACAGACAGAATGATTGGAAGTTTCCATCCCTGAGAACTCATATGGTATTAAGAGAGTAGTCAATGTGGCCTGAGGCTGGGGAGGAGGAAGAAGAGAGAGGAAAAAGAAAGGAAAGGAAGTAGGAGGAGGGTCCTAGTGCTATTGCTCTTGTGCTAGAATCTAATTAAGGACAGTGTCTACTTAATTAAAAGACTACCCCCTGCTTTTATTTGGCATGGAGCCTTGAAAGTTGTTTATGATTTTCCTGACTTTCCTTTTCTTTTTGAGGCTCTCTCTGACCACTGTACAGTAAAAACATTGTTTCACTTATGACCTTTCAGAACCACTGTCCACAGTGCTGAACTGTGTCCCCAAGTAGTCAGGGTGGAGAGAACTGAGCAATCCACACTCTACTAGTCCCCTTGGGGCCAATGGAACATATCTGAGAGAACGATGGCTGAAACTGTGGCCCCATTAGCCTTAAGCACTAACCACTTGGTGGACAGTGAAGGGTAACAGAGTAATCAGCAATTTAGGATCAGTAACAACTGATCCAAGTAATTCAGGCCTGAAGTTGCATATGTTTGCTTTAGATTTAATTCAGTTTGATTCAACAAACATTTATTGCCCCATTCACCAGGTAATTGCTGTGGAGGCAGGCCTATTGCCAGTGGCAAATGATTTGCTTTGGTCTCAAAGGCTACATAATACTTGCTGCCCAAGCTATCTCTCAAACACAAGCCAATAGCCTCCCATTCTGTGTTAAAACCTCGTTATTCCTTTGTGGACCATCATGTCCTGGTCAATTGAAGACATGTTGTCCCAGAGAAATCAGGGTAGATCCTCTATCATCCAGAGTAAGATCTACATAAAACATTGCACAGAGATGATAATTAATAACTGAACTCAAGGCAGATGATGGCATTACCAAGGGAGAGCAGAAGGTTGGTCCTGGACAGAACATAGTGGGCAAGAGGATAATGATAATCTATCTAAGGAGACTGATAAGGAGCAGTCAGAAAGATAGTAGAACTAGGGTAGTATGATGGAAGCCAAGGTGAAAAAATGTCTAAGTTTGTGTGTGTGGCCAGGAGGGATGGTGGTGCGGCAGGACTGGCTAGCCAGTAGTGCAAAAGCTACAAAGAGTCTGGTAGAATAAGGTTTAGAATTAAGATGTTGCTGGTAACCTTTGAGAGATTCTAGTTGTATAATGGGGTCAAAAGCCAGATTGTTAGGAGATATGCTGGCCACTTCCACCTTGGCCTCATTCCCACCCTGAACATGTTCAGTCCAGCAACAAACATTTATTAAGTGGTTGCTATGTGCCAGGCAGTGTGCTAAAAACTGGAAATACAAAGAAAGGCAGAAACAGTACCTGTTCTCAAGGGGCTCACAATGGAGAGATGACGTACAAACAACTATGTAGATTCAAGATATAAACAGAGTAGATGGAAAGTCATCTGGGGAGAGATGGGGCAGAGCCTCCATCAGAATGAGACAGTAGCCCAGCTTCTCCATGACCACAGCTCCCTTGATCAGAAGTGGACTTATCCTGAGTCAGGAGATCTAAGGCGTGAAATTAGCATTTTTAATTAGCTCTGCTAACAAAGCCTCACAACCTTTGGCAAAGAGCTTAAAACTTCGCTTATGAAAGAGTACAGTCCATCCCTCCTCTCCCCCCACCCCCACCCCCACTCCGCCCCAGCCTGGAATGCACTCCGACTCTAAATTTATGATCCTGTAATCTCTTCACATTGTGGTTTTTTGAAATTTCCTCTCTTCAGCTGAAGCAATATCTCTTCACTAAAGCCTTTTCTGATCTCTCAACTGAAAGTGATCTTTTCTTCCTTATGCGTCTTAGACAACATTCAATTCAGTTCAACAATCACTTTTAAAAAGCATCTACTATGTGCCAACCCCATGCGTGGAGCTGGAGATACAGAAACAAACAAACAAAAAATGAAATGGTCCTTATCTCCAAGAGTGTTCTGCTGGGATGATTTTATTTGTCTAAATCTAATGGTGGGATCACAGATCTATCCCTGAAAGAGAACTTCCAGGGCATCTAACACAACTCCCTTATTTTACAGGGAGGAAACTAAGGCCCAGAAAGGTGGTGACTGGCCCAAGGTCCCACATACAATAAGTAGTAAGTGGCAACATCAGGATCAGATTCAGGTCCCACAAATCCACATTTAGTGCTCTCTCTACTGCTCCATGACCTTTCCTTTGGCAATATGATTTGCCAAGAAGGCAAAACCTTCTTGGTTGTGTCATATTGATTTAGTTGAAGGCAACACCATCCTTTTTGTCATCCAAGTTCACCACCTATACTCTTTTCTCTCCTTTGGCCCCTTTACCCATACTCATCAATCCCATAATATCTCTCTACTACTTTTCACATACAACCTCTCCCCTAATTCGGACCCTCTTCACCTCTTGCCCATATTATGTGACATTCCATTCCTGACCTCCAGGCCTTTGTATAAGGGCATGAATCCTCATGTGTGGAATGTACTTGCTCCTATTCTCCACCTCCTAGAATGCCCCCTTTTGTTGTCAGTCGTGTCCAACTCTCCATGACCCCATTTTGGGGTTTTCTTGGCAAAGACACTAGAGTAGCTTGCTAATTCCTTCTCCAGCTCATTTTACAGATGAGGAAACTGAGGCAAATAGGGTCAAATGACTTGCCCAGGGTCACACAGTTAGTAAGTGTCTGAGACTGGATTTGAACTCATAAAGATGAGTCTTCCTGATTCTAGGCCTGGTGCCCTATCCACTGCACCACCTAGCTGTCCAAGAATCCACCACTCCAAGATTCCTTTAAATCACTATTCCAGTGCCACCTTCTACATGAGATCTCTCCTGCTCCCCCAACATTCTCTTACTCTTGAAATTACTTTGTATTACTGTGTATGTCCTTCGTATTGATTCTCTCATGTACCTACTGTAACTTCCTCCAGTGTAATTTAAGCTTCTCACGGGCAGGGACTGTTTTTGACATTTCTTTGTACCCTCAGCACCCAGCACAGTCTCTTGCACATGATTAGTGGTTAATAGCTGTTAATGGAGTTGTTGGATTGAATATGTCAGCTGCCCTCAACAGATTGTAAGCTCCTTGAATGCAAGAACTGTCACTTTTTTAATCTTTATGTCTCCAGTGCCCAGCACATAGTGGGTGATTAATTAATGTTTGTACCATTGCGCCACTCTGAATTAATACTTCAGCCTCAAGTAGCATCTTTCACTCTAAGAAAATGTTGATGATGAACAGAATAATAGCTGACATTTGTGTAATGTTTTATGGTGACAAATCACTTCACCAATATGATCTCATTATCTTAGGATCTTGGAACCAAGCAGGCATTAATTAAATAGTCATCTCAGTGACTGTGGAACCTATGTCTTTGTGCTGATCATCAGACTTTATCTTCTCCCTAAGGGAAACTGAGGTAGCCAAGACGCCTATAGTTAGATGATGCTCAAGTTTTTGTTGGAGTTAGGCCCTCTTACCCAGTGCTTTTCCCTCTGTTAAGTTTTTCACTTGCTCCAAAATTTTCCTATCCTCAAAAGAGCTCAAACAAACAAAAATGGCAATTTTTAGCATAATGCTTACAGAAGCAAAAGCCGCTACCCCACTGGGGCCTCCAGTGTCAGCACTTTCCCAAAGTGGTCGTGGTTTGAGTAACAGCTCAGAGAGAAGAATCAGGTGGGCAGAGCTCCAGGGCTCCTTCCAGCTGATGACCCACCGCACTTCCCTCTGTTTCTATTGTAATCTTTTCCTCTGCTTCACTGGAGTCCAGTTCAGCCTGAAGCAGGGAGGACGATGAAAAGTAGGACAGATTTCCCTCCTTTCTATCAGAAGATACAAGTACTATATCTTGCATTTGGTAGGCACTTAAATGTTTGTTGATTTGAATTAAATTGTTTATACTGTGATCACAAGGCCTGCCCTTTGGGTACAGGTGTGCAGTTTATATTGCTGAAAGGAGACAATGAAATGCAGATTAAAGAAATGATTGTCAAAGTCTATAATATGCAAGAAATTAAGGCAGCTAAGGAAGGATTAACAGCAGAAAAGCCTCAGATACATAAGGCATATTCTGAACAAGCAAAATATTGGCACAGTGAACTGATTGCTTATGTGTATTATATCCCAGGCTGGTTGCAGAAACCAGACATACAAACAGGATAGAAAGGCACAAGCCCTTATTAATAATGAAAAATAATTGGCTGCAAACCACCACCCATTCTTGAAGCTCCCTGGACTGAGCTGGGTGGTTACCATTGTTGACACATTCTGATATGGAGGCTGGCAGTCTTTCAAATGACAGTGCTTGCATTTTGCTTGTTTTTATAAAGCCTCCCTGGTCATCTTAAGTTTGTATCCCCTTCCTTTGCTGAGTGCATAGGTTCCTTCTGTACTAGTGTTGACATCTGATTTTATCTATAGTTTTCTCTCTTCATTCCCCAGCTAAGAACTCTCCAACAGAGACAAGGACAGGAAGGCAAGGGGGATGACAAAGAAAGTAGCAATTTGATGTGTTTACTGAGTGCCTACTATGTGCAAGGTCCTGTTCTGTGTTAGGCTATGCCATGCAGAGAAGCTAAATACTGCTGAACAATTTCACTTAAACATTGACTTGGGCCTGCCAAGTTAAGACAAAGAAAGAAAGACCTACTCTTCACCCTCAATGAGTTCATAATCTAACTATCAGGATAAGGAGAGGCACTGTACTATAACATAAAGAATACAGGACCTGGAATCAGGAGAGATGGGTGTGAATCTGGGCTCTCTAACTTTTGAGCTATATTACCTTGGGTAAGTGATCTAACTCCTCTGCACCTCAGTGTACTCATTGGTGAAATAGGTATAATATTTATACTATCAGTCTCATAGGGGTGTGAAGAAAGCATTTTATAAGCCTTAAAACACTATAAAATATGAATTATTATTGGAGGATAACCATAGTACAAGGCAGAAAGTAAAAGCACCTTTAGGACAATAGCCAGAATGTGATTTCCTAACTTCAATTTTCATGAGCCCTTTCATTGCCATTTGTTAATTCCAAGGACTTCTCAGTGTGTATAAAGACTTCAAACTCTTCCTCATTTGATTCTTTGCTTTCCCATTGCTAGAGACCTGGGTACCATTGGGTAATGGAGCTGGAAAGGGTTAGAGGCTTAGTAAATTAGTACACTTGCTTTGAATCAGTCCATCAATATCATTTTTTGAGGCATCAGAAGTGAAAACCATGGGGGAAGACACAGGGAGAAGGAAACAGAGTTTCTATCCTCAGGGAGCATCCCATTACCTAGAGGAATCAATGGTCCTCTCCTTTAGGCCACTGTGTGATAAGGAAGAAATGATCCTTGCCTTCCAGGAGCTTAGTTCAGAAAAACTAAGGCCTCAAGATAGGAAATGATTATCCAATATATGTCTTGTAGGTCATAGCTAGGAGTGTCCTGGAAAGTAGTGAAAGAGGAATGTCTTGGGGACCATGTCTATGGGACATTGGTGTGGATTGCAGGAAAGTATCTATGGAAGAGAAAAAGGGGCATCCCAGAAATAATTTCTGCAGAAGATTAGAGAGTCCAGAGAGATTGTCTGGGGGGAGATGGAAGACGAAGTCTTTGGGACCATGTTTACAGAATATGGAGGAAGGTGGTACCCTAAGGGCAGTGTCTGTGGGCCATGGAAGAGAGCGTCCCAGAGAGTTAGAGGATTTAGAGCTAGAAGTTACCTCAGAGGCCATTTAGTCCAACACTCTCATTTTACAGTTGAAGAAACCGAGGCCCAAGGAGGTTAAATAATTTGCACAAGATCATATAGATAATGAATATCAGAGGTAGAATTTGAAGCTTATATCCACAGTCCAGAACTACTACTACTACTTCTACTACTACTACTACTACTACTACTACTACTACTACTAATTTCCTTCTTAGGGGATAATGGAAGGACATGGAAGGAAAAAAATAGGAACCTGGTTTTTCTTCAGCGAAACCTACTTTCTTCTTTTCTGCAGCCCCTAATGGCAAAATTTTGAAAATGTGGAAGAGGAGACAATGGAGCAATGTTGGAAGGATTAGAAATTTCTGTGCTTAAAGTTAGACAGAGTCATGGCTTGTAACAACCAAGGCAGCCAATGGCCTGAGAAATGGCAGAACGCAGTCATGTTTTGAATTTTTATGAATATTTTACCAATCTGCTTCCTGGCTTTTTTTCAGACTTTTTTTCCCCTGGAATTTTGGTAGGGAGCTACAGACACCAATTATACCCTTGGTGGTAGTGGTTTCATTGGGAACCTGCAGGAATCCCCAGAGTTCAAAGCTTGAGGTCTTATACTTGTCACACAACATAGATCAACGAAGTGGAATGGGAAGACCTGCCTCTTGATCAGACAGATGCTGGCTACACATTGGAAGTGGAAATATGTGTAGGGGCTGGGGAGAGGAGAGCTTGTTTAATAGAGGGGAACCTTGCATGTGTTTGAGGATGAGATGATGAAGGCCAGGAAGACTGCATGGTATAGTGGAAAGAGCACTGGATTTAGAGCTAGACTCAGGCATGTACTCCTATGGGACTTTGAGCAAGTCATTTCTGTCCATGCCTCAGTTGCTTCATCCATGAAAGGAGGTGGTTGGGGCTATATCTCTAATGTCCTTTCCACATATGACATTCTGTGAATCTATAGAGACAGGGTACCCTGAAGGTACTGGAGAGGGATGGGATAAATGAGAGGAAGGTCCAAAAAACAGCATAAAGGATAGACTCGAGGATATAAGTGAAGCGCTCATTTTTAGAGAAGAAGAGAGGCATCTCTTCTGAGTTTGGTGAGAAAGGAGGATCTTAGTCTTCACAGAACTAAAGATGACAGTGCATGAGGAAGGGTTAAGTAGGAAATAAAATGATCAGCTAGAACTGAGGGTGGGTAGAAGAACTGACTGACTGACTGACTGACTGAATGAATGAATGAATAACACATCATTGATTAAGTTCTAACTTTGTGCCAGGCACTGTGCTATGCATTTGGGATACAAATATAACAGAAACAATCCCTACCTCAAGGAGCTCATATTCTAATGAGGGAGGCAATTTATCTAGGGGAATTATGGTTAAGGAAGAGGGTTTTGGTCTAGGAAATCACAGGGAGCAATAAGACAGTCAATTAACATGCCCTTTTCAAAAGCAATGGTATTGTTCATTTGACGTGCATGCTTTTTGACAGAAGTGTCTATAGGGTGGATACAGAGTGAAGAACAGGGTTCAGGTGAAATTTGAAATTGGAAAATTTAAACATTTCAGTGATTCTTTTGGTGGTGGCTATTTTGGGCAGGGTATGTGCAGATCTGCAAACTGATGAAGGATAGAAAAGCAAGAGAAGGGAGGATATCTGATTTTGTGCTCCCCCTGATGCTGAACTACTTGCCTAATAGGAGATTATTCTCATGTGCCTGGTTTCCAGTCTGAAGAATCAGTCCCGAGCCTCTTGGTGAGTGGTACAGTGTTTGGCCCAGGCTTACCAATTATTATGCAGCAGTAACCAAGAGTCCCATCTGGACAGAGCCTTAGGCTACCTGTACTAAAATATTTCCTCAAATTTGATTGGCAACCAGAATCCTAAAGTCTATTCCCAACATGTCTGAGAAGGCAATTTGGGGCAATAATGAGGACAAAGACTGCAGCAGTGATAGAATTTGTGTGCTAGAGTGAAAAGAGCGTGGGGAGTTGCAGTTAGAAGACCTGGGTTAAAATCTATGTTCTGCTACTAAGTAGTTACATGATCACAGGTAAGGCACATCTCTGAGCCTCAGTTTTTCCATCTGTAAAGTGCAAGGGTTGGACTAGATGATCTCTAAGTTCCTTTTAGGCTCTCAGCCCTTTAAATCCATGATGAGTATTCACCAGAAGGCACAACCGGAGGCACAAAGCTTTGAGATCTCTCCAAGAGAGGAGCCTGAAGCTTCTTTGCCCTGACAGAAAACTCAGCATGACTGAGATGTTAAGCATTCTAAAATGTGCTCCATAGGAATAGACATTTTCCCCTCCTGGCGACTATCCTCTATTTTCTTGCTGTTTTCTTGGCTAGGTGGGGATAAGTGTTAATGAATCAATATGCTATTCCCCCTGTTGGAAGAAAAAATTAAATAATCCAAGAATAGAAAAAAACAAAAAGAAGTCCGGGCTACTGGTAACAAACTACCGTGTTATTTTGTATTCACAGAATCCCTGCTTCCCAGAGTGAACTAAGGTACATAGCCAGTTTAAGATACTCCCTCTTCTGCAGCTAGATTGTATAGTGGATAGAGAGGAAAGACCTGAATTCAGTTCTGGCCTCAGATGCCTACTAGCTATGTGACCCTAAACAAGTCATTAACTTCTGTTTGTCTCAGTTTCTTCAATTGTAAAATGGGGTTAAATAATAGTCCTATCTTGTAGGGTTATTGTGAGGCTCAAATGAGATATTTGTAAAATTCTAGCATAGTACTAGACACATAGTAGGTGCTTAATAAAGTCTTATTTCATTCCTTCCTATTCAGAGCATGCAAATCAGGGTAGATCATGGGAATGTCGTATATACAGTGTGCCAGGACTCCAAACAGACACTTGATATAGTTTTATCACAATATCCATGTGGATAAGACAGAGAGATATAGACTAGATGGTAATACAGTTAGGCATATTTTGAACTGGCTGAACAGCTGGACCAGAGTGATGACTCCTACAGGGGTGTCTTGAATGGAGTGCCATAGGATTCTGTCCTCTGCTGCTTAATATTTTTATCAATGATTTGGATGAGGCACATAGCAAAGGTACAGGTGACACAGGTTTGGGAAGAATACCTAACATGTTGAAAGGCAGAATTATAATCCCCCAAATATCTCACCAGACTAGAAGGATGGCCCAAGTCTAATAAGGTGACATTTATTAGGGATGGCTGAAGCGTTAATCTATCACTTAAGTGTGATTTCAAAGTATAGTCTAGGGATCACTGGTGGTCTATGAGACCTTTTCGGGGGGGGCATGAGGTAAAAATAATAATACTAAGTATTTGCCCTTTTAACTTTCATTTTCTCATGAGTATACAATAGATAAAATCCACAGAAACAAAAGCTCTTTGGAGTCCTCAATAATTTTTAAGAATATAAAGAGATTTATACTGCTAGTTTAAAGTAGTACAATTTGGTTCAAAGAATCAATTGCCCAAGTGCAGAATGGACAAAATAATTAATATTGAAAAGATCTAGGGTCTTTAGCTGATCACAAGCTCAATATAAATCAGCAGTCAAAAATATAGTATGATTTTAAATTGCATTATTAGAAGCACAGCATCCAGGACAGAGAAAAGATTGTCATTGTCCTGTGCTCTGGTCAGACCATGTCTGAGGTGTTCTTTTCAGTTTTGAGCTTCACAGCTTGTGAAGAATAGTCTAAGTTGGAACATTCAGAAAAGGGCGGCTAGTAAAGGAAAAAGGACTTGAAATCTTGTCATGAAGAGTAAATGACTCTTCATCTTCCCACTTAAACCTGCCCCTTCTCCCATTTTCCTTGTTCCTGCTTATGACACCACCATCCTCCTTGTCACCTGGCTTTGGGGGCTAACCATTACAATAATGCAAATTACAACTGTCTACACTTTCTCATCCTATGTAAATCTTGCCCATACCTGACTAATAAATCCTAGATAAGTGATGGATCCAATTTACCTGAGGCCTCCTTTTAGGTCTTTTAATATTGCAGGGATGTGAGTGCAGCAATCAGGCTGCCCATTTGTTGTTATTTGCTTTCTTTTTTTTGTAAATTTTTTATTCATTTTAAATTTAAATACAACATGAGAAAAGAAAAAAGAGAACATTTCACATACACGGAATATGAGGATTCAATAGAAAACAATAAATTTTCATTTCAATAAAACCTATATAACAAATACTACACATTGTTTTCAAAGCTACCCACCTTTTCTTTGCTTCCTTCTAGGTTTGTTTTGTTCTCTGCTGAGTACTTTTTATTTTATATCTTTCTCCACCCCCAAGGCTACAATTAAATATGAATATATATGTGTATCCATATGCATATACATATACACATGCATAGATATCTACAAACCCACACATATAAGTGTGATCATACTATGCATGTTTCCACTTGTCCTGTCTTTCTCTGGAGGTGGATAGCATCTTCCTTCATAAGCTGTCCATTTGTTATTCCTTGGTAACCTGCCCACCATCTCTTCCAGTCAAAGATTCTCTCAATGATATAAATTTCACCAAGTGTGAGATAACATAGAGTGCTCGTCTGGGAAGTAAGAAGACCTGGATTCAAATTCTTCCTCACCCTTACTATCTGTGTGCTAGACAGTGAACAAGTGTTTATTAAGCACTCACCATATGCAAGGCTCTGTGCTAAGCACTGGGGATACAAAGAAAGACAAAAACCCCATCCTTGTTCTCCAGGATTTCTTATTTCAGTGCACAAGACACATGGAAGATATATTTTGTTGTTATTGTTGTTCCGTCATTTTCTGTTGTGTCTGACTCTTTGTGACCTCTTTTGGAGTTCTCTTGGCAAAGATACTCGAGTGGTTTGCCAATTCTTTCTTCAGCTCATTTTACAGATGAGGAAACTGAGGCAAACAGGCTTAAGTGACTAGTCCAGGGTCACACAGCTAGTAAGTGTCCGAGGCCAGGTTTGAACTCAGGAAGAGGAGTCTTCCTGACTCCAAGCTCAGGACTCTGTGCACCATGGTGCCACCCAAACATGAGCCACAGAAGAGATATAATTTAAATAAAAGGCAGTCTCAGAGGGAAGGCATGAGAAGAGAGGATGGAAAGAATTGGGGAAAGCCTCCTACTGAAGTGGGGTTTGAGCTGAGCATTGAAAGAAGCCAAGAGGTACGGAGGTGAAAATTCCAGACAGGAGAAATAGCTAGGGAGAAGTTGTAGGAAGGAGTATGACCAATAGGCCATACCCATACTTGTGTATCATAGAAAGCCTTGAGGGGAGTAAGATATAAGAACAGGCCTAGTTGTGAAGGGTCTTAAATGTCAAATAAAGTATTCTATATTGGAGCATGGAGGTCATAGGGAGCCACTGGAGCTTGTTGTGGGAGTCAGATCTGTACTTTTAAAAAATCCCTTTGGTAGATGAGTGATGGATGGACCGGACAAGGGAGAGGCTCGAGGAACAGAGACCAAGCAGAAGGCTATTCCAATAGTCCAGGCGTGAAGTGTAGAGAGCCTGCGCCAGACTGGCAACTTGTGAGTGGAGGAAAGATAAAGACGTCTTTATGAGAGATGTTGGAAATGAAACAGAGTGGAGTAAAAGTGTGAGAGATGAGTCAAGAATGACACCGGTTGTTAGCCTTGGTGACTGGGCAAGTCACCTAACCTACTGGTGCCTTGGGCTGCAGTTTCCTAGTCTATAAAATGGGGATAATAAAAGTACCTTCCTCACAGGGTTATTTTAAGGATCAAATGAGATCATGTATGGAAATCGCTTTTTAAACCTCAAAACTCTGAATAATCATCATTGTGCCACTTCTCTCACTTCTGCTCCCAAAGATGACTCAAGGAGTCATCATTTGTAATAATTTTACCCACTATACTTCATCTTTCTATTGCTCTTAGAATCACCCATACTGCGGCATATCTTTCACCCAGTTGTCAGAATAATCTGGCTGAGGCACAGGTTCATTCTCCTACTCACAAACCTTCTGGTGCTCCCTGTTTTCTCCAGATCCCTCCTTCTTTGTATATGTGTGATTTGCTTGACATAGAGAACACATTGTAAGGAAAACCACCTCTACTGAATCGTAACAACAACTAACGTTATATAATGCTTTAAAGTTTTCAAATGAATGAATTAATATTCATTTGTAAGGGAAGGGAAAGGGGTTAAGCATTTATAAAGCACCTGCTGCGTGCAAGGCTAAGCACTTTTTACTAATATTTTCTCTTTTGATCCTCACAACAACCTTGTAAGTTAGGTACCATTATTATTCCCATTTTACAATTGAGGAAACTGAGGCAAACAGAACTTAAATAACTTACCCAGGGTCACACAGCTAGTAAGTATCTGAGGCTGGATTTGAGCTCGGGTCTTCCCAACTCTAAGCCCAGTGCTCTGTGCGCTATGGGGCCACCTAGCTGCCTCTGTTGTGTTAAGTAAGCATTTACTATATATCAAGCACCATGCTAAGCTCTGGAGATCAAATAGAAAGATTGAAACAGTCTCTGCTCTCAAGGAGCTCACATTCTAATTGGGAACAAGCAGTTTCTGCCTCCAAGTATTTGCCCAGACTATTTCTCATGTCTAGAATTCATCCCCTCTTCATCTTTGCCTTTCAAACTTCTTACCTCTCTTTGAAGTTCAGTTCAAACATCACTTACTTCATAAAAGCTCTGCTAGTTCTCCAGCTGAAAATGTGCTCTACTTCCATCCTCACATTTCCCTAGAACATTTTGTCTGGCTCCCTCTTTGCCCTCATCAGACCCCACATTCTTGTACAGTTATCTGCATGCTTGCCATGTTCCCCTCCCATCTCCAATAGAATGTGAGTTCCTTTGGGGGCTGGAACTGTTTCATCAAACAAACAAATCTTCAAATCCTACTGTACAGCGCCGTTTTTTTGAATATAGCAAGCACTATGCTTGATACATTGAATTAAATGGAATAAAATCATTCGAAGAAACATGGCAAGTTTTACCTGTAGGAGAGCGGATTTAGAGAAGCTATAATAGCTACATTTGCAATGCTGCTATGTGGAAGAGGGATTACATTTGTTTCGCTTTATCCCAAAGGGCAGACCTAAGAACAACGGGAGGGAGGTGGAGAGGCAGACTTAGATGTGATGTTAGCAGGTTCCCCCCAGTGTGGATTTTAAGGTGGAGGCTGGGTGGCCACTTCTCAGAGAAGATGTAGAGAGGCTTTTTTGCACACGTGTGAGTTGACTTAGATTCCCTGATTGTCATTTTCAGGTTCTTAAGTTGCGTAGGTTTTTGCCAAGGTACATTCAGGATAAAAGCAGTATGGTTGTCATAATAAACATGATAACAATAAAAATAATTAGCCTTTATATAGAGCTTTACAGTTTACAGAACTCTTTACAACTTTCATCTCATTTTGCCCTCATAACAACCCCGAGAGGTAGATGCTATTAGGATTCCCATTTTACAGATGAGAAAACTGAGGCAGACAGAAACCAAGTAAGGTGCCCAGGATCACACAGTTGTTAAATGCCCGAGGCAGGTTTTGAGATCAGGCCTTCTTGACTCCAGATCCAGACTCTGTTTCACACAGTAATCAAAGTAGTCATACAAAACACTTCAGTGAGTTTTGGTTGTCTAATTGTTTACATGAAATGTTTTGTACATTTCTCCTGGCTCTTACAAATGTTATTTCTGGGGTGGGGGGAGATGTCAGAGAACAGATTGTAAAGCCATATGCTCATTTTAAGAGAGGAAGAAATGTACTTTCCTTGGACTAGATCAAAGGTCCTTAACCGGGGGTCCATGGGCCTGCAAGATGTCTGCAAATAGATTTCAGGGGAACCTCTTAATTTGGATAGGAAAAAATTACATCTTTATTTTCACTGATCTTTGGTTTCCTTGGTAATCCTACCATATTTTATTTATGCATTGAAAACCTTAAGCTGAGAAGGTGTTCATAGGCTTCACCAGACTGCCAAAGGGATCTTAGACAGAACAAGGGGAAGCATCCCAGGACTGGATGATCTTGAAGGGCCTCCAGTGTTCTATGATTGATCTGTTTTCAGCAAAGTGTCACAAATAAATCCCATTTCTGGGAGGCAGAATATATTTTGAGTTCCCAGATTTCAAGTGCAGGGCATTTATAAGAAACCTGCATTTGGAACAAATTCTAGTACAGAAGATGTTCCTTGGTAAGACTTTCACTTAGTTTCTTTTGGCATTACCACACCACATAGACTATGTCAGAACACTGTCTTCATGTATGTGTGTGTGTGTGTGTGTGTGTGTGTGTGTGTGTGTGTGTGTGTGTGTGTGTTGGAGGTGGAGGAACAATCGTACCCGTGATTTCTTCAGTGCATAAGGAACCCCCAGTAAGGAAACTCATTCTGTTAACATAGATCAGCAATTCTTCATTAACTTAGCTATAGAGAGTTGCCTGAGGCTCTGACAGGTTAAGTGATTTACCCCGGATCAAATAGCTAGCATGCATCAGAGACAAGATTTGAATTCAGCTCTTCCTGACTCTAAGGCAAGCCCTCTACCTGTTACATCAGGCTGATGTTTTCATAGAAGTGAATCTAGATTTTCAATATGACTGCCTGAACCTGTTTCCAGGTGGTTGTGGAGCTTGTAAAAATGTGAGCCTGTCATTTGGATGCTCTGATTATCTCCTGGAGACCCCTGGGCTATGACAAGCCATGCAGCTTTTGGAATGTCAAGGCAGGGACAGGTGGGCTTCACGGTCTTTAAGCACATTGTCTGAGCAGGTGTGTAAGATCTCAAAACGGAAATAACCCAAACCTCCCAGAGCTAGAATTGGATGAATTCAACAAATGAAGAGGCAATGAAAATAGAAATAATTAGGGAGGTAGGGAATGGTTTTTTTGGTAAGGTTTTAGTTATCGAACTTGGGGGAGGGTGGCAAAGAGACACTAGGTTAACAATCAGCTTCTGTGGCTGAATTTCAGAATCATAAGATGTGGGCTCATTCTCACCAATGGAAAACTAAAGGTTGCTTCAAAAATGAAGGGCACTGCCTGTTACCATGGTGAGGTGACAAAGAATAGAAGCATAAATGGTATCTTAGATGAAGTACATTCCTTGATGATGAGTCTATAGGAGGTCACTAAAGAAAACATCAGTAACCTCCAAACATAATATGAGAAGATACAGCTTCCTCTCACAACCTGCTCCCTTTGTCAAATAGGGTTGAGGAGTGATGGGAGGGAGGTGCCTAGCCTAATGGATAATTCTCATGCTCTTCCTTCCAGCATTTTTGCTATGATCATCAACATTTACAATTTCACATTTATCATGGAAATAAAATATTTCCATTTGGCCTTTCAAAAAAAGCCAGTGTATAGCTTTGATGACCATCTCCTTTACTGAGATATATAAAAAAGGGAACTAAATCCATGCTGTCGACTTCCTGGCCAGACACAGTTGTGACTTCCCAGCTAGACCAGCTGTGACTTCCTGGCTAGTCTATGGAAGCTGGACCTTTTTTTTTTTTAACCGATGTTGCCTGTTTTCAAGAAGGATTCCAAGGCCCTTTCTGTAAGTTACTATCTGAATCTCGGTGGATCCTTGTGGATGTAGTTATACAATACACGATTCCACATAGAATGGAAGCAAGTATTGTCATTTGCCTCCTGTAACATCCCATTCCTTGAACCTAGACCATCCTGTCAGCCTAGCTACTATTCTTCATTACCTCTTCCCTGTATTTGCTGATTTCTTTCTTTCCCTCCTTCACAGGGACTTTGTAAACAATAATTATAATAGTCAGCATTTATATAGTGTTTTATAGTTTCCAAGGCACCTTAAATATGTTATCTTATTTGATCCTCATGACAATCCTTTGAGGTAAGTGTTATTATTGCCCCCATTTTACCGATGAGGAAACTGAGGCTGAGAAGTCAAGGGACTTGCCCAGAGTCACCTAGCTAAATAACTATTCAAGGCAAGATTTGAACTCAGGTCCTCTTGATTCCAAGTCACTGTGCTATGTGGCTACCATCTAGAGTAAACTTTGCCTTTCGGGAAAGGATGTATTGCTCTTCATTCTCCCTCAAACATTGGTACACAGTAAACAGTAGCTCATCAGTCACATTTGTGTTGTTTCGTTCTCATAATGTGGTGTCTTCTTCTGGATGGTTTCTAGGGATTTGTTGAATTGAATTGAATTGAATTGAATTGATTCCTTCTCCTCTAAGTTTGTCTGTGTCCATATCGTTGGTTTGAGAATGTAAGTACCCAGAAAGTCATCTTAATAATAGCATTTATATAGTACCTACTTTGTGCTAAGCACTGTACTAAGAGCTTTACAAATATTATCTCACTTGATCCTCACAACAACCCCAGGAGGCAGGTGCTATTATTGGCTTTGTTTTATAGTTGAGGAAACTGAGGCAGACAGAGGTTAAATGACTTACCCAGGCTGGATTTGAGCTCAGGTCTTCCCTACTCTAGGCTCAATGCTCTATCCACTGCATTGCCTAGCATCCTCATCTTCCACTTCTATGACACACTTATCGTTCATCTAGGCAGATGTTTCAGAAATGCCACTAGTGTTGCTGATTATGCAATGTCTGTATTGAAGGGATTATTAATATTATTGTTATTTATTATTTTATTATTAATTATATTACATATAATTTTATTATTTTTTTATTAATTATAAATTATTAATACTATTAATTCCAATCTGTATCTGAACAGGGATCCCTCTATGACATCCCTGACAAAATTTTGTGATTCCATAATACTGTGACTTCCATTCACTGAGGGCAGTTAAGGACTGTATTACCTTCTCTCATATATTGAGTTTCAATTTAAGATAGGTTTTAGTAGTTCTACCTCTTTTGAACTTGTCCTTTACCAACACTTTATTGGAGCAGTGGTCTTATCCCTGCCTTGATTTTCCTCTTATCCCAATATAGGGTCTTTTGAAAGTCCTTTTTTTTACTCTTTTAGCATTCATTGCTAGCCAAAATTTATTCTTCTCTTTCATGTTCCTGACACTATTCTTAATGGGGCTGTCCCATTCTTTTTATGCATCCTCCTCACCTGGCCTTGATTCCATCTTCAACAGGGATATTTAAAACATTTATAGTTGATGAATTTCATGTGAATCCACATCAGTACCTTTAGATATCCCTTTTCTTCCTCATTGGGATCCTTTATATTTTGTGTGGCAGTAAGATAGAGTGAGCAGAGAGCTATCTGTTTGTGTTGTTTTTTTTTTTTTGGTTATCATGAATGAAGTAGGTATTGGTCATCAGGTTTGAAAAATCTAGGGAATCTGTCATGTCCCAGATACATGCCACAGGAAAACAATTGACTTTTATGATGTTGCTGAGATTGACAAATAGCTGCCTCAGTCACCTTCAACTCTACCAATTTATTCCTCTGACTGTTATCAAATTCCCCACCGTAAGGCAACTATGGATTCACAATATTTACCCCTTGGAGTACAAGAGTGAGCTTCCTTCCCAAAGAGTCTAACTCTCAACCCTCTTTCATATTCAGTCCTTCAGTTAGGATTCCCCTTTGTTTCTTCAAGATTATTTTTGGAGTCAAAGGACCTGGGTTCCAAACCAGCCTCTGTCACTTACTGCCTTTATTACCTTGGACAAGTTATTTAACTTCCTCAGACCTCAGCTTTTTCGGTTGTACAATGAGAGGTTTGGACTAGATACTCTCTAAGGTCCCTACCAGTTCTAGAGCCCTGGTTCCCTGGGATTTAATCCTCTCATTTGTTTTCTCTTTGAAGCACTCGTTCTAGTCTTTCTTTTTAATATCTCATTTTTTCCAATTACATGTAGAAACAATTTTTAACATTCATTTTTAAAAAAGAATAGGTTTCAAATTATCTCCCTCCACTTTCACTGAGAAGGAAAGCAATTTGGTATAGGTTATACATGTGCAGTCATGCAAACCATATTTCCATATTAGTCATGCTGAGAAAGAAAACACAGACAAAAAACAACAAACACAAAACAAGGAAAATCAAGAAAGTGAAAAACAGTATGCTTCAATCTGCATTCAGACTCTACCGGTCCTTTATTTTTCTCAATAACTCAACTTTGTATATAAGAGGAGATAATAATGCCTATGATACAATATGTAACAGGGTATTGTGAAGGTTAAGTGAGAAGAAATCTCTTTGCAAACCTTAAAGCATTACATGAGACACTGAATTGACTCAGTGGATAGAGTACTGGGCCTGGAATCATAGCCTGGAGTCTGAATTCAAATCTGGCCTCAGATACTTACTAGCTGTGTGACCCTGGGCAAGTCACTTCACCTCCTGTCTGCTTCAGTTTCCTCATCTGTAAAATGGGGAGAATAATTCCACCCACATCCCAGGGTTGTTGTGAGGGTAAAATGAGATATTTGTAAAGAGCTTAGCACAGTGTCTGGCACACAGTATATACTGGATGAATGCCTGTTTCCTCCCTACATAAATGTCAGTGACGATGGTGGTGGTGGTGGCATAATTACAGAAGTGTTCCTTTAGTCATTCACGCGTTCCTTTATTAGGGAGAATAACCTCTACTTTTTGCATATGTCGCTGTTACTTGCTACTAACATAAATGTAATCATAATCTATTCTCTGGATCACTGATAAATTCTTCCAGTCCTCTGTACTCACTGGAAGCAAGATCCTCAATTCTCTGTGATTCTTTTTGTGGCTCTCATGGCTAACTCTCATGGAAAACAACTATGAAAATTGCTTGTTTGCTGCACTGGGGGCTATTAATCTCCATAACCCAGCCTGACGTTGTTCGCCTCTTAATACATTCCTCCCAAACCTTGACGCAGACAGAAGCTACTGTCCGCTGCAGTGTATAAGATAATTTCAAGTAGAACACTTCTTACTGCCTCTTTCCTCTCAAGCCTCAGGGACTGATGTTCCCAGTGAGGACCCCGAGAGCCACAGCCAAAGTCACACGTCTTCTTTGA
Organism: Phascolarctos cinereus; assembly: GCF_003287225.1. Lineage (NCBI taxonomy): Eukaryota > Metazoa > Chordata > Mammalia > Diprotodontia > Phascolarctidae > Phascolarctos > Phascolarctos cinereus. The sequence goes on from NW_027555625.1 coordinate 252,836,997, forward strand.
CTTAATATGTGAGGCCTGGAAGCTTGTTCTGAGGTAACTATCAGTACATAGCAGAGGTGAGAATGAAGAGTAAGAAAATAAGAAGGATGATCATATATGTACCTCATCATTGTTGTCGTTCAGTTGTTTCAGTTGCATCCCACTCTTTGTGACCCCATTTGCGGTTTTCTGGGCAAAGATACTGGAGTGGTTCACCACTTCCTTCTCTAGCTCATTTTACAGATAAGGAAATGGAGGCCAACAGGTTTAAGTGACTTGCCCAGGATCACACAACTATTAAGTGTCTGAGGCCAGATTTGAACTCAGGTCTTCCTGCCCTAAGCCTGGCACTTTATTCACTGTGCCATTTAATTGCCCCGATGTACTTTGTGTATGTGCCTTAGTCATCTACGGCAGAGCCAAGACTACACTTCCCCTGATTCTCTTGACATTTAAATTTAATGATCTTGCAACATTGCTCTTCAATCTTCTGGCCAACTAAGTCTGACATTTCATCATTTTTGTATTTCCTTAATTAAGAATGAGGCATCCTTAATGCAGTTAAGTACATTTCCATGCATCCCAAATGATGATTGTTCTGTGAGTCCCACTGTGAGTTCTTTAGGGACTTGGGGCATGGATATAGTGGGCTAGTGGGCAGATCAAGCTAATTGTGATAGAAATAAAAACTGCTGAAGACATAAACAGGCAGAGCGGTGCTGCACCTGACTAGGTAAGTTAGTTACTTTCCCAGGTACCAAACCCACTTTGCAGTGGTGAGGAAGGCAGGTGAAGAGGAAAGCTCAAAATGCAGGAATATTCATTTCCTGTTTTTATTGTTGGTTCCTTAATGACCTCCTTTTCAAAGCTGCCGAAGCAAGCCAGTTGTCATGGAAACGTGGATTGACGTGCAGGGAATAGGTACACAATGTATTTCTTTGTCATGTCCAGCCCGATGGGCTTGTCCTCTGCTCAGATGTGTGAATTTATGTGAAGAATTAAATATTAACCAGATGCCTTAACCTGAAGAGAATCAGAAATACAGAGTTAAGGGGGGAAAAAGGTTCTAAAGTGGATGGTGGAGATGTTCAGAACACTCTGTTGTAGGGAGGCAATGGCCTGCCCAACTATTAAGAGGATTTTAATGAGACCCCACTTTTCAAGATAAATGTGTTCCCAGAAAAGTTATAGGTTTACTAAATTTTGTAGATAGGCTAATATTTTTTAATTGCAACAGTCTCCTATTTAAAGGAATTGCTCAGATTTTTTTTCTTTTGAAGCAAAGAATCTATTTGTAATATGAATAACTGCCTCCAACTTCTTCATTTGATAGATATGGGTTTTTATAAATTGGGTTGTTTCATCCAAACCTCCTAGGGTCCTAGGAGTATGACCCTCTTTTCATTTTGGGGGCCTATTTGCCTTTTTTTGCTATTGTTGATATGCAGAATTCTTCCAGGCTCCTCAAGTACTCCTTTCCTGACCTGATTTTTAAATATTAGGATCATAGATTGTTAGTGCCATAAGGACCTGTAGAGGCCATATTATCCTTCCACTTAATTTTACAGATTAGAAAACTGACATGCAAAGTAGTAAAAATGAGATGATGAAGATCATCCAGCTAGTGAGTAGAACCAGGATTGTAAGCCTGATCTCCTGACTCCAAGACCAATGTGATTTCCATTCAACCACAATGCACATTACAAATATCCCCAGCTAAAGAAATGTGAAGGATCTGTTGGACTCTTCTCTTGCTCTGATGAATTCTTCTAGTTAGACAGTAGAACCAAAATTCAGTGGGCCTGGGGCCTAAAACTCTTGTCCCAAGGAGACATAAACTGGATTTGGAGGTGGAAGACATGGTTTCAAATAATGGCTCTGCTTTAATCTCTCTGGGCCTCATTTTCCTTATCTATTAAATGAGTGGTTGGACTAGGTGACCCATAATGCCCTGTATCAGTATAAATCTATGATCCTATAGCTTTAATTGGAAAGGCTTGACTGAAGGCAGGGTTGAGTCACTGTTGCCCTGCTCTAGAGCTGGAGAGGGTCTTGTGAGGAGGCAATGAGGCCTCAGACCAGCCACAGAGTTCCTGAACTTGCCCCCCTCTCTGTTGGTAAATTCCTGATGGGTGAGGAGCCTCTGACCTAGTGGATGGACTCCTCCATTTCCTAGAAGCCTGGTCCAGGTATTACTGCTGCCTGCCCTGCTTCGGCACCTATGCTGAAGAATAGGGGGGAGGAACAGCTAAATCCCCGACTAAGTCAGCATGGCTGGCAGTCCTATGACTTGTTTTCATGTCCTGACCCTGTATTTTCTTAAACCCTCAGAAAATGAGTTCCGGGGTGAGCTGCTGAGTCAAAGGTGGACCCACGGAGAAAAGATCAGCAGCTGCAAGAGCACAAAAAGCATACCCGGCAAACTGAGCAAGGTGAGGAGAGGAAGATGGAGGGGACACCCATCCTAGAACTCCCCGAGCATGAGAGAAGCTCCCTGGGGCCCCCTTCACAGAGCGAGATGTCCCCTGCCAAGGTCCTCCTTCAGATCCCTATGGACGAGCCATTTTTTTGGTCCGGCCAGGGAATAGCCCCAGTGTTATGGAGAATGACCAAAGGGCAGTGGCATGATCCATGAGTTCAGCACCTTTTGAGTTGAAAAAGGACCTTTGAATACCAAACAGTAATAACACGTTCAGCTGACAGTAACATGTTCATGTTGCTTTTCAATCACAAAATACACGTAGAGTGAGAAAGGTTTGGTAGATTTCATCTTGTATATCCCCCTTCCTTAAGATAGGGTCCACTCCTAAGCCATGCCAACACATTTCTTTCTGTTTTTAACCTCCCCAAGGGAAGAGACCCCATAGCTTCCATTAATAAACATAGGAAACACCCACAATCGATGTATAACAAACCTCTGATAAACCTACACAACTGAAGACAAATTTCACTCCTAGATACTTCTTTTCTAATATTTGGCCATTTCTAAGTATGTCTTGTAGATGTGAGGCAGGTTGGTGGCATACTGAATAGATCAATAATCAATCAATCAATATGCCAGGAGTTGGGCTCAGGACATCAAGAAGCCCTAAGCCCAATTCCTGGCTTATTCCTACTAGGTATACAACTCTCAGCAACTCTCAGCCTCAACTCTTTTGTAAAGCTTAAGGCATTATATAAATATTAGCTTTCATCATCTTCTTTATCATCATCTTCATCATCATCATCTTCACCACTCCTACCAGTGATACAGATTTCAGCAAACCATCCATGTCTGCATGTCTGCCCAATCAGTGTGACTTCAAATCCTGCTTTTGACCCTTAAACTATCGTATGACCTTGGGCGAGTCACTTGATCTCTTTGGGCCATGTTTCTTTATCTGTAAAATGAGGAAGTTAGACTAGATGATCTCTGAGGTTCTTTCTAGTTCTAATTCCACTATCCCATGATCCTCCATAATTCAGCTACAAGAGCTGCACTCAACATGCTGTGAGCTTTCCTGTAGCCTTCTTGACCCAGAAAACAAAAGAATTTCTTGTCAAATCTGAGACCCTTGGGCCATAGGATGTGCCTGCTTTCTCTTGCTGTGAGAAAAATATTCACAGCAGCAAGAGTCAAAGTCTGCTCATCCCCAGGCTTGGTCACGTTTTATGTCCTGAGATTAGATCCCTAAGAACTTCCTGGCTTTCCCTGTGGAATTCTAGTTCAGGGGCATCCATAGAATTAACAATCTCAGAGTAAAACTGTACTTTCCAATATTATATCCACCTCTATCTTTGTTTGTGTGATATGAGATTTCTGATAAATTCCTTTCCCAGGCCTGCCAGTGTAACATCCTTTAACTCTTTACAGCCACTGCTCACAAGCAGCTCTTCCTCATTTTGGTTTGTTGTTATTCAGTCATTTCAGTTGTATCTGACTCTCTATGCCCTTATTTGGGGTTGTCTTGGCAAAGACACTGGAGTGGTTTGCCGTTTCCTTCTCCAGCCCATTTTACAGATGAAGAACTGAGGCAAACAGGGGTAAGTGACTTGCCCACGGTCACACAGCTAGTAAGTGTCTGAGGCCAGAGTTATACTCAGGAAAATGAGTCTCCCTGATTCCAAGTTCACTGTACCATCCAGCTTCTTCCCCTCACTTTGGTACTTCATTCTATACTTCAAGGAAATAAGATTTATTCTGCACAAGTGTTTCCTTTCTAGATGCAGACAAATCTCTCCACACCTGAAGAGATAATTTACTACTTTACTGAGGCTTCTTCCATCCTCTCAATCCCTGCCTTCCTCCAAAAAATAAAAGAAACCCAAATTATAAATTTACGGCTAATCCTCTGATGTCCTCTCTGAACTTGAATAGGCTTGTACGTGGATGAAGACATACCATACATCTTTGAGTCCTTCTAGCCTGGCAGCACCTGCCAAAACTTGGCCACAAGGATCACTTCATCAAAGGAAATGAAGTTTGCTTTGATCAACCCAGAGACAGCTAGGTGGCACAGTAGATAGAGCCCTGGGCCTGGGGTCAATAAGACCTGAATTCAAATCCCCCTACAAACACTTGGTACCTGTGTGACCCTGGGCAAGTCACTTCACCTCTGACTCCATTTCCTTGACTGTAAAATGGGAATAATGTTCGCACTGAGAGGAACAAATAAGGTATTTGTAAAACACTTAACATAGTGTCTGACACATAGTAGGCACTAAATAAACGCTCATTTCCTTCCTTCCATACTAGGCCATGATCACCACTTTCCTAAGTGCTCAAAAACCACCCCCTTAATAGGGTTCTTCTTGCCAATATGAAGCATTTGACTTTCATTTTCAAAACAGGCTTCCTTTCTCTAGGATTGACCCCTTTCTCTTGTGTTAGGTGGGGTGGAATGGTAAGAAAGAGGGGGAAAGAGATACTGCCAAAGATAGGAAGAAGGCTAATAATTCCCCTGAGGAGAATTTATACTTGCAATAGACAGGTCATTGATATTGCTGAGATATGAATATAGTCATGCCTTGAAAATAGTAGGTGCTTAATAAATACCCCTTGACTGATGGAGTATTGCACAAAGCAACCCCTTGCTTAAACTTGGACATTCACTTTGGGAGAGAACTGTTTGAGAAGGAATGAGAATAATAGCTAATTACCACTTAAAACAACAAAGTGGCTTTGGTGATGGGGGAGATTGAGCATAATGCTTATGGAGGTTTTTAAATATATATATACATATATGTATATATACATATATGTATATATGTATATGTGTATGTGTATGTGTATATATATGTATACACTCTATATATGTGTGTGTGTATGTGTATGTATATCTATCTATATCTATATCTATATATCTATATATATGTATATATGTGTGTATGTATGTATGTATGTATGTATGTACGTATGTATGTATGTATGTATGTATATAGGGAAATGGAGTAGGAATCACCAGAAAATAATTAAGGCTTTTTTAAACCTCTGAGAACAAAATATTTGAACAGAAATTTAGATCATTTCCTTAGAAGCCAAAGTAGAATCATTGAATTACACTTTTGGAAGAGAACTCACTTTATAGTCTTTGCTCCTGTCCATGGGCTGAACTGCTTCCATACCCTCCATCCTGGAATTCAGAACTCCAGGTCCACTGTGCTATCCAGCTGCCTCTAGGACTGATCAAGAACAAGTGTTGCCAGCTTAACTTCATTTCCTTTGATGACAGAGGTACTAGATGAAACCCAGGGTCACTTCCATCGAAGTTCCCCTCCAGTGCTTCATCTTGGCATGGAAGTGATCCTGGGTGGCCAAAAGTTATGTCGCTGGAGCTCAAGCTTTGGCAGGTGTTGCCAGGCTAGAAGGGTTCAGAGATATATTGTATGTCTTCATCCAGGTAGAAGCCTATTCAAGTTCAGAGAGAACATCAGAGGATTTACTATGAGTTGGTAATTTGGGTTTTTTTGGGGAGGAGGAGAATGTAGGTTTTCTGCTGATTTCATAAATACCCACTGAGAAAAATGTTTCAAAGCCAGAAAAGGAGGCAAGGCAGGGATTCTGGTCTCTTACAGGAAAGATAACTTGACAGTTCAGTTGTTTTAGCTGAGGGGACTCAGAGGATAGAGGTGGAGTTCGGGTGTGATAATGGGGAACTGACTTCCTTGTGTGTGGTACTTCACAGAATCTCAGAGTTAGAAGGCACTTCAGAGGTGATCTAGTCTAATCCACACATGAACCCATATCTCTACAATATCCCCAATGAGTTGTCATCCAGTTTCCCCTTGAGGATTTCCCATGATAGAGGGCCCAAGATAACTCTTTCCACTTTTAGAGAGTAACTCAGGTTTACCACATTGATTCTTCCCTCTTTCTCAAATCCTTCCTCCTCCTTTCACATTGAAAAAGTTGCCACGGTCTCTCTCCGTGTTGTCTCTTACAACTGTTACTTTCTCTCCATGTACATTGCTACCACTCTAGTTCAGGTCCTCGCAGCTTGTGGCCAGATACAATACTATCCTGATTACTGGCTCTCCTCCATTACTTACGGGTTTTATGGAGCCATCTTCAGCAGTCTCTCAAGAGCCTAATTGTTAGATTTTCAATGTGAGCAATTATACCTCAGAAATCAGCAAACAATACAAATCAGGGTTTGATTTATTGTTTTGTTGATTGTTTAGACTTAACAAAATGATGGTGAAAATGTTAATGATGATTAAACTTAAAGGGATGTCATGCTCCACTCTCCCCGCTTCCAAGAGGTGGTTGTTAAACATTTACCGACACACCCCTGATTACAATCTACCTTCAAGAAAACTGCTAAAATAACCTTCCCAGTAATAAAAAAAAATTATTTTATATATAGCACAATTCTGACTACATCACTCTTCTGCTCAAAAATCTTCAATGGTTCCCTATGGCCTCTAGAATACACTACAAATTCTTCAGCCTGACATTCAAACCCCTCCACAATCTGGCTCTTACCCACCTTTATGATCTTATTTCATATTACCCTAATTTAATCCACATTTCAGCCAAAATGACCTACTAGCTATTCTTAAACTCTGCATTCCATCTTCTAACTCTGCTTTGGCTCTGGCTAACTCCCATGACTGCAATGCAGTCCTTCACGTTTAACTCTTAGCAGCACCCTTAGCTAAACATTAGACTTGGCTTGAGCTCCTACACATGCAGAGCTTTATCTGGCCCCCTGTTTATTCATCTTCTCTCTCCCTCCTACACTTGGATACTCATCCATTGTATCCCCCATCAGAATGTAATCTCCTTGAGGAAAAGGGCTATTTTTTTTTAGGCAATTGGGGTTAAGTGACTTGCCCAGGATCACACAGCTAGTAAGTATCAAGTGTTTGGTCTGAAGCCAAATTTGAACTCAGGTCCTCCTGACTTCAGGGCTGGTGCTCTATCCATTGCACCACCTAGCTGCCCTGAAAAGGACTATTTATCATTTTGGTCTCTGTATGTCAGTGCCTGGCACAGTACTGTGCACATAGTAGATATTTAGTGTCTGTTGAATTGAACTGACACATTAGAAAGTTTTCTTCTATATCAAGTCAAAATCTGCTTCTCCTAAATTTCTCCCCATGGCTTCTAGTTTCCTGGAGCCAAGGAGAACGTTTTCATCCCTGTTCCACAGGACCTTCTTTTAAGGATTTGATGATAGCTACCATGAGCCTTTAGGCTGAATACTCTTAGTTCCTTCAAATAATCCATATGGGACCCAATTCGTAGTCTACTCATCATATTCATTGCATTCTACCTTGTCAGTATTCTGTCTAAAACATAATACCTAGGACTTAACATAATACCCCAGAAGTGGTCTGACCAAGACAGTACAGAGGGAGTCACACCCTTTACTCTGGACACTCTACCTCTATCAGTGAAGCCCAAGAGCACATCAGTTTCTGGGGAATTGCATGTCACATGGGTTAACTTGTTTTGAGCTTATAATCCATTAAACCCCCAAGTTCTTTTTCACTCAAATTGCTGTCCAGCCATTTACCTAAAATATTACAATTCTAATGTTATAGGTAGGTGGAGCAGTGAATAGAGTGCCTGGCCTAAAGCCGGGAAGACTCATCTTCCTGAGTTCAAATCTGGCCTCAGACATTTACTAGCTGTGTGACGCTGGGCAAGTCACTTAACCCTGTTTGCCTCAGTTTCTTCACCTGTGAAAGGAGCTGGAGAAGGAATGGCAAGTCATTGCTGTATCTTTGCCAAGAAAACCCCAAATGGAGTCACAAGGAGTTGGACGTGACTGAATAACAACAACAATTGTTACAGAACATTGGGATGGCTAAATGATGCATTTGTGCCATTAGTTTTAACAAATGACAACTGACAGAGCAGGTTCATTAGGGCATTTATTATACAGCTGTAATTTTTAAATTGGTGTGTGCTGTGATCTCACACTTTAAGATGTTAGGAGAAATCCTCCCAATCCGTGAATTAAAGAGTACCACACAAAGGTGTTCTTTCTGCAGCTCAAGGAGGAAGCAAAATATCTCCTACCTTATTCAGCTGCAAACTGGTCTCACAGTGGGTGCAATGTCAGGAGGATTTAAATCAGCAAGCAAGTAGTGCCCTAAAGGAAGTGAGGAAAACCACAATGTACTTACAGAATAGCAGCCAAGAGAAGCGGATGGCAGCAAAGATTTTCAGATACATCTGCTTTTTCAGGAAAAAGAGATGTCCAGCCAGTGGCCAAAGCTTTCTTTTAGCAGCTATGGAGGGATAAGGGAACAAAAGACATTATACTTGTAGAAAATATTTGTTACTAAAAATATTCATAATAGACATGAATAGCTTTAAGATCTCTAACCCTAATTCTGTTATCAAGATCAAGGGAATAGACAGAGCACCAAACCTCGGGTCAGGAGGATCTGAGTTCAAATCCAGTCTCAGACCAGACACTTGACACTTACTAGCTATGTGACCCTGGGCAAATCACTTAACCCCCAATTGCCTCAAAAAAAAAACAAGATCAAGGGGGAAAAATTGGAGAAACTATTTTGGAATATAGAAAAGGGGACATTGTGGGTTGGGGCTAATAGGATCATAGATTTAGACCTTAGACAGAGGTATCAAACTCATGACCACTGTGGGCAAATGACCCTCAAAACTCCTGAGTGCTGAGAACTAGATTAAAATGTAGTTGGGAAATGTTTAACAAAATAAATGAAAATACAACACAACATAGATAACATTAATTTGTGGTTTTCTTAATCAATATGTGATTGGAGGGATCTGTTTCTCTTTGAGTTTGATATCACTGCTTTAGAGGACATCGAATTCCACCTCATTTTACAGATGGGGAAACTGAAGACCATAAAGGCTAAGTAATTTTCCTAAGGTCACACAGACAGTGACAGTGCCAGGATTTGATCCTTGGTCCCCTGAACCCCAATGCAGTGCTCTTTCCATTGGGAAAATACAGTAGAGATAGGAAACATCATCACACACACACACACAAATCACTGAATTTGAAATTAAATGACCTAATGACATATTGAATAAAATAGATGGTGCCTTGTCTGCAACAAAGAAACTTCATAATCAACTGAAAGACGTTTTCTTGAAACTTGAAAATGCAAGTCCTTGTACGCTGGTATTAATATGTCCTCAAGCAATGAGGTCATTGCCATAGCTCCTTCTTTAGTTACAATATTTAACCAGTAGCAAAGGCAAGCTCAACACCACTGTTTTCTCCTTTTTTCTTTTTTGTCATTTTGCTCCCCTGGGGAATAGGATGGTTGAAGCTGATGGTCATGCAAGCAAAGTCCTAATGTCTTTGATTAACGGACGATGGCACATCAACGTCTTCTAACCTCACTCTCTGCTAATGTCTCTGAGGCTCACTTGTTCTTCAGTCCCCTGCTGTCTTCCTCACCAACAGAAGCTGTCAATTATAGCCATTTGAAGAATGACTTAGTAATTGGGACACAAAGTCCCCCTAGAGTCAGGAGAATGCATCTTGCTCTTTTTATCTTCTGACCCTAATACTTTGTTACCTTGTCTACTGAGAAGAGAGGAGGTGCCACACCAGGACTCTCTTTTGGATTTGAGGGAAAAGTAGTATTGAGGATATCCAGTAACACACAGAAGACAACATTTGGGAAAAGGCAATGACATCGTTGGTGCCTAAGATGGTTATATACCAGTTAGCAGAATATGATTTAGTAACAAATTGAACTAGAGACCTTAATGGAGGTTAATTTAATCTCATAGGTTCCCTGAGGCTTGCTAGGTTATACGACTGGTGTATGGAAAAGAAAAGTTATCTCTTGTTCAAGAGGAATAGACTAGGGTTGAAAGGTGGTAAAGTGGCATTGTATTTCCACACTGTGAAAATTCACTCATTTAAGATGGGGGTGAAGTGGGGAGTAATATGGTAAATAGCATTTCAGTGGGAAACAAGAGAATTAAATGGTATTGTCATCAGAGTAGCTACATACTGCTGGGTCAAAATGAAGAAATGGATGATGATTTACTCCTGAAGATTACAATGTTATCATGGAGGCAGGATATAGTTGTGATAGGAGAACTTCAACTATTGTAACTTATTGACTTTCTCTCTCTCTCTCTCTCTCTCTCTCTCTCTCTCTCTCTCTCTCTCTCTCTCTCTCTCTCTCCTCATAACAGAGTTTTTGACAAATTCTTGCTTTGCCTTGCTAATAATTCTATTTTTTGTGACAAGTGACAAGGGGGGGGTTGCTATTCTGAGTCTGATTCTCACCAATACAGAGGAACTAGGTGAAGTGAAAATAACTGGAACCTCAGAAGGAAGTGAGTGTACCACTTTAGAGTCAGTCAACAAGTATTTATTAAGTACTTACTATGTGCCCAGGCACTGTGCTAAGCATTGGGGGTAGAAAGAAAGGCAAAAGACAGTGCTTGCCCTCCAGGAGATCACAATCTAATGAGGAAGACAAACGAATATATATAAACTTTATACAGGATAAGCAGGAAAAATTAACAGAGGGAAGGCACCAGAATTAAGAGGGATTGGGAAAAGCTTCCTGTAGAAGGTAGGATTTTAACTGAGACTTAAAGGAAAATACTTGGAGCTAAGATATGGAATGTCTTGTCTGTGGAACAACAAAGAGACCAGTGTCACTGGATCAAAGAGTACATGATGGGTGGAGTGTATAAAGAGTAAGAATACTGAAAAGGTGGAGGGTGGCTAGATTATGAAGGGCTTTGAATACCAAACAGGAGATTTTTTTTATTTCATCCTAGAGTTGATAGAGAGAACCCCTGGAGTTTGTTGAGCAGGGAGTAACATGGTTAGACCCATGCTTTAGGAAAATCACTTTGGGAGCTGAATGGAGAATGGACTGGAGTAGAGAGAGACTTGTGGCTTGAAGAACAACCAGCAGGTTATTGAAATAGTCCAGGCATGAAGTAATGTGCCTGCACTAGGGTGGTATCAGAGCAGAAAAGGGAACATATTTGAGAGATGTTGGAATGGTGAAATCAACAGGCCTTAGCAACAGGCATGTGGCAGGGTGGGGAGGAGAATGTGAGAGATGGTGAAGAGTCAAGAATGACTCCTAGATCATGAGCCTAGGAGACTGGGAAGATGGTGATGCCCTCCACAGTAATTAGGAAGTTTGAAAAGGAGTGGATTTGTTAGGGGGAAAGATAATGAGTTTAGTTTTGAATATGTTGAGTTTAAGATGTCTACTGGACACCCAGTTTGAAATGTCTGAAAGCCAGTTGGAGATCCAAACTTGGAGTACAGAAGAGAGATTAGGGCTGGATAGGTAGATTTGAGAATCATCAGCATAAAGATGATTAAATTTAAATCAAAGGGAGTTGATGAGATCACCAGTGAAGTCGTATAGAGGGAAAAGAGAAGGAGGTCCTACACAGAGCCTGAGCTAATTTTCTGAAGTGGGACACCCATAGTTAGTGAATGTGATCTAGATGAAGATTCAGCAAAGAGGCAGAAGTAGTACTCTAATAGGTAGGAGAACTAGGAGAGAGGGGTGTCATGGAAACCTAGATAAAAGAGACTATGAGAGAGAAGAGCATGATCAGTAGTATCTATCATAGGCTACAAAGAGGTAAAAAGTTTTAAAAAAATTAAAATTGAAAAAAGGCCTTGGATTTGGCAATTAGGAGATCGTTGGCAACTTTGGAGAGATAATGAAGTCAAAAGCTTGATTGTAGGGGGTTAAGAAGATAGTGAGAAGAGAGGAAGCATAGACATCTATTGTAGATAGCCTCCTCAAGGAGTTTTACCATGAAGGGTAGAAGAGATAAAGGAAGATAGTTGAGATGAAGTGATCCAGTGAGGGTTTCTTTTGAGTATGAGGAAACTGTGAGCGTGTTTGTAGACAGTAGGGAAAAGCCAGTAGACAGAGAGATTAAAGATAAATGAGAGGGCTGGGATGACAGAAGGGACAGACTATCTATTGGAGGAGACAAGATGGGATGGGATTGCAGACAGATGGATAAGTAATAATAGAAGAAGGCATCTGAGTAAGATATGATGAGTAAGAGGAAAGAAGAGGAAGATCTCAGTGAATGACCTCATTTTTTCTTGTAAAATATGAGGCAATGTTGTCAGCTAAGGAGGTATGTATGGGAAGCAATGGGAAGTTTGAGGAAGGATGAAAAGGTTTGGAAGAGCACTCTTGAAAGTGGGAAAATGAGTTGATATAGAAGGTGTAAAAAGATTGCCTAGATGCAGAGAGGGCCCACTTGACATTATGTAACATAAAATTTTAATCAAGCCAGCCAGAATAGTTGCATGATTTTCTCCACCTTTATTCGGCAACACTATGTAGTAGCAAAGGCAGCATATGACGGTAATGATTGAAGACTGAGATTTGGCAGGATGTTAATTTAATGGTATGAGAAAAGGGCCAAAGACTCAAGAGAAGAGGATAGTGTAGAGTTGAACTGGTTCATTAGAGGGTCAAGATGGGGGAAAGAGGAGAGAGTGGCTAGTGTAGGAGTGAGAAAACCAGGCACAATGTGACTTCTGCCTTGAATTTTTTGAAAGATGTACAGATGTAGGAAGCAAGGACAGATAAATGCAAAAAAGAAAAAGAAGAAAAAACAAAAGATAGCATAATCCCATGAAATAATATCAAGAATGGTATCATAAGTGAGGCTTGTGATCAATGCCAAGAGTCATCGAGTTTTGTTTTGTTTAACTATATGAGTAACAGGAAGAATAACTGAGATAAGACTGTTGCTGAGGGGATGATCATAACTAATGATGAAGAGTAACTATTCAACTCTTATTTTCTTTCTGTTTTGTTTTCTTCCAAGGAGTGTGATCCTAATACTGGGAAAGATATGATTAGCAAGGTCTTAAATTCCAAGATAAATAGTAAGGGAGCATTTAGATTTGAATGACTTATCACCAAGAGCAGTGAAAGAACTTGCCGGCTAATTGCTAGGCTGCTATAAGCGTTCAAAAAAATCCTGAAGAATTGAAAAGGTGTTACAAGACTAGAAACTGGTTAATGTATATGTTTTCAAAACAGTGGAAGAATATAGTTCCTTCTAATTAAGGATACAGAGCTTGATTTAAATTCTTGGCAAAAGCCTAGAAATCATAACTAAAGGCATGGTTTCTAAACAGTTGAAAGGTTTCCTTCTGCTTAACTCCTTCCACATGACAGCCCTTCAAGTATTTAAAGACAGAGATAATTCCCACCCCCATTCTCTTCTCCAGGCTAAGTATCCCTAGATCCTCAAACAAAGCTTTGAAAACTACCACCACCACCACCAACAACAACAACACCACCACCCTTAGCCTCTAGGACCTAATGTAGATTTCCTTGACTCAACTTTCCCATCCTTGTTACCTTTCTTAAGCCTCCTTGTTCAATTCCTTTCCTGACTTCTCCTGTTCCATAACAGTGTGGCATTTTTAAAGGCTCAGTCTAGGGCTCTCTTCTTTTCTCACCGTACATGATCCCTTAGAAATCTCTTCCATTATCATGGATTCAAGTCCAACTCTTCTTAAACTGTGGGTACAGTAAAAGGTTTCTGAACTTGCAACGACCAAAAATTAATTCAAAATCAAACTCGAAATGAATCCTAGGTATTTATGGCAGGTATTGAACTTGCAGCGCTGCACAACTTCACTGCAGCCTTGGTTTCGAACAAACAACAGGCAAACTTAGCACTTTCCATGCTGTTGCAACCACACAGCGCCAACGAATGTTGCCAAAACACGAAAAGGGGTCTCAACTGGAAAAAGTTTAAGAAGCCCTGGATTCAACTATCACCTCTGTATAAACGACTGCTAAATCTCAGAAACCTAGAATCTTTAGAGGTGGATGGTTTATCAGAGACCATCAAACCTAACCAAGATCCCTCAGCATACTTGATAAATTATCAATCTGCTGCCTGAAGGCCTTAAGCAAGGAGAAACCGACTACATCCAAAGCAATGAATTCCAGTTTTGTACTACTCTATTATGAAGGTACTCCTTACTTCAAACTAAAATTCACATCTCTATAACTTCCCATATATACATTGCTCTCTGGTTCTGTTCTCTGGAGCTCCAAATATTCTCCACGTTGTTTTTCCGCTCTGGTTTGTGGATTTCCTCAGATGAGGAACCTTTTCAGATCATTAGATTTAAAGGTGAAAGACGCCTTAGAGATCCACTGCTCCAGTGCTATCATTGGACTGATGAGGAAACTGAGCAAGGCTTGATCTGTAGCTGATTTTTCTACTTTTTTTCCTGGTACGTCTTGCCTTTTTCTCAGATATGACATTGGCTTGCTCAGCTGCCTTTGAGGTAGATAAGAAGATTTCTGCCCAAACTCTAATGTAAACAGAAGCTGCCCTCAGCAGTTGTCTGAAAGATCTTAGATATATAACTGCAAGCTATTTTGCTCCCTCCAGTTACTCTCCTCTCGTCCCCCCACTGAGAAGATATCTGGTACCTTTTACTCTTGTCCTGTGGTTTCACCAGGTCAGTATCTTCTGGGATCAGGAGGGGCTCATAGCAAAGCTCCACTTCTCACAGGGCTCCGGAAAGCTAGTGTGGGTCTTATTATTCCTCTAAATAGAGGAACCTCTCTCCCCCTGGTCCTCTCTGGACAACTTTGGAAGGGGATTTGTTTCTTCTGGCTGACCTCACATGAAAGAAGGCTCACTCACTTACCTGAGGAAGTGGGAGGTAGTTCAGCTGAGGGTGGATCTTGATGAAGTGAGGTTAGTGCTCTAATGAGGACCCTTGAGTAAAACAAAGTTTCAAAGAAAAAAAAAAGAACTTTTTCTGGGGGAGGGGAGGAGAATATACTTAAACTGCAAATAAAAATATATAATTCATTAAACTCCCTATGTTTTATAATTATTTGAACACGCAATAGTACAACTCAAGCCAGACTACAAACAAGAAACCTTAGAAAAGATTAGTTATTCAGTTCAATTCAACAAATAATTATTAAATGCCTACTGCATGCAGAGTGCTTTGATAGGCAATGGATGGGGTTTTTTCTTCAAAGTTTATATAGGAGAGTAACTTTTTTCATGGAGTAAAGTCCAGTTGGAACACAGGGCACACACATTGATAAGTATAATATTAACTAACACATAAGTGCTTTTTTTGTTGCTTCAGAGAGATGAAAAAAAATTTTTTTTCTACTCTTTTGAAGCATTGAAGCCTAATGAAGAGGAGAGATATCTTTCTCTCTATGACTGGGGGGAAGGGAGAAAGTAAGTGATTGCGATAATAAGTTTTGAAAAGCAAAGTAGGAAAGATAAGGGAATTTCTGGTAAATTACCAGTCTTTTCAATGAAGCAGAGATCATCATGAATCAATCAACAATCACTTATTTAATATCAGCTATCTTCCAGGAGCTGTGCTAAGTACTAGAGATTTTTTTGAAGTCATCTTCTGCATGAGTTGTATGTAGATTGGGGATCATGTTGAAAGTTCAAGAAGAGAGGAAAAGATTTAGAACATTGCTATAGAGAATGAGAGACAGTCAGTCAATAAGAATAACATAGAAGGATTACTGAAGTACAGTAAAGATTTATAGCTAAGTCAACTCAGTTTCATGATCTTATACAGTGATACTCAAATACGGGGGGGGGGAAGGTAGGAAAATAAGATGGTGGAAATTAACCAGGAAGGAGGATTGGCAGGTCAGGAATGGCAGAAGGTCAAAGAATGAGGGTTTCTCGTTGGTGAATAAAGTGGAAGACCATGAGGTTGGGGGCTGTATACCGACATACTTGAATCCAGAGTGAGGGAAAGGACTGGAAAAAAGGAAGGCCTTGGTGAAGTTTAAAAGCAGTTTGATTATGCCTGAGAGAGTGATAAAGATAGTCAGGTTGTAGGCTATGGTCAGAGAGTGGAAGTCTCATATCTTGGAGGTGGTTTTGTCCTATGAAACAGTGATGTTTGAAGTGTGAAGAGATTGTCCGGGAGGTCTACATTCGTTGGGACATCAAGAGCTGGAGGGTTGTAGGATGTTGGGGAATGATACGTATTTCTAATAGAAGGCATCATTTAACCAGTCAAGCATTTATTTAGAACCTACTATGGGTGATATAAAGGATTGCACAGACTGTAGAAATGGAAATGTTATTTTGATTTGGAGGCACAGGAATGATTTGGCAGCCTAGTGTATTATGTTTTGAAAGCAACAGTGGGGAACAAAGAATATGCCAAACCTTCCTCCTGCACTATTAGTTGGAGGTTGGGGGTGGAGAATGGAGGAGAAGTGGCTTCCCATAAGAAAGAGTCCCAAAGGATGTGGTGGTGTCAAGTTTCAGGTAAAGTGAGGAGGCAGAAATGTGTTAGAGAATGTTGGAGAACTTGTTAACAATAGGGTAGGGGTCCCTTTGCAGATAGAGCACTAGAGTTGGAGTAAGGAAAAATTGAGTTCAAGTCCTGACCTACATGCTTACTACCTTTGTGGCTTAACCTCTCTCAATTTCTTCATTGGTAAAATGAGGGTAGTAATAATTCCTGTGTTGTGGGGCTGTTGCAAGAATCAAGTGAAATAATGCATGTATAGTACTTTGCACACGTTCAAGTGTTATATAAATGCTTATTGTTAACATTAATTATTATCACCCAACAGTTCTTTTTCCCCACCCTCATTGTCTTTGGAAGTAAGTAAGCGACTAATATGAATACCTGGACTAAATTTAAGACATTTCCCTCCCAAATCTTTGACTAAGGAAATCAAAATACAGAAAAATAAAAGAGCAAAAAAGACTAATTTATAACCCTGGCAGGTTATTCGGCATCTATTCAAACATTTCCAGAGATAAGAAATTCACAAACATCCTGTTACATATTTGAATGTGTCCAACTTTTAGAACATCCTTCCTTACACTGGGCCAAAATTGGCTTCCTTGTAACTTCAGTCCCTGGCCCTGGTCTGGCCCTCTGCAGCTGCACAGAATAATTCTTGCATAGTGCAGCCCATCAAATACTTGAAGGCAGTCATCATGGCACCATAAATTTTCTCTTTTCCCATCTAAACATTATCATTTCCTTCAGTAGCTCCTCCTCTGACATGTTTTTAAACCCATCACCACATTGGCCATCCTCCTTTGGATGTGTTTCATCCTGTCTGCCTCCCTCTTAAAGTCTAGCTTCCAGAACACAGAATACCAGATGTCTGGCCAAGGCAGAAGACAGTAGGAATGTCGCCTCACTCATTCTGAAAGCCATACTTCCATTGAAGCAGACTAGTAGTGCCTTAGTGATCAGGTCCCAAGTTCTTACAATTCACATCTCCCATATGGCTGTTTCCTTTTCCATTCCCCCAGTACTAGCCCTTATTCAAACCCCCATTACTCTACACTTTAATTGTGATTATTCCTAACTGATCTCCCTATGTCCAGTCTCTCCCTCCTTTAATATGATCTATATACTTTATGGGGAAACAAGTTACTGCCCACTCCAACCCAAGAGAAAGGGCCTCTGACTACCCCATCGTACCATTCCTCCCTCTTTCCTACCTTACAGCAAAGAAACAAAAACCCATGTTGAAAGTCTCCTCCAATCAATTTCTCCTTTTCCTCTGTTGCTCTTAGATATTCTTAGTGCTACCATCATTCTAGGAGAAAAGTGGAGAGATTTCTGCAACAAAGCCTCAAACCCCTAGGTCTCACCTTTCCCTACTTTCTCTTCTTATCCATTGGTTATGCAACAGTATCTTATCTTTGCTGTCAAGTACACATAGGTCAACTGCACAAGTCTGTTTTACTGAAGTGAAAAAGATTGAGATTTTAAGCTACATATGAAGCCTGCATAGGGATAATGTCATGTTACCCAAGTGGCCTGGTGTGTATTTATAGTATTAAAGGATTCCTTCCAGGTATGCCCTGATTCTTAAGTTTGCAGGTTCTTTCTCTAGACCTTGACCATCAGAGCAACAGTTTTTTCTAAGTCACTTTGTTTTTACCTCTAGTTTCAAACTGTTTGCCCCATGTTTGGTCTCTAGAAAGACCAAAGCCATAGGATATTGGATTTGGAAAGGACCTTAGAAGTCATCTAGTCATAAGACATAGAATCATAAATTTCTATCTAGAATGGACCTTAGAGATCATCTAACCCAACTTTATTTTAGAGATGTGGAAACTGAGGCTCCAGGAAGTAAAAGGACTTGCTCAAGGTTAGTCAGGTCATCAGTGCAAGAGCTAAACTTCCAATCCAAGGTCTCAGGCTCCAAATCCAGAGTTCTTTCCACTGCACCAGTCTGCTTCCTTTCCTGTCTGGATGCCAGGACCACCCCTTTTGGTTTTCAATCAAGTCTGCTGTCTGGGCAGCCCCATCTCTTGGCAAGTAAGCTGGTGTTCCCCTGGCTCCACCCCTGGAATTCCTTTTTTACTCTGGCCCTTGCTTTTTGCCTATTTGTATCAGCTGTCTAACCGTCCCTTCTGGTCTGGATCAGCTCATCTTTACTCTATCCTGATATCTCTCACTACTAGAATCCTCTTAGGTCTTCACATCTCTGTGGTCCCACCTATTATATCATCAAGCAGCTTAGGTTTCCTCCACCCAAGAGCAGCTAGCATAGATCTATAGCCCTCTAAATGCTTCACAATACATGTTAATGAAAATATCATCTTAATTCCCATTGTCCTCCTCATAAATGTTTAAATGTTTAGTACCCAACATCTAGACGTTAAGAGGCAGTGTGATGTAATGGATAGCAAGTTCAAACTAGGAAGACCTGGATTCAGGTCTGTCTTCTGACACACACTGGTTCTGTAACCCAAGACAGTCACGTAACCTCTAGGGCTCTA
The DNA here is from genome assembly GCF_003287225.1 of Phascolarctos cinereus. Lineage (NCBI taxonomy): Eukaryota > Metazoa > Chordata > Mammalia > Diprotodontia > Phascolarctidae > Phascolarctos > Phascolarctos cinereus. Next base: position 252,856,222 of record NW_027555625.1, read on the forward strand.
AGCTATTTTCTATGTTGCATAGAAGGTATTGCTTTGGTAGAGAGAGTTTCCTAACGCAGGAGCTTCCTATACCAAAGAAATTAGATGTCTACTCCTTATCCTTATCCCTAGACAGACTTTAACATCTAAATTTTTGGTCCCTTGTCTAGGGTTGCTCTTCAATCATAAAATCACAGGATTTCAGAATTGGATGGTATGTCAGTGGTCATTTTGTCCAACTAATGCCTGAATAGGAATTTGTTCTTTCACATACCAGAGCCATGTCATCCATTCTCTGTTTAAAGGTCTTCAGTATGGGGGAACCCACTACCTTCCAAGGTGGCTCACTCTACTTTCAGATAGCTCTCATTGTTAGAAAAATTTTCTTGAGTCAAGCCTAAGTTTGTCCCTTTGTGACTTCCACCCATTTGCTCCTGGTTCTGCCTCCTGGAATCAAACAAAATGAGTCTAATCCCTTTCCACATCACTGTCCTTCAAATACTTGAATACAGCACTCATGAGCCTCCACACCACTCTCAGTCTTCTCTTCTCCAGGCTAAACATCCACAGGTACTTAATAGAGCCTCATGACATGACATGGACCCAAGGTTTATACCATTCTAGTCACCCTCTTCACTATATTTCCAGCTTACTGATGCTCCTCTTAAACTGACTCTCAAATTTTGAACTGAATTCTCAAGATGTTGTCTGATCAAGACGGAGTACAGTGGTACTATTCCCTTTTTATTCACAAATACTATGTCTGTCAAAGCAGCTCAAGATTGCAATGGCTTTTTTTTTTTGGCTACCATATCACACTACTGACTCACATTGAGCTTACAGTTAAGAAAAAAAAAACCAGATCTCCTTAAGATAACCTACTATTGAATCATTCATTCCCCATCTTGTATATATGGAGTTGATTTTTTAAACTTAAATGTACTTATATTTATCCCCCTTAAATTCCCTCTCATTAGATTCAGCCCAGTCTTCTCATCTATAAAGATTTATTTGGATCCAGCTTCGGTTATCCTGTGTGACATCTATCCCTGTTAGATTTATGTCACCTGCAAAGATGATGCTTTTATCCAAATCATGGACAAGAATTTTCAACAGCACAGCACCAACCATAGATCCCTGGGGCACTCCACTACAGACTTGTTTCTAAGTTCATAGAACATAGATTTAAACCTCAAAGAAATGCTGGAAGTGATGTAGTACAAGCCTCTCTTTTTACGGGTGAGGAAACTGAGACCCAGTGAGATTAAATGACTTGCCCAAGTTACAGTTAAGTGGCAGAGATAAGATTTGAACCTTGGTCTTCTGACTCCAAATCTAGCACCCTTTTCCATGCTATCTCTCGACACTGAACAATTAATGAGTACTTTCTAAGTCTCTTCTTTCAGCCAGGCCTGAGCCCATCTACTTATTCTAATTGAATAGCCAATATCCAGTCGCTTTTTGGAGAATGATCACTGATAGGTTAATTTTCCAAAAACATAAAGGAGTTGGCTTATATTCCTGAGTTTTCTTTGAGATATGACATTCTATTGGAATGATTAATAATCTATGAAAATGAAACTGTTGTGCATGCTCATGCACAAACACAGAGGAAAAAAAGGTTCAACTACTCCCTATTGCCTATGGAATGAAGTATAAATTTCTCAACTTAGCATTCAAGGACCTCCACAATCATCTATAAACTACATTTCCAGTCTTCTCTCCCCATTGATCTTCTATAGGCACCCTCTACTCTAATCATCCTTGTCTTCTCATTTACCTCTGAATTCAGTCCCTCCTTTGTCCCTTTGCTTATATGATTCTCTCCACCTAGTAATACATTCTTTTCTCATTTTCTATGCCTAAAAATCCTGCTTTCCTACATGACTCAAGTTCCATCTTCTCCATGAAGACTTCCCTGAACTCCCCAGTCCACAATGATCTCTCCTTCATCTGAGCTCACAGCACTTATCTTCTTCACAACACTAATGGCTCCTAGGATATCCTGCTGTGAGATATCTTCATGCAGTTGTCTTGCATTACTAATTAACTCAAATTGATTAACTTTTCACCTATGGGTATCTTATTTCCCTAAGAAGATTGAGTTCATGGAAGGCAAGGACCATAGATCATAAGTTCCTAGAACACTGCTGGGTTCAAGAAGTAGTAGGTACTCAATCAATATTTGTTGAATGACTGAATAAATGAATTGAGCAGAATGACAGGTCAAATAAAAAAATCGAGTTGTGCCATAAATCTAGTGAACAGAGCCCAGCCCAGGGTTTAGCTGTGATACTGATATTTCCTCAGGACATAGTCTTGTGAGGGGCATTAGTTTCCTTTCATGCCTACCCAGGATAATCTGTGGCCTGTGACTGCTTTCTGTATTCTTTTCTTCAACTTTAGAAGGGCCAAAATTATTGCAAAATGCCTCTGATGTTTTTGTAGCAATAAAACAGTTTTCTAAACTCAGAATAGGTTACTATCCATTTATACTAGGTTGTTTTTTTCTTGGAAGACAGAACTATGTCACTTTTTCATTTGCTTACATGTGAATTCTATACTTTCATCTTATGCCTCTTTCATGCCCCCTGCCCCCAACTTCACCCCTACCATCCACTGGGAAATTTGTACCACTTTGCAGACCATTCTCTTCATTCTCTCAAGCCCAATGACTCTTCTCAAAGTGGAGTGTTTTCTCATGAGTTCCTTGGTGCTTATGAATATACTGAGAGCATTAACACTGACCCTGGAGAATACTAGCTTGGCTTCTCTAATGGATTTTCATAGAGTTGTCAAACTGACAGAACAGATTTCAATATTACAGTCATATAATATATACCACAGACAGCATGGTATAATGGAGAAAGTGCTGGTCCTAGAGTGAGAGGATCATAGATGTAGAGTTAAAAGAGAACTTAGAGGCCACTGAGTCTAAGGCATTCATTTTACAGATGAGGAAACTGAGACACAAAAAAGTGCCTCATGTCTAGTGCCATATTTGGGTCACATAGCTGCTAAGTGTGAGAGGTGGGATTCACATTGAGGTCCTCATTACTCCAGGTCCAACACTGTATCTACTATGCTACCTCACCTAGTTGTCTCAGCATCAGAATGACCTTGAGTCAAACCCTATCTCACACATGTCTTAGATGTGTGATCATGGACCAGTCATAACCTCTCAGGTCCTAGAGTGAGAGGATCATAGATGTAGAGTTCAAAGAGAACTTAGAGGCCACTGAGTCTAAGGCATTCATTTTACAGATGAGGAAACTGAGACACAAAAAAGTGCCTCATGTCTAGTGCCATATCTGGGTCACATAGCTGCTAAGTGTGAGAGGTGGGATTCACATTGAGGTCCTCATTACTCCAGGTCCAACACTGTATCTACTATGCTACCTCACCTAGTTGTCTCAGCATCAGAATGACCTTGAGTCACACCCTATCTCCCACATGTCTTAGATGTGTGATCATGGACCAGTCATAACCTCTCAGAACCTCAATCCCCTTGTCTTAAAAATGGACATAGAATACCTATAATGACTACCTTTAGAGGCCAGGTAGTATAGGCGATAGAGGTATTAGGGTCATGAAAAGCTTGGTTCAAGTTCCATGTCTAACATATACTGACTATGGGACTCCAGATAAGTCACTTACCCTCCCAGTGCCCCAGGCAACTCTCTAACACTCTAAGTTGCACAGGATGTACCAACCTACATTGGCAGAAGTTTCTTTATTGAAATGACAGGTAGGCTTCCTTCCTCCCCTCCCCCCCGGGGAAAAAAAAGCTTACCATCTATCTCTAAAGCTTATTGTGAGTCAAGCGAGATAATATGTGCAAAGTGCTTTAAAACTTTAAATGACAATATCAATGTCACAATTTTGTAGGCACATATACTTGATTGTTTGTAAATAAGGCAGGATAAGGTCTGGTACCAACCACATGCCTCGGATTAAACAGAGTCTCCATATCTACCTCTTAGGGATGTCATAGGTGGGATTTCCAAATAGGTAGTTGTATTATCTGATGTCTAAGGTAACTTCCAACACTTGGGATTCTGAGATTTTAAACCACAAACCATGTAAAATTCATCAATATTGGGCCAAATAAACACAGAAATTTAGACTTCTGAGTCAGCCTTGATTGGACTTTATCCTAGATCAGATGAGTTTGCATTCTGGGACTACGCATGTACTACAAGCATTCAATGAAGGGAGTATCGGGAGAGCATTGGCCTCTAGGACACACTAACCTGAGGTATTTGCTTTGACTTCTATTCTTGCATTAAAATGGCCTTTCATGCCACTGTGGTCCCTGGAACTGTTATGCAGTGGAATCTTGCTAAAATTCAACTTGCTAGTGTGAGAGTAGAGTTCCAACCCCACCCCAATCAATCATGCAATCAATTAACAAAATAAACTAGATATTATGGAAGTTTAATATAAGCCACATGTGTAGATAAGCCTTTAATCAATGTGAAAGGATCATTGGAATTTTGACCATTGGATGAAAGGCAGATGATGCTACATAAGAAAAAATCTTGTGATTAGTTGAAAAGATCAAGTCCCTTATCTGGGCTACATATGAAAAAGAGCCATGGGTCCTGTGGTCAGTTGAGTCAAGCTGTGGATCAGTTCAGCAGTAGAAGATTCTAGTTAGGCCCCTTGAGGTGGGGGGAAGTAGAGAATTTCTCTCTGACTTCCTTCCCTGCTTCTACATTGGCCATATTATTAGAGAGACTGAACCAGTGGGAGACAATGCATCCAGATAGGAGCAGAGACACACACACACTGAGGATTTCCTGAAAACAAATAGAGATGAAAAAACATAGTTGGGGGCAGCTAAGTGGTGTAGTGGATAGAGCATCAGCCTTGGATTCAGGAGGACCTGAGTTCAAATCCAGCCTCAGACACATAACACTTACTAGCTGTGCGGCTCTGGGCAAGTCACTTAATCCCAATTGCCTCTCCCCTGCTCCCCCCCCCAAAAAAAGATAGTTACCTAAAGGAGGAAATAATTCCAGAGAGCATGATATGCCATGGAGAAGAGAAGTGCCAACTCTGAACCCTACAAAGTCACTAACTATTGGAGCCTGGAAAAGAGTTGCACCTGAGTGGAAATTCATGAAAACTTTATGCAAGGAGAAAAGAACTTCCAGTAACCAGGAGTTGTGAATTGTCTCTTTGCACATGTGTTCACTACATGTTTGTCTCACTACCTTTGCACTTTGATTTTATGCCTACTTTCCCCATGAACCTTGTAAGAGAGTATCTCCTAGACCTTTAGGAGCATGTTTTGTACCAACTATTCTTACTAGAAAATATCTTTGCCAAAACTAAGTAAGGCTATTGACTAATAATCATAGAGAAGCATACCAATGGGGGTTTGTGAGTGACAATAATGAGAGCCCAATCCCTCAGGGTTACCTTTAAAACCTTGAAAGACAGTAGTAATCAACTGTCTGCTTGGGACTCCAGACTGTGAGTGAAAGTCCTAAATTGGAGGAATTGCCCCAGTGATGGTAGTGCTGCTCAAGAAATCAGAATTCTATATCTGATGAGTTCATCTTGGGCCAAAGCAGCTTAATAATTGAAATAGGCTATAAGGAAATTTTTTTCTTTTAAGTAGTCTCACATTATCAGTACTAGGGGCAATGCTATAGAGAGACTTTGGTATATAAGGAATTAATTTGTGATGACAGACAGCTCTCCATTCTCCCTGAGCAACAGGAAGTAAGAAAGGGTCATTGAAATTTGCAGATGATCCAAAAACTGTATTTCAAGCCTTTCCTTCTTTTGCCTTACCTGATGTTCCAGTGCCATTTAGCAATTTCAAAAGGCAGAGGAAAAGCAGGAAGTAGTCCATTCCCTGGATCACTGCTCAAAGGATGAAGTAACAGTCATTGTGCTAAGCTTCCAGCATGAGAAAGTAATGTAGGACTCATGACAAAAGACCTCTCAGATGGTGCTAGGTACCTGGTAGCTGATGGGACCATTCATTCAGGTCTAAAAATTTTGGTGAGGGGGAGAAGAGAGTCAACCTAGGAAACCAGGAACAGCCATTAGAAGATTACAAGTTGAAACACACTGATCTAAGCTACATCATATTGCCACTATGGGCTTAAGGATGAGAGTTCCCTCAACCCTGGGAATCAGTTATTATAGCTCTCACAGTTATTACAGCTCCTAGGAGACAAACTTGCTATGGTTTTCCAACAATGAAAACACCTTCTAGGGTTTGATCCTGATATATTTTCTTCTCCTAAATTCCATCCACTTTGCTGGTGGCCACAGTACAGGTTGGTCTCCTTAGCCACAGATTCCAAAGGAAGTAAGAACTCAGCATTTAGTACCTATATGACCTTGGACAAGTGGCCTAACCATCCTCAGCTTCAGTTTCTTCATCTATAGAATTGGGGGGGGGGGAGAAGAATAGATGGCTACTGATAGCCCTTCCAGATCTAGGTCTGTGCTCCTGAGATCCTATGACATTGCTCTAAGGGGAATAAAAATAAGCTATGGATAACAATCTGGCAATGGGATATCAAGGAGAGTCATCAATGACCTGAACCCAAGGCTCCCAGTCCCAGCAGAGCTAAGCAACTGGGGAGGGGAGTTGTGCTTGTAACAAGGGGGCAAAAAGGAGAAAGGAAGAAAGAAATGTAAGAGTAGCAAAAAAGGGGAAAAGTAGGGGGGTAGAGAAGATTAAGAACACTGTCTATGGGCCTGGATATCATGGCGCCAACAACAATGGCCTTTGTGGTTGGACAATTTACCAACTTCCAACAAATGAGGCAAGGTTAATGAGATTGGCCAACAGTGTTCCTTTTCTTGAGACCTGGTGAGACCTTTTTCTAGGATCATGAGTCTTTGGGTCTCCATGTCCCATCAAACCTAGGCAAGACTTGAGGGCTGCCTCTTATGAAGAGGCAGGGAGAAGAAAGATATAGGGAAAACCCTTACTAGCCCTGAAATATGCTAAAGGTTTGTCTACTAAGATGCTAACTTTCCCTTCTTAAAGACAGGGGAGAATTTGATTCTATATTTGTAGATTTTGAAATTTCTGTTCACTGTGGTATGTCGGGCAGATGGAAGTCCTTCAGGGGCCAGAGGCTATTTATGTCAAGTCTTCTGCTGGCCCCAGAGTTTGCAAAAGAAATAGAATGAGGGAATCAGCAACAGCGAAAGTGGTATGCAGATGGGATGGAACGGAAATAGTCTGTCTTCATAACCACGCTACAGCTTGGTTAGAGCTACAGAGTGAAGGGAGCACTTCCTTTAAAAAGAAATACATGATTAATCCTGACTTCAGTTAAAAAAATCTGACTCATTAGGCTACTTTAGAAGGGTCTAAGAAAATATGTTAAGTGTATGAATGAAAAAACAATTTTCTCTTATTGAACTGCATTGCAAAAGGTGATGTATTTGTATTAGTAAATTATTACAGCCTTCTTCCTCTGATACTTTTCAGTGTCTTCTGTGGAAGGGAGAACAATTAAAATATTAATTAAAGTGAATAAATGGTTTCAGGAATACAGGAAAGATGTAAAACATGATGTAGATGGCAGCATTAAGTTAAAAGGCCTATTCCTTGCCTTTGAAAACAGAAAAATACATCTTGGCTTCCTCAGAGGTGGCAATTTACATCCATGTCTGGCTAGAGAAGTGGGTTGCATAGTGAAGGTAGTAAATTGAGGTTGTGACTGATTAGTGAAAATAGTTAAAAATATGTGGTAAAAAAAAATAATCAAAGGATTTGGTTTTTATTCCTAGAATTGACATAATTTTGGGTAGAGGCTGAGCAGTATGTGTACGTTCATGGAACTTTTCCCTTGCCTTCCATCTACTCTGTCTATATCTTACATGAGCCTAGTGATTTACAGGGTATCTCCCCCCATTAGAATATGAGTTCTGAGAGGACCAGGACCCTATTTTTCACTTTCTTTGTATCCCCACTGCTTAGCAGACAACCTGACAGAGACAGAATACTTAGCAAATTCTTGTTGACTAATAGGTCTAGAGAGTAGGATGGTTGTACTAAAGTTTTTCTGTGTCTGCATTGATTCTATTTCCTTCATTAACATTTATATAGAGCTTACTATGTGCCAAGCACTATGCTGAAGTGCTTTACAAATATCATTTTATTCGATCCTCACAACAGCCCTGGGAAGTAGGTGCTATTATTATCCCCATTTTAGAGATGAAGGAACTGAGGCCAACAGAGGTTAAATGACTTGCCCAGAGTCACACAGCTAGTAAGTGTCTGAGGCTGGCTTTGAACTCAGGTCTTTCTGATTTCAGGGCTGGAACTTTATCATCTATGCCACCTAGCTCAATGTTCATTTATCATTATTATTATCATTACTGTCAGTAATAATAATAGCTAGCATTTGTGTAGCACTTGAATGTTAATCCATTTGAATTTATTTATGGTGAGTACTTAATAAAGGCATCTACTATATGCAGAAAACTGTGGTAGATGTTGGAGAGAGACAAAGGTTAAATAATCAACAATTATTTATTAACTAAATACTATACATGTGGTGCTGTGCTGAGGAACAAAAATGAAACAATTTGTGCACCTAAGGAACTTGCCTTCTATCCAGACAAGAGATAGTCTTTGCCCACATGGAGCTTATAATATAGTAGGGGACTAAGACACACTGAGATAACGATAATACACAATCAATATAAGTTTATGAAAGAATTGTAATTCAAAATTCTATATGACATACCTGGGAGAAGGTTATTACCAAGAAAGAGGATTGGGAAAGGCTTCAGTGAACTGTTCATAGCATTTGAGCTGGGCTTTGAAGAATGAGTAGAAGAGAAGGCTAAGGATGATCCTTGGGATCGTCCACATGGAGGTGAGAGGAAGAGGATGAGGAGCAAGAGAAGAAGCAGTTTATTTAAGAGATGGGAAGCCAAAGGAGGAAAGAATAGGTAGAACTTATTGACAGTGTCAAATGCTGCAGGAATTAAGGGTAATGAGAGTTTTTAAAAATAATAAAGGCCACTGGATTTAGTGATTAGGCTTCCATGAATGGCCTTTGATTCCACTGTAGTAGTGGGTTGAAGAAGATGGCTTTCAAGTCTTAGGATCAAGAAGACAAGATCAAATCCTAATCAAATATAATATGTATGGGTCATGCTATTTCACTTTTCTGAGCCTAACTTTCCTCATCTATATAATGGGTATAATAATATTTGCAGCACCTAATTTGCAGAGTTGTTGCAAAGTCCATAAGAGGAAATGCACATGAGTCTTTGGCCAATCTAAAAGTGCTCTAGAAACATCAATTATCATTATTTTAAACTATTGAAGACACAAGCCACACTACAGGGTAGAAAAGTGAGAGTCTGAAGTGAGAAATTAGACACTTTTGGTATTGGGCAACTTTCTCAAGACCGCTTTGGCAGTTAAGGGGAGGAGACACATGTCTCAGGAGCTGAATCAAGTAGAAGGGTCAAAATAAAATGTTTTTAGGATTGTTTGGGGGATGGAAAGATACCCTTTACATGTTGGCAACCTAGTAGTCAAGTGCAAAAAAAAAAAAGGGGAAGTAAACTTGAGATCTCTTCCCTGTCCTGCCAAAGATTCATCATGTGGCTTGAGGCATGTCACTGAACTTTTCTGTGTGTTAGTTTTCCAAGCTATGATAATCAGGAGAATGATTCCTGCCACCATCAGCCTCAAGGTTGTGGGGAGGACAACTGAAAAACCATATTTGAAAAGCTTCAAGTTCCTTTTGAAAAAGAAAACTCCATAAATTCAAATAGTCTTAGTGTTATCTGTGCTGCACCACCTGCAGTCATCAGATGCCACGACTTGGGTTCACCACTGCTAGTTTCAAACAACTTTGAAATCAAAGTTCGTGTGCTTCATTGTTGATAGCCCAAGCCTTCCATTGCTTCAAAAAATTCACTATCATATTTTAAAGCCCAAATTTTCATTCTGTAGCTCAGGTTTTTTCCCCTCTTTAAATCAAAGCTCCATGCACAGAAGAGAAAAAAGCACTTGCTTGTTGACCATTTGATGCAGATAAATTGCAAATGGAAAGGTGCTCTGGAAAATGAATGCCACAGCTGTTAGCTTCATCAATAGAAGCTAGCAGTGTGCAAGCAGCGCCCATTACGCATCTCTGCAACCCTCCCCATTCTCTGCTTTTTGAATAATTTATCTGCAGGAAATCCAAATTGCCAAGGCACGCTTTAACCCAGCAGAATGCTTGCCAATTTCCCTGGGAAAACTGACAAAAAAAGAGCTGTAGATTGCATTTCAGCTGAATACGGGCGCCTGGCAATCAAACGTATTAGCTCCATTGTGCAGCATGCATCGGAAGGCATTAGCTCGGGAGCTCAGAGCACAGCACATTTGAAAGGCTCATAAATGTAATGAAGTCCCTTTGACACCTGCTCCTCTCTGCACTTTCAATGTGAGCCATTGGTCCATAGGGAACCACGGCTTTAAAAATAGAAATTATAGTAATTGTCTTCTGTGTTATTGGGAAGGTTGCAATAAATGGATAGCTCATAATACTGTGGCACCACAGACTGGAGTTGACAGGATGCATAAATTACTCCAGGTTTTGATTTTTCTTCCTTAACAAATCACATAAATCATTGTATGTTAGTGCTGCCACATGGGAGAGGTACACTTTGAAAATTTCATCTCACTGAGTTGTGAAATTCCTTTTTCTTTCTTCATAGGTGGTACCTTAGAGAGCTCTGTCAATTGCTGGCTTTTAAAAAAAACTAAGAACCCTATTTGTGAAAGGGGCTTTGTAAACAATAGTAATGCCAGGTCTTTCTTTAATTCTTTCCCTCCCTTCCTTTAATATTCTCTCTCTCTCTCTCTCTCTCTCTCTCTCTCTCTCTCTCTCTCTCTCTCTCTCTCTCTCTCTCTCTCTCTTTCTTCTCTCTCTCTCCCCTCCTCTTCCCTTCTCTTCTCTTTGGTTGTTTCTTCCTTTATCTTTCTTTAATACTCTACCCCCCCCTTGCTTCTCTTCCCTTCCCTTTCCCTAACTTCCCTTCATCTCCTTCTGGTGCTTCCTTTCTTTTCCTTTCCCTTCTCTTCCCTTCCAGAGCTTTTCTGTTCTCTTCACTTCCCTTCCCTCTTTTCTTTTTCTTTCCTTTCTCTATTCCCTTACCTCTTTCCCTCTTCCTTTTTCCTTTCTCTCTTCCTTCTCTTCCCTCCTCTCCTCTCCTCTCTTTTCCTCTTCTCTTCTCTCCTTTCCTCTCCTCTCCTTCCCTTTTCTCTCCTTTCTCTTTCTTTCCTTTCTTTTCCCTATTTTTCTTTCAAAGAAAGAAAGAACACAAAACAGACTCCAGGCTCCTGATTTCTATGAGCTCAAGGAGGAAATTGTTATTAGCAAGGGGATATTCCATGTATTTCCAGAAGGATGTAATTATGGCAGCCCTTCACTTCCATGTAAGGAGTATGAGCCTTCTCCATGGCTTTATTCTAGGGAGCCTTTGGAGGTTTCTGTTTGTTAGTCCTTCCCCTTCTAGAGGCCCTGATGGGAGCATGAATCTTTCTCTGGGATATGCCAGCACTGTGCTATGTCCATTTCCTTTGCTCTTGCTAGGAGCATAGGTTTGAAGCTAGATGAGAATGTAGCCATCTAGTTCAACCTCTTCATTTAACAGATGAGGAAAATGAGCTCTTCCCCATTCTCCCCCCAACCAAGGTCAAGTGACTTTGTCAATATTATGAAGATAGCCAGTGGTGGAACCAGGTTTCTAGCCTCAGTCTGTGACTCCAAACCCACTTGTCTTTACAGCACTGCTCTGCCTTCTGTCATTGACTGGTTTCTTTGCCAGAGCACCACTCACAATGTTGAGCTTTTGCAATTGTCACTGTCCATCACAAATCATCACCCTGCCTGCCCTGACATTTCATTAAGGCTGGTGCAGAATGAGTTTGCTGTGGCAATGATGCCTCATCCCTAGAGATATCCTGTTTGTCATGGGGATGTTTCCCTCACAATAAGCAGGTCAGAGGAAGGGTACTGTGAGCAGATGTGGGCTCATGACCCTGAAAGTCACAGGCACCATGTTTGCGCGTTGGATGCAAGTTCACTTGAGATTTGGTAGAAAGGGCATCCCTAGCTTCATACCTGTCTCAACTCAGGTTACTGCTCCTCCCTTGTGGGAGACCACCTTACCCCAACCTCATCCCCCTGGACCTGAACACCTTGATAGTTCTTTGGATCATTTGCAGTTATCCCATACAGATTCAGAGCCATTTTAGGACAGGCTGGGTTGAGATTCTTGGTTGTCATGTTGGAAATCAAGCCATTTTCCCAGAGGCTGAATCTAACCTAAGATCCGGGGCATTTTCTAGTGGTCCCTTCTGTCTCCTGCTAGCCTGTAGATTTCAGATTTTGCCTGGTATTTTTGGAGAAGTCTTTCTTTCAGGCACAGTATTTTTGTAGTGATGGTACTGTCATATTGTTACTGCACTTGTTCTACTTGCGTACATTTTGATATGTGTTTATTTCATCGATGTGAAAAATGCACACGCAGATGCCTGCTGATATATGAACTTGGTGCTTGGGATTAGAAACAACTGTTTGGTTGGTTTTTATTTATGTAAAATATCTTTCTTCCAGTTTACCCATGAGTAAAAGGACAGCCCTTTAATTCTGAAGCCTGGGACCCCAGGACTCATGAGAGAATGGTGCATTTCTAATGAGGCAGACCACTGCTATGTTAGCTCACCATCTTTCTTTGTCTTTTTTTTTTCATGGCTAGTGTTGTTCTGGAAATAACAGAAAAAGTGAATAAAGCAAATACTCCTGGTTCAGGGATTGGCAGGGTACAGAGAAAGGCAGGACAGCTCATAATTGTCAACAAGAGAATACAGGCACGGCAAGGCTTCTCTCCACAGGCCACTAAGAGATAGAAGGAAAAAAAAACAGGATGAATCAGACCAAATTTCCTCACTTCAAGATTCTGAATTTCTATTGCTTAATTTTCACAGGAAGAGGAATCTCTCATTGTACAAATCCATTCTGTACTTGGGGAATCTTCTACTCATTATCCTTGAGTAATTGGTCTCTCTCCTTCAACCAGGGATGGAACCATTCAAAATGAACTTGACAGAATTAATAATAGGTGGTACTTGAGATAGATTGTTTGGCCTGAGATATCTTACCTGGTTTTAAATAACACTTAACCTAATCACTGATGAAGATAAGATTGGGGGAAAATGATCTCTTTTGTTAAACTTGTTTCATGCCTGAGCCAAATCAGAGAGTGGGAATATGCTGAGGTTGTGCTAAATGGTGCAGTGAATAGAATATTGGGCCTGGAGTCAGGATGACCTGAGTTCAAATCCAACCTCAGACATTTATTAGTTGTTATTACCCTAGACAAGTCATTTCACCTCTGTCTGCCTCAGTTTCCTCAATTATAAAATTGGGATAATAATAGCACCTACCTGGCAGAGTTCTTAGGATCAAGTGAAATAATATTTATAAATCACTTAGCATAATGCCTGGCACATAGTAGGTGCTTAATAAATTCTTGTTCCTTTCCCTTTCTCCTAGTGAAGAGATTTGGGGCTTTCAGTGAGCTCCCAGGCATTGATAGCTTCCTAACTTGATCTGCAAGAGCAGCTCAAGAATCACTTTTGGGGGAAGGGCATCTAGGTGGCACAGTGTATAGAGCTCTGGCCTTGGAGTCAGGAGGACCTGAGTTCAAATCCAGCCTCAGACACATAACACTTACTACCTGTGTGACTCTGGGCAAGTCTCTTAACCCCAATTGCCTCACCAAAAAAAAAAAAAAGAATCACTTTTGGGGTTGAACAATTTTTGGCAAATCACAACCACATTTCTTGTAATATATCAGATCCTGGTCCCAGGATCTGTTCTCTTAGCCAGGTGTTTTAGAAACCCAGAAGTATCTTTGGGTTTATCTGGAATACAACTTCTTTTTCTAATAATGGTGGATCTTAATTTCCAAAGTAAAAGCAACGGCCTAGGGATGTGTTTATGACTTGGCAACTATGTTTAGTTAGTCTATGACCACCAACTCCCACTGTCCCTCTACCAAGTAGCCTTTAATTGACTCCATAAGAGCCTAGATTTAGAGTTGGAAGGCACTAAGCAGCTCACACCATGGTCCAGCCAGACTGGCCTTCCTGCATGTCCTTCTTCACGACACTCCATCTCTCGTCTCAGGGTCTTTGCACTGGCTAAGCTCCATGTGTAGAAGGCATTGCCTCCTGACCTCTGCTTCTTAGAAACCCTACTTGCCTTCAAGGCCCAGCTCAAGTATCACCTTCTGTATGAAGCCTTTCCTCATCCCTTGAACCTCGCATGCCTTCCTCTCAAAAGTATTTTGTATATACCTATCCCTGTATGTGTTATCTACTCCAGCTAGACTATAAGCTTCCTAAAGGCAGAGTCTATTTCACAGTCATCTTTGTACTCCCAGCACCTAACAGTGCCTGGCATGTGACAGATACATATTGTTCATAAATTCATGGCATCATAGATCTGAAGGGACTCTGAGACCATGTAGTCCAACCCCCTCATTTTATAGATGAGGAAACTGGGACCAGAGAAAGTTGAAGCAAATTGCCCAAGGTAGTAAATGGTAGCTAGGATTTGTTCCCAGTTCTTCCAACTGCATAGCCTATTGATTCTTTGTGCTGCACCAAATATTGTCCCACAGACAGTTGGGAGGGGCAGCAATGAGACGATTTTCTCTCCTTATGTCCCCAATACTGCCAGCATATGCTGGAGTGGAAAGAGAATAAGATTTGGAGTGAAAAGTTCTGGGTTCTAGTCCCAGCTTTGTACCACCTCCCTTCTTCCCAGGTCTATTCCTTTGAGAAAATCATTTCTCTTTTGGCCTCTCAGTTTCTTCACCTCAACAGTAAGGAGGTTGGACCTGATGACTAAGCTACTTCCACTCCAACTTTCTAACTTCTCTTCTAGTTTTAGCAGAAGGAGTTTATGAGGAATTTGAGTATCATCAGCTCAGGTTTGTTACCTTGTACCTTAAAAAAAATGTTCTCACACCATGTTAGAAAGTGGCAGGGTCATTTGTGGCTAGAGTGGAGGGGGCTTTTTTAGAGTGATTTCCATAGTTGCTATCAAAGATCTTTCCACCACCTGCCTAAGTATTTACATGGTGGCCTTGTGCCTTTGTGATTTGACTTGTCTTACATATACATGTGTACATTTGGATTTTATATTTATGCACATAGAAAAATGCACATAGAAATGATTGCTCAGACAGACATTGCTACCAGAATAAGTCAAAGGGGGAAGGGAAGAAAGTAAGAGTCTAGGAGAATCATTGTATAAGTTCAAAGGACAGTCATGGGAGAAATGAAGAGATGGCTGACCTGGGCACTCTCCTTAAATGGAGGGTTTGGGAGGAACTCTTGGCTCTGCCCTCCACTCAGGAGGGTCGTGGGGCTGAAGGCAATGATGAGATGTGAATATCAAAACTGATGAAATTGTGAGGCTATCCAGACACTTAGGAGGTATCAGATGATCAGCCTCGCTCTGAACCTGTGGCTATACAGGTGGTCTCACTAACAGAGTTTTCTCCCCACATGCAGAATTGCTGTCACTTATTGTCAGTGTCTAGGACCAGGAGTTATTCCCTGCTCTCTTTGGGGCAAAGAACTCCTAATCAAAGGAGATAAGATAATGCATGTAAGGCACTTCAGAAACCTGGAAGCACTATATTAGTGCCAACAAAACCAAACCAATCCCAAGCCTGTTGTTAGCTCACCTAGCTACTAACTACTGCTCACTGAGCTGAAATGAACATCTCAGAGGCAGGCAATCAATAATAGTCTATAAATATTGATTAAGTGCCTACTGTGTGCCAGGCACTGTGCTAAGCTCTGGTCACAGTTTGTCAAACGTACTTGCATAGGAATCCTCTCTATAACATCCCTTATGAGAATTGGTTTTACTCAACTATGCATATTTGTTTTGTTTTTCTTCTTGGGGAGAGGGGAAGAGAAAATAAATGCTTGTTAATTAAAAAAAGTTTAGATTTAAAAAAATCATTGATCATCTATTCTTTGCTTAATGACCTCTAGTGACAAGGAAATTCAGAGCCAGCCCATTTCACATAATAATGTCCATTTTTAGGAATTTCTTTCTTAAATAAAATTAAAATTGCTCTTTCTGTAGCTTTTAGACATTGCCCCTACTTCAGCCCATTGGAGCTAAGCAGAACAAGTCCAGTCTCTTTTTCACAGCATAGCTCCTCACCTGAAGATAGCTCTCATGTTCTCCAAACCACCAACTCCCAAATACATACATTTAATTAATACCAAATCCACCAAAATTGTACTATCAATTAACCCACATATTTTCATCTTGTCTACTAGAATAACTTAAAAGACTGTCCTATACTTTGTTGACATTTAAGTCATTTTTTCCCAAGCTAAACATCCCAATTCTTTCAACTAATTCTTATATCACATGGCCCCAGTCTCCTTGCCATCCTGGTTACCCTCTTTGGGGTGTGTTCTGAGGCTCTAAGTTCCTAAGTATGATCAATGCCCTTAAAATTTCCATCCAGCTCTAAACACAATTCTGCAAATGCGATCTGTAGTGAACAAAATTATCACCTCTCTTTTCCTGACACTTAATATAGCCTAAAGATTGTGTTTGCTTGAGCAACTGTCACGTCACACTACTGACTTATACTGAGCTTGCAGTGTACCAAAACCCTTAATTTCCCACAAATTATCTACTCACATCTTTCCCATTCTATCATTGTGCAATTACATTTTTACATCAAGTGTAGGATTTTCCATTTACTCCCATTTTCATCTTCTAGCTTAATGTAATTGTTGGGGATCATGATTTGGTCATTTAGCATTATCAACTTTACCTCTCCATTTCACACCATCTGTAAATTTCATAAGCATGCCACTACATACACTCTCATTTGAATCACTGACAAAGATGTTGAATGACACAAGGCCAAGGACAGATTCCTGGGCCACTCCACTAGAGACCTCCTTCCAAGACACCTTAATGACTTGGTTCAATCATTTAATTCTGAATCCACCAAAATTGTACTGTCAATTAGCCCACATAGTCCATCTTGTCCACTAAGATAATTTATAAGACTGCCCATGCTTTGCTGACATTCGGTTGTCCAAATGTTCCTTGTTTTCCTCCTGTACCAGTCCAGGAATCCTATCAAAAAGGAAGTGGGGTTAGTCTTGCCTTATTGGATTACCAGGATTATAATTTGGTCCTTTCCTTTTACTCAGTGCTCTGGGTAGGAGCTGGCTGAGCATTCTTGTTAATGATTTTCTTATTATTCTTTTATTCCAGATGAGCTTAGAAAATGATGACAAGAGAGCTCGCACAAGATCTAAGGCAATACGAGGTGAGCATCTGCTGTCCCTCTGGGGGTTCCCTGGGTGAGCCCAAACCCTCATCAGGCCTAGAGAGAGTCTAGCAATGGGCATCTGGCAATATTGCTTTCAGGTTCAGAGTTTCTTCCCTAAAGTTTCCAATACTACCCTTGCCAAGTACTCCCTCCTTCCAAGAACAAAGGCCAACAAACACTTATGTTCCTTGCATTCCATTTGTCCCCTACCCCCATCCTCTTTAAACCTATGTGCTTAGTTTCATGGGAATTTTGATAGCTTCAGATCAGTTACAGTGGCTTTCATCTATGTGCTCTGCCAGGAGCTTTGAAGTCGGACATCTGAGGGAAGTTGGCTGAGGGGTGCATGCTGGGAGCAAACAAAGCTGCCTGATACAGGGGACCCAGGGACCAGGGATTCGTTCATTCAGAGATTGATAATCATTTGTTTCCCAGCTTGAAAATGATATGCAGCAAGCAACGTTTCATTCATCAGCCTTTTTTTCTTTCCCCAAAGCAAGCCTTAGATTCTAGACCCATATTTTGGAGGGTGTGGCATAGGGAGACATGGTGTCCAAGAGACAGACGCAGGAGAAATAATAGTGAGAGAGGCATCGTTTCTTCAAGTGTCCTGAAAATATTTGTCACATAAATCCTATGCTTGTATGTTTCCCTAACCCAGAGCCCTGTTCCTGTCCAAGATGTTCTATAAATATCCTAAAAGTAAATATCCCTCACATTGCAAAACTAACTCCAATCAAAAATTGGCTTTGTGATGTGCATGGCCAACTATAAATAGGGATAAAAGACCACTGGCTGTGGAAACCTGCCTTAGATGCTAAATCCTAGGTTGCAGAATAGATATACAACAATATGATCATCACATGCAGTATTTATTCTCCAACTTAACCAGGTTGGTTAGGGTCTGTTTCAAATGAAGGTCATTTCTTGCACCCAGTAATTAAGCCGCTGGTTTGTCCTTTCACTTGGATTTGAGCATCCAGTTATCATAAACAAGTGGCCACTTAGCCCCTCTCTGTTCTAGTTTGTATCTAGTAGGTCATGTTTCTGGCAAGTAAAGGGTGAATGATGCCACCTGCAATCAGAATCATAAATACCATTACCAGCCCAAATAACAGGAGCCTTGGCAAAGCCAACTCCAGTTATTGGTTTGATTCCATCCTACAGAATGGCCAGCTCCCTAGCAGGCAAGGACAGGCGCACAGGTGTGGTATGAGCAGAAGGGCTCGTTCCTTTGGATTTCAATTTGCAGAGCTAAAAGGAAGATGTCACAAAGTTCGTAGACAAGAATGGTTAAGTTCTATGGACTTTGGTTTTAAAGGGAGAAAATGTATCAACACATTCAGAGTTAGGACAAGTAAATTGTTTCATTGTTCACACATTTGGGGAAGGAGGAATTTGATATATGAATAATAGACAATCCTCATCCTCTGGTGTACATTTTTGTACATTTTGCAAAGCTATATACATCCTGAGAATCCCAGAGTGATGTTCTACTTTTCAAGCCTCTAATGAAGCAATGTGTATTTATTCTTTTAACTCTTCTGTTTTTCTTTTCTGTTTCTCCCATTCCTTTACCCAGTGCCCACGGAACTCATAGGACAGGAGGTGAGGTAAGAGATGTTCCTTGTTGACCATCTATGTACATTCTGAGGAGGCCATGGAACAAGCATCATTTCAAGTGGTTCTGGTTGCAGAGTTTTTTGCTGTGCTGGGAAAATTTGGAAAGGTTATTAACTAAAGCAGAGAATCACCTTCCTACTAATTCAAAAGTTCATCTACATATCCAGGAACTATAGCTATAGAATAATACCAAAGCTTAATTCTCTCCCTTTTTTACATAGTGAATTGACTTGGAGTCAGGAAGACCTGAGTTTGAATCCCATCTTAGATACTTATTAGCTATGTCCCCCTGGGCAAGTCATTTAACCTCTCTGAGGTTTACTTTTCTCATCCGTAATACTTATTTCTATCGGGTTGTTGGAAAGATCAAATGAGATAATGTATAGAATGTATTTTGAAAACCTTCAGGCACTATATAAGTTGGCAGTAGTGGTATAAAACTCTCTCCTATACCCCAAATCATGATTTCAGTTGGGAAATTTCTTTATACCTGCCTGCCTCTAGCTATCTAATTTTTAGGTCAGGAAACTGAATTAAAAGTTCAAAACCAGCTTACAGGTCAAAATGTTCCCGGTATGACAAATTGTCTCCCATCAATGGCTCCCAGGACCATGGCTGCCTACAAAGACAGCTCTAGCATCAATCCTTGGTATGCATGCATGCACACACACATGTTGTTATGGTAATACTTACATTAGAGAAGGAATAAAATGGCCTAGTAACATTAATTATACAAGGAAATTTCTGTCAGAGTGTCTGAAGGCCAAGTTGAGTCACTCTGAGAGGAGAATAGGTTCTATTCTAAGAAGTACGGCTTCTAGTGACTTAAGACAGAAACAGTAATCTTGTTCACTAGTAAGCAAGTGCTTTGACTAAACACAGCTGTATTCCTTCTGTAATTATCTTTTTAGATCCCAGGTAAAGTCTTGGACATCCTAAAAAGTAGAAGCATCATGCCTTCAAAGTGGGAGATGAATTATATTTTCATAGGAAGAGTGGCTCGTTTTTCCCAGAATGTTTGGTTTAGGGTAGGAGAAATAAGAAAACAAGCCCACTGTGCTGTGTACAGGAGGCTGTTTTGTCACTGTCTCAGTGTCCAGATTTAGGAAATCAGACTGGAGGAGATAGGAGTGAAACATGGCCACTTCTTAACCTCCATGTTCTCTTTTTTCTTACTTCAGGAAAAATCGTGCTGGTGAAAGTTAAATTCATACAGGTGTGAGTCCTTAGATGCCCCAGGACTTTTAGAGATTTGTTTTCAGAATTTCAGCAGAGCCAACTGCTGATTCAATTTAATTCCACAAAGAATGATTAAGTATTCACTATGTACAGGCCTTTGCTAAGCATTGAAGATACAAAGAGAAAGAAAGAAAGAAAGAAAGAAAGAAAGAAAGAAAGAAAGAAAGAAAGAAAGAAGAGAGAGAGAAAGAGAGAGAGAGAGAGAGAAGAGAGAGAGAGAGAGAGAGAGAGAAAGAAAGAAAAGAAAGAAAGAAAGAAAGAAAAGAAAGAAAGAAAGAAAGAAAGAAAGAAAGAAAGAAAGAAAGAAAGAAAGAAAGAAAGGAAGGAAGAAAGAAAGAAAGAGAAAGAAAGAAAGAAAGAAAGAAAGAAAGAAAGAAAGAAAGAAAGAAAGAAAGAAAGAAAGAAAGAAAGAAAAAGAAAGAAAGAAAGAGAGGGAAAGGGAGGAAAGGAGGGAGGGAGAGAGAGAAGAGAGAGGAGAGACAGAGAGAGAGAGAGAGAGAGAGAGAGAGAGAGAGAGAGAGAGAGAGAGAGAGAGAGAGAGAGAGAGAACAGGACTTTCTATAGAGGGACTTACATTCTATTGGCCAAATATCAGACAGTTGGATTAGATGCCCTCTGAGCTCACTTCTAGCTTTAGCTCAAAGATCCTATATACATAAATAAGTAAATGCAAAGCAGGCACAAAGCAATAAAAGTATGACTTCAGGAGGGAGAGAATGCTAATAGATGAGATAACCAGCAGGCATCCCTTGGACCTATCAATCTGATGTCTTAAGAGAGAGAAGAGGCACCTATGAGGACAGACTAAAGGAAGAAGGGAGAGATGTGACACCTAATTTAAAAAGCAATTCCACTGAATCTCTCCTTGGCAGGAATACATATTCTCTGTTGTTTCCAGCACTAGTCATTGCAAATAGACACGACTAAGATCTTTTTAAAAAAAAAAAACTAGACTGTGGAATCTTGTGGGTCTGAGTTTTTCTGTGTTGTTTTCAATCAAATAACAGATTTTTCTGTTATTTTCAGTTGTTGAGTTACCTAGCGCTCACCATGATGTGTGCTAGTGAATAAATAAAGAATGCTAATGTTCATCTCATTCCGGGAGGAGGAAGATGTATATAAAACTGTATCATTTTTCCTGTTCTACCCTTTTTCTCTAAATGGTTTTTATTAGGTATTTCTCATAGCTATTGGCAAAATCCCAAACAGGTAATAATTGCATTTTGGATTTATATTGACTCTTTTCCTTCCCCCAAAGAAACTAAACATGTTCTTTCTGCATCACCTCACCTAGTATTATGATTTATCTATGTCCATATGTGTGTGTGTGTGTGTGTGTGTGTGTGTGTGTGTGTGTGTATGTATGTATGTTTGGAAATAGAATTTAAACTTCTAGAGGGCAAGGAATGTTTTGGTTTTGTCTCAGTATCCTCAGTGCCTAGGACAATGTCTAACATGCAGTAGGAACTTACTAAATGCTTGTGAATGAATAAAAAAATTGTCAGATTGAGAAAAAGGAGGCCCAGAGAGGTTAAGAGTAACCTAAGGAGTCATATTGGTAGCTAGGTGGCACACTGGATAGAATTCTGGGTCTGGAGTCAGAAAGACTTGAATTCAAGTCCAACCTCAGACACTTATTAGCTGTGTGACCCTGAGCAAGTCACTTAACCCTGTTTGCCTCAATTTCCTCATCTGTAAAACAAGCTAGAGAAGGAAATGGCAAACCACTCCAATATCTTTGCCAAGAAAAGAGAGAGAAAGAAGGGAAGGAAGGAAGGAAGGAAGGAAGGAAGGAAGGAAGGAAGGAAGGAAGGAAGGAAGGAAGGAAGGAAGGAAGGAAGGAAGGAAGGAAGGAAGGAAGGAAAGAACAGTTGGACACAACTGAAATGATTGAACAGCAACAAGGAGTGATACAGCCAGTAGCAGGGCTGGAACTAGAAGCATCTCTTTTGAGCAGTAACTAGTCAAATTATATATCATTGTGTACACTTGCCTCCTGTTTCTTTTTGAAGAAAGACGGTACATTACAGAAAGTAAAACATTGTCAAGAAGGCCCCAATTCAAATCCACCTTCTTACATTAGCTTTATGACCTCAGGCAAGCTACTTATCCTCTCTGAGCCTCAATGACCCTCCAAGACTATAGTAAACATGGACTGTGATCTGCATCAGGGAAAGGAATTCCCACATGGGGAAATCACCCAATGACAAAATCAAAGATCTTTGATGTATCAGCGTGAGCACATGTCCACGCTACATAATCAAGAGAAGACTGAGCATAAATGTTAGATTAATGCATTCAAATAAAACTTATGCAGAAATTAATCTGTCACATTAATGTTGTATATAACAGTTACTATGTACATCATAATTCCCATAAATGGAAGCTAGTTCTCATAAATGACTGTAGTTAACATGAATTTTACATAAATACTAGAAATTTTTCATTTTTGTCAGTTCTATAGCTATTTATAAGAAGCATCAATGCTGACAATTTCTCCTAATGACAAAATTCCACATACGTGCTCACATTCACACTCAAAATAAAGCAAAGGTCTTGGATCCAACTTCCCAACCATAAGAGTTTCCTGTAATCTTCCAACCCCATAGCCAAGGCCTGAAGCTCCCTGTGTTGCTTCTGCCACATCCCTGAATCCTCCACCATTATATATCCTTCCATCAGAGAAACCTTTGGATAGAAGTCCTATGGTATTCCAATTGCAATACAGAAGGACTTGAGTGAAAGTTCTGGGTGCTACAAGGCTCTAGGTAGCAGATAATGTGGGACACCTGGAGGCAGGTAATCGCTATACCTGTTAGGGAAGAAGGTGGAAAAAGGATTGGCGCTGAGCATGGGACAAGAAGAGGCCATGGTGATAATGGGTCCTAGCTCCTTAGCACTGTGCAAAATTGGAGAAGTACTGTAGGTCTGGAAGTAAATGAACATTATTTAGATTTTTAAAACTAGGAAGAAGATAGCCTTTAAACTTCATGTCAGTGAACTTGACTCAAATTTCTTTTTTTTAAATTTTCTTATTAATTAATTTATTTTTAGTTTTCAACATTCACTTCCACAAGCTTTTGAGTTTTAAATTTTCTCCCCTTCCTTCCCCACTTCCTTCTCCAAGATGGCATGCAATCTGATATAGGCTATAAATATACATTCCTATTAAATGTATTTTCACATTAGTCATGTTGTAAGGAGGGATTAAAGCCAGTAGGAGCAATCACAAGAAAGAAGAAACAAAACAAGACAGAAGAGAAAAAAAAGAGCAAATAGTATGCCTCAATATGCATTCAAACTCCATAGTTCTTTCTCTGGATATGGATAGCATTTTCCAACGTGAGACTTTTGGAGATGTCTTAGATCCTTGCATTGCTGAGAAGAGCTAAGTCTATCAAAGTTTTGACCTGAATTTCTAACAAAATACTAGTATTATCAAAAGAATTGTATGTGACCATATAGATAGGAAAATGATGATTCCCTAAGAGCTAGTTATCTTCAGTTAATCAAGAATATGAATTGCTAGACTAATCTAACTTCCTTTTTTGATATGGTTACTGGACTAGTAGATTAGAGGAGTATTATAAACATAGTAAAGACAGATTTCAGTAAAGCATTTGATAAAGTCTCTCGTCATATTTTTAGACATGATGAACAGGTGTGGGCTAGATGTTAATAGGTGGATTCAGAGCTGGTGGAGTGGCTACATATAAAGATTAGCATCATTAATGGATGGAGATGAAATTGGAATGGAAGGTCTCTAGTACAGTGCCCCCAGGGAGCTGTCCTTGGTCCTATGCTGTTTAACATTTTTATCAATGACTTGA
Organism: Phascolarctos cinereus; assembly: GCF_003287225.1. NCBI lineage: Eukaryota > Metazoa > Chordata > Mammalia > Diprotodontia > Phascolarctidae > Phascolarctos > Phascolarctos cinereus. The sequence continues at coordinate 252,880,281 of NW_027555625.1, forward strand.
TAAACACTGACAGTATGCTTATTAAAGATGATACAAAGCTGAGAGGGACAGCTAGCACATTGGGTATTAGAGTCATGATCCCAAAAGACATCAAAGGGCTAGAATTATAAGACAAATCTAATGTTATGAAATTTTGTAATTATACATATAGAGTCTTAGGCTTGGTTTAAAAACAAAACCAACACAAATTGCAACAAGTACAGGATACGAGAGATATGGTTAGAAAATTATTCTTATGCAAAAGATCAGGGTTGGGGTATGGTGGACTAGAAGCTAAACAGTGGGCAAAAATAAGGCAACACAGTAAAAAAAAATGCAATCTTACTTTAACACTTCAATGGATTTTTGAGCCCAGAGGCATGTATGATCCCTTTACCAATGCATCTCTCAATCCATTCATGTCTTTTCATTCTACTTAGTTCTTGTCCCTGTCCTTCCATAAATCTTCCAGAGAGGAGCTATCCAATGTACTGGAGACTTTCCTCTGTATTTTCTTTGGGGGGGGGGATATTTAATGGAAGCTGCCCATTCATTATTCCTTACTTTTGCTACATGACTGATATCACCAAATGTTCCCATATGACATACTCTTGAACAAAAGTCTTTTGCATAAAAGTCATCACTGGTAAAACGCTGAGACTCGTTTATACCCACAATGCATTTCCTATCATCCTTTTAATCACCTATAATTAACAATGGTGCTTCTGGGTTCCTGGTGTTCTATGAATCACAGCCAGCCATGTAATGTTAGCGGGAGGATAACAGTATTAAAAGATAGGCTTTTGCAGCAGTGAGCAACTTGGAACCAATGAAAATATTAAGCAAGTTCCCAATTATGTTACAGTCTGATCTTCTCTTATTCATTTTTACACTTAGTTCAGTTGTAATACTGGTTCAAGGCATATGTGAAATAACTCAAAGACTTGACTGTCCAACTGCATGCCATAATCTGAACATTATGCATCCTTAGTTTGTGTGTTTGTTTTGCTTTGTGGATTATGAGGCTGATCTCCTGAGTAAACATTGAGCTCATTGGGAAGGCTTTATAGCAGTGGTGTCAGATTCAAATAGCAATGGATCCTGGCAGGCTGTATATTGACTTTTTAACTCCCTCACAAATTATCATTATATATGTCATCTTGTATTTTTATTTTTTTAATTTACCAATTACATTTTAATCCATTTCTGACTGCACTGGTTTGACACCTCTGGTTTCTAGTATAATAGCTCAATGAAGTCAACATGACGGCATCCAAAAAAATAGGAGAATCTGTAGAACTTCTCCATTAATAGGGCATCTCTCTTCCATGTAGACTTTGCACAGACATCCTTAATGTTACTGGTAAACATTTTTGGTTAGAATCCACCCATGATTGTGTCCAAAATAAAGAGGATAATAATAAAAATAACACTTGCGAAATAATAATAACTAACGCTTATATAGAGCTTACCATATGCAAGGTGCAGTGCTAAATACTTAACAAATATAATCTCATTTAGTCCTTACTACAACCCTGGAACAAATGGTATCCCCATTTTACAGATGAGGAAACTAAGCAAACAGTGGCAACTTGTCCAGGGTTGCAGAGCTAGTAAATATCTGAGGTAGGATTTGAATTCAGGGCTTCCTGAATTCAGGCCCAGAGCTCTATCCACCGAGGCCTATTATACTTTCTTGGATCATAGAATCATAGGACAAAGAGCTGGGGGGGGATGGCCTTAGAGATCATCTAACTCATCTTCCCCATTATATAGATGAAGAAACTGAGGCCCAGAGAGATTAAGGAACTTGTAAAGCTTAAACAGATAATGAGAAGCAGAACTATGAATCAAATCAAGGCCCCACAGATAAAGTTAATGATTCTTTTATACAAAGAAAACAGGTTGTTAGTTTTCCACTTCCTTTGTTACTTATACAGTTATTAATATACCACATCACTGTTGATGCTATCCCTTAAAGTCAGTAATTCTTACACATACTTAAACCTCATCCTAAGATCTTATAAATCCTTATCCTAATAAATAAATCCCATGTTTCCCCCTCAATTCTACTTTGGTCAGACCGGCTCTGAAGAATTCTGTTTAGTATTGGCAAACTGTAACATACCCAGAATGGATAACCAAGAGGACTGAAATTCATGCCATACAAAGATCAGTTGAAGGAAGTGAGACTATATAGCCTGGAGAAGAGAAGTCTTGGAGGGATTCCATATTTGAAGCAGATTAAATTTATTTCACTCATCCCCAGAATTAGGAGCAGTAAATAGAAATTGCAGAAAGGCTAATTTTAGCTTGATTTAATGAAAAACTTTGTAAAAAATTAGAGCTACCCAGAAGTGGAATGGGTTCTTTCCATCACTGCAAGTCTTAAAGAAGAAGCTAGTTGGTCACTTCATAGGGATGTGGTAGAACAGAGTTTTGTTCAGTTATGAGTTGGAATCTTGAGAGTCTTTACCACAACAGACAACTTGCTAATATATATTTTTGTATATATGGGTCCTTTCCATATATCTTTGACCCTTTGGGGATATCATACCTAGTAGAGGTATCATTGAGTCACAAGGAATGCATAGGTTTAGTTACTTTTGGGTCTAGTTCCAAACTGCTTTCCAGAATGTATGGACCAATTCATACCTCTACCAATAGCATTAGGGCTCCTACACTCTCAGAGATACGCCAGCAATTGTCATTTTCCTTTTTTTCCTCATCTTTGCCAATTTGATAGGTGTGAGTTTTTTTTCTTTAATTTGTTATTCTCTGTTTTCTTCTCTTATTATCCTGTACCTTTCTTGAGAAGCAATGCAGCTTGGTGGCTAGAGAGCTGGCCTTGAAGCCAGGAAAACCTGGCCAGTGGGAAAGTCCCTGAGAGTCAAACAATTTTCTCAGGTTTTAAAAGAATAGAAATAAAAATAATTTTTACAAAATGCTTGTTTTATTTTAAAGCCTTAAAAAACTACATAAAAGAAGGAAGCAAAGAGGTCTCCAGAACATTACGTGGACCCTTATGGTAAAGAACATGGACAAGAATCATACAGGATGAGCAGGCGTGGATGAGATGTAATCTGTATTGTGGGAGAGACTTTCTAAATCAGTGAGATCACAGATACATAAGTATTTGAGCACTTATAAAAGAAGAGTATCACATGTTAAAAAAAATCTATCACAAGTATCCATATATAATGTAACTAGCATTGAATTTGAAGTGAAAGGATCTGGGTTTAAATTCTGACTCAGCTACTTACTACTTACATCATCTTGAGCAAATGACATCACTTTTCTGTGACTCAGTTTCCTCAAATGTAAAATGAAAAGATTGAGCAAGGTGATCTCTAAGGTCCCTTCCCATTCTAATCCTAGTATCCACTATACCGTGGGTATAACTTCATTCATAATATCCAATGATGATATATGTGTTGACAGCAAAGCTCAGGTCATCATAACTAAAGACAAAATTATAATCAATGACATACTGTATTTACACACACAATCCCACTCTACCCCACTTTTTACTTCATAATGAAATGGGGCAGGACTATATAAGTACTTGGGTCTTTGACCTCCACCATTCTTGGCAACTTTTCCCTAAACTCTGAAAGTCTTGTATCTATGTATTTACTAAAGAACAGTGACTTACTCAACGTTGTACAGAAATCAGGGGCAAGGATAACTGATACCTCAGTTTCCTACAAATTCTCCTTTCTTACAAAAAATTTTCAGGTTCCTGAGAAGTACTGTTTATTGGAGAGGCAGACACTATCTTTATTCTTTTATTAGAGAATATGTATTCTCTAAATAGAAGAACCAAGTTATAGTGAAAAGGAAGGATTTTAAACTATACACTATATTCTGGACTAGATCATTTTGACTCCCACTGTGAAACTGATGAATGTTCTTAGAACCCTCAGGAAGCCCCCATAGGCAGCTGTGGTTGCTATTTTAAAGCAGAAAAAAAAACGCCAGGAGGAATCATTTGGGGGAAGAGGTTGTTTTTTTTTTTTATTAAATTTTCATGAAATGGAGGAAAGGGCTATTTTGAGGATTAAATTACATAATAGATGTAGAGGGCCTTTCAAACCTTAAAGCACCATATAAATGTAAGTTATATTTAAATGATTAAATGAGAGAGAGAGAGAGAGAGAGAGAGAGAGAGAGAGAGAGAGAGAGAGAGAGAAAGAATAGGATATGTGATGAGACAAATTTATGGTTATATCATCAAACCATATTTTTACCCCTAAAGCATAAACGAATTATATTCAGAGGCAAATATGATTACACTGGCTTATGGGATTCTGTTCAACTCCACTGCTTCTTTAGCACTTTAATTTTGTGGTTTTCCCCACATTTTTCCTTCAACTCTGATATTAAATATTGGAGGTGGAGAGTTGAGGTCAGGGAGGTGGTTTCTGTCTCCAGCTCTTGCCCTCTCCCATGGTAAAGGAAACAATTTTTGGTAGCAAATGATAGCAATAACTGTTGTTTATATTGTATCTTAAAGCCAAATTTGCATATACTGTCTTATCTGGTCCTCTCAACAATCCTGTGAAATAAGTACTACAGTTTTTTTTTACAGATTAGGAAACTGAGTCTTGAAAGGTTAGGTGACTTGCTCAGGATCACACAGCCCCTCATTTGGATTTGGATCCAAGTCTTCCTGACTCCAACTCTACTGTTGAAGTAATTATGCCACAATTCTACTGGAAGAAAAGAATTATCTGACTACAATCTCTGGCCTTCAGCTGGAAATACATACACAGGAGAGAAGGGAGACACATGGGTGCCTCATTTTCCCAAGCCAGAGGCTCAGTGCTGGGATCAGCTATGAGATAGCTTCCTACCTAGTTAAGAGGAAAAGACTTTTGGCCTTGTCTGCAAAGATGGCATTTCATAAAACTGTACACAGCCCACAAATGTTGGGAGTCAATAGTGAGTGGTTTTCCAAGAATGGAGCCCTTGATATCTCATGGCCATATTCACTTCCTAATTTTGTATATTCAGTTCAGTATTTATATACTACTGGCACAATCCAAGCAGTCTAACAATTCATCCCTTAAAGGACAATGATGCTTCTGCCTTGTCATGATTCCATTTAACATTCAGAGACACTAGACTTGTGGAGCATGAGCTAGACGACAGGGACCTGCACTGATGGTCAAAGTAACTGCTTCCAGTTTCCCCTCTAAGAAAGTGTCCCTTATCCTAGTGTGCCATCCTAAACGGGCTTAGTTCCTTGAGATTTGGGCTTGTCCACATTCTATCTGTAATTGCTCTTTGAAGCTGGCTTTAGGAAACTCTGGACCTTCCTGATGCCTCCATTTTATGGCTGAACACATGGGTAATTGAAGCAGGTGACATATTTCAGGGGCAGCATGCAGCGTTCCACAAAGCCATCATTGCAGCTGTCACCTAATTGCCTGATTAACTGGACGATTAATTGACTAATTGGAACCTCGGCATTGCCTGCACTAGAACAAGAAGCTTTTTGTAAAAAGTCTCAAAGCTAGTTCTTGAGAGAATGAAAGAAAGGGAGCAATTTGTAGCATAGCGATTAGAGCAAAGACGGGCTTGGGGGGAGGGGAACAGGACAGAGAGAACTTGATTCAGAATCATTCCTTCTGTTCTGGTTGGAAAAAATCAAAAATGCAACACGGTGAAGCTTCTGCCAAAATGAAAATGAACAACTTAAGTTAGGTGTTAATGCCATCTCATAGGCGAATTTCTCGCGGGAGGGAGGGGTCACCGTGTAAGGATGTGAAAAGAGTACCAAGGCCGGTAAGGGGCTCATCAGAGCGCTCCTTGTTCTCCCCAGATAAACTCCCCATTTTTGTTCCCAGGCCTTTGCTACCACAAACACTGCCCCACTTCTCTGTGATGCTGTCAGTGAAAGTGTGTCTGGAGCAGTCGAACACAGCAATCTCTTTCAGTCATGCCTGCAGCCAATTAAAATGAAATGGGCTTTAAGATTATTTGCACAAAGGGTAAGGGAGGGCGAGAGAGGGGAGTGTTCTCTTCTACTTACGCACATTAAAAAGAAGAGACTTGCTTGCTGCCTCTGGAGGACTTTGGGAGAAGTGGGAGCTGCCCAGCACAGCATTCCTCATACGAAAGTGAATTTCTCACATAAAGACCTTCCAGGAAAAAAAAAATAATAATAGGTAGGTTTGACTCAGTGTCTTCCTGACAAGCTAGGTAAATGTAATCTTGTCTGTAAAGGCAGACGATCCTTGTATAATCCTGGATTTGAAATCAAGAAGACTTGGGTTCAAATCCTTCCTCTGACACTTTTTAAGCTGTGTGACCTTGAGCTTGTTGCTTGATCTCTGAGCCTCAAGACCTGTCAGCATTGTAATGAGGCTTACTTGAGAAAACAGGTTAAAGTGCTTTGCAGTGCATAGGGTGGTGGGCCTGAAATCAGGAAGATTCATCTTCCTAAGTTCAAATCTGGCCTCAGACACTTACTAGCTGTGTGACCTGGGCAAGTCACTTTACTCCATTCACCTTAGTTTCCTCGTCTTTAAAATGAGCTGGAGAAGGAAATGGCAAACCACTCCAGTATCTTTGCCAAGAAAATCCCAAATGGAGTTAAGAAGAGTCCATCATGACGGAAAATGACTGAACAACAACAAACTTTAAAGAAAGCATATAAATATCAGTTACTGACTCACTTGAAACAATATGTTATAAAGTGCTTTGCAAACTTTAAAGCATCGTATCAAGGTCGATAATTGTTATTTAATTCTATTGATGCTATTGGCCACTCAAGAGAGCTGAGCTGAGCTCAGTCAACCTGTGAGGCAAGCTCTTTGTAAACTCTAAAGTGTCATATAAGTATCAACTAGCAGTTGTAGTAGAATTGTGATGGCGTGTTATAGGGCAGATATGTCAAATACACTGCCCCTGGTCACCAACCCTCCTGAGAACAGCCCAAACTGGTAATGTAACCAGTAAATATTTAACAAAATAAATAAAATACAATACAATATAGATAATGTTAATATGTGGTTTTCTAAGTCAACATGCAGCCTGTAGTGATCCTTATGTGTGGTTTAGTGGCCCCCTTTTATATTTGAGTTTGACACCACTGACATAGGGGCTATAGGGGTAGCTCATCAGGAAAACCTGGATTCAAGTCTCCATCTCTAATATACCCTGGCTTTGTGACCCTAAGCAAGTCATTTCACCACAAAGTATTCTAGACAACTCTTTAACATTATAAATTACTAAGAAAGGGACAACCTAAATTTGCAGAAAGAGTTTCCTCACCAGGAATTCTCTATACTAATGAAGTCATAGCAAGTCCAGGTTAAAACATAACAGTAATTGTATGATACTAGGTGGTGCAGTGTCTAGAGCTCTGGACCTAGAGTGAGGAAGATCTGAGTTCAAATCCAGCCTCAGATATTTACTAGCTGTGTGACCCTAAGCAAGTCATTTCACCTCTGTCTGCCTCAGTTCTCCCAACTGTAAATTGGTCAATATAATGGCATCTACCTACTAGAGTTGTTCTGAGGATCAAATGCATACATACATATATATACATATATATGCACATTATATATATATATATGTATATATATATATATATATATATATATATGTATATATATATATATATATATATATATATATATATATATATATATATATATATATATATATATAAGTTTAAGGATGGCCTTTATTTTTTAGGACTACAAATTACAAAGGAAGCAGATCATTACAGTAGAAACCTATTAGATAGATATATAATATCTACATCTACATAAAACTTAACATGTACTCCATTCACAAGACTTTCAGTTATAATGCTCTTCTTTATAAGGATATTATACTTTAGCTTCAAATTATATTTATATTATTATATACTTCATTTCGTATTAAATTATATTATATACTTCATTTCCTCAGTGTACTATTAATTTTAAATACCAAATTCTTGACTCTTAATGGCACATGCTAAGATAGGGAATATTTCACTGATGTCCTGGTAACACTATTTCCAGTTCAAATGAGATATATTTGTTAAAAAAAAAAAAGTTAGTGCAGTACCTGGCACTGGTGTGTAATAAATGTTTGCTTCCTTCCTAAACCCTAAAACAGGGGTGAGGAACCTGCAGCCTTGAGGCCACATATGGCCCTCTAGGTCTTCAAGGCTGGCCCTTTGACTGAATCCAAACCTCATAGAAGAAATCCCCCTAATAAAAGGATTTGTTCTATAAAAATTGGACTCAGTCAAAAGGCCACACCCGAGGACCTAGAGGGCCATGTGTGGTCTCTAGGCCACAGGTTCCCCACCCCTGCCCTAAAACATACAAAGCCTAAATGCTTCAAATGAAAAAGTGTGAGTGTTGTCCACCTTTAGACTTGAATACCCGGCAGATTATTCCTCAGAGCTAGGAGAAGTCCAGGCAATCTTCTTGAATAAGTTTTGTTGGCCTTAAAAGAACCTGAGGCACTAATGTTTAAACTTCATCCTTTGCAATGGGCTTCCTGGAACTACTACCTGGCAATTCTTGGAAGCCTTAATCAGTATGGCTGCCAGGGAATAGCTTCTTGCCGCACAATCAACACCTAAGGGAAGAAGCACCGTGTCAGGACAAGCTGAATTTCTCCAGGTCAAAACATTTCCAGTGAGAAAGGAGGTGAAGAGCTTTCTGCAGTGATTCAATCAAAGTTTGCCCATTGATGGGGGGTTTGGAGGAGGACAGATTACATCAAAAAATACAAACCTCAGATTCTCAACTTAACCAGGGTGGGAAACCTGCAGCCTCAAGGCCACGAGGCTAATGGCCAGAATGCAGCCTTTAGCCCCCAGCCCCAGCTGCAAGAAGCCAAATCTATAGGGAAACCAAGACCCCAGTCACTGCTGTCCCAACTGCATCTTCACTAACTTTTCCATCTGGTCCTGGAAACCAGGAAGTGATATAAAGAACTTAAAAGAAGAGCATTTGTTAGCTTTGCTTCCCTGGCTTAGCTCAAAGCAATCACTTTTCTATTCAGTCTCAAGTCACAATCCCTGCTTTTTTTCTTCTACTGGCTGTTTTCTGGGTTGCAAATGAAGCATATGTAGACAGTACTCAGTCGGCATCTGTGAGTCTACTAGTTATCAATGCCTTAATGCATCTGGGGCAATCCCTAAAACTTAGAAACTGAGTTCTTTAGGTCTGCCTTAGCATGGGATTGAGTAGCCTCAGTGAGTTTTTATTCAATAGTTTCCAGTAGGAAGGGGATGAATATACAGGGCAGAAATTCCAGAGTGGGGCAAGCTGTATTTACCCCTGATTTCATAGGATCATTGATCTAAAGTGGAAAGGAACTCAGAGGCCATCTATTCCAAACCCCTCATTTTACAGACGAATGACATCTTCAGAGTCCTGGGTGATGATGGTAGAAAATTTTACCAGACTGTGTGCCTTAGGGAGGCCTCTCTGCAAAATGCAGATATTCACAGGAGGTACAGACAACATCAAAAGGGGGTGACTGTTATTGACTGCATCTTAAATGTGGCTCACAAATCACTGCAAAATTCTGTGTGATGAACAATTTAAAAAGAAGTGGCCGTGTCTATTTCTGCAACTGTAAATATGTATCCATGGGGAAGGGAAGCAAGATACAGTAGATGACGGGTTTTAAAAGACTTGGTCTTACACATACAGATCTTTAATTAAACATACTCATAAAACTATAATGAACCATTCATTTAATTAAATGGGGTGAGTCATTTCATTAATTTTTAGCAAACTGCAAGCAGCAGTTCTACCCTTCTTTCCTAGTTGGAATGCAAAGGGATGAGAATGACTTAAATGAAATTATTTTCTACCATATAGATTTTTGGAGGGTGGGGGGTTGTTCCTTAAATGCAGATTCTTCTTCATTCTAATTAAAACCAAGCCTCAAAGTCACCCCCAAGTTTATATTGTTGTTTGTTTCCTCCTCAAGCTGCCCCACACCAGGATGCAATGGTTCAGGGCACATCCGTGGAAAGTATTCAAGGCACAGAAGGTAAGACACCTTTGCTGGGAAGTGAAAGATTTGCAGAGAGGAAGGAAAAGGCCAGATGGTTCTCATCTGGGTATGCTTTTTCTTCCCTGCTGGATCAGGAAGGAGATACATCTGTAACTAGGTTCAAGAACTAAGCTGTTTTAGGCTTTGAAGGTATGTCCCTTGATCTACTTGCTCCAAGATGCATTCAATGGTTTAGAAAAAATCCAGCCCTTACCAGAATCTGCGCTAGAAGTGGCATGGAGAATTTTGCGGCTCCTGGTATCTGCGGCTGATCAATGTTGCACAAATTTAAATAGGCCATAGAAGTTTAGAGCCATGATTTTATAAAAAACATAGGATTCCGATCAGGAAGGAAAGAACCTTAGAGATCATCTGGTCCTCATTTTACAGATGATGAAGGTCACTCAGCTAACAAGAGCCAGGGCCCAGGATTCAAACCCAGGTCTGCCAAATGCTAATCTAAGGATCTTTCCACTACACTGTCTTAGAGAGAATGACATGGAGTCCTTTCAAGTCTTGTGCTCTGGCTTGCCAATGTCTTTCTTAAAATGTGACACCCAGAGGCAGCTAGGTGGCACAGTGGATAGAGCACCATCCCTGAAGTCAGGATGACCTGAGTTCAAATCCAGCCTCAGACCAAACACTTGACACTTATTAGCTGTGTGACCCTGGGCAAGTCACTTAACCCCAATTGCCTAAAAGCAAAAAAAAAAAAAACCTGACACCCAGCACTAGAGGCAATAATGCCATGTGATTTGACCAGAGGAATAACCACAGGATTCCCCATCTCCAGTATACCCTCCATCCACCCACCCTGAGGAAAGAACAGGGCCCTCAGATTCCTGACCTTCCACAAACAGGGACCAGGCTACTCCAGAGATGATGAAATGCTTCCATAAGCTGCCCACTGAGGATGATATTTAATCATCTGCTCCCTCCAGGAATAGATCCTGGACTGCTCCAGAGGGAGATTATGTTTCTATGGGACCTCATTTCTGCTGGAAAGAGCAGGCTCTAAAAGAGCCCCAGGGAACTGTGGTGAAAAGATGCAGTTTTCTCTTGACCGGTGATACTGTCCAAGGAGACAGTGCACTTCACCATCCTGGGAACCCCCAAGCACAAGCTGGTCAGTGGAATAAGCACAGCCCAGAAAGAATGTGGTCCTTAGAGCATGCCCACTGTCTCCTGGGAGCCATGGCACAGGGAGAGCCCATTCCTACCCACTCTCTTCACTGGCCTTCAACATCACTCTTGCCCTCTCCAAATGCCTACCTCTCCTCCCCCTCTCTCAACACCAATAGGGGCAAGAGGTAGTAGAGAACCACAATGCACAAGGCATGGAGAGCACAGCCTCCAGATCGTCATCTCCTAGAAACAGGACCCCCCATTGTTAGAAGGGGAGAGCCTCCGCTGCTCCCCCTGCTCCCATTCTAGCAGCACTCAGTCTGACCAGGTCAGAGTTTGCAGGATTACAGCTTCTCTGCTTCTGAATGCTATGCTTCTGTTAATGATGCCCAAGATCACACTAGCTTAAAAACTACCAAGTAACATCATTAACTCACATCATACTTTAGGTTACTAAAATCCCCAGGTCTTCCTCACATTAACTTTTCCTAACTATATCTTTTCTTTCCTGTACTTGAACAATTGACTTTTTTTAAATCTAGGAACAGGACTTAACCTTTATCCCAATTAGATTTTACCTTATTTGCTTTGGCCCTTTGTTCTAGCCTGTTGAGATCTTTCTAGATTCTAACTGTGCCATGCAGCATCTGTGTCTCTTAGTTTCGTGTAATCCATGAACATAATGGCTGTCATCTATACCATTATCCAAATCATTCATAAAAATTTAGAATACAATAGGGCCAGTGACGGGTCACTAGAGCACTCCACCAGAGATGCCCCATTCTAGACTGACCTTAATCCATTAAATACAACTCATTGGAGCCAGCCATTCAAGGAGGCCCAAATCCTCCTAACTTTATCATCATGCAGTCCACAACTCTCCATCTTGACCATGAGGATGTTGTAAGAGAGACTGTGCTAAATGCCTTGTTGGAATTCGAGTACATTATATCTACAGCATCCTAGTGACAGTCTAGTGATCCTGCCAAAAGGTAAAGGAAGTGGATGAGGTATAACTGTGTCTTAATGAATTCATGCTGGTGCATAGTGATCACCTTTTCCTAAGGGCCCATGAAGCATCCAATTAATCACCATTCTAGAATTTTGCCAGTTGTCATCGTTGGATTCATTGGCCTGTAGTTTGAAGGACTCAACTTTTGCTTCCATTGGGGAGGTGGTGTGGCCCAGTAGAAGGAGAGCTGGACTTAGAATCAGGAGGATCCCATGTTCATGTCCTACTTCTGACACTAACTATGTGAAAATGGGCAAGTCACTTAAATTCCCTGAGCCTCAGTTTTCTAATGTATATGTATAACAGGATGGCATTCATATGTGTAGACCTTACCTGATAGGACTGTTCAGAGGCTCAAATGGGTTCAGGTACAGCTCTACAAACCTTAAAGCCCCTCACAAAAGGCAATTATTATCAGTAATATTACATTTTGGGAGAACATCTGCCCTTTGCAACATTTACCCTACTGCAGTACCTCTCCCATGGCACCTCTCCCATTTTCTGCATTTTGAGAAGCGTAGACTGGGTTGAATTTTCTTTCCACAACTAGAATGTGGCTCATTTTGTGATAATTTTTCAGATAATCATTACATCATTCATTCATTCATTCTTTATTCAACAAGCATTTATTAAGTAACTAATATGTGCCAGGCACTATGTCTTGAAAGTACTAGGAATAAGATAAAAATGAAAAAACTGTTGCCATGAAAGAGATTATATCCAATCATCATTTTTGTAAGGTTTATCAAAGTCACAAGATTAAGGTGAGTACAAACAATGAATGCAACATATTAGCTAGCATTTATTTTAGGTTTACAAAATACTTTACAAGCATTATCCACACAACAACCCTAAAAAGTAAGTAGCATTAGTATCCGCATTTTATGGATGAGGAAACTGAGACAGAGGTTAAGTGACTTGCCCAGTGTTGAACAACTGGAGGACAGAAGGGAAGGAAAGGAAAGTAGGAAGAATAAAAAAAAAAAAGAAGTTTGTCTCAACTGGTATTCCTCACAGTCATCCTAACCTAACCTGAGGATAGAATAAGGAGATGGTTTTGTAATGTCATAAGATATTAGGGGTGATATTCAGGAAAGGGTTGTTCTGATTGTGAGAATGTTTAAACTCTAGGAAGACTGGCTGAAAGGGAGTGTACAATCAGTCCTCTTCCCCTAACCTTGGAGGTATTAAAAACAAAACAAATTCTCGTCTGCATGATTTGGCTGCTACAACCTGGGCAGGAAAATGGATGTGTTGACCTCCCTAGGTCCCGTCTATCTGTAGACTTCCTTGTGCCTCATGCTGAACTGAGTCCTTTCTTCCTTCCAGTTTACAAAGCTGTCCTCTAGCGAAGAAAAGAAAGCTTCAAGACACTGAGGCGGAGCACCTGGTGTCCAAGAGGAAATCTCATCCTCTGAAGCTGGCTCTTGATGAAGGCTACAATGTAGATAGTGATGGCAGTGAGGAGACAGAGGTGAAGGAGGATTCTGTCTCCGATGAATCGGAAGGAACTTTGGAAGAGGAAGAGCCTGAACCCATAGAACAGGAGGAGATTCATAGCCCGGAGCCAGCTGAAGGTGCTTTGTCAACTCTGATTAGAAAGTTTGCTTTTTCACATTTTGAACAAAGGGTATTTAGTGTTTTTGCAGAAGAATTAGAGTCCCTATGAGTTCTAGTTTGGGGCGGGGGGGGGGAGGCGGGGAGAGGATGTCAAGGGAGTCCCATGTTTGAAGGAGCATGGACACTAGTTTGGCTCAGCCTCCCCAAATCAAGAGCTCACACAGCCCTTCTGAAAACAAGAGGTTTCTTGTCCTCAGGAATGCTGGGAGGCTCCCCCAGAAAGGGCCAATAATTGACACGGGGCAGACACCTGCAATGGTGTGTGCCTTCCAGGGTTGCCTGAGCCTCCCCCTTGTAAATGCCCTACTGGCTTGAGCTCAGTATAAATAAAAAATTATATGAAAAATGACATCTTACAAAACATAAATTACAAAGGTAATTTAACGAGTAAAGGATTCACTGCAAGTCTCTTTTTTAAAAGTGTACTCTCATAATGCATTTAAAATGAGTCAATTTACAAACATTTGATTTAGGCATGACAGGGTAAAGTACATTTTTAATATCTTATTATGAGAAAGAATTATTCTAACATGGCAATGCTGGTTTCATTTTTTAACATGGGCGTATATGAGCCCTAACCTAAAAGAAATGAGCCTGGATTTAAAGGAAATTAGACAAAAGAGACACTTTCCTGTATTTGTTTTAGTGAAATTTTTCCTTGATCTCTGAGTTAAGGTTGCAGGAATACATCTTTGCTGCAGGAGAAAATTTGGGAGGTTAGGGAGAAGAAGAGAATGATATTGGAAGGTGGTAGGGAGAAGCGGGGTGGAAACTTTATAATGAAGTGATATTAAGGGGCCTGGTTGTTTCTGAAAACTCTTCAGGCTTTTCTGTTAGTTTGCATAATTACCATTTATTCATTAAACATTCAATAAATGTTGGGGCAGGTAGGTGGCACAGCAGATAGAACTCCGATGTTGGAGTCAGGAGGACCTGAGTTCAAATACGACCTCAGACATATTACACTTACTAGCTGTGCGACCCTGGGCAAGTCATTTTTTAAAAAAACTTTTTTTTAGGCAATTGGGGTTAAGTGATTTGCCCAAGGTCACACTAGCAAGTGTCAAGTGTTTAGTCTGAGGTCAGATTTGAACTCAGGTCCTCCTGACTCCAGCGCCAGTGCTCTATCCACTGTGCCACCTAGCTGCACCCCTGGGCAAGTCACTTAACCCCATTGCCTCATTTCCCTCCCCCCCCAAAAAAAGCAAAAATAAAATCATTCAATAAATGTGCATTAAACACCAAGTATCTTCAGGGGCCTTGTGCTGAGGGTGGCTGCTGGGAAGGGGAAAGATACAAAGATAAATACTATTAGCTTTGGTACTTTCATGGAGTTGAGATTTTACTAGTATGAATACCCTTACCACTAGTACAGAAAACAGTCCTACCAAGCATCTCCTGTGCATATTTCTTATCCAGGTCTTTCATAAATCCTCAAGAGGGTCCATTCAGTGTTACAGAACCTTCCTTACCAATTTAATACTTGGACTATTAGTCTTCTGACTCTCATTCTCACAATATGTCCTACCCACCTCCTTTTCTAGTCATAAGTGTCTATCATATTTTTAAATTTTTTTTTCTGTTACTTAATTTGTGATTTAATTGGGTGAGAGAGCTCCTGGTGAGGAACTTTTATTTTACCAAAGCTGAGGCACCTTCTCATTGATTTGTAGTTTTATTTAGAATTGCCAGGGACCCCAAAAGCAAGACTTGAACCCAGGTCTTCCTGATTTAGAAGTCATTAACACAAACTGCCTCTCTTCTCTATAAATAAGACTGAGGTGTCTGGAATTCAGGGTTACTACTAGGGGAAGATAATGCAAGTATAACCAATAAATAAATGCAAATTAAAACAAGAAAAGTACAAAGTGCTAACCATCTGTTAGTGGTACTTTTGTTACTATCAGATCAACTCCCACTTATTCCTGGGAAGGAAGGGGAAGTGTTCATATCTACAGTCTCTCTTTGTGCAGGAAGGAGCCCTACCAAGTCCCACTACAGACCCAATGCATCCAGTGGTCCAACCGGCCCCTCCAAGGCCAATTACAGCAGCTATCAGGAAATCATTGCCACTTCTCTCTTAAACCTGGGACAAATAGCAGAAGAAACCCTGGCTATTGAGGGCCAGTTGCCTGAGAGCCAGGGGCAAGCTGCAAAGTCCGGAGCCAACATCGTCCACCTGGTTCAAGAGGGGGCCCGTGAGGGGGCACCCGGGGAAGAGGGAGACAAGGAAATCTTCATCCAAACAGAAGACGCTGAGGAAGTCATTGAGGTCACAGGCGAGAGAGGAGGAGAGCTGTGTCTGGAGCCCCGAGAAGGCCTGGCCAGTCAGGACTCCCGCAAAGCCCAGACTGGGGCACAGGCCACCGAAGAGGAAGAAGAAGATGAGGAAGAAGACGAGGATGATGAGGATGAGGACGAGGAGGAGGAGGAGGAGGAAGAAGAGGAGGAAGAGGAAGAGGAGGAGGAAGAGAAGCCCCCTGAAGTGGTCTGCGAAGAAGTCCCCCATGTCTCCCAGGATCCCCCAAAGCCTCACTGCCCCAGCCAGCTCAGCCCTCAGCCTGAATACTCGGTCATCGTCGAAGTGCGCTCTGACGGCGACAAAGACGACGATGCACACTCCCAGAAGTCCGAGGTGACCGACGAGTCGGACATGTACGACATGATGACTCGGGGAAACCTGGGCCTCCTGGAACAGGCCATCGCGCTAAAGGCAGAGCAAGTGCGGGTAGTCCGGGAGCCCGGCCGGCTGCCATCTGAAGCGGGGAAACCGCTCCAGACCGACGGGAAGCAAAACCGGCCCCTGGACACAGTCCGGAAAAATTACTACAGCAAAGGTAAGGCTGGTCATATCCCGTTGGGTCCCTCCCGCCTCGAGCTGCCTCTTACAGACTTACCCTGAAGCCTGCCTCTGCTTGCCGGCTGGCTTTGATCCAGCCTCCTGCCAATCAGCAAATATTCATCAAGCCCCTACTATGTGCTAGGTACTTGCCTACCCTCACTTCCTATGCTCCCCATTTCAGTCAACTACTGAACAGTTTCCCAGGGCACTGTGCCCCCAGGTACGACTGTTATCGCCTGGATTACTGCTCCCTCCTCACCCCAACTCTCCACGGTTGACCTAGCCCCTTCTCCCCATCCTCATTCCTTACTCTTCATGGCTGTTTCCTATATGGGTCCTGTCCCAGCTCTTTACCCATCCCGGCTTTTCCAGGCTCTATCTATACTGTCTCTAGGTGAGGCTGCTTTCTAGGTTAGCCAGGTGCCAGCTCAATTTCTAGGCTGCTTTCCTAACTCAGTTCCCCTGCTCTTAAGCCAGGCCCTGACTTTCCTACAAGAAGGATTTTAAATGTAAAAGAATGTGAATGTTACTACCCACATACAACTGGCCCTGTGAAATGGAATCTAAGCTGCCTTAAAGATGGGACTTCTTGGGTGTCCTCTTTTCCTCTGATATTGGGTGGGTAGCAGCCCATAGTGAGTGATAGAAAAGTGGAAGGTGGGAAGATCTACCATGAATCCAGTAAAAAAAAAAAAGCTACTGCTGAATTGAAGGATAAACGCAGCTTGGTTCTATCCTCAAGAAGGTGTTAAGGCTGATGTGCAGTCAGTTGGTGATGAAAACTATTACAGATTCTGCTGATATCAGTTGACGGGAAGAAAGTTGAGGGCTAGGCAGAGACTGACTCTTCAAGGATTGAATGAGAAACCAATGTCAAGTACTCTGTAAACCAAATGTTCAGTTAGCTAAAGAAACTTTATGTTCTCACTGAGGGCCTATACTTCCTCCCAAATATCTTGAGTGTTTTGAGATTTTATCTAACCACTTTAAAAAATGTTTGAATAATTAGATTTTTTGCAGATTCTATCCGAATGACAGATATAAATGGCCTTAAAAATTTCAGGGTCCCAGACTCAGAGAGTTGGAAGGGACCTCCAACATTACCTAGTCCAACCCATACTTGAACAAGACTATTTCTCAAAGACATCCCTAACTAGTGATGATGTAGTCTTTGCTTGAAGACCTCCAGTGAGGAGAGTCTTGGCTTAGCACTTCCCCTGACTGATCATTTGGCCAGGGGTTGGGGAGGAGTGGAATGAAAGTACTCCAAGTACTTAAGAGGCACAGATTGAGGAAGAGGATAGACCCTTTTTCATGTATGTCAGTTTGGCTGTGGAAAAGTTCACTTCATAATGTAAAGTAAGGCTGGGGATATAAGGCTGAAGTTATCTTTAGGAAATTGATTCTGGCCTAAGTCGTTAGTTAGGAAGAGTCTAGCCACCATCCAGCTTAGGAGATCAGCCAAACCTTATTTTTACAGGTCTTTGTGACCTCAGATAATTAACTTCTATTTTCCTTTCATGAAGTGTATGGCTTCCATAGTTTATCTCAAAAGTTCATAGATGAATTGGAAAGGAACTAGATGATCTAGTCCTACCCTTCATTTTACAGATGAGGAAACTGAGGCCCTAAATATAAAGTGACTTGCCTGAAGTCATACATATAGGAAGTAACAAAACTAGGATTTAAACCCAAATCTTCTGACACCAGACCAACATTCTTCCTACAGTACCATGCTAAAGATCTACCTGCTTAACTACTATGCTCCCCACCTCTCCATTGGCCTGTCTGTTGACAGAGGGAGTTGATCTGGTTCCCAGGCCCAGTGCCATCCCATTTCAGATGGGTTTCTATTGGGAAAATTTTTCCAAAAAAAAGATCAAAAAGAAAATTCAATCACCTGTCTAGATTGTTGTCAAGTTGTGTCTGACTCTTCATGATCCCGCTTAGAGTTTTCTTGGCAAAGATAGTGAAGTGGTTTGCCATTTCTTTCTCTAACTCATTTTACAGATGAGGAACTAAGGCAAACATGATTAAGTGACTTGCCCAGGGTCACACAGCCAGTAAGTGTCTGATGCTGGATTTGAACTCAGGAAGATGAGTCTTCCAAACTTCAGGCCCAGCACTCTATCCAACATACTAGCTAACTGCCCCAACTATCCAGATACTTTTGTGTAAAAGATACTAAGCACCCTGGACAGAGTCAAGAGATCCAAGTTCTAATCTTGGTTCTCTTCCTCACTGAATGAGTGACTTTGAACCTGTCAGTTTCACTCTTTTGCCCTTAATTTCTCCATCTGTCTAATAAAGAGGTTAAACTAACTGATGTCCAAGGTCCCAGCCCTACTTGTCAGTGAGTGTATCCAGCCCTTTGGCTGGAAATATTTGGATCATTGACTGAAATTTTCAATTTCTATCCCAATGGTTGGTGTTAACAAGAAATGACTTTCCCAAGTCACATTTTATTCTAATTGAACATTTGGGTAGTATGGTTCTAATCTCAAGAAATCCCTATGTCACCTTCCATGACCTCATTCCTCAGCTCCTCCTTCTCTGAACAGCAAACTAGTGTTAGGTATTGTAACCTTCCATTTCTTATTCTTCCTTTATCTGAGGCCAACTGTCCATAACTCCTAAGTCAGAGGAAACTCCAGTCTTCTCCCCTTACATTCCTTCCTAGACGCTTCAAGAGCTGAAAAGCGTGAGATCAAATGCCCCACTCCAGGTTGTGATGGAACTGGTCATGTCACAGGATTGTACCCTCATCATCGTAGTCTGTCTGGCTGCCCCCACAAGGACAGGATTCCTCCAGAGAGTGAGTACTCTTCATAGTGACTGTTTACATTGGCCCATGACATTTGTCCAAACCTCAAAGCTCACAATGCATTGCTGTCATTCAGCAGGACCAGCAATTCACTTCAGGCCAGGTCTCATGGTGCCTTGGGCTGTCAGACACTTGCCCAGTTCCTCCAATTAGCCATAGGCTCCAGATCCAGTGGCATACGGACTGCCTACATAAAACATTCCCCATTATCAGTCATTGATCTCACAATTACAACATGTCAGATGTGCCTGCAGATAGCCAGTGGGTACATGTGGACAATGCTGTAGAAGACAGGCTATAGTTTATTTCTCCTTGAGTCTGAAATAGAATACTCTTGAACATAAATAACCATAATCATTGGGTGTGTGGGATAATTGGATAATGGCCAAATTGGCCTTATCTGTCATTCCAAAGTTTGCAGGCTTATAATAAACACAGAACTGCAGGAATTGGGTTTGGGGGACAAGGTGCTAGGAGGATGAGAACAGTCACCTTCAGAGTAGCTTGAATTCAAAACATACAAAAAGAAAGTCTTAGGAAAAAAATTATTTTCTTCATGTTTAAGGTTATCACTGCACAAGACAGATTATAATTAGATGGAAACCACAGCCCATCTGAAGGATTAAAAGCAATAATGCCAGGCACTTTTTCCTTTTGCCATAGAAAGGAAGAATTCAAAAGAAGTAGGAGATGGCTCACTCACCCCCTCTACCTTCTGCACAGACCACACACACACACACACACACACACACACACACACACACACACACACACACACACTTCCCCCATACTTGATACTTGACCTAGATCCCATATCTGATTTAAGAGTGAATGGTTATAGCTCTTCCTTTCCTATAGACAAACCCTAAAGGAGTGTTTCTGTTTGCTCAAGCCCTAGAATGTGGGTTGTAGAATGATTTGATTACCTGTCTCTTTATTTCAACTCTGCCTCACTTCTTCCCTTCTCCCCCTCCCTGTCTCTCCTACAGTCTTGGCCATGCATGAGAATGTGTTGAAATGCCCCACTCCTGGCTGTACAGGGCAAGGTCACGTAAACAGCAACCGGAACACACACAGAAGGTACTTGTCACGAAGCTGATAGGAGGGTGGAGCCACCAACCAACTCAGGGGGCTTCAAACTGCTAACAACCGTGTCTAATGTAACAATAGCCCATTGGCCTATAGCCTGAAAGAGTCAGTCCCTGGGGCTCTGGGAAAACCCAACAATTTTTAATTCTCATTCACTACAAGCTTGGTTTTCCTGCTTGCCAATGATTCTGAGGGAGACACAAGATGGGAAGGGAGAGAGAAGAGGACAAAACTGGAAAAGGGGAGATGTGGGATGACCAGTACTGATGTCAGAAGACAGATGGAAATTTGGGGCCAGAAAATTATTTGCAAGACAGAAACTGAGTGTCCTTTTCTTCTTAGTTGAAAGATAAAAGGGAAACTAAGGGGGGAGAGAAACCTCAAATTAGTCAATTATTTTCTTTCTGAGAAGTCCAAGTAAAAAGAGGTCGAAATTTGGGTCATATATGGATTTCAATCATCTACTCCATGTCTGTTCCTCATGATGAAGATAATTTAAAACTGATTGAATACACCTACATAACTCTCACCCAAGTGCATTAATTTCTTGTGTTACCGATGATCACACTCAATGAATGACGTGAGTATTTGTACCTGGACCAGTTGGACCTTATATTGTGCATTCATTCATTCATTCATTCATTCATTCATGTAATAAACATGTATTAAGTACCTACTGTGTGTAGAGCACTGTGCTAGATGCTGGTGGAGATAGAATTTAGTTAAGATAAGAATTTAGTTAAGTTAGTTTAGTTTCCACTTCGTTCATGGAAGACTTATAGTCTAGCAGTGTTACTGAGAAAGCCTCCAGTCTAAAAAACCAGATAAAGTTAAATTTAAAACTTGTTGTAATTACACTATAACCTCTCCAAGCCAGAATTAGTAAATTAAAATACTTTATTTTGTACTCTACTGATGTTAACAAGTGCATATAGCTCTCTCTGTCTCTCTGTTTTCACATTATCCAATGTCCATTATCTAGAAGTCTTTATAGAATCCCCTGTCACTGTTTAATTTATGGACCAACCAAGACCCTTTGCAAGGCTAGGTATCTTAATGAAAGGTTATACTGGGTGGCCATGGTAAAACCAAACCAAGTCTCATATCTTTTGACAGTCAGGCCACAGTGTCTTTCTTCCCTTCTGGCTACTGGTGAGCCCAGGGCTAATGGTGTGTAAAAATAAGTTATGCTCACACACACACACACAAACACACACACACACACACACACACACACACACACACAGCCCTTATAGAAGATGAGCAGCAGAGAAGGCAGGAAGGAATCTACACTGGTGGAGTCAATAATGAGCCCTTTCCCTGGTTGGACTGTAACATATGGTGATCGTCTAATCTCACTGACCGGCTCATTTAGAAAATGGATTTAGAGAACCACCTTCCATGATCCAGTCTCCCTCTCCTGGGTGTTGAGGCTGTGACAAGTCACCATCATTGTGTAGCTCTGAGTTTGGAGTCAGAGGGCCTGGGTTCATTTCCTGGTTTTGCCACAAATGACTAGGCAAGTCATTCAACCTCTCTGGGTCTCAGTTTCCTCCTCAGTTAAAAAAAGAGGTTGATTAAATGATCTCAAAGGTCCCTCTTTAGACCCAATAAGCTAGCAGGCTTGCCATCGTGGCTCAGTTTTGGGTCAGACCCAGACAACCAGAATAAGAGTGTGTTCTTTTTCAAAGAATTCTTAAAGCTCTTGGGAGGGTAGAGACACCAACCAAACCAACTCCATACCCAAAGAAAGCAAACAACTGTACAGAGGGCAATGTTGGCCTCCTGGCCCACAGCCTGAGATTTCCCTTTTCCTTCCCTTTTTTTAAGACAAATGCTCTAATTACAGTAAATTCCATTGCTGACTTGCTATTTTCTCAGAGCATCTACTGTGTGGGGCATATGGTAGCAATCTGTGGTGCTACCCTTTCTCAGAGGGTAAGGAGAGAAGTAACTCCAAAGAATGTTTGTTGAAGACCAGTGGGCAAGATTTGGATTTCAGCAACAAATTCAATTCAACAATAATAACCTACTGTGTGCAAAGCACTGTGCTCAACACTGGGGATATAAAGATGAAAAATAGTCTCTGTCTTCAAGGAGTCAGTAGCCTTGGCCTAACCCTAAGGTGGACATGACATTTACAAAGATAAATATAATTAAAGGTAGAGTATGATAAAATTTAAAAAGATTCCAGTTAAATGTTCTAAGAAAACTGGAAGAAGAGAACACTTTCAGGAGGATGATTGAGGCAGATTTCGTGGCAAAGGTGGCCCCAAAGCCAAACCTTAGAATGAGAGAAGGACTTTGGTAGGTGGTGATAGAATCTGTGAATGCACGGAGGCTAGGGAGGAAATGCTGTTTGGGAAGGAACTAGCAGTCCAGTTTGTCTGGAATGGAAAGTGCATGAAAGGGAGTAATGTGGAATAAAGCTAGAAAGGTGGGGTGAGACCAAATGTGTAAGGCCTCAAATACCAGAGCAAGGATTTCGTATTTTATCCCATAGATGATAAAGAATCACTGAAGATTTTTTTAACAGGAGATCAGCCTGTGCATTAGGAGGATTATTTTCACAGGATGGATTGGGAAGGATAAGAATTGGATATAGGGAAACCATTTAGGAGGCTAGTATAGTCTGAATTAAAGATGGTGATTCAAAGGAGATAAGGCAAGAGAAGTTCATGTTAGTAGAATCAATATGCCTTGGCTTCTGAAAAGGTGAATTAGAGCCATATGTGTAGGGCTTCAAATCGGATGAGGAGCATCAGATATGGCAAATGAGAAAGAGTGAAAAGCCCTCCAAGAAACCCCAAAGTTTCTAACCTAGGTTCATATATTCAGAGTTTCATAGATTTAGAGCTGAAAGGGGACCTTAGAAATTTAATCCAATCCCTGCATTTTACAGATAACTTAAGACCCAGGGAAGTTAAGTGACTTTTATGCTCATGAACATTGTCAGATGACATGACCATGGTTCCCAAAAAATAATGGTGGAAACATCAACTCCTCTCTCTAATGCCCACTACCTCTGTAACCCCTGGCAAGTCACTTAACCTTTCTGGGCCTCAGTTTCCTTAACTTTTAACTGAAGGGCCACAAAGAATCACAGAAAGCAGAATAACTTTAAAACATGTAGAATTTATTGCCTATCTAAAAAGAAAAGCAAGTTGTGTATGATAGAGATTCACATTATCCAATGTTCTTTTTCTGATCTATTTTGCATATGGAAATGTTCATTCTATTTGTGTTTGTTAAGTGCAGAATAAAATAATAAATAAATAAATAAAATAAAATAAAATAAAGGGAGGAACTAGATGGCCTCTAAGTTCTCTTCTAGCTCTAGAACTATGATTTTGTGGTTTTTTATTGCTTTGGGGCACATAATAGCCATAAAAGTTGACAATGATGTAGCACATTAAGGTTTACTAAGTGCTATACATAAATTAGCTCATTTGATCCTCATAACTCTCAGAGGTAGGAACTTCAGGTACAATTATCCCCATTTTACTTAAAGAACTATCTCTTCCAACTCCTTTAATTCTCTTCTATGGATGGTGGGTGCCATCATTAAGAAAGGGGGAGATGAGAGGAAGAGAGCATTAAGGGAGGAAGATGATGAGTTCATTTGCAAACTTGTTGAGTTTGAGGTTCCAGGAGGATTTAAGTTCAGATGTTTATTGGATCTAGTGAAATTCAGGAGTGGACTTGGAGAAAATTCGTGCTGGATAAATACATTTGTGAATCTTTTGAATAGAGGTGATAGTTGAACCATAAAAAATGGATGAGAAAACCAATGAAGAGTACAAAAAGAGAAAAGAATGGAACCTAGAATAGAGCCTTTGGGGACACCCACACTTAGAGAGTGGGAGGACAATGAACCAATGAAGGAAATAGAACAGTGGTCAGGCAGAATGCTTTCCCCGGCTTAGAATTTCTTCCAGATGTTTCTTCATTGTCCTTTCCAGTGGCCCCATCCCATCACACCTGTGGAGCTCTGTGAGTGCTCATGCTTGGGGGGGTGAGATGGCAACAGTAAGACCAAGACACATTCAGTGCAAATCCTGAGCCAAGGGAGAGGTCTCCCTGTTGCTTATGCTCAGTTTTTCCTCCTTGTGTTTTTTTCCTTAGTTTGTCTGGGTGTCCCATTGCTGCAGCTGAAAAATTAGCCAAATCTCATGAGAAGCAACAGCCGCAGGCGGGCGATCCTTCCAAGAGTAGCTCAAATTCTGATCGGATTCTCAGGTGAGTGAAGTAGAGAGGACAGAAGCAAATATCATTAGTAAGAACCCACTCTTATTAATTGGGACTCAGAGGACTTCCCTCGGTGTCCCTTGATGACATGCTCATATCCTATGGC
This sequence comes from Phascolarctos cinereus, assembly GCF_003287225.1. Lineage (NCBI taxonomy): Eukaryota > Metazoa > Chordata > Mammalia > Diprotodontia > Phascolarctidae > Phascolarctos > Phascolarctos cinereus. The sequence continues at coordinate 252,905,149 of NW_027555625.1, forward strand.
TCTGTTGCTTTGGTAATGAGTCCTGTTCTTACATCTTTAAGTCATTCCAAGATGGGTAGATAATTCATTGATAATTCAAGATTGTAAGCTCTTTGAGAGCAGAGACCACGTCATTTTCCATCTCTGTGTCTCCAGTGCCAAGTACTGGGACCCGCACATTTTAGGTGCTTAATGTAAATTGGATCAGAATGAATTCTTAAACTAGTGGAAAAGGAGAATCAAAGAAGGGGTAAATAAGACTGCTGCTTGGGTGAATGGGATGAAAATAACCAATGAGAAAAGGCAAAGCTGCCCAGCTGTTTTGCTTCTGTTTCCTCTACAACATAGAATGACCTTTGGACTGGAAAGGGCAGATCAAAAAACAGTTAACGTGGAGTTGAAATGTAATATAAGCAGAGAAATAATGACAGAACCTAGCTGTCTTTGATGAGATAAAGGCTCCAGGCTCAGGGAAGTGAAAGAGGTTATGGCTGTGATTTTGGAGCTTGTCAGTGATCTTTGAAAGATTGGGGAGATAAGAAGTGCCACACACCTAGAGAAGAGCAAATATTCTAATGTTCAAGACAAAAAAGAGAGTCTTCAGAGTATAGGCCATTAAGCTTGACTACAATTTCTGACAAAATTTTTAAATGAATTATTAAAAGGATGGTTAGTGAATGTCTGGAAAAGGAAGCAGTGATCAAGAAATAGCCCAGCATGGTTTCAATAAGAGCTGGTCATGCTAGATTTGGGGAAATGCTACAGTTACTCTAGATCTTAGTTAAGTATTTGACAAAGTCTCTCATATCATCCTTGTGAACAAGAAAGACAGCTGTGAACTAGAAGATAGCCTGAAGACTAGTCTTTAGTGGTTCAATGTCAACTGAGAAAGAGCTCTCTCCTAGAATACTCTAAGTTTCTGTGGTTGATCTTGTGCTGTTAAACATTTTTATCAGTGAACTGGAAAAAATCCTAGATTTATCAATTTTGCATGTGACACAAGGTGTTTTACTTGGAGTCAGGAAGATGTGGGTTCAAGTCCTGTTTAACATTTACTGGCTATATGATGGTAGGCAAATCATTTAATCTCTAAAAGCCTCAGTTTTCTCATCTGTAAAATGAGGAGTTTGTACTCTCTGGCCTCTAAGGTCCCTTCTTCCAGCACAAAATCTATGATCCAATGATCCTCTGGTGACCAGTACTAAAGATGACATTTAGTATCTACAAATATCTCAGTGAACTTAGCAAATCTAATAAGATAAAATTTAATGAGGATAAATGTAAAGTTTTATATACATTTTTTAAAAATCAGCTTTACAAGTATAAGATGGAAGAGGTATGGGCAAATGGAAGTTTGTTGGAAATATGCTGGGTTGGTGAAGATTAGTGGATTGCAAGTTTCATATGAGTCAATAGGGAGATACTGCAGCCAAGAAAAGCTAATAACATCATAGGCCACATTAAAAGACAGTGTATCCAGGACTAAGAAAGGAGGCAATAGCTTAACTGTATTCTGTCCTGATAAAGCTGCATCTGGAAGTATAGTGTTCAGTTTGGGGTGCCATATTTTAGAAAGAACGTTGATAAACTGGAGAACAGCCAGGTGAAGGCAGCCAGGATGGTCAAGAGCTCCTGAGTTGATCCCATGTGAATTTCAGTTGGAGAAACCGGGGGTATTGAACTAGGACAAGAGAAGGCACACAGAGATCCATGATAATTTCCTTTAAACAATTTGAAAGACTCTCATGTGGATGAGGGGTAGATTTGCTTGGCCCTAGAAGACAGAACTGAGAGCAAAAGGTAGAAAGTGTGCAGAGGCAGGTATAGGCTTGACATAAAGAAAAAGAAACAACTTCTAAATAATGTGAGCTCTCAAAAAAAAGTGAAAGGGGCTACCTCAGGGTACAGTAGATTCCTTTTTCATAATGGATCTTCAAGCAGAGCCTGGATGACCACAGATTACATATTTTGGGGAGGAGATTCTTGTTCAGGTACACACTACATTAGATGGCCCCAAGGGTCCAATTCAATTCTGACAGTCACTGTTTCTACTTCTGTTAATTTATTCGAATTGAATTGTTCATTTCAGGGAGCACACACAGGACAATAACATACTTCTGCAGCACAGCATAATGCTACAGCCCTGGGCCAAGAGAGTTATGGTGAATCTAAAGACATCTCTGTGGATTGCTTTCGAATGCAAAATGCATAGGAATTATTGCTAATGCATTAGCCAAGCCAGAGGGATCTTTTCTTTTCTTTTTCTTTCTTTCTTTTTTTAAACTTGACTGGGAATGATTTTGCTGCCTTTTCTTTGCTTTTTCTTATAGCAAATCGCCTAGCGACTTTAAGTCTTAGGAAATTTTTTGAAAGGAAAGGTTTTCAATTACTCCCATACATATTATTTCCTACGTATAACATCAAATACTGTTCTAAATGAGTGACTTGGGTGGCCAATCACTGTCCATCCTAGGAAAAGAAAGAAAAAAGGCCATGCACAGAACTTAAACTTCTATTTTCTTATATAAAGAGATTTATTGAAGGGAAATGCATAATTGGAAGAGAAGACAGGCTGGTACACGGTAAGGGTAAGGGATGACAGGAAGACAGCCACAGTGCTCCATTGGTATCCTCATAATGTTAGGAAAAATCAAGAAAAGCCTCTACAGAGTAGAGCTCTTGAGGTAGCAAGTTTATGAGAGACATGGACAAGTATCACACAGGGTGGGCAGGCATGGATGGATTATAATCTGCATTGTTGGAGGGAATTTCCAAATCAATGAGATCATAGATCCATTTATATATTTGATAATTCACTACAGCTGACCAAGGACTCAGGAGGGCCATAAATTGGAGATCGTTAGGTTAGAATCCTGAGGTGGGTCTCACTAGCCCTTTGGGCTACAGTTGTGAGAGCTTCCGCCTGCAGCATCAAATCATCCTGGGGTGGAATCCAGCATCATAGAATGGCTTTCCAGCTTTCACCTTTTACATAGGAAAACCCTGTCCCTAATGTGCTTCCAGGATATTTCACCAGATTTCAGATTTCTTCCCTTCTCAGGAGTTCCAAGAAAGTAATTGATGGGACAACAAGGTTCTATCTCTTTCCTGCACTCTCAGATCTAAACTTTGGGATCTCTGAGCATTATAATTGTTTAAGGGCCTGAAGAAAGGGGAAAAGAAAACAGGAAGAGAGATCAAGTCACCCTGTGGCTAACTTTTCTAATGTATAGTCCTGACCGTTCTCAAAGAGAAATAGGCCATGATTTACGTGATTGAACATGTATAACTTATATCTGATTGCTTACCATCTCAGGGAAGGGGGAGGGGAGGGATGGAGGGAGGGATAGAATTTGGAACTCAAAACTTAAGAAAAATGTTTTAAAAAATTTAACATGTAATTGGGGGGAAACTAATATGTTAAAAAGAAAAAAGAAAAAAATAGGTCCATGCCTCTGACTGGGCCCTGTGAAACATCTATCTGAAAGTTTCCCAGAGCACACGGGCTCATCTCTCTGCACAGGTGGCTATTAGCTCACAAGGGGCAAAACCTAGAACAAAAGTGCCATTAAGTTTGTTCATGGCCTGGATTTCTGGCTTAACTCTTTATCATCCGAGATGATTTCCAAACTCTAAAGTATGTTTTAAATGCAACAAACAAGTTAACATTCACTATAAGTTTTTGTTTAATACCACCTAGATTGGGAAGTCTTGCATCTATGAGATGGGCTAGCAGACAATCACTGGGAGCCAGAATAGCCTCTACAGCACCTGGCTCTAAAGCCTGTCTTGTTAGTATTTTTATAAGATGTTTGGGGATTTGCCTGTTTGTCCAGTAAACTCCATATACAAGGAGGAGTACTGTGCTAAGAACTAAGAGGATCAGCCTTTCCTTTCCCCCTTAAAGTGATCAGCTAAATGATCTCTAAGGTCCCTCCCTTCAGGTCATGATTCTAGGACATGCCACTACAATCATTAGTGAAGTCTCATGATAAGAGTAGAAGGAGAATGGGGACTTGAAGTCAAAAAAGACCTATTTGAATCTGTGTACATCATATAACCTCTCTGCCTCAGTTTTGTCATCAATGCAATGGGATTTCTAAGGGATGGGGAGAAGGGGAATGGGGTTGGTGGTCCGGATTATGTATGTAATCTCATCAGTGTGGGGAACTCCTGGTAGGGAAACTCCACTGGTGAAGATTGGTGTCTTAGAGAGTTGCCTGGGGGAACTAAGTAGATTATCAACTTGCCCAAGATTACACAGCTAGTATGTGTCAGAGGAAAGATTTGAATCCATGTTCTCCTTACTTCAAAGGATCACCATCTATCCACTAAACCACACTGCCTAAACATGCAATGGGAGTAATAATACTCATACTATCTACTTCTTAGAGTTGTGAGGAAAGCAAATATTGGCAGGCCTTAAAACATTACAGAAATGTGTGTGATCATTCTCACCCTTGTGAGAGAGAATTTGGAGGGAGAGTACTTACCAATACCCATCTAACTTTCCTGACACCCTGAGCCAGCAACAGAAATGTGTGCTTGTCTCTCCGTGGAAACAAAGAAGGGATTATCTGGAAATCCGGCCCCAGCATGTATGTGCATGTGTGTGCATTTGTGTGTATATGTGTCTGTGTGCATGTACCTCTGTGTGTGTGTGCCCATGCTCTCTGAGTATCCATCCCTTGTCCATGACCTTAACCTAGTGAATGCCAATTCTTGACCTTAAGATTTCTGGGTTTTATTCATAGGAAATAGCAGTAGTCTGGGCCCTGGCACTGCCTCTAATGTTAATTTGCTTTGTGATTCAGGGCAAATTATTTTATTTCTTCCAACCTCAGTTTCCTCATCTATGAGAAGGGAAATAATAATACTAATTGTTGTAGCTGTTATGAAAAGACAGATTGCAAAGTATTTTGGGGGGGTATGGAGGAAGAAGGGACAAGAATACAATATTAATTTAGGTTACTGTATCATGGAACTGGGTTGGAATCCTGCCTCTGATGCTTATGTACTACCCATGTGACCATAGCCAAGTCATTTCATGTCCCTAGGATTCAGTTTCCTCAACTGTAAAATGAACAGGTCAGACTAAATAGTCTCTGAGATCTCTTCCAGCTCAAAATCTGTAATCCCTTGACAGTTAAGCCAGATAATATCTATAAAAAATATCTACATGCATGTACATTAAGAAAGATATATGTACAGTGAATGTTTTCAGGGAGCTGGGTAGGTGACGTTTATATCTATTTATTTTTGTATGGGCCTGTGTTGTGTAAGGAACTCTCTTTACCAATACAGATTTTTAACTTGTTGGCAAATTATAGGTTTGGTGGTCTGGTGACTTGCCCCTGGTCACACATTATGTATTATGTGTTGGAAGAACTTGAACCCAGATCTTCCTGACTCTGAGCCCAGCACTAACAATCCTCCAGATAACTTGTAACGTACCTTTTATCAGATTTTTGGGGTGGTCACCACAGTGGAGAGATGATGCCCTGTCCATGGTACTGTACTGTGGTGAGTGAGACATTCCTCACTTCTCCGTCATACTGTATTCGGAGAATCCCTCATTCTGTGAGAGAAGTCCTGTCTCACTATGTAGCTAGTGGAAGTGGGGAGGGGAGGGGAGGGGGAGTCTTTTCTCAACCAAAGAGAGGATTTCTACTCAGAGTAGGAATAGGGAAAGAGAGCTATAAACCCAGAATTCCAAGTTCTAAGTCAGAATTCAAGCATTTGCCTATAGAAACAATGTTATACATGGTGGTTAGATTCCCAGATCAATCTATAAAAATCTGTCTAGGTGGCGCAGTGGATAGAGCGCTGGCCCTGGAGCCAGGAGGACCTGAGTTCAAATCTGCCCTCAGACACTTGATACTTACTAGTTGTGTGACTCTGGACAAGTCACTTTCCCCAATTGCCTCGCCAAAAAAAAAAAGTCTATGTAGCCCCTAATGTAATTCAAATAAAAAAATGCAGCTATGACTAAAGTTATGTGTCCCTGAGGACCTTCCATCCATCTTTGCTTTCACTGATCTCTTTGTCTTGTCACCCACCCTCTAGGCCTATGTGCTTCGTCAAGCAGCTGGAAATTCCTCAGTATGGGAGCTACAGGCCCAACATGGTCCCAGCCACACCCAGGGCCAACCTGGCTAAGGAGCTGGAGAAGTACTCCAAGGTCACCTTCGATTATGCAAGTTTTGATGCTCAGGTTTTTGGCAAACGCATGCTTGCCCCAAAGATTCAGACTAGCGAAACCTCACCTAAAGCCTTTAAATGTAAGTTGGAAGGGGATTGAGACTACTTTGAATAATTCTTTCAGATTTTTCTTTAAGCTTCACATCCAGGACTAGCAGGTTGTTCAAAGATGCAGGATTGGTGGGGGCAGGAAAGGAATGAGAAGATGCCTGGGACTCCTTGATTCAGAGCCTAATCTCCCTAGGTCTAGCATCACAGTTAAAACCACACCTAGCATAGAATACACTTAGCCCCCAATGACTTCAAATGGCAGATCTCCAATTCAGGCCTATTGTTCAGGCTGAGCTGACTCAGGTACTTGGGAAATACAAAGTCGCTCCTTCAGCCATCAAAACACAGATGCCTAGGTATAGAGTCTGTGTTCTCCGTCCCACCCCACTCTCATTATCACCATTGATTGCACCTAACCCCACACTCTGGACAACCCTGGTTATCACAATATTCAACCTTTAAGACTTTAATAAGCCCATTAGGACATGCACTGTCCATCTTTGAAAGCTTTCTTCAAAAATAAAACCCACGCTCATATATGATGTGTGTGTGTGTGTGTGTTTAAAGATTTAAGAAAACAGTTTGTAGAAGATGTTGTTAGCCCCAAGAGAGCTTTCTCTCTGACTAATCCTGAATTCAGAGTCCTGTTTAATCCTGACACAGCTGCTCTCTAAAAAGTGCTCATGTTTAAAAGCATCCCAGTTGGCTCCCCATGATGGAGGCTCCCTTTATTCCTGGGCTAAATCTGTAAAGGATCAGACAATGGAATTGGATGGAGGCCAGTGCACACAACTGCCACTGCCATCCTGGGTTAGCGCTGATGGGAAAGTAATTTGTTTCTCTGCACAAGTGACTCTCTTGCTGAATAGATTGTGTTATTTGCAATATTAGCAAAGAATTTTCAGGGTAATTGTACTGACAAAAATAATTCCCGCAAACCCACTAGGATAATCCCTTCTATCTTTTCTCATCACTTACTTTACTAATTTGCTGATTGCAAGTCCATTAGTGCTAGAAATACTTATGAAATGGAAAAGCATCTCTGAGTGTACAGTGTGAAATTGAAATTGGCATTTCACCCTCATGAATGTTGTCAGGTTGTCCTCTGAACCCCTAAACAGGGATTAGACTGGACAACACAAGAAGGAATGAACTACCCAGGACATGTGTGTTTATCAGAAATATCATTTTAAGAAGATGGTCATTGTGCAGGAATCACCGTTTTCATGGAGAGAATGTATTTTCTGGGAATCATCATCCTTAGTGTATAGTCTTCCAAGATAACAAGCACTTAACTTCCCATAAGATAAGCCAGAGTGGTTCATAGTGAGATGAAATAGAATTCAGAGCAAAAACACATGAGTCCTGCTGTGTTCTGGGCTTTCAGTCTTATTGGGCACATAAAAGAAATAACTGGACTACTAAGAAATATTATATTTGACTGCTAACCCATGTGAAAGCAATTTCATGGCCGCAGTATAATTACGAACAAAGTATCATTGTTTTGGGTCTGAATTTTTTGTATAACATGTTTTTCCTCCAACTATAATGTAAATCTATTGAGATAATGATTGTTGCTTAGGATGCCAAAATTAAAAATTAAACATCTGAACACAATGTGAGTCTATTTAGAAGTTTTCACTTATAAAGATTTTCTCAATTGACGTGTTCAAATATTTAAGTGCTATCTACATGGTAATAATTTTCCATTTGCTTTCTAAGGAGAATTCAAGATATATGTGTGTATGTATATATGTACACATGTGTGTATATGTGTGTGTATATACATACATATATGTACATGTGTATGTGTTTGTATATTTATATACATATATGAACTAGACTCTTGAAAAGGAGGATTTGAGGTTAGGGAGGTGGGAAGAGAGTTAAGTGTGGTTTATTGGGTGGGTTTTCTTGCTTCTCTCACCCTCAGGATCCCTGAGCATCCCTAAGACCTAAGTTCACATAAGTACCAGTTACACCTCTACCTAAATGCCCAAATTTATGAATAGCTGCTGTCTCTCTATTAAGTTGTGTGTCAGTCCATGTTATTCCCTTTTTGCAGCCAAACCTTTTCCAAAGGCCTCTTCCCCCAGGCACAGCCCCTCCGGTAGTTATGTGAAGAGCACGTCATCTTCTTCCGCAGGCTTCGACTACTCCCATGATGCCGAGGCTGCGCACATGGCTGCCACTGCCATCTTAAATCTCTCCACCCGCTGCTGGGAAATGCCAGAGAATCTCAGTACAAAACAGCAAGATCTCCCCAGTAAGGTCAGTTCAGGAGGGTGTAGAATTAAAGGTACTGAAGGAATGGTGGGGGCTTCACAAGGCCAGCTGTGCAGGTGCCTGATATGCCGATATGAAGGATGGGTAAAGCTGGGGTTTAGGGGACCCACTCGCTGAAGAAATGACTCTTCATTTCTAGTTTTGAGGGTATAGATGCTGACTTTGTGGAATGGGCCATTAAGATAAGCTCTGTCTAGCCAATCTTCCCTAACATCTCTCAATATGGAAAATGGAATCATTTGGGGAGGGGTGGAATGGAACTGTCTGGTTTGAGACTCTTTGGTCCCTCTATTGTCCCTGCCAAATCAATGGCCCCTGCAGAGCTGAAAGTTAACGAGTTTCCTCCAGATGAATCCTTTACCCTGTCTTCCTTAGGGCTAAAGACCATCACAGTAGTGGTCTCCCTATAGCATCCTGTATTTCATGTCATATTTATACCAACTCATTTCCCACATAGTTGTACTGCTTTAAGATTTATCCAACTTCTCCACCATGCTATGGAAGCGGGTACCTTCCCCCACTCGATTGCAGTTTAGTTGTGTGTGTTGTCTTCCCCCATTAGATTGTAAGCTCCTTGAGGTCAGGGACTGTCTTTTTTTTTTGTATTTGTATCCTCAGCACTTAGCACAGTGCCTGACACATGGTAGGTGCTTAATAAATATTTCTTGACTGTTATTATTTACTGAATGTTTCATAGCATGCTTAGCACAATGCCTAGACTATAGTAGGCACTTAATGTTTATTGAATTGAATTGAAAAGTATCATCAGATTATAGATTTAAAGACTTCACCTATTCCAACTCATTTTATAGATTAGAAAAGTGAGGCTCAGAAAAAATTAATTGGCCTGTCCATGGTCACCCAGGTTATCAGGGACAGGGACAGAATTCAAATCCAGGTCTACTGACTCCAAATCCTTTCCATTGTCCTACATTGCTTTAGAGGTCAGTGTCCACATAGATTTGGCTTGGTACCTGTTTGGGCTATGAAAATCAAGTAATGAATCCCCATGGGACTCTCAAAAGTTGGTAAACCAGGAAATTTCCTTCTGAAATGTTGCCTTATTTAGGTCTGTGGAATTGACTTCCATTATCATCTCACAAAGGGGATGTTTTACTAAGGTCATCTGGAGTACATAATTCATTTTGTCTAATTTACCATGCAAGATGCCCTTGGGATAGGGAGCAGAATGACTAATGAAAGATTTCATCTTTAAAATTTCAGTCTATGGACATTGAGGTGGATGAAAATGGGACTCTGGACTTAAGCATGAACAAACACCGAAAACGGGAGAATGCCTTCCCGAGCAGCAGCAGCTGCAGCAGCAGTCCCAGTGTCAAATCCCCAGATGTTTCCCAACGCCAAAACAGCACCAGTGCCACTAGCAGCACCATGACCTCACCCCAGTCCAGTCAGACCTCACGGCAGGATGAGTGGGATGGCCCCATTGACTATACCAAACCCAGCCGTCAGCGAGAGGAAGAGCCTGAAGAGGTGGGTGACTGAAACATGCACGTTCTAGGTTTTGATTTTGTTAGCCTTCCCTGTGGATGGAAGGAAGAAATGAAGACTCAAGCAGCCCTATCTCCTTCTGAGGCCAGTATTGGGAAGACAAAGATTGCTGGGATTTATTTTCCTCCTGATCACTTAAAACTTTTTCCATGAATAGAACACCAGCCCTGAAGTCAGGAGGACCTGAGTTCAAACCCGGTCTCAGACCAAACACTTGACACTTACTAGCTGTGTGACCCTGGGCAAGTCACTTAACCCCAATTCTCTAAAAAAAAAAAAAAAATGAAAAAATGAAAAACCTTCTCCAAGTGATGGTTTTATGTCTCTGTGGCTTTCATTCAGGTCCTCAGGAATGTGAGCCAAATCTGGGTCCAGCCCCATGAAGGCCAAACCATTACCTTGAAGCCCTATTCTTGCCTTGGTCTTAGGGTGACTGCCAACACCATCAGTCAGAGAGAAGCTGGGTTGGTTTTTTTGGTTTTTCATTTTTTTCTCATTATACCATAGGCCATCCTTGAATTTGCCCAGTGTTTCTACTGTCCTAGGTCAAGTCAGTGGTGATGACCCTCTCATATTCCATAGCCAAACACAAAACTTCCTCAAAGTTGAGTGGCCAGAGCTTTGGAGCTGAAGAGTAAAAGGTTTTCTAAATGGGTGGATTCTGACTATAATAGTATGCAACAAGCAATATGTAGTTTCCCAAAAGTCCTTTAGCATTGTGGGCACTATACTGACTTCAAAACTAGCCCTGACGTGCCCATGATAATGTTATCTTTGTCCCTCATATGGCTCCAATGCACCAGTTACAACAAATGAATTTATCATCTTTGCCACTCCCCTGGCATAAACAGTGATCAGCCTAGACAGGTGGGAACAAGGAAGGCAATTGGCAGAGTGGGCTGGCATAATCTGTTCTGAAGCAGGTTTCCAAACACTGGTGATCCAATTGGGCACAAAGCTTCCTAAAGAACAACAGTCCTAATGAAGAATAATAAGCCTAGAAGAATTGCCGTAGAATTCTAAGGAGTAAGTCTGGCTCTCTTTCCTTCTAACCTATATGCCCATCTGACCCAGAAGGCAGCACAGAATAGGAGAAAGGAAGGGAATAAGCATTTATATTATATGATTACATTTACATTATGGCCTACTTTGTGCCAGGAACTGTGCTAAATGTTTTGGGGTTTTTCCACAAATATTACCTCACTGATCCTCACAACAATTGTGTAAGGTTGGTGCTATCATTATTCCTATTTTATAGTTGAAGAACCTGAGGCAAACAGAAGTTAAGTGACTTGCACAGGATCATACAGCTAGTATGGATCCGGAGTCAGGAATAATCTGAGTTCAAATCCCAACTCCAGCACTAACTGTCTAACCATAGACGTGTCACAGCCTCTGAAGGACACTCCACTTCTGCAACTATAATAATACTTTTACTCTTTCCTCATTTACAAGGATGTTGAGAGGATCAAAAGGGCTTATGTATGTTAAGCGTTTTGCGAATGTTAAACTATGGGTTTCCTCAATGTTCCATGAGGTAAAGTTGCCATTTGGAAAGAGAGTGGATTTCTCGGCCTCTGAATGCTAATGCAGGTTCATTAGTTCATAACTGGTCCTCCCAGGAGCTGATGGAATCTTTAAATATTGACTAAAGTCAAATAGTGGGAGATAATCTCATCCCTGCATCCTATTTCAGTCTCAGGCACAATATGTACCACAAATGCCTCCTTAAAGCACATCTGTTTGTGCACATGGGGGTGGTTGTCATAGCCACATATTATCTTTGGCAAAGCTAGGCTGGAGAAAAAAAAAAGCTTCCAGGGATGAAGTGAAGTGACCCAGGGGAGGACAGATGACTTTACCCAGAGCCATTAGACTGAAAACTCCCTGAGAGCAGGGATTCTCTTTTGCCTTTCTATGTATCTCCAGCACTGAACAGTGCCTGGCACACAGTAGGCACTTAAGAAATGTTCATCCATTGACTGATGGAGCCATTGGGCCTCCTGGTCCTGCATCAGACTGTAGGAAGGCATTCTGAGACACAGAAAAAAGGATGAAAGAAAATTTGCTTCCAGATGAGAACTGGGAAAGAAAAGGGCCATATAAGCCTCAGTAGAGAGGCCTGTACTCATGTTTCATAGCAAAGAGTGATCCCCTTATCTCAAAAGAATGGCAGGACAGGAGGGTGCCAGCTAGAGGTACCCCTTCCTTGACTTAAGGCTGCAATGAGCTGAATCTGCGGGTGAAGTGGAGGTACCAGGTCCTCATGATTATGCTATAGAAAAAGACATCTGTTAACAAATAATCACTTGTTAAGCACCTACTATGTAACGGGACTGTGCCAAGCACTAGGGATATAAAAAAAAGGCAAGAGAGTAAATAAGTAAAAATAATTGTTTTAAAAACCCAGTTTCTTCTCTCAAGGAGTTCACAGTCTAATGGGGTAGACGAAGTGAAAACAATTGTATGAAAAAGATAAGGATAAATTAGAGGTAATCTCAGAGGGAAGGGACTAAGATTAAGGAGAATTGGAAACGGTTTCTTGCAGAATATGAGACATTAGCTGGGATTTGGAGGAAACCAAGGAAGCTGGAGGAAGATGAGAAAGGAGAGAATGCCAAGAATGTGGGACAGTCATGAAAATGGGAGGAGTTAAGAAATAAAGTGTCATGTACGAGGAAGAGCCAGGAGGCTGGTCGCTGGATTTCACTGGATCGTAGAGTATATGGAGGAGAGTGAGGTATAAGAAGATGGACAAGCAGGAAAGGGCCAGGTTAAGAAGGGCCTTAGCAGCCAGAGGGTGGATTTTATATTTGATCCTGGAGGTAATAGGGAGCCACTGGAGTTTACTGAATAGGGATTTTAGGAAAATCTACCCCTTAGGAAGATAATTTTGACAACTGAGTAGAGGATGGATGGAAGTGGGGGGAGATGTAAGGCAGGCTAATGCAATAATCCAGGTGGGAGGTGATGAGGGCTTGCACCAGTGTGGTGCCCATCCTAGAAGAAAGAAAGGCATATATTTGAGAGATATTACGAAGGAAGTAATATTAGAACTTTGGAACAGATTGGATATTGGGAGATGAGAGTGAGAATTTGAGGATGACCCCTAGGTTATGAGCCCAGGTCCCTGGGAAGATGTAGTACATCTGATGTGAATAATAATAACTTATCATTATGATAGCTTATATTTACAATGCACTTTATGTTCATAAAGCATTTCATCTCAGTCGGTCCTCATGGCAGCCTTATGTGAACATCATTATTCCTATTTTACAGATGAGGAGACTGAGACTTGAGAGATTGGGCAGCTTTCCTAAGGTCACACACCCCGTAAGTGTTAGAGCTGAACTTGACCCCAGATCTTTTGATCCCCGACGCCAGTGCTCTTTTAATTATACCACTAATGTTATGGGCTATTCCCACTAATACAGGCTTCATTTTGTACAACATCTGTTGACCCAGGGAGATATTCCCACATTCCAGGAGCATTGTGAAGTAGGAAGAACGCAGGGACCTAGGTTCAAGTCCTAGCTTGGTCACTTACTTAGACAAGTCTCAGTTCCTTCATCTATAGAGTAAGATTAATAGGTATTTTTTTTGTTTTACATAAACAAAACCTTTTTATTTGACCCTCTTTCTCAAAATGTATATAGAAAGCAAAATTACCATTTAATCAGTCTTCAATTACTCTAATTCCAAGTATTGTGTTTTCCTAGAAATTTTTCAAGAAGTTTGTATCAGTCTTTAAACATTAGACTTCAATATTCAGAGGGTTGTTGTGAGGGTCAATTGAGATTAATGGATCACAGATCTGGCACCAAATGGGAATTGAATTGAACCCAAATCCTCTGACTACAGAAGTTCTGAGTGCTCTTCCCTCTATACCAAACTGCTCCCCTAATAATAATGTATTTGAGAAACTTTAATGGTCATAAAGTGTCAAACAGATGTCAGCTATTAAACTCTCACTTGTCCTGAACAGCTTCTCAGATTGGGATTTAAATGCTTGGGGTCAACATCTGGCATTCTGTCTGGTGAGAGAAGCCAACGGCTGGAGAATGTGCCTGCATTGGCCAGCCCCAGAGAGAGATCCAATCCCTTGTTTCTTGCCCCTGAGAGCTCTGGCTAGGAGAGATGGTGCCTTCTTCCTTTCTCTTTTCAGGCAATAAGGCCCTGAAAGCCCCACTTTTAGGAGAGCAGAGGAAACAATAGGAAACTGTCCGTGCAGTCTCTTCAAGCCAGATCCCTGGACCTGGCGGGCTGCTCTCTGGAGGGTTCCTCCAGCCGCTCCTTGCCAGCATTACTGCTGGTGACTCCCCAGCTGGTCAGTAAAAACTTTCCCTGCTGGTTTTTTGCAGTCAGAGCCAGCAGCAAATTCTTTTGCTTCCTCTGAAGCAGATGACCAGGAAGTTTCAGAGGAGAACTTTGAAGAGCGAAAGTATCCAGGGGAAGTTACCTTAACCAACTTTAAGCTGAAGTTCCTCTCCAAGGACATTAAGAAGGAGCTGCTCACGTAAGTCCCCCTCCCTGGCTGGCAAGAGCCCCAGGAGAGTTTACCCAAGTTTGGGGAAAAGAACTGACATTATTTGAGAGTTGTAGATGCTTGGGGCTTCCTTCTATGCCATTGTCATGGACATGTGCCATGAGTGGGCTATTCCCATTTTGTTGAACGAGGTCGAATGGATCTGCTGCCTTATTGTTTCCCTAGGAGTATTTTCTCAGGCTGATTTGTTATTGCTGTTGTGGTTCATGTAGCTGTTGCTAGCACCCTGTGTGTGCCCCATCTCCCAGGGTTCTGGTCCTAAACATGCCTCACTTTAGGCAAAGCTAGGAAGCAAATCCAACAGCCGCTTTGAATAAGTTAACCATGGTCCCATGGTCCCAAGTCATCCTGAAGGAGATGGGGGAGATGGGAAGGGAAGGACAAAGACTGACTCTTTTCTACTTCCTTATTATTTATCACTCTTAATTATTCTGATTTTGAGCTTTTTTTTAAACACTGAAAGTCCTTTCTAATAGCATGGAATCTACCAGGCAAGAACCTTGTCATTTAGAATGAGAAGCATAATATGGAGGAAACCTAATTTGCTTGGTATGGCTGGCCCTTGGGAATTCTAGCTACCTTAGAAGGACGTGGCGGTCTCTTGCTCCCTTCTTCTCGGTAGAACTGACCAAGCTTCTGAGCCCTGGGAAACACAGGATAATGCCGGACTCCAGATTTAACTATGGATACATTTGATTCTCAATTTTCCACACATGCATTATCCACATTATAAGTCACCCCAAACACATTTCTAATCCCAGCATGCTTCTGGAATACTTTACCTCCCCCCTCCATGCCCCTCCCCACAGTTGGTATATGCTCAGAGAATGCAAATTTATTCAGTATTAACTCAAGAAGGGCATAATTAGGAAAGTAAATCCTCTCTAAAGAGATGGGATGTATTCATAAGACCAAATGTATTTGGAATGACTTTCAGATTATCTGCATCTCAGTGCCCCTCCTGGTGATTAGAATATGACTTTGTCTGGCTGACAGGGTGATTAGATCATCTCATTCCAGTATAGTCTTCAGAGATAAATTCTGAGCTATTCCCACTGGAACTCACTACGTGAGATTTGCCTGTATTACAGCCTGAGTCGCTCCCTCAGGGCTCTAGTGAAGGCCCTGGATTCAGGCTATATTTGGGTAGGTGGGGAAGGTGTACAAGTTTGCTTTGCTCACCAATATGGCAAAGGACAAAGCATTTTCCTCTTTGTCCACACACAAACATTCCAAAGAAGCAAGCTTACCCTAACTAGCCAGCGTCTGAAGTTAGTTCTCTATTGGGGCTTTAATTTTATTGGGGATTTTTCTCTTATGTTCTGATCTTGGTGATCCTTCCTTTAAGGGAAATAAAAGTTTGCACTAAATAAAATACAAGCTAGAAGGGTCTGCTATGTTCTGGTTAGGAGGTAATAGGGTCTAGTAGAAGGAACACTGATCTCGGAGAAGGAGCAATCTGGGTTCAAACCGCCATTCTGACCTACAGTAATCCCTTCCCCGACAAGACTTTCCCCGTTGAAGTTTTGATATAATGCTGGTCAGCATAGGAAATTAAATGGGAATTTGGGGGGAGTTTTGTGGAAGCTGCAGACATGTGAAGGCCAGCAGATGATGCAGAAAAAGTTTAGAAACTCAGAAATGCATAAAATATATGTATAGTATTATAATATCAACATATTTTATCTTTTAATGCCATAATAATTCAGACTTGTTCTCTGAATCAAAGGGAGGGTAGATTATTTTTCATGGATTTTCCAGATCATGGGGGAGCCCCATACCCCTAATGCCTGCCATGTGCAAGGGATAACTATAGTTGTCTTACCATGGGCAGGTCACTTAACTTCTGGAGGAGAGTCCATTTCCTCATTTATAATAATATCTGCATTTTTTTCTTTCTCACATGGGTATTATAAGGATCAAATGTGATAATGTATGTAAAGCACATTACAAACCTTCATAAACGTGAGTCATTGGTGGAAATAAGGACTTCCAAATAAGAAATTGCTCCTGGAAGGCTTGATTAGGTTTGGCTGCCCACATCTCTGTTCCCAGCTGCCCTGGGCCTGCGTTGGAGAGGGAGGGTTTCTCATCATTTTACAGGAGGACTCACTTTGGTACAAATCTGTTTCTCTCGGGGACTGACACTTTCTGTTTCTTTGTTCAGCTGTCCCACCCCAGGCTGTGATGGCAGTGGACATATCACTGGAAACTATGCCTCCCATCGCAGGTGCGTTGCCTTCTGATTTCAGGTTCTGACTCTTAAGCCTATTTTACGTGTGGATGGTTTGGTACTTCTTTTCCCTCCCTCAACTCACCCCTCCTGCCCCCCCTTTTTTTTGGCCTTACCCAGATATTCCATCTCTTCTCTTTCAGCCTTTCTGGTTGTCCTCTTGCTGACAAGAGCCTCAGAAACCTCATGGCTGCACACTCTGCTGACCTCAAGTATGTTTGCGCTCAACTTGAATCTCCTCTGGCCTGTGTTGACACCCTTGCTTTCCCTCTCTTCTTCCATAGAGGCCTCAGCCAAAACTCATCTCTCCAAAGGCCTGTGGGCCTGGGCCAAGCCCAGAGGGAAAGCTGGGGGACACCCCTTACTCTAAAAGGAGAAAATATTTGCCTGTCTGCCTGTCTGCCTGTCCGCCTGTCTGTCCGCCTGCCTGCTTTGGGGGCTTTAGACCTTCAGGAAGAGCTGTTTGGGGCTGTCTTGGGCTGCTGCTAGTGCTGCTATTACTGCTACTTCTTATAGCTCATTGCCTCAAGCTGCTTGGTCCATGTGATATCCCCTTGTTAGGCTAGGAGAGATGCTGGTCAGACGCTTGTGTCCCCAGGCCAGCCACCTTTCAGGTGGGCAGGCTGTTCAGTCCAATGAGTCATTTGGGCTTCTGGAGCTGAGATTCCAAGAGGAGGATACAGACAGGACCAGCCTCCCCTCAGCCTTCCAAGGCTTCCAAACTTTGCTGCTCCTTCTCCCCATCTGGTCCAGTTCACTAGCCTCCAGTAACAAAAAAAAAAGTCTTCAAAGAGTGTGGACTCTGGGTAGGGTTCACTGCCCCCTCGATATTTAGGAAAAGCTGCAGGGCTGCCCATGGAATGGTTCAGGGGGTAGCAGACCATGTGGCTTTTGCTAATTGTGAACTGGAAGCTGATGATGAAAGAAAATGCTATTCCTTTTTCCTTTTTTCTTGATACTTAAGCTGCTTCTGGACAATGACAGAGGCTCCTCAATCAATTCCCTGAACCTTCCTGTCCCTTTCTTCTGCTCCTCCTTCCCATCCTAACTGCCTTCCCTAACAGATGGATGAGGTCACCATCTCTCCTCACCTGCTCAAGGATAGCTTCACAGATGAGTTACCAAATGCCCAGAGGTTTCCCAGACTTTCAGTGCACATTTAGAAGGATGCAGTGCATTCTTTACAGTTATCCGTTGGGATCATGCCCTCAAAGAAGCTAGAACCATTGCTAAGAGCTGAATTATGGTGGGAGTGGGGGGAACATGAAAGGAGACTGCACCAGTGATATGACCTTGAAGGCTGGCCATTTACATTTTTCTCCTTGGAGCAGCAGGATTTGCTGGAGCTAGGCTATATCATCTTGCTCAGAAGCTTGGTAGCTTAGAAGGAATCAAGGATCCCCAACCTATCTGCTGAGAAGACCTAGGTTTGAGTTGCAGTTCCAACACTTGTGAGCTGTGTGATATAGGCAAATCAGTTAAGCTCTCTAAGATTCAATTTCCTCATCTGTGAAATGGGAACAATATTTGCCTTGTTTACATCAGCACAATGCCAAGAGGTAATGGGGGATGGAGCTGGTTGAAACTAGCTCCATGAGGACTGTGGTTCAGAAAAGTGGTTGATTTGGTCTCAGCTTGGTTGAATTGCACAATCACTTGAGGAAATATAAGGGTGGAATTTAGGGGAACTTTTGGAATATGGACAAGTGGTGTCTATTATCAGTAGTTATTTTGACTGGTTGTGATTGTGGAGCATATGGCCAAATTCGATTGTTTGCAAGAAAAAATAAAAAAAAAACAGGTACAGGTAAGTCTCCAGGGTTCAACCAACCAACTGGTATGTATTAAGCGCCTACTATTAAGTTCATAGGTAGCATAGTGGATAGGGTAGTATTTTTCATTTGAGTGCTCTGCAGCAAAGGAGAAAATATTGGAGGCATTACCAATGTTACCCTCATAAATAAGGCAAGAGCAACGTTTCCATTAGACTACATTTTTAGAGGGGCAGCTATGTGATACACTGGATAGTGCCAGGCCTAGAGTCAGGAAGAACTGAGTTCAAATCCAGCCTGAAACACTATCTGTGTCACCCTGGGATAGTCACTTCACCCTGTTAGCCTCAATTCTCTCATCTGTAAACTGAGCTGGAAAAGGGAATGGCAAACCACTCCAGTATCTTTGCTAAGAAAACCTCAAATGGGTTATACATAGAGTCAGACACCATTAAATGACTGAACACTATTAAGTGCCTACTACATGGAAGATGCTGTGCTGGGTTTCAGGGATTCAAGCACAAAAATGAAACAGTACCTGCGCTCAAGAGGCTTAAAATCAGGTTAACATTACAGAAAGCAGTTTCGGTTGGGTGAGGAGTTTGGAAGCCAGACTACAAAGGGTTGAAAAGTGAGTGAGAGGGGGAAAAAAGTGGAGGCAACTAGTATAAAGAGCATTTTCTACAGGAAGAGCATTTTCTTCTGAGAAGGAGTGGTGCTACATTGTTCAGAACACTGGAAAGTTTCCTTAGAGGCTATAATGAAAAGAGTGCTGGATTTGGATTCAAAGCTCAGTTCTGTTACTTGCTACTTCTGAGATCTTAAAGGGCTCCTTATGAGCCTAAGGTTCCTAATTTGTAAAATGAAGGGGTTGGACTAGATGAACTCTAAGGTCCTTTTCAGCCCCAAATCTATGATCCTATGTTTCTGGTATTCCACCCTATGGGAAAATCACCCAGGGAGCTGTATTTTGTGAGTGAATTTTCCATTCCTCTGAGGGATTTACTGTGCAGTGATTATGCTTGGTGCTTTTCCAGTAGCTAGGGATTAGCCTTCTAGTGTAAGTGAATTTATGATCATAAGGCCTTTCTGAGACAACGCTGGTGCAATGACTGTTTGAAACTTCCCCTCCCACCCCATCAGTCTCTAGGAGTCTTTGGGAGCTCCAGACATAACAACCTACCTTATGGGTTATTATGTGGAAAGTGATTTGTAAACTATAAATTCTTATATAAAGGTGAGCTATTATTATTGCCTCTTGGGTAAGAATGGTGGGAGGTAGCATCTTTTCTTTAGAAAATCATAGGTTCCCAGAATTAACAGGGACCTCAGAAGCCATTTAGTGTGACTCTTGCCTAAAGTAGGACTCCGCTCTACAGTACTTTCAACAAGTAGAAGTCATATAACCTATGCTTGAATATATACACCGATGGGGAATTTACTTTCCAACAAAGTAGTCCATTCCATTTTCTTACTGCCTCAAATACTGAAATCTGATTCACTGTCATTCCTACCCACACATCCTCTAGGGTCACACAGAAAATGCCTAATCCCTCATGCACATGACAGTCTTTCAAAACCTCAGTTAAATGACCTCTACTGAACAGTCAGGATAATTGGTGAGGGAGCAGGAACTGCAAAAAATTAAAGCTATCCAAGTCCAGTGGGGGCAAAAGCACCTGCTTGTTTTCCTCTTGGGGGCAGCTCCAGTATGCGACCACACGGAATCCTTTCTGTGGCTTCTGCCAAGTCATGTCTTCCACTATGAGGCAGCTGATAGAAGCTAGAGAATTCAGTATGCATCTTTCCTATGGACTCTGGCTTTCCTGAAAGCAGAAATGGGTGGGTGACTGTGGCTTAACCGGAAACAGGAACCATGTTCCAAACATCATTATGATGGAAGAGAGATGACTCTGCCCTCTGAATCCACAGAGAGGTTTGGGATCACAGCTACCCATCACAATCAGCCATTCAGCCTACAACAAGAAGAAATGGGTCAAAGTTGTCCATGTTCATTTCCTCTTGGCTGAGACATCTTCTGACCTCCTCATTTTGAGAAGTACTTTGTGGCAAAAGAGAAAAATATCTGAGGGATTACCAATATGTTACCCTCATAGATAAGGCAAGAGCAACATTTCCATTAGACTATATTGGGGGAGCAGCTAGGTGATGCAGTAGATGGTGCCAGGCCTGGAGTCAGGAAGAACTGAGTTCAAATCCAGCTTGAAATACTTACTATCTGTGTCACCCTGGGGTAGTCACTTAACCTTATTTGCCTCAGTTTCCTTATCTGTAAAATGAACTGGAAAAGGAAATGGCAAACTACTCCACTATCAAGACAATCCCAAATGGGGTCCCAAAGAGTTGGACACAACTGAACAACAATTGTAATTGGATCATTTTAGGAGCTAATAACTCCAAAATAAACATTTTCTGGAGGCTATATACCACCATAGCAGGTGTGGGTCTTTCTCTCCTATTCCATTCTCAAATCTGCCCTTCTTCAAGCCTTCCTGTCTTTCCTATTTTCTTCTTCTTCTCTTTTGTCTCTTTTCCTTCTCCTCCTCCTCCTCTTCTTCTTACTCTTCTTATTCTTCTACTACTACTACCTCATCCTCTTTCTCCTTAATATTTTGAAATTCTTCTCACCTCTAGCTATTTTTTGAAATGTGGTAGATGAATTCTTTTAAAACTTAGGAATAGCCACATAACTTTCCAGCTCTGACCTGGGTGAACTTTGAGAACAATAGTGTGGAAATGCCCCAGGACCTTATCCAGAATATAAACCAATGCAAGGTAGGCAGTGTAGAGTAATGGATAGAGCACTGGACTTGGAGTTGGGAAGACCTGAGTTTAAATCCCACAGACACTAGTTCTGTGACCCTAGGCAAGTCACTTAAATTCTCTAGGCTTCACTTTCCTTGTCTGTACAATGAGGGTGGTTGAACTTGATAGCCTCTGAGATCCCTTCCAGCCCTATATCTGTGATCCTAATTAGTTCCTGATACTGCCCAAGGGGAAACCTACTAAGCAGTCAGAGCAGTGCTCTCTTGGGTGATTAAGGTCTTTTAAGATGAAAAACCCATAAAGCATGGGAAGAATGCTCGCTGGGATCGGAGAACTTAGTTGGAGCCCTACAACCATCACTTACTACCTGTGGGACTTTAGACAAGTCACTCATTCTCCCCAAGCTTTGGTTTCCTAAATGAGGAGATTGGACTAGATACAGTCTAAGGTCGCTTCCAGGTCTAGAGTTATGATCTAGTGATCCTTGGACTTCTGGATTCAGAATATAGCCCCAGAGAGGTAGATGGAGCTGATGGGAAGCTTCAGAATTCTGAATCCTCCCAAATCTCTACATCACTCCAGTTTAAGTAGGGATGTGAAGCTCCTCTCCTAATTCCCACTGTTCAGGTGACTAAGTTACTCCTTTCCTTTCTTGTCCCTCTTCTTATTTTTCTAGCTCCACATTCCTGCCCAAATATAGTCACAAGAAGTAGATGGGCTATGATATGTATAGTTCATTAGCTCTAGAGGAGCGGTATTTAACTCTTGTGTGTCATGGATCCCTTTGGCATTCTGGTGAAATCCATGGACTCTTTTCTCAGAGTAATATTTTAAATACATAAAATGCACAATATTACAAAGGAAATCAATTATACTAGAATGCCATATATATGTATACATATATATGTGTATATATATATACATATACATATTTACAAGTCCATGAACTTTTAAAAAGTTAAGAACCCTTGGATTAAAACAAAGTGTAAAGTTGTTCAAATCCAGTCAGGGCAAAAGTACCTGCTTTGTTGTTGTGCAGTAGTGTCTGACTCTTTGTGACCTCATTTGGGGTTTTTGTAGTGGCATTGAAATGGTTTGCCATTTCCTTCTCCAGCTCATTTTACAGATGAGGAACTGAGGCAAACAGGTTTAAATGACTTGCCCAGGATTTCACAACTAGTAAGTGTGGGAGGCCAAATTTGAACTCATGAAGAAGAGTCTTCCTGACTCCAAACCCAGTGCTCTACCCACTGTACCACTTAGCTGCCCAACTTGATTTGCCTTCTTGAAAATTGTTTTGTTTAGTGACCCGTATTTTGTGCCAGAACAGGCTCAGGCTTCCTTTTCTGGGATTCTAATGAAGCTGGACTCTATAATACCCAGACTTTCTAGAGGAATCATTGAGCAAAAGGCTGTAGCTTTAAATTGATCCATGTTACGCTGATTTCTATGTAACAGATTCATTTCTGGAGGGATATGTTATACCAAAGAAATCTTTTTTAAACTTTTCCCCTTAGAAATTGGAATCATATTTTTGCCAAGATTAAATGAACTTGAACACTTAGAGATGGGGCTTGGCTCAGGACTTCAGTCTCACAAGGCTTAAGCAGCTTTATATTTGGGCCAAGTTCCTGTCTT
This sequence comes from Phascolarctos cinereus, assembly GCF_003287225.1. Taxonomy (NCBI): domain Eukaryota; kingdom Metazoa; phylum Chordata; class Mammalia; order Diprotodontia; family Phascolarctidae; genus Phascolarctos; species Phascolarctos cinereus. The sequence continues at coordinate 252,928,154 of NW_027555625.1, forward strand.
GGGAGATGGGGCACAATATGCTTTGTTGTAATGAGGAATCTGGAAGAGCTTTGTAGCAAGAGAGACTGACCCTTCATTGAGGCCCACTTGGAAATCCTGCCCTTCTCAACATATACCCCATTTACACCTGAATTATATAATTAGAGATTACCCTGTAATTAGGGAGTCACAGAAAGGCTGATCCTCCCAGCCTGCAACTTTCCTACCTGCCCAGCATGGAGAAAACTACCTGGGGACACAGTGAGCAAGTGGGCTTCACCTTAACTCTCTCAGTGAGTCTGGGCCTAACCAGATTGCCCTTTGAAAACCTATGCACAAAGGAGTTGGTTTGCAGAATGCATAACAGTTGAACATGAGGACTCACCCTGGATGGGGAGAAACCAGAAAGTCCTTCAAACAAGCCACAGGTGTGTAGTACAGCAGCAGGTGCAGACACTGAGCAGGCGGAGGGAAGGGGGGAGAAGTGACAGAGTATGTCCCTCTTGTGAGCAGCCACACATCTGCTGTTTGTAGAAGCCTCTTGTGATATGTTTGCTGAAACAAACACATACATGCTACAACCATTAGTCTGTGTTTGACAACTAGCATTCATTTCTGTAGGATGGCAAGGGATGTGTTTCCGCAGTCCATAACGTCTGCGGCTTTTGAAGGTGGAGTGTGGGCTTTTGCCGTAACTTACCCACTTTCATAAATATCAGCTTTGTCTCTCACCTGCTCAAAGAAAGGCCTTTCTGATTCTATGTGAGTTCTTGGGCCCCAGACAAGGTAACTTGAGCAGCTGCAGATACAGAGGGATGCTGTGAAAATTCAAACTGCATGGTATAATTTTTAATGGCTAGAAATATTTTCCAAAGCACAGGATCTCTAACAAAAAGAGTTCAGAGCAGGAATGAAGAGACTTGCAGCTCTACTGTATGCAGGGATATTGGCTCCCTCAGAGCCCCATGGTGGGCTTGGTACCAGTCACAGCAGTTGTTCCTCCTTTGTTCTCGAAGAGACCATGACATCAGGAAGGTGATGCCATGACTTGCAAGTGAATGGATTTAAGTGAAGGAGGGCTGTGCAAAGCCACCAGCCTCACTTTCTCCTTCAGAGACATCTGGGTCCAATGGCAAGATACAGATCAGGATGACTGGAGATGGCCCCCAGCCACAGCAGTTGAAGCCTATGCAAAGGAGCCAATCTTTTCTTTTCTCACCAAACCATGAAATACTCATCACTTCAACTGGAGTAATCGACTGTCAAGACTTTGGGGGTGGGAGCCTCCTTCCCTTTCTGTTTACATGGGGTCTGGCATCTTTCTGCAGGTGTCTGGGAAACCCATAAGAGAATAAGTAAAAATCAAAAGACAAGGCCCTTGCTGAGGGATTCATAGGCTTATAGATTTAGAGATGGAATGGACTTCAAAAACCATCTGGTCTAACCCCTTTATTTTACAGATGAGGAAACTGAGGCCCAGAGGGGTTAAATAACTTCAATATCACAGAGGCAAATAGGTTGCTGAGTCAGGATTCAGACCTAAGTCCTCTAATTCCAAATCCTGGGAGATTTAAGTTAAAGTACCGAGTACTATAATTGTTCTTGTTTTTATACTCAGATACTCCAATGGAGCTGTGACTTCCTCAAACCGGATAGTCCCAAAAAGGAACATGTGGCAACCCACCCATGTCTGCCCCATCCTGTACAACCCATGTCCATGTCCTCCCCTAAGTTCACCACCAGGGGCAAACTATTATAGAATCATAGATCTAGAGCAGGAAGGCCATCTAGTCCAACCCTCTCATTCTGTAGATGAGAGAAATTGAGCCCAGGGAGGTTAAGTAAATATTACAGACAGTATTCATTTTATGTAAATTTGCGTTATGCAGATTCAACTGGGACAAGCTACAGGACCCCTAGATGGCTGGTGGTAGGTCTCCTGCTTCTGGCAGGAACTGCAGTGGGCTGCCAGTACAGCCCCAAGCCTGAAATCCTCTGCTGGCTGTGGGGATTAAGGGAGGTGGGCAGGCACTGAAGCCACTCTGGCTATGGGGGCCACAGGTAGGGATGGCCCCACCTGGGGAAGAGGAGGGCTGGGGAATGGTCCATTTATGTTAAACGAGAACTGGCTATATCGTGAATTATTGTTTTAATTTTTTTACAAGTCACATACTTCCAGACTTCAGTGGGAATATTTGACCTTAGCAATATATAGGAATGCATTTCAATGGTGCTGTTCACAACCTGACCCCATCGTCTCATCCTGTGTCATCCTTATCTATGTCCTGCCATAAATCTTCCCAAGATCTGCCCTTCTTCTAGTTCTTTTAATATTCTGTGAGTATCAGATAATAATTCTCCTTATCCACTTATCACAAGTAATAACCTCACAGATTTGATCATAACCTCATCTGGATGGATCAAGGATGATCATGATGTATACTGGCTTTCAATTATGTAATCAATCAACAAGAATTTATTAAAAGTCTATTTTATGCCAGGCACTGTGCTAGGCACTGGGAATACAAAGACAAAATTGGAACAGTCCCCTGCCCTCAAGAAGCTTACATCGCCTTCTTGTTAAGAAAGCCTCACCACAAGGCAAAGAACGAACTTGCCAACAGGTTTATATGAAGGAGGAAGAAAGGATGGATATGGAAATGAAATAGAGTCACTTTTCTGAAAATTTAGTTTATAATGAAGGGTAAATGGACTGGTTTGAGACAGTATCTAGAAACTATATGAAACATAGAGGTAAAGGAAAGAGATTAATTCATATTTTTATGAGAGACCCAAGTTAGCTGGGATTTAGATGTATGCAGAGGCAGCAATTTCCAGCTAAAATGAAGAGGCAACTTTTGGAACTAGATGGAAGAGTTCGAGTCACATTTCTTTGGTGGCTGTGGGAGTGGATAGAGGGAGAGTGGGTAGCACTGAGGAAGAAAAAATGTGCATACAGACCAAAGGAACCAAGTTCCAGAGCTAAGAGAATGACCTAGTTATCCTGGGAGTAAGACTTAAGTAACTTACCAAGTTATCCAAGAGGTGCCCATTTCAATAACAAAGTTATTGCCTGTAAGAAAGAGCAGCCTGAACACTGCCTGTATCTACAGGTAAAGCGCTCTTATGTTCTACACTGATTGTTGAGCATATACTGCGCTAAAAACAGCAAAGGAGATGTTGCATGAAGAAAAAGCCAAAGTCCACAATGGGGAAAATTGTGGAGAACTCCCCCATTCTTTTGAATAGGGGAGGAAAAAATGTGATTGATAAAATACCAGAGGGCCTTTTATGTTAACATTTACCCTGAGTCCATTACATCACATGGATAAATCTTGTTCAATGGAAAAAGCCTTTAGATGAGAGTCAGAAAACCTGAATTCTAGCATGAAATTTTCCAGAAGTTAACCTCAGCCATATTATTTAAACTCTCTGAGCCTCAGATTCTTTATTTTTAAATGAACATGAGCGTGTTTTGCCTAACATATCGTAAGACTGATGTGAAGATAAAGTATGACAATAGCTGTTAAGCACTTTATAAAATAATATAAAGACCATAGATTTGAAACAGGAAGGAATCTTACAGGTCATCTAGTTGAATAGATAAGAAAACTGAGGCCTCAGAAATGTTAGGTGACTTTTCCAAAGTCACACATGTATTAAGTGGTAAAGCTAGTATTTGAATGCAAGTTCTCTTACTATAAATCCTGTGTTATTTCTATCAAACAATCCAGAAAAAAAATGTCATAACAAAATAGGGAATGATATTTTGTCTTTTTTTGGTTTAAAAGTTATTGAGGTACTGGTTACAGGATAACTCAGAAGACAGAAATTTGTTTCAAAAGGTTTCAAAATTCAATTAAGTGACCACAAAGCCAATGTGCACAGAACTATAGTTATTCATTGAGTCTATCATGAAATCTCTGATATTCAACCTGCTGAGAAGAGAAACTCTCTGTCATTTAGTATTTGGTGAGCTAGAACTTTCTGTTATATTAGTTCAGATAGCCTTTGTTTGTAAGCCTTTTTGTTAAATCCATTTATGCCTATAAGAGTGAAAACACAAAATGGCCAAAAAAAAACCCCAAACTGCTATAATGATAGCACACATCCCTCAAACGAACATGATGAAGTGATTCTTCACAAAAATATATTTTCCTACCCCAGGCCATCCCACAGGAAAAAAAAATTGAAATTAAGAAATAACAAAAATTTCATGAAAGCCTATTCTTGCAACCCCATGGCAGACAGGCTAATTTTTTATAATGTGGAGAGTGAGAGTTTAGGATTGGGGGTTTTTCCCCATTTCCCAAATAGCAGAAGCTGTAATCATTAGAGCTATTATTTTACATTAATTCCAGAGCTTATAGCTTTTATTTATACATAAATAATAGCCCCTTCTCAGGGGATTTTTAAGGCATCCAAGAAAGATTAAATTATGCTTAGTATAATTTTAGTGTTAATTTTTTTCCTTGAGATCTGATTTGTTGAAAATTGTTGTTCCATAGGTATATATGGCAATTCTATTAATCTTACACATGACACTCCCCAATCCTGCCAAATAGCAGAATACTTGGCATATTGTTATTATTAACATTTCCATTGGCCAGGCAAATCATAATCCTAATTTAATCTTGAGATCAGTATCAAAATTCAAATTCTAGATCCTCAAATAAAAATCTTAGGGAATGCCCCATTACCTTTTTTATTAACTGTAAAATACATAGTTCTATAGCAAAGAGTGAGTGTCTCTTTTTTGTGGGCCTTCCTATGATGCAGGGGTCTGCTTGAGCAACATTAGATCTATGGCTGGCAGAAAAAAAGTCTGATTATGTAACAAAATCTAAAAGTAATGCTTTGTGATTTGGCATAATGCTAAGGTTCTTGTAGGATGGCTAATTCAGATAACCTATTTGTTATCAGGACACAGGTCAAGGGGAATGGCTTGCTTATGTTTCACCTTTTCCCCTTTTTGGTTCTTTGTATCAGTGAGGATCGGATATGAGGATGTCACAAGGTGGGTAGGCCATCACCAAAATTCCATCAAAAACATTTCCATTCTGGGAAAGATGAGGGTGGGGGAGAGAGAAGAGGAGATATTCAGATGCTGCATTGGGGAGATATTCTAAGGGTGGGTGCATTTGGCCCATTTTTATTTTCACCTGCTCAGGTCTTTTTGTGGAAACCATCTCATTGGATTAGGTCAAGTGTATATTCATTTAAAAGATAAATCTTCCAAAGTCTGTTCACTGATCAGAGCCCTTCTAACCCTGATTTCCCATTCCTTTGCAGGTGCCCAACTCCTGGATGTGATGGTTCTGGTCACATAACGGGAAATTATGCATCACATAGGAGGTAAGATCTGCATAGAAATTATTTAGTTTTAAAGTTAGTGAAGATGGGAAAGGCACCATATTGGGGGAAGGGTAAGATGGATATGGGGTGGACAATGTTATAAAATTATGAATAAAACATTGAGGTTGCTAACAGTTGAAGTCTGTTTTTATCTCTTTAATATGAGATATTTTTTTTTGGTGTTTCTGGCATTTGATTAGGTAGCTCTTTTTAGTAGAATACAAGGACAGAAGGTCAGATTTTAGTTAATGTAATGCTCCTCTTAATAATTCTGCCTATTTATGACTTCTATTATTGCTTTAGAACATTAATAGGGGAGGTCTAATGCTCTTTTTTTTTTTCAACAAATCCATCAAAATTACAGTCTGTTAGCAGGTACCTAGACACCATTAATTACAGTCTGTCTCTCTACACATTCTCATCACATACCCCCCAAATATGGGCTTAAAAACTCCACTTTCCTACACTATATGAATGATGTAAGACATTGTGGTAAAGTCAAGAAAAAATGAATGAGCCAAATGGTTATAAGAAGTTATACTTCATGGAATAAAATGGTATTTTTTTTCTTTTTAAAAAACATAGTTTGTCAGGCTGCCCTCGTGCCAAGAAAAGTGGAATAAAAGTAACACCTACAAAAGATGATAAAGAGGACCCAGAGCTGATGAAGTAAGTCTTCCTGAATAACTAATTAATTCCTCTAAGAATTGAGTTAGTTTGTTTTGTTAACTTTAGAACAGAAACTAGGATCTTTCTGACTCTGGGAAAAAAAGGCATCAGTAGATTTTATTGAAGATTTTGGTCATTGGTAATCACTAGTAACATTGAAAGTGTGTGCAGTGTCTGACATCTAATAGACTAATTAATTTAAATATGAAAAAGAAAGTACACTAAGAAATTTTGTAAATTGACCTAAGGATTTCAGGAAGGAAGACTCTTCATAATATAATAAGCAGATAGGGAGCACAGTGGATAGAGTTAGGGACCTGAAGTCAGAAAGACCTGACTTCAAATTAGCTTCAGAAACTAATTAACTATGTGGCCCTGGTCAAGTCACTTAACCCCTCTATGTTTCAGTTTTATCATGTGTAAAATGCAGATAATAATAGCAAATGTCTCTCAGTGTTATAGTAAGGTTAAAATATTTGTAAAGGACTTTTCAATGCTAGCTATTTGTAGTAGTAATCTGGAAAGAACACTGGATTTGAAATCAGAGGACCTGGGTTTGAATCTTAACTCAGCTATTTACTATTACCTATGTGATCTTGGTCAAGTCACTTAACCTTAGGCCTACATTCCTTATTTGTAAAATGAGGGGGTTGAATTAGATGGCTTCTTAGTCCTAAATCTGATCCTTTTGGTCCTAATTCTATGATCCTATGAATCCAGAATTCTCAATATTGCATTTCAAAATGAAGCCATTTGATCAATGTCATCCTTGTAAATAAACCCAATAAGGATGGCCAAAGATGGAGTTATATTTTAATATAACCAATAACAACGTATATGTGTATGCATACAGCTTTGAATACTGATAGAAGTCATATAACTGCCTCAACATCATGAACTTTTCAAAAATGCTTTGAATTTTGGAATTTACAGAATTAACTTCTTGGGATAACATTTACAACACACTGTTTTCCTAGAGAATACTTGCTGCTAACAGGAAGGAAAGACATATTTAAAATAAATTTTGGATTTAACCAGGGTTTTTGGTAAGGAAACTAAGCCCATGAGTCTTTAGAGAGCACAATGGAGAATCATCTCCACAGGCAGAGAACACACTTTTTCTCTTGTTATAGATTACAAGGGTACAAATGCATACACACACAGGCAGAAATGACAATGAATGACCAGCATGAGAGGTGTCTGCCTAGCAGACTCATAGCTTAAAATAACATAGATGGCTCAAGCCATCTATCTTGAACCAAGCCCTTGACACTCTCGTGTTTAAAAGAATCTGACTCATAGAATGAGAAATTAGCAGAGGAGGGATCATTCTTTGCTCTAAGCATGCTAATTTTGCACCAGAAGACAAGATGGACCCCTGCTGTCTTTTTGAAAGCCCAATAACAGGTCTAGAGATAAGAGTGGGAATGTGTTACAAAAAGCATCAGGTCTCTGGGCCCCAGATACTCATCTGACTTTGGCGTTGCCCCATGTTATGTTTGCTTCAGGGTATAGAGGTAGCCCAAGGCTTAGCTGCCTTTTACTGTTAGCCTTTACCTAAGCCTTTATCTTTACACTTTCATGTCCTCCATTAAGTCCTTGTATTTCTCCATTCTCACTTGATTGCATCTAGAACAATAACTTGGGAGGTGGGGACTATGAATTAATTTAAAAGCTCTCACAAATTCTGGGGTCCAACTCCTCATTTCAGAGAGAGAGAGAGAGAGAGAGAGAGAGAGAGAGAGAGAGAGAGAGAGAGAGAGAGAGAGAGAGAGAGAGAGAGAGATTAGGCCCTCAGGCCCTCAGAGTTCTCCTTTCACCTGGAAGCAAGGATTGGGGGTGTCAAGCTGGAGGGAAGGAGTGGGTAGAATGCTACTACTGGTTTGTATGGTAACTGCAGTGCTGTGAGCTCTATGGAGGCTAGAGCTGCTCTCTTGTAATTGAACAGCTTTGTATGAGGGCACTCTGTACAGTAATTGTGCCCCAAAATGGGCACCTCAGATTGAGGTAATAAATTCTGGCAATAAACTGAAGTTTGTTGTAATGTACCCTATTCAATTCTGGTGACTCAGAAAAGCCTCCAAGAATCAGCTTCCGGATAAATAAATGAGAGCTGTTAACTAAAATTTAGAATCAGGCAGGTACAACTTGACCATCCACTCTTCCATATCTTATAAATTTGAAGCTGGAAGAGACCTTAAAGTTCACATCTATTCTAGGAGTTCTTAACTTTGTCTATGTCATGGATGTCTTTGACAGTCTGATGAAGCCTATAGACCCCTTCTCAAAATAATCTTTTAAAATGTAAACCAAAATATATAGGACTAACAAAGGAAAACATTTATATTGAAATGCAGTTATCAAAATATTTTTAAAAAACAAGTTCATAGACCCCAGATTAAGAACTCCTAATCTAGCCCAACACTACCTACTCCCTCATTTCCAGCCATTTTATTCACAAGAAACCTGAACCTCAGAGAGATTAAGTGACTTGCCTAAAATCTCACATATAGTAAGTAAGTATTAGGGCTAAGCTCTGAACCCAGTAAGGGACTAATGGAAAGAGCTCTGGCTGTGGAGTCAGACGACCTGGGTTCAAATCCTGCCTGTGATACTTACTCTATGTGTAACCTTGAACAAGTCACCTGACCACCCGAGGCCTCAAGTTCCATATTGGTAGAAATAAAAATTTTTTTAAAGGGGGGATTGGACTGTATGGGCTCTGATGTCCCTTATAGCTCTAGATCTGAGGTCCTCTGCCCTAAAAGCCAATGCTTTACCCACTGTACCAAGCTACCTTCCCTTCCATCTCCAGAAACTGGGACCAGTGACAGCATCTACTATAGTAAAGGTTCTTATCCTTTTTTTGTCTTAGATTCCACTGGCAATCTGGTGAAGCCTATGGACCCCTTCTAATAATAATATTTTTAAATGCATAAAATAAAATACATAGTATTATAATAGAAACAAATCTACTGAACTGCAGTTATCAATATATATGTGCATGTGTATATATATCCATATAACTGTTATCAGAATACATACATATCTATATGTGTGTATATATATACACATACATATATGCATGTGTGTGTGCATGTGTGTGTATGTATATGAAACACGTGTTCCTGGAACTCATGTAAAGGTCCTCTGCCCCCGTTCCCTTATAGCCCAGGAAGCTCTCTGCACTCTGAAATGCTTCAGTATTCAGGTGTTCTAGAAAAGGGAAGGAGCAAAGGAACCCAAAGCTGAAGTACTAGACAGAAGCTGACCGGACTCCACAGGGGAACCGCTCTGCCCAATTCTATATGAATGGAGGACAAGATGATCAGGACACAGGGAGCTTGTTCCCAACAACAAGGGGGCAAATTAGCAATGAGGACAAGTGGTTCTGATGCTGCCAAGTGGCCCAAGTCTTTGGGAATATGGCACTTTGTCTTCTCTAACAAGGTCAGCTCTGGGAAGGGCCCCAGCAGGCTCACATTAAAGCCGCTTAGCAGCAATTCCCTCCATCTGGGACCAAGAGCATCTTGGAACAGGTCCGAGTTGCTCTTGTCGTCACTGAGGAGAAAGCAATTTAGTACCTGTTGTTTTGTTGTTCATCCTTCAAGTAATTTACTACAGCTGTGATTGAATGGATCGCCTTGACCTCGAGGTCACCCAGGCGTACGCGGGAGGCACGGAGGATGGCAGGCAGCTTAATGGACCAGCCATCACGAACACTTCAGTAGGGGAAGAAATAGACAAAGCCAGCTGTTTTGCACAATAAGGCTTTAGTTTATTTTTTACAATAAAACTGTAATGAAAGTTAAATTAACAGTGTAAAATATGTCATGGTGTGCACCATAAAGGCTGCTGACTAAATGCTGGGGTATAGCGGTGTTTTAAAATTTTGTTAGGGTTTTTTTTCCCCGCTCCTGAGGATTTGATAATTTGTTTGTGATCTTATAAAAGCAATGCTGTTATGAATTTAGCAAGGACCCTGATGGCAGGGATGTTATAAGTGAATTGTGCTGCATTTGCAAATGATTAAAATCAAGATCAGCATTTTTCACATTAACTTGGAAAAGCAACTACCCTGTTTCGATGATGCTGTCAATTTGGCTTTTTTTTCTTCAAAAAAAAAAGAAATAAAATAAAACGTCTGCAGTGAAGGGGATATGGTGACTTTCAGAGACAGTTCAGCAGGCATTTTCTAGGGATGGATGATGAAGTTGCTAATTGCTTCCATGCCAAGGCTAGGGAGAGCGGTTCCCATTTAGTACCTCTGTTTTATAGGGTCTCCTCCCCGGAGCCATAAACTTTTAACAGTATTTATAATTGACTAGCATCTTTAAACAAATGCAGACCACAGCAGAAACTTTAATAGATGCACCAGGTTTTGTTGAATGGCTGAATCTAGTTAGCATGCTATTAGCTGGTGATTTGGAGGGGGTGGGGAAGGAAAAGAGTTTCTTTTTTTATGGTGTCACTCCCCCACCATGGTGAGATTAGGTTGTGTCAGCATTTGATGCAAATCCCTTTTCTCCCAACTTTATGACCAGCCATAAACTTTTGTGGATACCTTAGGCTGCAGAGTCCTAAGTCAGGCCCTTACCCCAGGACTGCTGACCACCACTGGTCATCTCCTCTGCGAAGGCTGTCTAGGAAGTCAATCATTCTTTGACAGCACTTTTTCAATGATGTTCTGCTGAGTATTGTAGAGTCATAGACCTAGAGAAGAAAAGGCTATAAACTCCAGTTCCCTCATCTTACAGTTAAGGAAAAACCAAGGTCCACAGAGTCTGAGTTACTTGCCCAAGGTCATACAGGTGCTAAGCATCAAAGGAAGGATTTGAACCTCTCCGGGTCCTCTGGTTCCATACACTCTTTCCACTGTGGTATGCTTCCTCCTGATGGCAGCAAAGTTGTTATCCATCATATAAGATTAGAGATCTTCTCATCCACTGGCGTAACTAATCCTTTCCCCTCAAATGCCCAAGATTGTGGGGTTTGGCAAGTGGTCCTATGCACAGGCCTTTACTGTCTGGTAGTGATGAATACTCAACGTAACCCATACTCAGATTAGGTTACTCCAAAATTGTAGATGACAGCAATATGTAAACATCGATTTACATAATGAACCATAAAGGCTTAATGGACTCAGTAGTATGTGCTGCACATCTTTTAATTGAACAATTTACCTGATAGCTCTGAAGATTCCAACATTCTTGTCTTTGAGGAAAACTGTACTATGCACAATTGGAAAGCTGAGTCTAAATGCAGCTTAAAATGTCAGTCATTTCTTTTAATGATTGGGGAAGGAGCAAAGAGTTTCATTAAGGATGCAAGTAAAAGCATTTCAGATCCAATCAAAAGGCTCTGTCCCAAAGTGATGGTTCACTTATTTTGTACTTTAGTTCCAATCACAGATGAACCCATATTTTTTTCAAGATAAGGGCCCTTTTCTATCTTGAGCCCTGGTACCAGACTCAGCTGTGCTGTGTGGCCCAGGTATGTACTATGTCCTCAGACCAAGCCCATTGGAGCTTAGTGAGAACATGAAGCAGCCAGTCTCTGTCTAATCATTGGGGTTCCCAGGGGTTCAGGGGGGATGTTGCATATTCACTAAATGAGAACAATCTGTTGCAAAGTAGCTATAGTGGACTCAGGTAGATGGGGTGGGGAGAAGAGGTAGTATGGAGCCACAGCTGGGCTACTATGGGGTAGCTTAGAGGGTATTGACTGATGGGTCCAGGATGGAGGCTTTCAAGAAGTAACTTCATTCTAGGCATTTTATCTTGAGCCTGTTAAGAATGATCCACAGGGCAGCTAGGAGGCACAGTGGATAAAGCACCAGCCCTGGAGTCAGGAGAACCTGAGTTCAAATCCGGCTTCAGACATTTGACACTTACTGGCTGTGTGACCTTGGACAAGTCACTTAGCCCCATTGCCTAGCCAAAAAAAAAAAACTATATAAAAAAAGAATGATCCAGAAAGTGTCAGCCAAGAACAGCTACCAAGGAAATTCAGTTGTGGGGGAGGCTGTTGTAATCAGGGAGCTAGGTCAGCATGTATAGGTTCAAGGGAACTTAGGGAACAGGGAAGCCAGAAGTTACTCCAAGAAATCAAGAGACCTCCATTGACAGAGAAGTCACTACTTGATCTCACTTGGTAGCTCAATCCATTTTTGGACAACTCTGAGTATTAGGAAATTCTTCCCTATACTGAGCTGAAGTATATGTTTAAACCTCTTACAACTCCTGCCCACCAGTCCTAATTCTTACCTCTGGGCCAAGCAGAATTATTCTTCTACAGAACAAGCCTTCAGATCATGTAATCACAGGCCAGAAGTTAGAAGGGACCTCAAATGCCATCCATTCTAACCTCATTTTGCAGATGAGGAAATGGAGACCCAGGGAGGGACATGACTTGTCTAAACATGACATGTGAGAGTTATAAGCATTTATACTCAGATCCTTTGACTCCAAAACCAATGTTCTTTTTACTCTTCATGGGATTTTCACTTTAAAAGATGTTAACCACCAAAGAGAAAATCCCAATTGAAGAAGCATTGGTCCAACTATGCAGCTGGCTTCCCCTCAGGCAGAATCAAACTAATTGCATCACATTGAACTCTAGATGAGGCCCTGGGGGCATTTTTACATTACTGCCCTTAGAGTTTACCTCTATCATAGCTGGAAAGACATCCTCCCAAAAAAATTATCCACTGGTTTAATTTTTTTTAAGCTATGAAAGTGAGAGGGGCTCTCACTTTCATTAATACTTTCACTATATGTCTCACGGTAATATATTGATGGTTAAATGAGATAATGGATATTAAAATGTTTTGCAACAGTAAAGACATCAGCTTCTATTTTTAATATTATCATTATTGTTATTATTATATTTGTGAAGGAGGCAAAGCTGGGTTTATTGGCCCCATTAGACAAATGAGAAAACTAAGGCCCAGAGAGGGGAAGTGAAAATAGCACTATCCTGAGAATTAGGAGAATAGAGGCTTCTCTTCCATTCTTCATTGTGTTACCTACTTGAGGATCTTTTCCAGTAAATATGCTTTGACTAGGGCCATTTTGCCTGAGAATGTAGGTAATTCTAGGGAGAAGGAGAGGGGTTGAGTCACAGTCCTCATTTAATCTGGACCAGGAGCTCATTGAGGTACAGAAAACCTCTCTAGCCAGAAACAGCTTACCAGGGAGAATATGCTCCAACTACCACCAAAGTCATTTGTCCACTCCCTGTTTTCTTCTAGTGAAGTCAGTAGCTGGTGGGCTCCCTCAGTAGAGCTAGAAGGGGAGCTCATGCTCCCTGACAATGGTACTTTAGTGAACACTTGTGAGTCCTCCATAGAGAGGCTGTTTTGCATGTAAGGGTTATGTGGGTTGTACTCTTTGGGGACTTGCAAAATATGGAAGATTGGTGGGGGATGGTTTGGAGGACATTGGCCAGCCAAGAGAGGACAGCATATTTCAAAAGACAATATTGGGGCAGCTAGGTGGCACAGTGGATAGAGCACTGGCCTCTGAGTTCAAATCCAGTTTCAGACGCATGACACTCACTAGCTGTGTGACTCTGGGCAAGTCACTTAACACCAACTGCCTCACACAAAAAAGAGAGAGAGACAATATTATGCTGGAAATTCTGGGCTGTGGGGAGCACAGGTGGAGAGTATCTCCTTCTAAGTCTGACAAGGAGCATGCCTCCAGGGCTAGGAGCTAAGACCAGGGAAATCCAGGTAAGGGGAGGCAATCTGGCAGGTGTCAGGGGGTCAGGTGTCAGTGCATCTGATCAGAGGCAATCTAAAAAGCAGCAAATTAAGAGCCAAACTGAGAAGGCAAATGCAATGAGGAAGTCCAACACAGGAACAGAGATCAAGAAGCAAGCTGATTATGGCAGTGGCCAAATGTCATGCTCAGGGTTTCATAATTCATAAGTTGCTCTTATATGCAATGTTCTCATGTCCAAAGTCACGTAACAAGGTGGCAGAAGGTGGCGGGACTCAAACCGATGACTCCTGACTCTCAGTACATTACGATTACATTCCATGTAATTTAGTGTGGGGTAATACAAATGTCACTGTATTTGCAGTCAGAACACCAGGGTTCAAATCCCTAATGCTATGTACTGTCAGCATGGCCTTAGTCAAATTATTTCATCCTTCTGGGCCTTTGTTTCCTCATAGGCAAAATTAAAGGATTGTATGAAAGAATCTCCAAGGTCATTGCCAGCTCTAGATCCTATAGTCATATGTACCTCAGTTTTCTCATCTATAAAATGGGAAGGAGAATGCCTACCCCATCCCATATATCCTGGGTATGTAGTAAATAGCTAGAAATACCATGTATGCTGGAAGTGCACAATTATGGGAAGCTCAGAGTGACAGTGAACCTGTGAGTTGCTAACGAAGCAAGCTTCTACGCTGGAGACTGGACTTTGGATCTTTGGATAGATTCCACTGCCATATCTGGAATGCCAGCTACCTCATCTTCTCTTGCAGAGATTAGAGGTAGCACTAATTCCACCCATACTCTCTGTTTGAGCTTACCAAACCTTCACTACATTTTGTTTTGTTTTGTTTTTTGGTTTAACTACCCCAGAATGATCTTGAGCAGGGCTTCTATCCTATTTCCCTTTGGTGCTCTTTACCATTCAAACTGAAAAGAAGGCCAACCTTACTCTCTGTAATACACACACAGACACACGCACATACACACACCGTCCCTACCATCTAATCAATAAAGCCACAGTCTTTGTTGGACGTACACTGAATGTTCCAGGATGTTCCAGATACCAAAGGAGGTGTGTAGGAGATTTAAGGCATGTTATTTACCTTTAAGGAGTGTACAATATAGTTAGGAAGGCAAAAATCACTGGTAGGAAAGAGGGATCAATGAAAGACTAACCTGCATGTACCAGGTGTAAGTGTAAGTCCAGGAAAGAGACATCAGCTTGGACTGGAGAATCAGAAAAGACCCAATGGAGGAAGTGAAACAAGTAGCCATGTAAACAATCTCCCACACACATTATTTTACCAAAGCAGATGTTTGATGGTCATAATATGGCTTTGTATCATCATCATCATCATCATCACCATTTAATAGTTTTAGTATCTGAGCCTCAGAGGTGTTTGTAAGATAATAGGACTTAAGTATGAAAGTGGCCTTAGAGGACATTGAGTGTCATTTTTACAGATGAGGAAACTGAGGCACATCAAAGTTAAGTAACTTGTTTAAGGTTACACAGATTTTAAGCATCAATATCAGTCACCAAAAGAGTCAGTTATTGTCACTAGCCTAAGGGTAGATTCTCTGATTTCGCAGATTCATGACTTTGAAGACATAAACTTCTTTTTTTTTCTTTTTCTTTTTTCTTGAGACTAGTCTCCTTATCTCCAAGTGCAGCAACCACTCACAGGCCAATCCTAATGCTTATTGGTCCAGAAACCTTAATCTCTGTTTTCCACCTAGGCTGGTTCACCTCACTTAGGCAGCCTAGTGGCCCTCTACTAGGGGCAAGGATCACCATATTCATGCCTGACTTGTCTAATCAGGACACCTGAACAGCTTTTGCCCTACTTCATCTCAGGACTCAAATGATCCATCACCTTAGCCTTCCCCAGTAGCATGGATTACAGGAACATGCTACCATGCCCAGCAAAATCATGGACTTTCAAGCTAGGAGTGACCTTAAATGTCATAGGATTATAGATTTAGAGATAGAAGGAGCTTGGGGTCATCTAATCCAACCCTTTCCTTTACAGTTGAGGCAACTGAGACCCAGAGAATTTCACTGACTTGACCAAGGTCACACAGGTAGTAAGTAGCAGAATTCGGTTTTGAATCAGGTCCTCTCATTCCCAGTCCATCTCTCTTGATGCTGCACTATGCTGCCATTCAGAGAAATTGATGAAGAGGAGGAAATCATTTTCCTGGTGTTTGCAATTTTCATGTCTGTATAGTTTTTACCTGATGCCAGCTTTCTGAGGTTTATCAGCCTATTTCCCAAATGATACTGTCATTTCAAATACCGTCTAAACTCTTGGGCTTCTAAATCAGAGACAAAGAGGATGAGGACCAGCAGCTGCTAAATAAAAGTCTCCAGATCGCAGGAACCTTAAGCTCTTCCTGGGGCTTTTGCAAAGCATCACCAAAGGCAGCTCAGTGGATAGAGCATAGGGGCAACAGTCAGGAACACCTGAGTTCAAATCCAACCTCAGATACTCACTAGCTGTGTGACCCTGGGCAAGTCACTTAAACTCTGTTTTCCTTCATCCATTGGAAAAGGAAATTTTCTTTTCCAAGAAAACCCCACACAGAACCACAAAGAGTCATACACAACTGAACATCTGAACAACAACAAATTGGTGGGTTACATATGAGACAGCTGAACATTGTTTTTTAGGAGGGTCCCTTGTATCCCAAGTCTATCTTAAAAATCTGTATTTACAACTTTTCTACAAAGTATGAGCTTTAACACAAGAAATAGAATCTGAATTGACATATACAGTCTACTGGACTATTCTATTCTAACTCTACTTTGATGTGATGGATGGAGTTGATATTAACTAGAGCATTTGTTCCATGGTATGTTTCCTGGGCTCCCTCACACAGCTCTTTCCCTGAAGCACTGCGATTACCTTGGCAGGAGAGGTTCCACCTTGTAGTACTCAGCAGCTTTGTGGCTCCTGCTGAGACCACTGTCCTGCCTCTGATTTCACTTTCTATCTTCCAAGACGTTCTATTTCTAATCACAGAGTCCCTTGGTCAGGGGGATGGCTACCAAAGCCATATCCCATCCCAACTTTCTTTATCCACCTACTAAGGACAGGACCTCTTCTAGTCTCTGTATTTTAAATACAGCTGTTCAGGGCTTTGAAGATACTGAGGTCCACAGCCAAATCACACAGGTGGCTATCAGGCAGCAACTGGGCTTTATTAGCAGCTCTCCAGAGGCCTGGAAAGATCTGTTGTATGGACAATAGTACGTGGCTCCCTCAGTCAAATCCAAGCTAAAGGTTAGTAAGCAGACTAGGAGAGTCCTGGAAACGCAGCAGCACTAACAACTAACATTTATTTTTAAAAATTATATATTATTTCACTTGATCCTCATAATGCCCTATAATTTAGGGGCTTATATTATCCCCATTTTATAGATGATAAAACGGAGACTGAAAGGGATTAAGTGAATTGCCCAGGGTCGCACAGCTAGCAAGTGTCTGAGGCAGGATTTGAACTTGGTTCTTCTTAACCCCAAGTCCAGGATTGTACCCGTTTTGGCCATTTTTGACTCAGTTGCTACCTTCAGCAAGGGACATTTGAAGGTCCCCATGCCCTCCAGAATATATGTATTTGGTGTAAAGGTCCCAGAAATTTTATAAAGGAGAGGTTCTGAAAAAATGAAAGGATCCTGTCAGCTGTCTCCTTAGATAGTGGTCATGCACTATTCAAAGAAACGGTGAGCAGAAATAGGGATAGGAGGCCACACAAAGTTGGGGGGCTATAGGATCATAGATTAAGTGCTGAAAGGGACCTTAAAACGAGTCAAGCCCCAGTCTCTCATTTTACAGATTATGAAATTGAGGCACAGAGAGGTTAAGTAACCTACCCAGGTCACACAGCTAGTGATTTTCTGATGTAGGATTTGAATTCGGGTATTCCTGATTCCAAGTGCAGTGCCCGATCAATATTTTTCACTTAGAGCCTTTCATCTCTGCCAGGCATAACTTCTTAGGACTCAGGCACCTTGATATCCTTGCTGCTGAGATTGCATGGTGCAGTCTGTAGGGTGCTGGACTTGAAGTCAGTTCAAACTTTGCTACATTCCATGTCAGGCATTTATTAGTTTTATGTTTTATTTAACTTTCCTGTGCCTCAGTTTCTTCATCTACAAAAGGTAGATTCAATGGCCTCTATGATCCCTTCCAGCTCTAAATCTATGATGTTATGATCCTCATGCTAAGTGATAAAAGGCCTGTTCTAGAGACAGAAATGGCTAATTCCCAAGTACGTTGCTAGGCCCATTCATATTCGTGCCTTGTTTGTCTTATTGCCAGGAAAAATCAGGTTTTTCCCCCTCCTTAACAGTAGGAGTTATCTCCCATTTTGCCTACTTCCTTTTCATCTAATTTTTGACCTTTTTTTTCCTTTTTGGGGGGCATAGGTGTCCTGTTCCAGGCTGTGTTGGCCTTGGACATATCAGCGGCAAGTATGCCTCGCACCGCAGTGCATCTGGGTGTCCACTGGCAGCCCGGAGGCAGAAGGAAGGATCACTTAATGGCTCATCATTTTCCTGGAAATCACTAAAGAATGAGGGGCCCACCTGTCCCACTCCTGGCTGTGATGGCTCAGGTCATGCCAATGGGAGCTTCCTCACACACAGAAGGTAACAACTCACCTGCAATCAGAACACACCATGCTGCTCACCATTGCATCTATGAGAGAGGAGGACTACATATCTGGGGGGAGGGAGGAGGGGGACAGAAGGAAAGCAGTAACATGCAGGCCAGGGCTTAACACCAGCTGATCAGTCTGTCCAGATGCGCAGCCACTAACATCGACACAGGAGCAGGTGGAAGAATACCATGGGGGTCTCAGATCTTTTCATTTTCTCTGCAGAAATAAGCATCAGTTTCTCAAGGGTAGAATGCCTTCTTTATTCCGCAACGGATGACGATTTGAGAGCAAATAGCCATAACTGGCCTGGAGGAAGCTATAGAAAATTACAATGGGTTTTGTGAAGCAATGGCATTTTCATCACCTGGCATCTGCTCATGGACATAAATCATTCTTGATTTAGGAGTGTACACTTTACTGAACTTTCAAATTCTAATGGAAAATGTTGGATTTGATAAAGCAAGAGGGGAAAAAAATAAGCCTATAGGCCAATAATCTCCCTCTTTACTCAGAAAACATGATTTTCTTCACAGTGCTTAGTCTCACTTTGGGTTACTTTCTAGAGGAGTCCTGAGGACTTCCTATTTTCCAATATTTCCCAAGAGCACATGTGCTAAGATGCTTTCCTACCTCAATGCCCAGTTTCCCTTAGAGCACAACTCTTTAGCAGAACTCTTGCTCATTGAGAACAAAGGTAGGGGGATTCCTGAAAAACTTTGCAGTTAACCTTTTCATATTTTCAAATTTGTTTTTCTGTGACCAGTTTAAGCTTTAGAAGAAACTAAGGTTATCAAATGATGTAAAAAGGAATCCTGGGTCTAACTTTGATCACTACTTTTTTTTCTCACTTTCTCTGCCTGTAAAATGGTCATAATCACATTTGTTACTGCAACCTATTCAGCTCACAAAGATTTCATGCCATGATGTGATTTATTGTTGATAATGGTGCTAAGTTTTCATAGAAAGAAACTAAGTACTAAATTGTTGACAGGTACTCCCATAAATATTTAAAATTTGGGGACCTTCTAATTAATAAGATACAGTGATTACTAGAAACCTCTTTCTGAGTTAGTTTTTCCTTATTATAAAACTCTTTGAAGTGGTTTTTAAATTGAAATATTATATGCCTATTATCCATATTCCCAAGTCACCAACTACTGGAAATAGACCTAGCTGTTCTTTGATTTCCTTATTCCGTTACTGGTTATCTACTAACCTGATATCTAATATCTAGCATCTAGCAATCTGATGTTTGATTCCTTAAATGATATAAAGTTAAATCCTTTGTGATGAAGAACAGTAACTGTAACTTTAGAAGAAAAGTTTTGAATCCTCTTTACATAGACCTTCATGAAAAGTGGCGCACTCAATGCCAGCATAGAGAATGCAATTCCCAGGCTCTTCAAGTCCCCTTGTGTTCACATGGATTGGTAACTACACTGTGACTGTTTCTCAGTTAATACCATCTCACTGACGAGCATTCATTTTCATTTGAATTCATTTGAAAGTGCCATCTTAAACAGCCCCTCCCCAGCTTGATTCAATGCCATTGGTTTTATTTTTTAAAAAGCTTTTACTGAAGCAGAAAGATGTAGCCCCCCTACATGTCTACATGGGATGAAGCTCTCTTCCTTTGCTATATTCCCTGTTGAAATGAGAACTAAGAAAGACCTTAGCTTAAAAAGGCCAAGGTCCTGGGCCATCTCCAGTTGTCCTAATCTATATCTGGCCACTAGACCCAGATGGCTCTGGAGGAGAGAGTGAGGCTGGTGACTCCCTCGCTTAATTCCAATCCAATTGCAAGTTATGGCATCATCTTCCTGATGTCATAGACCTTTTCAAGAACAAAGTATGAACCATACACAATCCTGTTAAAGTAGGGATGTTCAAAGACCAGAACTCAGGATTTCCCAGAGGGCTGAACATTCTCCCGGGAGAATATAGTTATCGCTTCCACATTGTGACTTTCCTCATTGCAGTTTCAATATGTCAGAGATCAGCATAAGAAATTAAGTGGGAATTGGGGGGAGTTTTTCAGAAGCCACAGATGACACTAGAAGGCCAGCAGACAACAAAGAGTGTATGACCAAATACTTAATACAAATTTTATAATAAGGTGCTATAAGCACCCCATAAAAGAAAAAGAAAAAGAAAAAATTCTGACTTCTTCTCTGGTACAAAGAGGGGGAGGGGCAAAAAAATTTTATGTGGATTTTCCAGATTGTGGGGGTGCTGTGCCCCTAACCCCCATGACATGGAAGGGATAATTGTAATTTGAGATGAAGGAGCTAATCCAGATTCTGAGTTAAATAACGTGCAGACTCTCGGGGTTGCCTCCATGGGATCAAGCTCAGTGTCTGAAGACATTCTCACTGGATCTGGGATTGGACTCCCAGGGCAGATCCCTCAAGAACTGCCCTTTGGGCAAACTCATGGGAGTCAGGTTCCAGTTCTACTCACACAAGTCTGGCTCCAATCCTCAGTGAGTTCTTACTAGAGCAGAGATGTCAGGATGCTCTCGTTAGGATCAGTATTAGGGCAGTATCACCATAGATTCATAGTGTTGGAAGGGAGCCCAGAGGTCAATTCTTCTAACCTTAGCAGGAATCTTTCCTATAACTTCCCTGACAAGGAATCATCCAGTCTCTGCTAAAACATAGAACAACCTGATCTAGAAAAAGTCCCAGAGCTCCAAGAAGTAATAAAGCAGAATACGGAAAGTTTAAGTCTTGTAGAATAAAGAAATTTTGAATGCATCTCTATTCCTTCCTCATCCCTTCTCTATTTTGAAAATTGGGACAACATTTGTCTATCCCTAAGCCAATAACATATCTCCCATTTTCCGTAGTTTCTCAGAGATCCTCAGTTTCTAAGCTAATGCTTAGAAATGATATCCAAAAATCCTTTCAATAGCCTAGGATCTAGTTCATCCACCTTGACCTTTTGACTTGAAGTAATTGAAGGCAGTCAGTGCTCTCTGGGCTTGAATTTCAATTTCCTGTTAATCATTTTTGTTATCTCCTTCTAAGTATGAAGATCATTCTTCTTGGTAAATGAAATAGAAACAAACATCCTTTATCATCTTCCTATTTACCTCAAGAAGTATCTCTGTCCCTTCTTTGATCTTTCTTCTGGTCCCAACATTACTTTTTTTAAAAAAAAAAAAGTCCCTTGTGTTATCCTTAGTGTCCTTGGCTCAAGACAACAGAGAATCTTTGAGTTGGAAGGAGCCTGAAAGGTCACCTAGCAGAGATGTCCAACACTAGGCATGCAGCAGCAGCCACAATACTCCCAAGTGTGCCCTGAACCAGATTAAAATGTAATTGGGAGGGATAGAGCACCAGCCCTGGAGTCAGGAGGACCTGAGTTCAAATACAGGCTCAGACATATAACACTCACTACCTGTGTGACTCTGGGCAAGTCACTTAACCCCGATTGCCTCATAAAAAAAGGTTTAAAATGTAATTGGGAAACATTTAATAAAATATTTAAAAATACAATAGAACATAGAAAATATGAATATTTGGTTCTAAGTCAACATGTGGCCTAAAGGGATCCTTATGTACTGTCAGTTTCTATTTGAACTTGACACTACCAATCTAGCACAACTAATACATGAATAGAAATTCACTCTACAACATTTTCAGCTAGAGGTCATCCAGTTTCCACATGTTCAATAATGGTGAGTTCACTACCTCTAAAGCAGGAGTCTTAACATTTTTGATACTACAAACCTCTTTGGGAGTCTGATGAAGCCTATGGATCCTCTCTCAGAATAATGCTTTTTTCATGTATAAAGTAAAATACATAGGATTACAAAGGAAACCAATTATATCAAAATAACTATTATGAAAATATTTGAAAGACTAGCTCATGGAACCCAGGTTATAAAGCCCTGCCTAGTGGAAACCCATCCCACTTTGGGATAATTTTTAGAAAGTATTTCCTTACTTTAAACTGAAACCTGTCCCTTTGTAACTTTTACTCTCTGCTCCTAGTTCTGCCCTATGTATCCCAGCAGAATAAATCAAATCCCTCTTTCACATGTGAGCCCTTCAACTACTTTAAGACAGTTATATCTTCTAATTCTTTCATGCAGGCTAAATGCCTATAGTTCCCTCAACATAGCTGTGAGTGGCTCAGTCTTCAGTCTTCTGCTCACCTCATCTGGACATGTTCCAGTTTGTTCCTAAAATGTAGTGCCTGGAACTAAACCCTATTCTATATTTGTGCTAATCCAAACAAGGGGATTTTACCCTTCCCTATCTCAATGCAGCCTAACATCACAATAGGGTTCATTTGGGTTTTTGGTGGCTATTTCACACTGTTTATTCATACTGAGATCCTAGTCTGATCAAGTACCATTTTATTTTTTTGACATAGACTGTTGCCTAGCACTGCCTCCCCTAACCTACACTTGTTACTTATACTTACAAAATGAATCTATTGATTTGCTAGAGAGAGGGGTAGGCCTAAAATCAAGAAAAACCTGAGTTCAAATTCAGCCTCAGACCCTTACTAGCTGTGTGATCTTGGGCAAGTTACTTAATTTCTATCTGCCTCAGTTTCCTCAACTATAAAATGGAGTTAATAATAGCACACACCTCCCTGGGTTATCCTGATGATCAAATGAGGTAATGTTTGTAAAATGCTTAACACAGTACCTGACATATAATAGGCACTATATACATGCTAGCTATTTTCATCATCACCATCATCATCATCATCATCGTCGTCGTCATTATCACCAGCATCATCATTATTGTTATTTTAACCTATGAGTAAGATTTTGTATTTATCTCTACTAAATTTTTTCCTTATTAGATTTAACTTATCAATCTAGCCTATTGAGATCCTATTAGATTCTGAATATGTCATACAGTGTATTAGCTTTCCCTTCCAACTTTGTGTCATCTGAAATTTTTAAAAGTATGCCATAATTACCTTTATCCAAATTATCAATAATAAACATTAAATAACAAAAGGCAAAGAGAGATCACAGGGACACTCTATGAGAGACCTCCCTCTAAGTTGAAATTGACTCATTAATGACAATTTTAGGGGTTTGGCCATTTGAACTCTGGTTCTGATCCCATTGAGACCACATCTCTCAACTTTGTTCATAAAGATAACATGAAAGGGTTTATCAAATGTTTTCCAGGAAGTAATCATTTTGACAATCTTCATCTTTAGTTACTCATTCCCTTTTATATCTTGCATATGTCCTATTAAAATCTCAGCTAGTTGATTATTTACCTGTTTAACAACATGTTTCAGTTCTTAGATCATAGAAATCAATTGTAACTGCATCATCAGAACTTCATTCTTAAAGTCTTCAATAGTATTGAGATTCAGCCTCCCTGTTCTCTTAAGTTGATTTACCCTTTAGTGTCAGGTCATAAGAGCAGCTAGGTGGCTCAGTGATAGAGTGCTGGGCCTGCAGTCATGAAGGTTCATCTTCTTGAGTTCAGATCTGGTTTCTGATACTTGCTAGCTGTATGACCCCAGGCAAGTCATTTAACCCTGTTTGCCTTAGTTTGCTCATCTATAAAGTGAGCTGGTGAAGGAAATGGTGAACCACTCCAGTATCTTTGCCAAGAAGATCCCAAATGAGGTCACAAAGAGTTGGACACAATTAAAAATGACGGAACTACAACTAAACTCAGATCATAGGATGACCCCTGTCCTTTCTTCCAGCTCTGAAATCTATTTTGCCAAAGTTGAGGTCTAATACCCATTAACTAGACTCTGTCTGATATTCTCCTTATTTATCACTAGTTCTGATGACATGGTCATTGCCTCCCAAGGCTCCTTTCATCTTTTCTTTATCAACTAGTTCTTCCACTGACAAGAATCAAGTCCAGGATAGCAGTGTCTCTCACCATGTTCCTAAACTTTAGAAAGATGAAACTATCAGCAAGGCATGAACTTCAGCTGCTCAGCATTTAGCCAAGAGAAACCTCCAAGAGATGTTTGAAGAGTTGAAATCATAAAATGCTGAGAGTTAGAGCTAGAAGAGTGGTGGAGGTGAAATTGGAGATCAACTTTTCTTCTTGCCACTCCAGAGCTCTTTTCTGTTATATCACACTGCTTGTGGTCCTCCAAGGTCAATCTACCAGGATGATCTCAGAGTTAGTTGTAGCCTAGGACCGTAACCAGTACTTGAACAAGACTACCTTCTTGCCTTCTATGACCCCAAAATTGATACTGCCTCAAATTGATTTCTTGGGGGTACCAAAATATCAGCTGCCAACTCTTCATGCTTACTCAGATTTGTTGTATTTTCCTGACCTTGCTCCATTCACCCACTATCCCTCCCATCTATCAGGCCATTCCTGCCAGGCTTAAACTCTCAGCCACATGGGCACCTACATGGACTCTCCCTTCTTGGACCACTTCCAAAACAAACCATCTCAGACCAAAGCACCCCACTCAATTATTCTCACACATCCACAGTAACCAGGACTCTTTTGCATGCTGCTCTGGGCAAACTGAGATACAGAAATGCTAAGTAACCTGCCTGAAGTTATACAGGTAGTAAGTGACAGCGGTAGGATTTGAACCCAGCTCCTCTGACTCTTTTTTTAAAGCTATAAATCTTTCAGTTTTATTGATGTGCTTTGTTTCTACATTATATACTTTTATAAATTACTCCCACTTCATGAGAGGTAGCTTGTAACAAAGTAAAACTAATTATACAGTGACTTCATCTAAACATGACTGTAACATTTCATATCTATACACTCCCACCTCTCTATTTAAAAAAAAACAACAACAAACAAATCTATTTTTTCTTCCTTCCATCCTCTACCACTTTAAGAAAAGAACATAACAAATTTCTTGTAACAAATATGCATAACCAATCAAAACAAATACCCCCAATGGCCATATACTATACATATGTGTTATATATGTCTGCATACATACACATGCATATATACATACACACACAAATACACACACATACACACACACATACACACGTATGTATACAGGTATGGGTTGTGTGTCTCATTGCCCTGTCTCTAAATCCAGTGCTTTTTTCCCCACTCTAGGGCACTGCCTTTGCTCTTCCAAGGCAGAATTATCAGAGTGATCTCAGAGTTGATTACAGCTCTGTGATACTGCTCCCAGGCCAGGAAGGAATCCACACAATTGACAGTAGTCATTTAACCCTTACTGGAAGGCCTCTCATAAAGAGAAATCCACTGTGAACCAAGGCAGACCATTCTCCTTTGGAACAGCTTTCATTATTAGGAAATTTTTCTTGACACTAAACCTTCATTTGCTTTTTTCTAACTTCTACTCCTTGTTCCTAGTTCTACCCTTTGGGGACAAATAGAACAAATCTAATACCTCTTCTACATGATAGCCCTTCAGATATTTGAACACATTTGTCATTCCCCCCCCCCAATCTTCTCTTCTCTAGGCTAAGCATCCTCAGTTTCTTCATCTAGTACTTATATACATTGACTGAAGGTCCTTCACCTTCCTGGTTGTTCTCTTCTGGATCTTCCCAGCTCAGCAATGCTCCTCTAAAACTATGATATCAAGAACTCCAGATGTGGCCTGATCAGGGCAGAGTACAAATGGCTATCATTTCTTTATTCCTGGAAGCAATTCCTCTCTTCTCTAGTTATCTTCTAACTTTTCTGTTTTTATTGTGTGTGTTCTGATTTATATATAATAATAATAATAATAATAATAATAATTTAGTAATAATTTACATATAATCTTAAATATAACCTCCTTGAGGGTAGGGACTGCTTTTGCTTTTTCATTATATCCCTAGCACTTAGCAAAAGTGAGTGGCACAAAGTGAGCACTTAATAAATATTTGTTGGTTTATTAACAAGTAGCCCAAGATTGCATTAGTTTTTTTTCATCTGCCTCTTCATTCTGATGACTCATATTGAACTTGTATTCCACTCAAACCTTCAGATCTTTTTCAGAACAAATGCTGTCTATCCTTGCCTCCCCCATCTTATATTTGTGGACTTGATTTCATGTGTGCAAGTACAAGACTTTACTTTTATGCCTACTGAGTTCTATCTTTTTGGATTCAGCCCAATGCTCTAGCCTTTCAAAATCCCTTTGGATCCTGACTCTTTTATCCATTGTGTTAGCTGTCCCTCCTGGCTTTGTAGGCAGTGTCCCTGGTATTGGGTGTTAGGCTCTCAGGGCATTCACACTGTGACTAAAGGTAAAGCCTTCAGGGTATTCCCACTGAGATTAGAATCAGAATCTCAGGGCCATCTCCCTAAAGTTGGGTTTAGGTTCTCAGGACACTCTGTGGGATCATGACAGGTAGCCTTGCATAACGGATAGAAGACAGGATTTGGAGTCAGGAAAATATGGATTAGATTCCCACCTCAAACACTTGTTACCTATGTGACCTTGGGTAAGCAGCTTAACCTCTCTGAACCTCAGTTTCTTCATCTGTAAAATGGTGATAATCATAGTACCTACCTCACAGGGTTGTTACAAGGGCCAAATGAGGTAATATGTAATATAATAATGTAATGAGGTAATTTTTTGCGCTTTACAGATTATAAAACAGTTTATGAATATATGGTGTTCTTCTAGGGTGATGACAATGATGTTCTTATGGCTGCCTCAATGGGAGTGGAGTGAAGTTCTCAGGGCTCTTTCCATGGGGTTGAGGTCAAGCCCTGAGGATCATCTCGTTGGTTTGGGGGTAATATTCTTAGGGCTGTCTCCCTGGAGTTGGGCTCAGGATCACAGAGACATATTCATGATGACAACTTTGTGTTTATTTATTCCTAGTTTGTCAGGCTGTCCCAGAGCAACTTTTGCGGGAAAGAAGGGAAAACTCTCAGGGGATGAAATTCTCGGCACAAAGTTCAAGACCAGTGACGGTAAAGATCTTTATGATGTAGCTATTCCAAAATTTAACTGCTCATTATATACATCACTATTTAAGGGTCTAAATTGCTAATTAATTTATGGAATTATGAAATGGTGAAGGCATGCCCAGTTCTTTGGGTCCTTGCAGGGAAAGACCATGATGGCAGCAGGAAGTAAGGCTTCAATCACACTTTAATAAGACACAGAAGGTATGCGGGATGGGGTGAGCAAAGGTGGGGGCAAATGGCACAGAAAGTACAGAGACAAATGGCACAAAGTGGGGGGGGGGAACAGAGGCAGACATCATGGGACAGAGATAGAGTGGTATAGGAAGGAGGGCAGTGTGGGGATGAGAATGAGGAAGGGAAGAGGAGCGCTCATTGGCATAGACCCAAAGGGAGAGTTGTGAGGGGGTGGGAGTTTTCATAGTGTTTTATTTATTTTATTTTATTTTAGTAAGGCAACTGGAGCATAGTGTTTTGATAGAGGACAAACTAACTCTTATCTGTGCCACTTTGAGTTTAGTTCATTAACATCAACATCATCTCACGGTTATCAGCAACATTTGGTGTTCTGCTGATCTCACTGCAAATGTCTGGAACTTATCTGAGATTTACATATCATAAGACCAAAAGTCCCCGGCAGCATGGCCCAATGACTTCCCCAGATTTAGCACATAGTCTCAAGATGTGATTTTTGGTTAATATATGATACAGTTTGCAAATTATGCTCCTTTGATCTTTCAAACAGTCTCTACACAAATTCTAGGTTCCCCTTTGCAATCTTACTTCCTGCTATTGTTTCTTTATATTAACTATTTATAAATTTACTTACTATACTGACTCAGAGGGTAAGAAGATAGTCAGGAGGACTAGAGTAAGATACACAGAGACTATGGAAGGCCTCAGGCCATGGCCTAGTGTCATATGTGTATTTGGGAAAGGAGGGCATTTGGTCTATTTCATAAATAAGTATAAAGAGAGTAATCATGGCACAGTGGATATAAACCAGGTCCAAGTCAGGAAAATCTGGGTTCAAGTTCCCATCTCTGACACACTGGCTTTGTTACTCTGAGCAAATCACTTAAACTCTCAGTGCCCCTGGCAACTTTGTAAGATTATACATTGCTGAGCAGGAGTTAATCTGCTTTCGTAGAGGGCATTTCCTCACCAGGAATTCCCAATATGATATTAAAATCATAGACTTGAACAACAACCACAGAATTATACACTCTGTCTGATGGAATTCATTATGAAGAAGTAGATGCTTTTCAAGAGATGGAGTTCTCTCATTGGTTGAGGTGGGTCAATAATAGAATTGGCAGAGATCTGATTATTGTTCCATAGCTAGGGGAAGAAAAAGAGGAGGGGTGGAGAGGTTTGGACTAGACATGTGATTGATGTCATTGATATATGGGACTACAGGGAGGAAGCTCCCTCTTCCAATACAGATCAACATGGTTTTAGAGTTAAAATTGTAAAGTGTTGCCTGGGCAACTGAGAGGTTATATGACTTGTCCAGGGTCACACAGCTAGCATGTATCAGAAGCAGGTCTTAATCAGAAGTCTATAGCTATTAAACTCAAGCCTTTGGAATTCATATCTTATAAGGGAGTTCATTTTTCAATATGAAATCCCAATTGTGCCCCAACAATTTGTTGTGTAAATTATTAGTATTTATCTCTGAGTCCTAAAAGCTGTAGAAGTCGACTTTCTCATTACAAACATACAAAGTTCCTCTACTTGGCTGCAGAGGTCCTTCATGGCCAAAGGGAAAAGCTTGCTGGATTTGGAGCCATCCGAAAAATTGTTTTTGTTTCCGCCTCATATAGATCACTGCCAAAAATAAAATTATAGAATGAAAAATGGTCACTGGATTTTTCAGCTATTTCCTAGTGACCAGCAGTGAACATGAATCAGAGAAAACTAACTAGGACCTGCAGTCTCCACAAAGGAGTTTCGGCTCTTTATTTCTGAACTTCACCCAGATTCTTAATCAAAGAATTTCAGAGTTGGAAGGGACCTTAGAGGTCATCTAATCCACCCTCCCTTTCAATGCAGGATAATTGTATTAAATGTAACTCTATGAAAGCTTCTGAAAGGCAGGAGTTGTGAACTAAATTAAGGTGTCCCTGAGCTAGTCCGGTGCCCAGAGAAACATCCAGACATCTCAGGAAAGCCCACTTCTTAATCTGTTCACCAATTTTGCCTGCTTGGCTGTAAGCTCCTTGAGGGTAAAGACTGTATCTTCATCATGATATGCCCAGAGACAAGCACAGGACCCTGGTCAGAACACTCAATAAATGTTCTATTTATGGAATTGGGTTGAATTTTAAGCATCAAAGCAAAAAGCAAATGACATATGTCAAATGATAGGGTTGAATCTCATGTTCTCTGTCCAGCTCTGAACATATGGTACAATTTTTCTTTCCTACAGTGCTTGAGAATGATGAAGAAATCAAACAACTAAATAAGGAGATCAGTGAGCTAAATGAGTCCAACACAGAGATGGAGGAGGCCATGGTGAAACTGCAGTCACAGGTAGGTATTCTTAGCCCAGCTTTCTAGGCCTCCCTATCCTTGGCTTGGGATGCTGCTCTTTCATCTCTTGAGAGTCCCTCATCCCATCTCGTGCCACCTAAACCCAACAAATTCTAGGAGCTTAGATCAGAGAGGTGATTCATGAGGACCAGACGAGCTATGTGACAAGCAATTGTGCTGCCATTCTGGCAGTTTGTAGAAACTTTGGTAGCCAGGGTATTGAATGAAAAGGTAGGCAGTTGACAATTAAGCCAACTGCAACCTTCCTCATTGACTTTAGGTGGATTTGGCTGTCTGCCTGTCACCTAACATATCACTTGGCATGTATTAGGGACTTCCAGTCTGCTTGGTTGTTAACCTTTGTGCTTGAAGAGGACCAAAACGACATTCTGTGTCAGGGTCAAGGTACAGTGTGTCTGACTGTGACTGATCAGACTAATACAAACTCAGAAGGCTCTACCACAGGTCAGGTACAAAGAGTCCATATGAACATTGGGAGTGGAGATGTCTTTAAATTTGTATATCTCACAGTTCTTTTGAGCTACTTCAATTCTGCTTTGCTCATAGAGCACAGCACCCTCTTTGATACGGTCATGCCACACTAGGTAGTCCTATGCCAGCATTTCCCATGTCTCATAATCATTTCCAAAGAGACCTTGAGAGTGTCCATGTATTGCTTCTTCTGATTTCAGTGTGAGCACTTGCCTTGTATGAGTTCTCCATAAAATACTCTTCCCTGAACACCTGTACACCTCAGTAGAAACAAAAATAACTGTTTATTGACTGATTAATGATTTATGGTAAAATTTTCAGTGCTAGGGAAAGGTGTACCTTTTTGGTCTGGGCATTTAGAGAAATTTCCCTAATGCAGAAATACCTCTGTGTGTTTTTCCTTATGTGCTGCTCAGACAGTAAGGGAAGCCTACTTTCTTTCTCTCAGATATCTCATAGGTTATGGCTAATCTTGGTACCTCCCTCCAAAGGTGGGGTGAGGGTGGGGAAGAAGATCTGTTTTCCAATAAAGGCTGAGTTTTGTGATAGACCATTTAGATATTGCTCAGGCTTCATTACAGTAATTGTGGAGATTCATCCTTATTACCCTATAGGATAATACACAATAGGTAATAGGTGCCCTAGACGTAACAGCTCCATTGGCCTAATGGAAACAATAAAACAATCAATCAAAAAGCATTTATTATTTGCCCATTATATGCCAGGTACTATCCTGGGCCCTGGGAATACAAA
This sequence comes from Phascolarctos cinereus, assembly GCF_003287225.1. Taxonomy (NCBI): domain Eukaryota; kingdom Metazoa; phylum Chordata; class Mammalia; order Diprotodontia; family Phascolarctidae; genus Phascolarctos; species Phascolarctos cinereus. The sequence continues at coordinate 252,959,202 of NW_027555625.1, forward strand.
GACAAAACTGAAACAATCCCTGACCTCAAGGAAGTTATAGTCCATCAAGGGAGACAACATACAGTTATGTAGGTTTATGCAAAATATATACTCCCCCCAAAAAAAAGTTAATTTTGGACAGAAGACACTGGCAGCTGCAAGAATCAAAGTATTACTACCTAAGGCTCACCAAGGCTGGTCCTTCCTGTTCAGGGGAGGAGGGGATTAACCTGATGTGGTGGTTCAGGCAGCAACCAACAGGGAGACCCATCAATGACAGAGAAAGAAGTATAAGGGGTGCATACTAGGCAATGTAACTGATTACATATGGCACAGTAGATAGAGTGCTGGACCTGGAGTCAGGAGACACTAGCTGTGTGTCCTTGGGCAAGTTACTTAACCCTGTTGGCCTCAGTTTACTCATCTGCAAAATGAGTTGGGGAAGGAAATGACAAACCACTCTAGCATCTTTGCCAAGAAAACCCCAAATGGGCTCATGAAAAATCAGACGTGACCAAAGTGACTCAATAACAATAAAAATGTCTACTTAGGAACAGGTGATTAGGGCCCAAAGTAGAATGAATATGTAAAGAGGTACTAATTGGTTCCAGGGCCTCAGGAAATATTAACCTTTGTCATATGAATTGTGTCTAGCTAGACCTCCTCAGCCTGACACTTATGCAATTGATTTTTTTGAACCTGTATAGGACTTTACGTGTGACCCTACTAAATATTCTTTTACTGGATTTAGACTAATAATTTAGCCTATTAGAATCTTTTCAAATCCTGGCTTGGTCAACCAAGGCAGTGTGTTAGCTCTCCCTCCCAGCTTTGTGTCATCTAAAAAGTTGCTAAGCAAACCATTTCTGTTTTAACCCAAATCACTGGTAAAAGTGCTGAACAGAACAGAGCCAAGGGCACATCACTGGGATACTCCATGAGAGACTTCCCTTTAAGCTGACATTAATCCATTAATGACACTTTGGTTTCAGACATTCAAACAGTTCTAGAATCCACCTAGCTATTCCATCACCTAGCTTATGTTTCTCTACCTTTTCATTCTTTTAACATATATTTATTAAGCAACTACTACTGTGCTTAGAGTGCTATGCAATGTAGGAGATAAAAACTTTAGCTAAGACATGTTCCCTGCCCACATAGAGGTTTTATAAAGGACACAAACATAAATAGCTGTAAATTAATACAAGATACTTGATAAGTGCATTAGAAAGTTGCACAATGAAGTGCACTGGGGGTGGGGGTGAGGGTCCAAGGGTCCTCTTTACATATCAGGGGGATCAGAGGGGGTTTCTTCAAGTAGGTAGCGTTTGTTTGCAAATTTAAAAGATGGATAGGAATTCAACAAAGAGAAATAGAAGAGCATAGGGTAGAGGCATGAGCAAAGACACTGCACAAAGCATGGGTTGTGTTCAGAAGTCAAGGAGTACTCCAGTTGGTCTGGAGTGTAGAATTCATAGAAGGAAGTAGTGCTGCATAAGGCTAGAAAGGTAGAATGGCATCAGATTTGGGGAGATCTTACATGCAAGGTGCAGAGGAGTTAGTGCTTTATTCAGGAGGCCATAAGGAATCACAGAATGTTTTTGAATTAGAGTAATATCATGATCATAGCTTTGCATGAGGTATATTATTTTGGCATCAGTGTGAATAATGTATTCATAGAGGATAGGGGAAAAAGATGGAGACAGGGTCATAGATTTGGAGCTGGAAGGAACCTCAGCATCCATACTACCATTTTAAAGATGGGGAAACTGAGGCCCAGGGAGGTTAAGTGTCTTGCCAAGGGTCACCAAGGAAGAAAGTCACAGAGCTGGGATCTGAACCAGGTTGTCTAATTCCAAGTTTAATGCTCTTTTCACTATACCATAGCTGTAAGTAAGCTATAAGCATTCGCTATTATATATGGGATACATAAACTATAAGTATGCTATATCAGTGTGATAGAAGTGGAGATTAGGAGAAGGAGGTGTATGTAAGAGTTGTTGTGGACATAGAATTGACCAGACTTAGCAACTGATTGGATATGAGAGATGGGAGAGAAGGAAGAGTCTAAGATAATCTCTAAGGGGGCAGCTAGGTGGAACAGTGGGTAGAGCTCTGGCCTTGGAGTTAGGAGGACCTGAGTTCAAATTTGGCCTCAAACACTTGACACTTACTAGCTGTGTGACCCCAGGCAAGTCATTTAACCCTGATTGCCTCACCAGAAAAAAAAAAAGCAAAAACAAAAACCAAGAGTGAGTGGTGTTGGCACTGACAGAAACAGTGGAGTCACACAATGATAAGTTTAAGGAGAAAGGTAACAAACTCTGTTTTGAATCTGACAAATTTGAGGGGTTAGTAAGACATCCAAGTTATTATCTTATAAGCAGCTGAAGAGGAAGACATGGATTTTGAAAGACAGTTTGAAGTTTACTAATGTAGAAGTGATCCTGAGAAATTTTGAGGGATGAAATGGGGCAAGTGAGAGGGCATGCCTCAAATGGCCACAATTCTTTCAATGAAGCAAGAGGCTAATAATAATAGCTAATATTTATATAGCGCTTTAAGATTTGCAAAGTGCCTTGCATATATATGTCTATATATACATATATACATATAGACATATATATAGTCACTTGATCCTCACAACAACCTTGTGAGGTTAGTGCCATTATTATTTCCATTTTACAAATAAGGAAAACTGAGGCTGAGAAAGATTAAATGATTTGTCCATGGTCATAGAGGTAGTAAGTGTCTGAGGTAGACTTTGTATTCAACAATTCCTGACTCCGAGTCCAATATTCCATCCACCACACCAAGCTATAAGTATAGGGATTAAGGGTGATTTTAGAGGCAACAGATGTGAAGAAAAGGTTTGAAACAGTGACTTTGGTGAATGAGCTAGGAAGTTAATCAAAATAGGCTATAAGAATTATGTAGCAACAGCAAGGGCTTGGTTATACAATGGATTGTGAATTTATAGTGGGTAAAATCCAACTGAGTTGGTGGAAAATCATTAACTAAAGAAATTCAAGGATTCTCAAGAGCTTTGAAGGAAGAATGGAAATGTTGGATATTGGAAGTAACCCAGTAATTGGGATTTGCAGGCAGAATCCTAGCAGAAAGTCAGGGCATCAAAGGATTCTACAGTAGTAGCTAGTGAAATATTAAAACACCAAACTGTAGTGTCAAGGGTGGAAGCAAGTAAATCCACAGTGATGAACAGGGAGGTTATGAGGGATCAAGGACCCAGAAGCCACAGTGTGGGTGGAGGAGCCTTATTGTGGGTGAGAATGGAAGATTATGGTTGAAGGATAAGATTTCATAGATCTGAATCTTGGAGGCGGTACAGTTCTTACAGATGGTGAAGTTTAAGATACAGCTATGTAGGTGTGTGGCTGAATAGAGTAGAAAGGGTGGTGGGTGGAATTAATAACTGTGGGGTTCAGGTTGTCAGAGAATTTGTTAAAATGAATATTGAAGTCTCCAAGGATGCTGGCAAGAATTAAGTAGAGAGGAAAACAATGAACCAGTAACTAAGGACATTAAGAAAGTGGGGATAATGATCTGGAGGTTGGTAGATGACAACAACATGGGTAAGGAGAGGATGATAGAAACTTCACAGACCTCAAAAAAGGAAATATCATGGAAAATCAATGATGAAGAAATGGTTTAAAAGTGGTAATGAGGCTCAAGGAGCATGCCCACACCTCCTGCTCCTAGAGACTATGGAAAGTAGGAAGACTTGGTTTCATTGGAAAGAGTTGCAAAAGGATGTTATGTCCTAAGGAGACAACCAGGTTTCTATTAAACCAAGTAAGTGAAAGGAATCAGTTGAAGAGTTTGAGGATGCTGAGCAGTTTTTTGAAAATATAGTCTGGGCTGTAAATGGCCCAGTAGAATGGATTAGGAAGTTATCAAACCAAGTTGGAGTGGGATGGGGAGGGGTAGACCTAATGAGAAAATGATGAGAGTTTGTCCATCAATAAGCATTTATTAAGTGCCTACCATGTGCCAGGCACTGTGCTAAGTTCTGGGGATACAGATACAAAAATGAAAGACAGTCTCTGCTCTCCCCTAGCATCTTCCCCTTTCTAATGGAGAAAGATAACACACAAAGCAGAGGTACCTGGCATGGGGGCATGACGATGTCCAGTCCAAAGAAGTATATAGCCGGATGGGAAATGAAGAAATGGCTGGCCCAAGATCCCTCTTTAGGCTTTGGGCTGAGTTCTTTGCTCTGCCCTCCAAACAGAGGGACAGAGAGTACTGAGGTGTGAGTACCAAGGCTGTTGGAATCTCAAAGAATGATAGGTTTTCTGATGATGCATTTCCTGGGAACATGATAGGAAGAGATTGTATGGACATGTGGCTTGTACCTAAATCAACAAGAGGCCATGTGGCATAGAGGATAGAGAGCTTGGCTCAGAGTCAGGAAGACCTGGGTTCAAACCCTGCCTTTCATACTTACTGGCTATGTGACTGTGGCAAATCATTTAACCTCTCAGTGTTTCAAGCAACTCTTTAAGACTATAAGTTCCAGAGAAGGTGACAATTTGTATTGATAAAGGGAGGATCCTCACCTGGAAATCCCTACAACAATGAAGTCATAGGTCCAGACCCCCCACACACGCCCAAAAAACAAAAAACAAAAAAAACAGTGGCCATGCTGCCCTCATCCAAGGCAATACCACACAAGGTATTGTGATCACAAGAGAATTTACCATGTATCTCGTTAAAACCCAAACATCTCATCCTGGGTGATTACTGAATACTCTTGCTGAACCACATATTTCTGAACATTATGCACTTTGCAAGACAACTTTTTTGAAGCCATGGGGCTGAAGGTCACCCAGGGATCTGCCAGGGAACTCCCACCTCCCCGCCCCCAGCTATGCCCATCTCACTAAGTATTTATGGAAACCTGTGTGGTGAGAATAGGGCCTAAATCCAAGAACAGGTCTCTGAACAGTAAGAAGAAGAAAAGCAGGTGGTAGAAATAATTGAAGCTTTTGCAGGGAGGGGAAATGGTAAATAACTTAAGTGTGGCTAATATCCATCTTGTGAGCCGTTGGAAATGTTTGTGATCCTGGAGAATTTTTCAAACAATGTCTCGGGCTCCCCTCAAAGACAAATTGAAATGCATAAAGAATATGCTGGCACTATGGTATTTGCAAGTAATCTCATAGATGGTCCTTCTTTACTCAACAGTCTGTATAAAAATGGTTCCCCTTAATTAGCTTTATGAAGGGTCTTAATCAATTATAGAGAAGCAGAAATAAGACCTGTTCCTGGAGCTCTCCAACCAGAGTCAGGCACTCCTCCAAGTCTGCTCATTTTCCTAGGCTGCATCTTCCCTAAAAGCTTTGGAAATATTATAGTTCAGGAGCCAGAGAAAGAATTGTAAGTAGCAGCAGCAGCAGCTCAGTGCTATCCAGTCTTTCAGCATCTTTAAATCTTTTTTGAGGCCCCCTGAAATCTTCCCTAACTATAATGGCCTCAGATCACATTGTGTTATTATAGTACACTGCCCTGGAGAAAGCGAGTGTGTTACAAAAGACCTCAGAGGTCAAATAGTTTAAGTATAGATCAAAATCTCACACCATAAACCAAAATAAAGTCAAAATGGGTTCATGATTTAGATATGAAGGCTGATACTATAAGTAAGCTGGGAGAGCAAGGAATAGTTTACCTGTCAGATTTATGGAGAACAGAAGAATTCATGACCAAACAGGAGATAGAGAACATTATGAAATGCAAAATGGATAATTTTGATTACATTAAATTGAAAAGTTTTTGCACAAATACAGCCAATGTAACCAAGATTAGGAGGGAAGCAGAAAACTGGGAAAGAAGTTTTACAACCAGTGTCTCTGATAAGGGCCTCATTTCTAAAATATATGGAGAAGTAAGTCAAATTTATAAGAATACAAGTCATTCCCCAACTGATAAATGGTTGGTCAAAGGATATGAACAGGCAGTTCTCAGATGAAGAAATTCAAGCCATATACAGTCACACGAAAAAATGCTCTAAGTCATTATTGATTAGAGAAATATAAATCAAAACAACTCTGTGGTACCACATCGCACCTATCAGATTGGCCAACATGACAAAACAAGTAAATGATAAATGTTGGAGAAGATTTGGGAAAATTAGAACACTAGTGCATTGTTGGTGGAGTTGTGAAATGATCCAACCATTTTGGAGAGCAATTTAGAACTATGCCCAAAGGGCTATAAAAATGTGCATACCCTTTGACCCAGCAATAGCACTTCCAGGGCTGTGTTCCAAAAAGATTGTAAAAATTGGAAAAGGACCCACATGTACAAAAATATTTATAGCGCTCTTTTTGTGGTGGCTAAGAATTGGAAATTGAAGGGATGCCCATCTACTGGGGAATGGCTGAACAAGCTGTGGTATATGAGTGTAATGGAATACTATTCTACTATAAGAAATGATGAGCAAGCAGACATCAGAAAAACCTGGAAAGACTTGAATGGACTGATGCTGAGTGAAGTGAGCAGAATCAGCAGAACATTGCACACAGTAACAGACATGTTGTACAATGACTAACTTTGATAGACTTAGCCCTTCTCAGCAATGCAAGGATCTAAGACATTTCCAAAAGTCTCATGTTGGAAAATGCTATTCACATCCAAAGAAAGAACTATGGGGCTTGAATGCAGATCGAAGCATACTATTTGCTACTTTTTCTTCTGTTTTGTTTTGTTTCCTCTTTCTTGTGGTTCCTCCTATTGGTTCTAATTCTTCCTTACAACATGACTAATGTTAAAATATGTTTAATAGGAATGTATATGCAAAGGCTATATCAGATTGCATGACATCTTGGAGAGGGAGGGGGAGAAAAATTTTAAAGTCAAAAGCTTATGGAAGTGATTGTTGATAAATCAAAATAGATTAATAAAAAATTTTTTAAAAGAGCAAATAGTTTGAACTCTAGTAGGGCATCATGGGAAAGGTAGTTCTGCATACCTATGTTCTTTCCATTGCACACTATTCATCTCATTCCCATGTTGAATTAGATTGTGTTAACTCTATTCCCTAAGTTAGATTACTGGTTTCTAATCTCTACGCCATGGTTAGGATACAGAACACCAGTTTTAATGTAGGGCATGATAGATATGGCTAGAATAAAAATTCATGTGAAAAAGACTTAGGGGCATGGGTGGGCTGTTGAGTACTATAGGCTCCACATAAGTTAACGATGTTAACATAGTAGCCAAAAAAATTAATGCCATCTTAGGTTGCAATAAGTCAAAGCATGAACTGCGGAGGAATCGACAGGTTAAAAAGCATGGGGGATAGAGTACTCAACTTGGAATTAGGAAGGGCCTCAAATACTTATTAGCTGTGCAACCCTGTAAATTCACTTAACCTTTCAACTTCAGTCTCTTCATCTATAAAATGGGAGCAGTAATAGCACCTATGTTCCAGGACTCTAGGGAAGGTCATGTGAGAGAAGATACATAAAACACTTGGGAAAATTTAAAGCACTACATTGATAATAGCTCATATTTCTAAGTTCCCAGTCATTAGAAGTCTTTAGTTAGATTTTAGATGGCCACTTTTATGCAGTGTTACAGAGGGGCTCATGTTCAGACATGGACTGGACTAGATATCTTCTGAGGTATCATCCAACACTGAAGTTCTCTGAGTCTAAAGTTAAGCAGGTTTGTTATGCTAATAATTTAGATACTGTTCTTTGCTTTTAACACCTTCAGGACCTTAAGGGACACTTAAGTTTTTCTGAGTTTCCAAATGAACCCACCTTTTCTTTAGAGATTGCAAAAATGATAAAAGTCTACTTTACTATTTCTAGGATCTGAGGCTCCTTGTTCTACTGACACAGATTGTAACCCCGCAATACCAGAACTTGTGGTCTGAAATCAGAGCCTCCAACAACCCGGTTTCACTCCCATGACATAATGAGGCCTGTTTTAGTTAGGTTAAAAGGAGGTTAAAAGTCTAAAATCCTAATTCTAAACTTTCTAAATTCTGTAGAAATATTGTTCAAAAGATCCAGTCAAAACATGGAGTACTTTTCTGCTGGAAGATCATTATTGTCCTATCCCCTCCTTTCACTGCACCCCCTCCCCAGTTACCTGGTGCCCTGAACTGATGCTTAGGAAAACAAGTTTGAGGTATTTGTTCTAGCTAACATTTTTTCCTCCTCTCAGCATTTGAGGTCACAGAATAACCAAGGTGTCAGACCATTAATGATCGTCCCAAGGAGGATACCTTGAACTCACTCACTTGTTCCTAAGGGAGACCTGGGTGAGCCGGAACCAAACCCTTTCCTTTCTTTGTGAAACCAGAGGGTGCAGGACTGTATTTCACATTCAGTGAAAGCATATAGATGAAGAATGTGAAAAGAAATGAAAAGGGGAGATGATTGATTTTACCTCCTTTTGTTTTCCCTCACTGACATAGATATCCACCATGGAGAAAAATCTCAAGAACATTGAGGAAGAAAACAAGATTATAGAGGAACAGAATGAAGCCTTGTTCCTGGAGCTTTCTGGCCTAAGCCAGGCACTCATCCAAAGTCTAGCCAACATCCGCCTTCCACATATGGTAAGGAGCATTCACAATCACTCCATCCATTGGAATTGCACAATTCAGGAGTTAAAGTAACTACAGCCTATCTCTGCATCCTACTGACATACTTTATTGGTACAAATCTAGGCTCCCTTCCCCCATAAAAACTTCATTTCTATAAAATCTAAATGTAGCTTATAATTGGTATTATTTTTCAGTGTATGCCTATGTATTCTTCCCCTTTCAAAGACATCTGAGTTTAGAAATTTAGCCTATGTTATGGGGCAACATATATTTTGGCCAAGACAATGCATCTCTGCCTTTGAGGTCATTAGTACATGTGTATCTGGAGCTTATAGAGAGTGTCCCTTTTGTGTCATTTCTGCTGATTTTTTCCTTACATCCACTGTTCTCTTTTGGGGCCAATGATTACAATCAGCAAACAGGGCATATGGGGCCTTTAATCTTAGATGAACCAAGGGGAGCTGGGGAGGGATTAGAATTCTGCATCATCAAGGTCTCACAGTTGCTGTTAGAATGGAAGTAGCTCCTATTCTACTCTGAAAAGCTTGTAGCCAAAAATATAATTAAAAAAATGGTTTTAAAGACAGCATGTTTGGCTTAACTTAATGAGGTCCAACAGCAGAGACCACGTTGCCATAGTGTTGCTACAAAAAGAAAAGATGAGATCCTATGAATTAGTCCAAGTCGGGAAACATAAGGGGCTGCTGGCTCTCTTTTCTCCATTCCTAGGAAATAATTTTCACTACGTGGGGAGGGGGAAGGAAAAAGAAAGGGGAGAGGAGGAAAAAGAACTGGGTTTTTTTTGTTTTCTTTTGTTTTTACTCTCAGCAGACACTGAAGACTTACGCTGTGGTTTGTGACTGAGGTTTTGAGTTTCCTGTCCCCTCCATTCTTTATGTTTTCTCCACCTCTATGTTAACGATGCCCAGAAAATCACTGTAACCTAGTTTGGGTGGGTGGAGAAGAGGCAATAAATATCGATGTCACAGGTAACTTGGCTTTGTTTTGTGTTGAAATTAGGAGCCAATCAGTGAACAGAATTTTGATGCTTATGTCAACACCCTTACTGACATGTACACCAACCAAGAGTGCTACCAGAACCCGGAAAACAAGGACCTGCTTGAGAGCATCAAGCAAGCTGTCAAGGGGATCCAGGTCTAGTACTTCAGGAACAACACAGACCCACATCAAACGATCAATGACTAACTAAAGGCTATTAGAAGATGAAAACCTTCACTCCCAAGTATTCAGGTTTACAAGTTGTGAAACTTGTTTAATGAATGAAAAGGACCAAAACATAACCGAGAGGCCATTTATAAGAAGAACTGAATCAAACTCCATTTTATTATTTACCTCCTAGTCCCTCTTGCAGATGGTAGGGGGTTTTCTTACTCATAGCAACACACTAGATGGGCATCCAAGATGGCACCCTATGATTGGCTGAAGAGCTTGGGGGACTTGAGGAGAGAGGAGGGCAGAGGGCATCCAAGGTGGGGAAGGTCTGCAGTTCAGTATTACCTAAGAGACTGACCAACTTAAACACCCATTGTCTGTGACTGTGAAGATACAGCCCCCTCCCCCATTCATCCACAATCCTGTGCTGATGTAATGCAGCACCAGAGCTGCAAGTAACCTTTTGGCTTGAACCTCCTCAAGGCTTCAGACCCTGAAGGTACTCAGATAGCCAATGGGTAGAAACTGAAGTATTTAAAAAAAAAAAAAAGTCCTTTATTTTTATTTTCTAAAAGAAATCCGCAGAGCAGTTCCGAATCTCCAGTGGAAAGCGCAATGGAAAAGGTTCTCAGGGAAGCTTTTGGAGTTTGCAACTACAGTATTCCTTTGTCTGTCGTAACCACGAGAAAATAGCTGTTTAGGGATAGACCAGCACCAGATATTTCACACCAATGCTCAGTGTGTCAGGGTCCACTGTCTTACACTCTGGGAGCTCTGCTTCCCTAGAGTTCTGGTTCTGCTACTTGTCAAGGCCATTCTGCTGGTGGGAGAGATGACATCTCAGCACCAGGAAAATATTTTTAGACATGGTTAAAGATACAGTGTGCAAAGACCCAAACGGGTCCAGCAGAGACTGTGTCTCTGATTGGTAGCAGATTGTGTTATTTTTTTTAAATTTAATTTAATATATAATATATAATTTTTTGGCAAGGCTATTGGGACTAAAAGCACTGTTCCAAGAGAGAAAAATTTGGGTATAGATCTTCCAAAGAATCCCTTTAGTCCGCCACTCTATGACTGTAGCCCACTGCTCACTTAAAGAACTGAAACCACCACAATGTTCCTGTAGGGATGACCTCTAGTTTCACATTCTTAGGAGCAAAGAAGGATCAGAGGATGGTTCTTCCAAGGCTGTAAAGAAATGCTTGATGTGTTGGCCCAAAGCCCACCCTACTCTCTACCCTTCACACCTCCCTAGGCTACAGATAGTGCAGGCACCCAGAATCTACCACAATATAGAGGCATTTGCTGTCATTTCAGAAGTTTAAGAGGGATGCAAAATTAGAACCCCACAGAACCACAGTGTATGACATTCTTTACCTTTTCAGGCTTCTCTGAACAGCCACTGTGATCCACTGAATAGCCAAGCTCTTGCTTTCAGGTAGAACTGATCTCTGGGCCATAGGTGACAGGGTGGTGGTGATGGATGAAGGGTAAGGGGATGAGGGAGTAGGACGACATTAGATATGTCAATAATTAAGTTCCAAATACAGTATCACAAATATTACACTTCTTTTGAGAATCCATTCAAGGTGCAAAAAGAAAAAGAAAAAGAAAAAAGGAAAAGAAAATTTAAATGTGTTAAAAACACAATGTTCTTAACATGTAAATAGAGTCCAAATTGATGGTGACTGCAATTCAGAGTTAGTATTTAAAAGTAGAAAATTGCACTTCCTGGAAGAAAAAAAAAGTAGTTAGTTTGATTATTCTGTAAATTATTTAATTTTGGCAAGATGTATGTAATTTATATTCACAACACCTTATGTTAACATTTGCTATTTATTTAACATTTTTTTATTTATTAATTTTATACTGTTTTAAACTAGAGACCATACCAGGGTACCATGAGAAGGAAATAGATGGAAACAAAGAAAAATACAATGTTTTGAGCATAGTAGAGTCCACACTTGCAAAACAAATCTAGATATGGCTCCTAATTGTAATTTTGATGTGACCAAGTTATTTTATATATATTTTGTTATTTATTCTTTTAATAATGGGATTTTTTTAAAGATATTTTGTAACCGAGAAGTTTTGATAATTTGGGGTTTTTTTCATGGGAGGGGTGGGACCTGAGAGAGACACTTTTTAGTTTTCCTTTTTTTCCCCCCCTTTTTTGAGTTCCTCTTGTTTCAGGCACTGATAACAGGAAATGAAGATGCTGTATTTATTATTTATTTAATATTTAATTCAAATGAAGTGTGCTCTGGGTGTATTTATTTTGTCATGTTTGTGTGTCAGTTCTGTGATGACTGAGTAATTGTTTCTGTGAAGGAATACTGTTGATATTTCAATAATAAACAGTCCCATTGAAAGTAATGGCAGGCTACCTGTTATTCTGTGAACAACTCACACTATGATCTTCCTTCCTCAGGAAATGTATTAAATCCACAGGACTTCATGATATATTTGCAGGGTTGTTTCATAATAAAAGCCCAGTTCTCTTTGTGAATTTAGTGGCCCTGGTCTTTTTTAAAGATACGTTAACAATATAACCTGATACTTACCCAACTTGGTTGCCAAAGCTATGATAAGATGCCTTTACAGTGGAATTCAACTTTATTGACTCTTTTCCTGTGCTTTGTATGAGGGAGAGGAGTTCAAGGTCTTGTGTGTGTTCAGAGAAGGCTGCCATTTACAATCTGCATGGTCATCCTCTCTGAGACTCATTATTTTCATTTCTAAAATGTGGGCGTTCGACTAGATGACTCTTGGGGTTACTTCCATAGTTCTAAATCTCATATCTTGACACAGCTAAGACCAAAGCAGGAAAGAAACCTATATTTAGGTTTTGGAAAAACTTATTTTATCTTTGCCTTTCTTCCACCCTACTTCTCCCTGACACTTCATTTTCCTCCCAAGTCCATCTGATTTAATGTCAGAGACTTGGGGATAGGAGAACCAAGTGTCTATCCACTCAAGAGTACTAGCCTCATTTCCAGATCAGATACAGCACTGAGACAGTTAGACCCCAATGGACTTTTCCTTCAGGCCCTTTTTGACTCTTTTAAGCCTTAGTCCCTACAATTAACTGTAAGGCTTTGCCCCAGGTAAGAGCTTGAAACCTCAATCAGAGATCTCCATGTATAAAGTTCGGAATCCCTGTGCTATATTTTTGCACATGGAAATCCTCATTTAACCTCCTCAGATTGCTGTAAATCTGAGTAGAAGGTTGGAAAACACAGGATCTGGAAAGCCCAAAAATTTGTTTAGTCTGAAGAAGAGAAGTTTTAGAAACTATTTAATAGTGTTCTCCAATGTACAGGGGAGTTCTGTCCAGTAATTCCAATGAGATTAGGTCAAGAGGAAATTGATCTAAGAGTGTGAGATTTAAGTTAGAATGGAGGAAATTTTCATGGAAACAATAGTAATAAGCATTGGTATGACTTCTTGACAGTGGCTGTGGGATTTAGAAATAACAGATTCAATTCAGATCTAGAGGCCTACCTGGAGACAAGGACTTGAGTCCTTTCTAGCCCAAGGACATAACGCTACAAAGTGGGGCTATGTGGAATCCAAGTGTTATGGGTTCAAGAGAGCCTATTGTTATATTTTCACTGTGAGCATTTGCACCTCAAAAATCAGAAATTTTCAAATCAGGGCTTGATTTTTATTGTTTTGCTGATTGTTTAGTCTTATAAAAGTGATGAAAATATTAATAAGGCAGATTAAATTTTAAAGCATCCTGCATACATTTTCCCCTTCCCCAGCCAATTAATAAAATTTTTGCCAGCACATCATTGGCTGCAGCAGACAAAAACAGTTGGCAGGTCTTTGAAGAGGATGAAGCAAAGGAGGCATTTAATTTCAAATAATGCCTAGTGAATGGAGTGAGCTCCAGTCTGATGAGCCAAGTGGCTCCTACCCTAACTCTGGTTCCAGATAGACCAGGTGGGTCCCAACTAGGTCAACAGCAATGATCAGACCACATCTAGGGGAAGGCAAAGCAACAAATGTATGTTCTTTATTGGAGAACCAGTGCAGGGTTTTGTTTTATGGTTTGTTTGGTTTTTTCCCTTTCCCATAGACTAGACTTTCTCTTCCATGGACCTTTCCTAGGTTCTTCTAACCCCATTTTAGAAATAACAAATGCAAGTCAACTCAAGCCAACAAGTATTTAAGTGCCTTCTATGCTCTAAGCACTGCACTAAGCACTAAGAATACAAAAAAAGGAAAAGACAATCCTTACTTTCCAGGAGCTCACAGTCTAGGGGGTTGGGGGGAAGGAGAGATAATGTAAACTATATGTAGACGATCTATAAACAGCATATGATCTCAGAGTGGTTCTAAGACTGAGGAAGATTGGAAAAGGCTTCTTGCATTATCATCATCATCAACCATCATCATAGCATTTTTATAGCACCCCAAAGTTTGCAAAGTATTTTGAAAATATTATTTCAACCTCCATGAGGTAGAGGGACAGAGACAGACAGAGATTAACCCTGCCTCTGAGATAGAGGTTAAGTGATTTGCCCAGGATCATATAGCTAATATGTATCTGAGGCTGAATTTGAACTCAGATTTCCTTCACTCCAGATCCAGAACTTTTTCCTCTGTACCACCTAACAAAGGTGAGACTTTAGATGAGACTTGAAAAAAGCTAGAAAAACTGGGAAACAGAGAGGAGAGAGAAAGGCATGGAGGGGTGGGGTAGCCAATGAAAAATGTCCAGAGTTGATAGATGTTGAGGAATAGCAAGGAAGCCAGTGTCAATGAATCAAAGAGTACGTGAGGAAGGAAGGTGTAAGAAGGCTGAAAGGTAAGAAGGGGCCAGATGTCATGAAGTCAAACAGAGAATTTTATATTTGATTCGAGAGGGTATGACATGGTCAGACTTACCATTTAAGGAAGATCAGTTGACAGTTGAATGGAGGAAGGGTGGAATAGGGAGAGAGTAGAGGTAGGGAGACAAACCCACAGACTATTGAAACAGTCCAGGAATGATACATGCCTGAGCCAGGGTACCGGCAGTAGCAGAGAAGAGAAGGGAGTGTATATTAGATTTGCTGTGAAGGTAGAAACAAGAGGACTTGGCAACAGATTATATATGGAGGGAGGCAAGTGAAAGAAAATGAGGAGTAGGGGTTGACACATAGATTATGAGCCTAGGTACATGACCAAGAGGATGGTGTTACCCTTCACAGCAATAGGAAGTTTAGAAGAAGGGAAGGTTTGTTGGGAAAGATTCCATTTTGGACATGTTGAGTTTAAGATGTCATTAGGCATCTAGCATGAGATGTCCAATAGGCAATTGTAGATATGAGACTGGAGGTCAGCAGAGAGCTTAGGGCTGGAAAGGCAGATTTAAGAATCATCAGCATAGAGATTGCTATTAAATTCTGTTGAGATCGCCCAGTAAAACAGTATAGAGAGAAAAAGGGCCCAGGACAGAGTCATGAGGAAACACTCACAATTAACAGGAATAATCTGAATAAAGATGTAGCAAAGGAGACTGAGGAGGCAGTCAGACAAATAGAGGAGAACTAGGAGAGAGCAGTCAGAAAAATGTAGAGAGCAAAGTGTCAAGGTGAAGATAGTGATCAACATTGTCAAAGGCTGCAGAGAGGTCAAGAAGGATGTAGACTGAGAAAGAGCCATTCAGTTTGGCAATTAAGAGATCACTCATAACTTTGAAAGATGAGTTTCAGTTGAATAATGAGGTCAAAAGTCAGACTGCAGAGTTCCCAAGAGAACAAGAGAAAAAAAGTGGACCATCTACCAATTGTGGATGGTATTCCCCTGGAGTTTAGCTATGAAAGAGAGGGGATATATAGGATGAACGCCACATCATAGACTGATCATTTGAGGGTTTTTTGAGGATGGGGCCTCCTTGAAAGCAGGAGCTATCTTCATTTTTCTATTTGTATCCCTAGTGCTTAGCACAGTGTTTTGCAAAATAAATACTTCAATGCTTTTTTTTTCATTCCTTAATTCATTCATATAAAGTCTTCTGTGGAGAGAGAGAAGGGGGAGGAGAATAGATGCGGCTTGAGGGGAGAAGAAAAGATTTGGAATAAACACCATTGAGCATTTAATGCAGAATCAATTAGGGAAGAGGAATAGGATTGCCATCTAACAGTAAAAGCCTATTAGAGGTAAGAGAGAATAAATTTGTAATGGACCAAGACAGCACAGTTGTGTGACTTCCTACAGTGGGGATCAGGGATTACATGAGTAGAAGGCAGTCATTGATGATAACCCAGGGTTGGTGTCTGGGAAAAGATGAAGAGGGACAGGGCAAAGAGGCAAGGGATTTGAGGGTAGAAATTGGCATAAAGCTAAACTGATTAGTTGCAAAATCAGTATATTGAAAGAAGGAAAGTGAGGGCAGATGTCATGGATAGGGGAAACAGAAAAGAGTCGAGGGCTAGATGTCAGGATAAGAACTAAAAATGGACTCAGAAGGTATGATGTAGAGGAGGACATGAAAGGATAAGAGGTTATGGTCCGAGAAGTCAATTTCAGAA
This sequence comes from Phascolarctos cinereus, assembly GCF_003287225.1. Taxonomy (NCBI): domain Eukaryota; kingdom Metazoa; phylum Chordata; class Mammalia; order Diprotodontia; family Phascolarctidae; genus Phascolarctos; species Phascolarctos cinereus. The sequence goes on from NW_027555625.1 coordinate 252,975,462, forward strand.
TGATCATGGAGTTTGAAGACTTATCAGTGATGGGGAATTCAGCATGACTGAGGTAGTGGTACACATAAGAATTGATGGTGCTGATAAACTAGGAGGCCAAGGTGTTTAAGGGGTCATCAATACTGATTTTGAAGTCCCCAAATATGAAGTCAATGGTTGTGGTAGAAAGGAAGTGTGAGTCAGACCTTAAATTCCTTGAGAAAGAAAGAGGTATGACCTGGTAATTGGAAGATAATAGCAACCAGGATCTCAACTGGGTAATATAGGTGGGTGGAAATTCAAAAGAGGTTAGGTTAAGTCAAGTCAACAAGTGTTTATTAAACACTTACTATGTTCCAGGCATTGTGCTGATGGGAGGAGTCCAAAAGGAGCAATGAGGAGCAAGAAGTATTCCTTCTCTTCCTCCTGTCTCAGTATGCCTGGGGCTGTGAGAGAACGAGCATCTAGAGCTGGAGAAGATGGCTAGGAATAAAGTGACTTCTGTTTGGAGCCAGGTTTCTATGTGGGCAGGAAGATGGGAAGAATGTAAGAGGGATAGGTCTAATATAAAAGGCAGTTTGTTAACAATGGAATAGGGGGTCTAGAGGGCAAAATGGAAGGGAAGGGCAAAGTGGGATGGGGATTTGGAAGAGGTGGATTGGGATGAGGAAGCAAAGAATGGTAGCAGGGGAAGAGTAACTTCTGCTCAAGTAACCTCTGACTCTGAGACTTAAAAGGAGAGAGTTTGCTGCTCATAGACCCCAGGCACCAGCCAGGATGCTGATTTGATATTCCCACTCTGTTCAGATGCACAAAGTGCTGAGGTTCTAGTTCTGGGCTTATACCCAGGTAACCAGGCAATGAAAGCCTTGTATCTAGGTCCTCAATGGTTATAGAAAATTGTTCTTCACCCCCCTGGATATTTATCTAATTTTCCCTACCTCATCCCACTACTGTCAAGAGAACTGGAGGAGAGGAGAACATATCATGGCTCAGGTATGTCCAGCTCTGAGTGCCACATATTAGGATGGATATTGACAAAATGAAACTCATTCAGGATAGGGCAAACAGAATGAAGACCAGTTAAAGGAACTAGGGGCATTTGCCCTGACTGAGGGGAGATTTGAGAGAACATGATAGCTATCCTCCAGTATTTGAAGGCTGTCACATGAAAAAGACTTGACTTGTTCTGCAAGTGGATAGAAGTTGTAGAAAAGCAGATCTAGATTGATGAAAGGAAGAACATTACAATTACAACATTACAATTAAAAATGGACAGGGGAATGAGCTGCTTCAAGATCCTACTTGAAGTCTTCAAGCAAAAGTTGGATAACCACTTGTCAAAATTATGTAGATAAATCTCTACAAACTTTGTTGTGGTAATAAGAACACTGATTCTGAAGTCAAACGACCAGAGTTCAAATTACGCCTCTGGTGCTTCTTTCCTGTGTGACTTACCTCATTGGTCCTGTTTCCTCATTTGTAAAATGAAGGGGTTAATCTAAATGACCCCTGGGGTTCCTTTCAACTCTTGATCTGTGATCCCATGGATCCTTTAGGTTAGACTAACGGATTTCTGAGATCCTTTTCAATTTTTGAGAATTAGAATTCTTTGAAAATATCATAACTCACTATGTTAGTACAATTGTCCTGGGTTCTAGGGACAGAAGACATAGACAAAAATGTTACTGAAATCGATGTCATTCTCTGTACAAACACAGAGACATAGGAATGCAGTGGAAAGCAGGGGCTGAGGAGGGATGTGGAATATGTCAAAGTCTAAAGAATACTGGATTCTGCAACAAAAGATCTGTATTGCAGTTCTGGCTCCATCATTTACTAACTGAGTGACCCAGAGCAAGTCACCATGCCTTTTTGAACTTCAACTCCCTCGTTTATAAAATGGGTAAATCAATAGCACTACCTACTTCACAGAGTTGTAAGGATCAAATGGGATAATGTATGTGAAATTCTTTGTAACCACAAAATGTTTTATAAATGTGAGTTTGTTATTACTATGAGAAGGAAACATAGGAAAATAAATAGAGGCAAGGAGACATGGGAGACTAGAAGGTTACACAGATATGAAGGTATCTGATATGAATAGGAATGGTAGATTTAGGGAGAACATTAACTATGGAAACAGGAAGGATGACAAAGATAGGGAGAAATGGAAATTTGCAACGGCATAGTAATTAGGGGTGGGTCAATGAACATTTGGTGAATGTGTCGTTTAAGGAGTCTTGAAAGACTTTTGCAATCCTACTTTAAAATGTTTAATTTCTCAAATGCCCCTGGATACAAAAATAACTGGAATGCAGAGACTAGAATTTCAACAAAAAGTTGCAACCCCAAAGTGGAAATGCCACATCCCCCACTGTTCTGCCTGCAGTACAGTGCCAGCATTGGCTCAGTCACTCTTCATAGGAGCAGATTTTATGCCATTAGATGTGCTTCTGGCTGTTTCTTTCACACACTGTCAACAATGTTTTCTATAGCTTTGATTTTGTCACAGCTTTCTCAGCTGAAGTAGTAAAAATGGTAAACAGAAATGTGCCTAAAGACTATAGAAGTACCGTCCTTGCTCCCACCCCAACCCTCAAAAGGCCTGCCATGTTTCAAAAAGATCCTAGGGCCACAAATATGTGCCTTGTGGAATGAATTTTCATGTGAACATTTTGTTATTACACAAACACACTTACTTCTTATAAAAAAAATCTAACCAAAAGCTGGGGAAATCAAGCATCCATCGCAATCATACTCCATACAACCTCTGAGATCTAAAAGAAATCTGATCTCATCCTCATATCTGCCCCTATTCCCACTCCTCCCCAACCTATCATCTTCTAAACTCATCCCCTGTCCATCTCCCTTTCCCCAGTGTCATCCCCTTCCTTATCTCCCGTTCCCTAGCCTCAACTCTTCACCATCTCCCATCCCCTAATCCCATCCTCTCATCCTATCTGCCATTCACTGAACCTCTTCCTCATTCTATATGTCAGTCCCATCATCTCTCCCAACACTATCCCCATTGTCACACTCTAATGCAGAGACCCACCACTGGCAATCTTCCCCAGCAAGGAGGGACTGAGCCCTATTTCTTGTAGCTGAGTTCAAATCTGTGACTTATTACCACTCAGATTCAAAAAAGAATCTTTCGGGCTGTACTGAGTATTGACTGCCAGACTATCAACTATGGATCCCTCAAAACTCATCCTCCCCACCCATAGGAAAACATAGACATAATCCTGAAAGGAAGTCCCACTAGGCAGTCCATCCTTGATTCACAACTGAGGCCACACATGAAAAAATAAAAGGGACAAAACCCGAGCCACTACAGCCAAGATGCTACAAACTTGTCTTACCTTGATTTGCCATTTATTTTCCCACTCTTTTTTTTTAGGCAATTGGGGTTAAGTGACTTGCCCAGAGTCACACAGCTAGTAAGTGTCAAGTGTTTGGTCTGAGGTCAGATTTGAACTCAGGTCCTCCTGACATCAGGGCTGGTGCTCTATCCACTGCGCCGCCTAACTGCCCCAATTCTCCCACTCTTTCAAATGCTTCACCAAATCTCTTACAACAGTTGGGCTTATCTGACCAGCAATGAAAGTAGTGTAAAGCTGCTCCTGCCTTCCTGGACATGAATAGAGCTTCTGATACTCATCTCTGGTACACAGCTTTTGCTGAGTTTCTCTACTCTATGCTTATTTCTAATGTCCATTTTCCATCCCCCACCTTGTCCCTATCCCCCCATCAACATCCCTATTTCCCATACCCCATCCCCATAACTACCATCTCCTTCACTGCAAGTCCCACCTATATCAGCCATTCTCCACCCCTCTTCCCAGCCACATTCTCCATCTTATCCCTCCCCCTCCCTCATCTCACTCCCATCCACAATTTCCCACCTTCCACCCCACCACCAAATCCAAATCTACCACTCTATTCCCCACTCCATCTCTATCTCATTCCCATCTGCTATGTTAATTCCCAAATTCTATCTACATCTATATCCCCACCCTAATCCTCATCCTGACTTCATCTGTCTCTTTATCCTCATCCTTATCTTTATCATCAACCTCTTTTTGATCCTCCATGCCCATCTTCCATCAGCTATGGCTTTGGGTGCTTCCTGGTTGTGTATTGCTACTTAGAAAGAAAAGCCTTCCTGTCTGTTTAACCCCAGAATGGGTCACTTGGCCAAGTGTACATCCCTGAAGTAATTAGGCTAAACTCTGAGTTACCAGGACAATTCCTATTCCAGGCTCAGAGCTCAGTTCCAAACCCAAATAACCTTGGAGACTTTCTAGAAAGACATGGGATAATAATTCTGTCTTTCAAGTCTTTGATTCCCAAGAGAGAAACAGAGCAAAAGAGAAAGTCAGAGCAACCCCAACTTTATGGATAATTTCTATTAAAAAAAATGCAGCAAGCTATCCACAAAGAGCAAATGTACATTTCCCTTGATCTAAGGACAATTGTTGATTCTGCTTCTACTTCCAGAATGCTAAAGAAGACAAATTACATTAACGGAGATTTTATATACATTTGCAGTTGCTTTAAAGTGTACTCCATGCAAAGATTGTGCCCTTGCTCTATTTCTGAGACCACCTCTCTGTGGACACTGGTATTTGTGGATGCTTTGGAGATACAACATGGTAATCTATTCATTAGAGTGAGGAGATAATAGATGGGAATTGAGCCACCACCTTCCCAGGACAGAGAGCCTGCCTATCACTGCAACCTCTAGATGCTAAAATAGAAGCATAAAACCAACTCTGGTTATTAAATCCGTGACCTTGCCCCTGAAAGTCAGGAAGAAATGATTTGTCACTCATATTTAGAACTGCTCAGAACCACAGAAGAGGCTCCATTTGTTAATGTGGTTTCCAAATTTGCATCCTCTTAATATGCATTTATTGAGCCTTGGCTGACTCAATATGTGTCCTATGTGGCCTAGTGTACTTGAATACATTTCGTCCTTGTAAACGTTTAATTCAGGTGCCATTGGCAAGACATAGAATACAGATGCTGCCTCCAATTTAGTGGGAACATGATTTCTGAGGCACATTGTTGTTGTTAAATCTCATGGTTCTCTCTATTTATTGCTCCCCTTTATTCCCACAGCTCTCACCCTATTTCGGGCCCTTCTGATCTCTTGCTTGGACTATTACGCCATTATAATAGCCACTTTGCCATTCTGCCTTACCCAGTACCATTTAGTTTCTGTAACCCTCAAATCCGTACTATATGGATCTTCACATTAATATTACTAATGGATAGCTTTGATCTTATTCCTCTATTGCTCAAAGTCCTTAACAGTTCTCCATTATTATTATTGTTGTTGGTATTATCCCTTTATACTCTTCTTATCCCATCGATTATGAACTAGCTGCCAATGTACAAACCTTGTTCCCTGTCCTTGACTAGTCACTCCCTCACACTTACACATCTTTATTCTATCCTGCAATGTCCCACACCAGATCTGCCCCACTCTTTCTACTTTGCCTCCTGGAATAACTCCTCCATAGTTAACAAATTATCTTCCATCTTATATCTCTTTCTCACTCCTTGCATATTCTAACCCTCACTAAGACCTGGCTCCCTTCCTATGAAACCACTCCCCTTACCACCTTTTCCAGTTCCCCAATGGTCTTTCCTCTTCTCCCTCCCTCTTCTCTTCTCCCTCCATACTTCTCTTCTCCCTCCATACTATTTTACTTGATGGTCTCATCAGTTCCCACAGTTTCAACTATCATCGCTATGCAAATGATTGTTTGATTCCTTTATATAGCCCTAACCTCTTTTCAGGTCACAGTGTTTTTGATATATGGCTCCTTCTCTTCTCTGACACAACCACTACCCTGATGCAAGCCTTCATCACCTCATGTCTGGACTATTTCAATAGCCTATGTCTTGGTCTCTCTGCCAGAAGTCATTTCACATTCCAACCTATTTTCCACTCAGCTCTCAAAGTGATCTTCTTAAAGCACAGACCTGACCATGTCACCTACCCCTTCATTCAATAAATAATAACTCCCTATCACCTTCAGGATCCAACATAAAACCCTCTGTTTGACATTCAAAGCCCTTCATAATCTAGCCCCCCCAACCACCTTTTCAATGTTTTTATACCTTATTCCCCTCCACATACTGTGCAATACAATAACACCAGCCTCCTTACTGTTTCTTGAACTAAATACTCCAATACCTGACTCCAGACATTTCCAGTGACTGCCCCACCATGGCTAGAATGTTCTCTCTTCTCATCTCAGCCTCCTAACTTCCCTGGCTCCTTTTAAGTCTCAGCTAAAATCCTACCTTCTGACTCCCATTAAGTCTAGTACCTACCCTCTGTCTATCTTTCTTGTGTATATTAAGTTTGTACATGGTAATTTACATGCTGTTTCCTCCACTAGATTTTAAGCTCCCTGAGAGCAAGATATACTTTTTGCCTTTCTTTGTATCCCCAGAACTTAGCACAGTGCCAGGTACATAGTAAGAGCTTAATAAATACTTATCCAATCAACGGATTCTCACAAATGAACTCATAACTGAGAACTGTGAAAAGATAGAAAAGATTTTTGAGAGCCAATGGGCCAACATCCAGAAAACTGTGGGTAAACCCCAGTTGGAGGTTTATTCTGAAGTAAACCTTCAGGGCAAATTAGAAAGAAATATTCTATATAAGTCTGGAGAGTGGGTACAGAGGATGAGGGAATGCTGGATCAATATTATATTAAGAAACAAGTGACTGATAGCAGTTGAAGATCAAGGAGAAAAACATTAAATTGTACTTGATCATTAATTTCTTTAGATTTTAATCTAAATTGGTATATATTCCTTAATAAGCTGACAATTTAGCTTAGTTCGATTTCTCCCCTCCTCAATAAAACAAAACAAAACAAATAAATAAATAAATACTTATCAACTACCAAAAATGTTTCATTTCCATATGCATTAACTCTGGAATTTGTTTATCTGATCACAATTTTGTCATTTAATCTTTCCTTACAACCCCTAGTCCTTTTGATCATCTTCATCATGACCTCTATTCTATCCAACCCTCAAAGTGGCTACATTGGCCCCATTCTCCTCCTTCTCCTTCTTCACCCTTTGGTGAACCAACTTAGCCCGTCGTCATTCTTCACCCTGAATTCCCTTGCCCTTATGTCCTATTGATGATTGTATCTTGCCAGCCCTCAAATCTGGATAACTCCCACAACCCACCTCCTTAATGCCTATTCAGCCATGCTGATGAATGGAATTGGAGGCAACCATAAAACGCTGCTGACAAGACCCACTACAAATTTATATTATCTAATCTCAACTGATCCCTCACAGCAGCAAGGTAAAACCTCCTATTCCTCCCTAATTGATTCACCATCCCACTCTCCACAGCAGTTATTCCAAACATACTCATCTTTCCTCAAGTCTCCCACAGCCGCCTTTCCCCCATTCTTTAAGCCAAGGCACCTCAAGGTTATCCTTTACTCCACAAACTTGCTCATGCCACACACCCAGTCTTTGTTTTCACCTTCACAACACCTCTCATAAATATCATCTTCTTTCTACTCATACAACTACAACCTTAGTTCAGGCCCTCATTGCTTCTCACCCAGACCACTGCAGTAGTCTTCTAAACAGTCTGCCTATCTCAAGTCTCACCATATTACAATCCATCTACTCAGCTGCTGCTGGTGGTGGTGTTAATGTTCAGTCATTTCAGTTAGGTCAGACTCTTTGTGATCCCATTTGGGGTTTTCTTGGCAAAGATACTGGAGTGGTTTGCCATTTTCTTCTCCAGCTCATTTTACAGATGAGGAGACTGAGGCCAGATTTGAACTTAGGACGATGGGTATTCCTGACTGTAGGCCTGGTGTTCTGTCCACTATGCCACCTAGCTGCCCCACTCAGTTGGCAAGGTGATTTTTCTAAAGCCTATGTCTAATCATAGCATCTCGCCTATTCAGCAGGCTTCAGTGGCTCCCTATTTATCTCTGATCTCCAGGATCAAATACAAATCCTCCTCTTGGCATTTAAATCTCTTTATAATCTGGCACCCTTTTATTTCTTTCCAACTTTCTCATATTTTACTCCCATCCGCTCACTCTACATTCCAGAGACACTGGCCTATGTGATAAAAATTTTCCAAGGATCCGTTGATTAGTACTGCTGCCAATCATACAATCAATGATGCCTAGATAGGGAAAATCCACAGTTTATTATGCTTGGAGTGCATGGATCACTGAACAAAAAATCAGTGAGCCATTTACCATACCTCCAGGGTAATTATAGTCAAATTCCCCTTTAATCCCTTTGCTTCCCCTCCTTAGTGGAAGATGGACGGAATTAAAACAGTTTCAGAGCATTTGTGGTGAAACTTATGGTTTAATGCCACCTGCATTTTCCATTTCTTCCTCTGTAGTCTCAGGGAGCAAGGCTGAAGCAATACTGACAATTTAGGGCTGCTTCCCCCTCCTCGGGACTCTGGAATTATCATGACATCACCCAGGCCATACCACATGACTTCCTCCTACACTCCTTACAATTCAATCCTACTGTCACCTTATCCTGTCCACTGGTACCCTTACCTTAAGTCAACTCTGTCTCTGTCTCTCTCTGGGTCTCTTTTTGTCTCTTCTACCTCTTTCTGTTTCTCCATTTTTTTCTCTCTCTTTCTGTATCTGTTTCTTCTGTCTCTCTTTTTGTCTCTTTTTCTCTTTGTTTCTTTCTGTCTCTCTATTTCTCTTTTTCTAGTTGTTTTCTGTCTCTGTCTCTGTCTCTGTCTCTGTCTCTCTCTCTCTCTCTCTCTCTCTCTCTCTCTCTCTCTCACATACACACACACACACACACACACACACACACACACACACACACACACATCAATCTCTTCCAAGTTTGTGCCACCTGTTCTCTAATTACTATCTCATTTGGCTGCTCTCCTATTTCCACATGACTGCTAAATTCTTCCCCTCCTGAGTTCTTATGACATAATTCCATGTTTAGGCACAAGGCATCCCAGTTGGGGAACCTCACATCTCAAAGATTTTGCCAATGAGAAAACTCATGCTGTCCTGCAGACAAGCTGAAGCTGCCTTGGAGAATGACCATTAAAGGACAGAGGTTATCTCCACCTTTGTTTCAACAGTTTGTATTTCTATGAGTAGTAGACTTGGTAGTTGTATTATCTCATTTCATCCTCACAATAACTCTGTAGGCTGGCAAGGGAAAATATTTTTATTCCTTATTTAACTGAGGAAGAAATAGATTCAGGGAAATGAAATAACTTGCTTTACAGCCAGGAAGCAGCAGAATTGGACAGCAAAACTAAGCCTTCCTATTCTGCCTAGTGCTCCTTTCAACTCTTAAGTAACATGATAATCACACTATCATCTTTCCTGGTCTGTGTTCAGTGAGAGGCACCACATTTTAGGAAGGATAAATTGGCAGGGGCAGCTAGGTGGCTCAGTGGATAGAGTGCTGGACCTGGAATCAGGAAGACCTGAGTTCAAATCCGGCCTCAGACACTTAGTAGCTTGTGACCCTGGGAAAGTCACTCAACCTTGTTTGCTTCATTTCCTCATAATGAGTTGGGGAAGGAAACAACAAACCACTCTAGTATCTTTACCAAGAAAATGCCAAATTGGATCACGAAGAGTCAGTTGTGATTGAAACGACTGAACACCAACAAAACCAAGAATAGGATGAGGGATGGATGAGTGTAGAAATTGTGTCATAAGAACAGCAACTGAAGGAATAAAAGATGCTAAACTGGAGAATATGGAAGGCACAACCCAGGGTTTCTAGTTAAGAAGTCTCTAATCTCTTGTCTCTTCTAAATGGAGAAGAGAATGTTGGTAAGACAAACCACATTGAGGAGGATTCATCTTCCCTTACATCTGTAGCTTCCCAAGTCTCTCTCTGCCTCTCTTTGTCTCTCTGTCTCTCTCTATCTCTCTGTCTGTCTCTGTCTCTGTTTTTCTCTGTGTGCATGTGTGTGTGTGTGTGTGTGTGTGTGTGTGTGTGTGTGTGTCTTCCTGCTTCTCCTTCCCTCTCTCTCCATGAATAGAATTGGTCATGAAGAGAGTCTGAAACCATATGTGTCCTTGGGAGAAAAGTCTCTCTTCTGTCAAGATCTCACACCAGCTCTTCCCCTCAGGCAGGCACACAGTCTCATGTCAGCATTTCCTCCACCAATTAGGAGAATCTCACCAAAATACCCCCACAAGTTGGTTACAAAAGGAAAAACAATTTCTGTCTTCGAACATCTGAACATCTATCTTATAAAAGAGACATTGTGACTCCAGAGGAGGAAACCAGAAGTGATACATACAAGTAACAGGGAAGCCAATTTCAGCTCAATCTAAGAAAGAATTTTCTAGAAATTAGAGCTGTCTGAAAATGGAGCACTGCCTCAAAAAGTAATGATGAGGCCCCTCAGTGGAAATGTTCAAGCCGAGGAGAGTTGACTACATTTTTATGTATGTACCTCCCTTATGCACAGAACATTTCCTACCTTATGATGGAATTCCTGATGAATACATACCCTACTACTGAAGACCATTGAGGTTAGAAACTCATTCATTTATTTCCCTCAGCACCTAGCACTGGGGCTTCACACTGGGTCTTGCATACAATAGACACTTAATAAATGTTTGTTGAATTAAATTAAGTATTATAGAAGACACTGCTGAACTGATAGGAAATTCAACTATATGACCCCTACCATTTCTCCTAGCTCCAGCCTTTCATGACCTCTCTGAAGGAGAGGATTTGTTTATTTAAAAAAGAAGAAAAATCTGAGTATTGCCCACATTTAGGGCAATGGATAGAGGGGAAAGAGCTAATGAAAGAGACAAACACACTGCTATCAGAAGGGCAGAGGAAAAAATCAGGATAATGCATTGCAGAGAACAGTCAAGACAGGGCAGACTAAGCACATTTGAAGGAGAAAAGGAAAGAGATGAGTTCAGGTCATTTCTGTCCTCAAAGAAATCAGGTGTTAGTGACATGGTTGCCAAGTACTTTTTCCTTCGCATCTCACATCATTTAATTCAAAGTCAAACCCTGACAATGAGAAGTGTTGATAGAATTGTTCACAGGGTGAGCCAGAGGGGCAGGCAGTAGATTCTCTTATCAGAACCTCCTAAAAGACTACTAATGAGGAGTAACTCGACTCTGAACAAAGCTCCCCAAAAATGTAATTAAAGTCAAAGCAAAAGAGCTTGTTCACAAGGCATACAGAGCTGTGGAAAAGTCAAGATGGCTTTTGGAAAACTAGTTTCCCCCTCACAATAGAAGCCATCTACTTTAATAGGGTGTTAGGTACTGGAGCCAGTTTTTCAAGGTCAATGTCACTTTCTCTGCAGAAGAGGCTTCGCAAGCAATTGCTGGCCCAGAATGGTTGCTTCAGCGTGAGGATTCTCAAGCACGCTTCTGGGCTTTGTCCCACTCCTCCTGGCCAAGAGTTCAATGCCATTGTCCAAAAAAATAAAACAAAAACAAAAACAAAAAAAACCCACCACTGACCTGACAGGGTCGTGACACATTCTGAAATACATGCCTAGCTCTGCTTACTTGATCCCTTAGCTTGCTGGCTTCTGTTGTGTTTATACATTAATGTGAAATAGGAAAACATTATAATGGTGATAGAAAATTTCTGTCTATATCATAATAATAATGAATCATAACCAATATTCATATAGCATATTAATATCATCAGAAAGACTCTGTCAGAGATGATATTGTATGGTTTCTATTTCCATCACTACCACTTAGAAAACGGAAAAACTGGATGTTGATTGTTTTGTTTCAGCAGCCTCCGTGATGGCTATGACCTTGGACCCCAGGAAACCTTGTCAGATTTATCAACCAAACAGCACTTATTAAGCACCTGCTATGTGTCAGCTAAGGGCTGGGGACACAAATACAAAGAATGAAACGATCTCTATTTTCAAGGAACTTTCATTCTGTCAGGGTAGACACCATGTACATATATAAGTATATTCTATAAACATATACAGAATAAAATATGCAATCAATACTCAAAAGGATCTGTGGTCTCATTAATTTCAGAGTTTCCTCTGTTGACACAGGTCACTCGTCATCCAAGCAGTCCAATCCTATGTGACTCTTGTCCAGGTTCTCCAGAGGGGGTCTACCCAACAACATTTCTCCCAGGATAATTTAAGTTACCAGTGGGGCACTTGGGCAGATAGATCTGGCATTCCTTGCCTTTGACGTGTGACCGGCCCATGTTCCGTTCCATTATACAGTTCTTTGATAACCTCCTTTATTCCTGTTCTTCTTTGGAATTTCTCCTTGATCATGTGTTGTAGCCTGCTTATGCCTACTATACACCTCTCAGCTGTCCTTTATGGGATACTAATATTTAATTCTTCCAAAGAAGTAGTGTTCTCTCTCACCATTCAGCAACTCCAGCCAAAAAATTAGCATTGAAAATCTGAGTCTTTGTTTTCCTGGGAAGTTTAGCGTTAGTAAAAGAGCTGTGCAACTTCCTCTAAACTATCTAACTCACTCTAATCCTGGGTCCATCTGGGTCCATCTCATCGTCTATCTGTAGTATTTGTTCTAAGTGTACATATTGCTGAGCAAAGTGGATAAGGTGTCCATTCAAATGTATGATAAAATATGGTCAATAGATATTCTTTATCCACTTGGTCTTTCCCGTGTAGATGAATAGATCAAACTCTTTTGAGTGATTATAAATCCCTTCCAGGGGACTCTGCAGTATCCTAGGGCTTACTATGTCACCTACAAAGAAGCATTTGACTAACCTCCTCATCCACAAGACGTCCTGTTTTGAACCCATCAATAAACTTAATTTTAATTGCTGGTACTCTAAATGTGAGATCTTTGTCCAAAGACAAACAAATGGACATATTGCTGGGAAAACTGAATCATGTAAACCTTGACATTCTTGGTATAAACAAAACCAGAAGAGAAAAGAAAGTTTCAGCCAAATGGAAGGATAGTTCACAAATACTCCTTGCAGAGGTTTAAAAAAAAAAGTATATTGGGGGAGGGAGCAGAGTTGGTGGGGAGTTCATCACATAGCCAGAAGTAAAAAAAAAAATTATTTCATGGTATGTTTGGTCATCATGTATTAAAATACTAATAAATATTTGCCAAAAGGCCACCATGAAAACAATTGCAGCTTATGTACCTACATTACTTCTGAGAATGAAATGGTAGAAAAAGGCTTCATTGGCTCATAGATAAGGAGCTCAGAAGCCATGTAGTCCAATCCCCTCATTTCACAGATGAGAAAACTGTGTCCCAGAGATACATGGTAACTTTCCTAAGGTCACACAGGTAGTGACAGAAGCAGGATTTCATAAGAACCTTCTAATTAAATCAACTTACACTGTGATACTTGTTACTTTGGTGTCAAGGTGGGAAAAGTTGAGAGTGAAGTATATGGGAAAGTATGGTTCAGGAAAAAGAAATGACAGAAGCCAAAGACCTGTAAATTATATGGAAGTTTTGCCTCTATCTCAAAAACTCTTTTTTCAAGATTGTTAGACATTAGACGTGGTAAGCACCAAACAACTCCATAAAGAATGAAACAGGTTGTACTTTAACAAACATAAAAGAGCCTAGTTATTGATATGAGAGATTTCCCTGAAGCAGCTATTTGTGTATATTCAGACCATTAACTCATCAAGGCTAAGTTTAGAAATTGTTAAAAAAAAAAAAACAAGAAGAAACAATAATAATGAGAAATGACTATGAAAGTACAATTAAAACAATTGAACCCTGACTTATTTAAACAAGTAATTGAACATCATAAATGGGAAATGGAGAATAGAATCAGCATCAATAACAACTGTAATAATTTTGGCCAGAATTTTAACTAATATAAGTTTATTGCCACAACAAAGAGACCAAAAAAGTCCAGAAAGCATGTTAGAGATAGCTGCCAAAGGTAAAACCAGGTTAGAATATGACCTCAGATGTAAAACCTTACAAAAAAAAAGTATGATGGGTGATTATCAGCAGCAGCGTCTTTGTAGAGAGGAGAACCAACTTAAAGAAATTATGACAAGATACTCAACTTAGTAAAGTCACCCATATGCATTCAAGGATGAAAATGGAAGGAATAGAAACAGGAGGAAAATCAAAAAGATTGCAAAAGAAAGACAAAGTAATTAAGTATAAGTCACTGTGGTTATGTGACAGAGTTCATTTTTCCAGTCTCTAGAAACCATAAGGAACATTATTCAATCCCATTATTTCCTAGAAGCACAGTTCATAGATTGTGAGCCTACTTTGGAGTCAGAAAGACTCCAAATCCAAGTCTTTCTGTGGGTGTACATATATGTATGTGTGCATGTGGGTATGTGAGCCTAGTCAAGTCACTTAACCTCTAAGTTCCCCAGGAAACTCACTAAGACAAAGTTATAGATGAATTGCCAGTCCATATGGGCAAGGTAGTTTCTACACTGGTAATTCCTTAACCAAAAAAAATCTCAGAACAAGGCAAAACCAATATCCCAAAACCTCTTTTTAATTATTTCATATTGGTTGGGATTTTTAAGGCAAGTGATTTCATGGCATCATTTTTATAATATTTTTCTGCCAATTTTTATATCTGCTAACACATTTCAATCAATTAATCAACAAGCCTTTATTAAGTGCCCATATTAGACTGATATGCTCCCATATGGTATATGAGACAGTTTATGTACTAAACGTGCTAGGAAGAATGGTGACCAATTATACTCTCCAGCTACTGTAAAAAAAAAAAAAATGAAGAACTGTTGGTTTTATGCGGATGTGGGATTTTCCATCTCCTTAATTCTAATCTTTGTATATTTGGTGACACCTTGTGGTAAGTTTATGCAGAATAATTGTCCTCCACTATCATCCTCCTATCATTCCCAACAGAAGCAAGGAGGTAGCAGATTCTCAAGGCTATTCCGGTAGTATACAGTTGGCCAGGTTCTTCCTAGATAGAAAGGCTTAGTCTATGTGCCCATTGTCCAACCACCAGCTGAACTAAGCCAAACTGAGAAGGTCAGCAGCAGAGACTTGGCCACTAAGTGATTCTTTTGAGGAGGATCACAGCAACTCATGAAATTATTTACCCAGTAAGAAAGGGTGGCAATCAGTGAGAGAAATCCCAACAGTGACAAAATCATTCATCTTTTGAAATATTGAACTATAACTCTTTTTGTGGCTTATGATCTGTAACTGTCTCACTTCTAATATACTGGACTAGTATTTTCAAAGGCCCTATTTCTCACACTTTTGGCTATTGCTAATATGGGACTTTGTTCTGCTTGATTATGCTTATTTGTAAAAAGGGTTTTATTTGGGGGGGATTAATTAATTTATTAATGCTTGATCATTGAAAAAAATTAATTAAAAAAGGCCTCATTTCTGAGACTGCCTGATTTAATTAATTTCAGTATTTTACAGTGGTAGAAGAGAGAAGCTTTGCCCAAGGTAACATTGTTAATTATGTATGCTAATGCCCAAAGCCTGTACTGTAAATACTAATAGTTAGAAAAGAAAGGTAGAATGAATTATGGAGAGATCACTATCCTGGGATCTAGGCAACTTGAGTTCTACTCCAGACTTTGCCATTAACTATCTGTATCATGTTGGGTAAATCCCAACTTGGGCAAAACCCAGAGAGAATCTCTGGGTCTCCGTTTCCTCATTTGGAGAATGAAGAAGTTGAACTAAAAGATCTTAAGCTCCCCATAGGCTCTGAAATTATATGATATTCCTGAATTTAAATTCCAGAATATGCTAATTCATATCACACGGAGAAAATATTTTGTAAGCAAAGGTAATTGTCCATAGGGGTTATGTTGCTCCAAATGACTTAGAGTACATTCATGATATTGGGGTTGGAGTTTCATCTTGCATAATGACACTAAGAACTGATCCTACTCACCCACTATTCCTCTTCATTCTTGAATAGCTAGACATAACATTTTCTATAATGGGCCGTGTTATTTCTACAAGGTCAAAGATATTATCTTTAAAATAAATTTTAATCATGTCACCCAATTTTATAGGGTAGTTATTTCTGGTTATATTCCTCCATTCCACGTGGTTCCCACCCCAGGACTGAATCTTCTTCTCTTCTACAGAGGCAACTAAGTAGTACAGTGGATAGAGTGCTAGGTCTGGAGTAAGAAGACCTGTGTTCAAATCTGGACTCAGCCACTTAACTAGCTGTGGAACCCTAGGCAAGTCACTTAACCTCTGCCTCAGTTTCCTCAACTGTAAAATGGGGATCATAACAGCATATACCTCACAAAGTTGTTGTGAGGATCAAATGAGATAATATTTGGAAAGTGCTTAGCACATTGCCTGGCATGCAGTAGGCACTTTAAAAATGCTTATCCCCTTCCCTGTGACCAAAAAAAAAAATAGTAAAAGTAACCTACATATTGACCAAATCTCACAATACAACATAAGCAACATTCTGCCTTTCTAGTCTTATGCCTTTCTGCTGAAAAAATGGAGCTATGTTTCATTATCATTCCTTTAACAATTATGATGTAAGACTCACTTACCCTGGGGCAGCTAGGGGGCCTAATGGCTCAACTGCTGGGCCTAGAGTCAGGAAGACCTGCGTTCAAATATGGCCTCGGACATTTACTAGCCATGTGACCCTGGGCAAGTCACTTAATCCTGTTTGCCTCAGTTTCCTCATCTGGAGAAGGAGCTGGAGAAGGAAATGGTAAAACTACTCATATCTTTGCCAAGAAAATTCCAAATGGGGTCATGACGAGTCAGAGACCGCTGAAATGACTAAACAACAACAAAGAACCCATTTACCCAGAACACTTTCAGGAATGAAAATGCAAGAGGCTAGCAGGAATCAAATGAAACTATGACTGTAATCAGACCATAGCGAAATTGTCGCTCTGAGAAGGACAGTTAAAATCTCAAAGGGCTAAACTACTTTGAGGCATCACACCGAAGGGGCACCCTTGGGCATCTTGATAGTCAACAGAAAGATCACATTGCAGAGTGCCTTCCATGTAGTGATCTGGGACAGAGGCAGGGGTATACTGGTAAATATTTAACAACTGGTTCTCCAAGGAGAGGAGAACTGTGCTGAAGACCCTTTTTAAAGTTTAATCTGCATTATTATAATTTCCTCCAATCACTTTCTTAAATCTAGAAAATTAGCAAAACAATAACTTATGTACTGATTTGTAGTGTTTGACAACAGATGAAGTATAAATGCTCATACCAAAAATTTAACAATCAGCTCCTTAGGTTCAAAATGGCTCTAGCATACCTCCAAATGGAGGTCTCTTTGCCTGTTACATAGTATCATAGGATCATAGATCTGGAGTTGGAAGTACCTTAGGGCTTCTGGTCCAATCCTCTAATTTTACAGACAAGAAAACTTAAGTCCATGGGCCAAATGACGCTCCCGATGTCATAGAGGTAGATTTCCCAACGTACATTACTAGGAAACCCCCTACATCCCTCTGGAGTTTACATTGGGCAGTGCCAGGGAGATGCCATTACATCTGGAACACAGAAGAGACCAAACGTGGCTGTGTGTAAGATGTTAGTGACCTCAGAACAGATTAGTGACATTCAGACTCCAGAGTTAACCTGTTGACTGGATAAAAGTGGTAGTTCTGTCTACAAGTGGGTAAGCCTCTTATGGTGCATGGAAACAATAAACTTAACCCTGTTATAACTTAAGTATTAGTGGGGGATGAGCCAAAGCTCCCCTCCTCCACCAGTGGCCTCTAGGAGTGGACATTTCCTTGAAGAAAGGGAAGTTAGAAACTAAGTTGGGGAGTTCTGACTTTGCCCAAAAAGAACAGGAGCAGGCTGCCGGACACTTAGGAAGTTCTTTTATACTGTGCCTTTTAAATTCCTATTTCATATAATAGATGTACTCTTAACTATAATTTGAGTGCATTTTCCTTTGGGATCATGAAGAGTTGGGAAGGAAACAGTATCTTAGTGGGAAATGAGGCACAGACTTTCTTTGGAAGTTGTCCCAGAGCTTAAACTCTGGGTGGAGACAAACAAGCCAATTTGTGAGAAATTTATGAAATATTGTATGGTGATGATTTTATCTTTTAAATCCCACTCTGAGAGAGAAGCTGGGCCAAGGCACTAAAACATAGGAATGCTAAAAGTCTCCTAGGCTTTGTTACCCACTTATTTGTTCCTCCTCCTCCTGTGCCAACACAGGAAGCTGGTGCTTCTGCATATAGGAGAACTTCCTGTCCTTCCTATGGCAACAGCATCAATACCATATGACTGGATTTTCAGTTATCATGATTCCAATTTCTTTTTAGTTTTTTTTATTTACATCATCATAATGACCTGTGTGATGTTCCATTTCTGTTTATTTCACTATGCATCAGTTCATATAAATCTTCCCATGTTTCTCTGAATCCTGCCTATTTATTATTTATTCTTATCTTGTTCAGGCATTTGTTTTCAATCATGTCTGACTCTTTGTGACCCCATTTGGAGTTTTCTTGGCAGAGATACCTGGAGTGATTTGTCATTTTCTTCTACTGCTCATTTTACAGATGAAGAAACTGAGGCACAGAGGGTTAAATAATTTGCCCAGTGACACAGCTAGTAAATGTCTGAGGCCAGATTTGAAACCAAGAAGATGAGCCTGGCACTCTATCCATTAAGCCACCTAGATGCCCTCATTATTACTGCAGGTAATTATTACTGGAGGTAATATCCCATTACCTACCTCTGAAACCTCTGATTATGAGTAAGGCACGAGTGTTTTCCCCTCCATTTAATTAATATGTGATAGGAAGAGGAGTGGGAGACCAAAAGACTTGGCCATTGTCTAGGAACAGGTTGAACTATGGCTTCCATTCATGAAGCCCCAGCAAGAATTTTTAAAAGAGATAACGTGACATCCAATGTCTCTCTTCCTCTTCCCTTTGTCCTACCCTCTTGGTGCTCATATGTGGTTGATAACAAATACAGAGTTCCTGGCAAGGGTAGTCATGGTCATGTGGACAATAACTTTATCTGAAGAGGCCAGAGGAGGACTCACTGAAAACCATGCCTGAAGATATAACATTGCTCACAAGCTTGCAACATGACTTTAAGGGATAGGACCATTCACAAACCTATGAAATTCCCCTTCCCCAGCTTCCCTCACAATGATTTTTCAGGCTTTCAGCTCACCTAGCAATCCATCAGAAAAGGACAGCTGCATCTAGAGGGGTGTGGAGTGAGATTGTCACCCAACAGAGATTTTGTCCCCACTTTATGACTTTAATTTAGGGGAGGGAGTGCCCAACAGTCCTCCTCTGTAAATGGCCCCTGGCAGCAGCTGTTCCCTCGGTGAAAAAGAAGTTATAAACTGAGTTGGGAGTTCAATCCTTGCAAAAAACAAGTTGACAACCACTTGGTATATTCTGTTTTCCTGATTCTGCATATTTCACTCTGATAAGTGACTATATCTTCTTATGCTTCTTTGAATTCTTCTTCCTCATCAATTCTTATAGCATGTGAGAATTGCATTTATGACCACAATTTGTTTATTATTCAGTGTACTTTTTTCTAGTTGGCCAATCGTATTTTTTAAGGACTTGTTTTCTACAGTTAATTTTTGTCCTCCCTTTTCCAAGCTATTAATTCTCCCTTGCATACCTCTCATTTCTTTTCCCATTTTGTCTTCTACCTCTCTCATTTGACTTTAAAAATCCTTCTTGAGCTCTTCTAAGAAGGCTTTTTGGGCTTCAGACCAATTCATATTCCCTTTTGAGGTTTCAGATGTCGGTTTGTTGACAATGTTGTCCTTGTCAGAATTTCTACCTTGATCTTTACTCTTCCCATAATAAGAATCTATCATACATTTCTTTTTGCTCATGGTGCTTGCTTATTTCCTGGCCTTTAGGCTGGGGAGCAGAGGGCACTGACCCAAGCTTCTTGTGTTGGGAGCCTCGGGCCTGGTCGATGGCTTTGTGTGCTGGGGCCTCCAATGTTGGCAGTTGGAGGCTGTAGGATTCTGGCAGCTTACCTGGTGTTGGGCTGGAATCAGCAACATTGGAACTCTAGGGGTAGGATTGGGTAGTGTGGCTCCTGGAGATTTCCTGCTCACCCAGGCCTTTCCTTCCTTTTGCTTTCTTCAGCTCTTTTCAGATGAATGTTGCAGAATGTTTATCCGCCTAGGGCCCCTCGGAGCACTGCTTCCCTTATTTTTGCTGAGGCACTGGGAGAGCCTGTTGCTATAGAATGCCGAGGCCCTGGTGGTTTTCTGAGCTGGTTTCCACTGGTTCCCCCGGCCCTCAATGAGGCACTTGGAGGTCCAGGTGTTGGTGTTTGCCTGCTCCACCACCTGGACTTCAGGATCTCCTCCTAGTAATGCTGAGGTGAGGCTTTCCACTAGCCTGCCAGGATGCCTCCTGTTCCATACTGCTCCCCTTCCCCCAGGGTTAGAGGGGCCTTTCCCCATTAATCCCTCAAGCTACCTGGGCTACTGGACTGCTGCACCCCATCTTTCTTCTGGTTCAGCTGTTCCAGGGTTTTTCCTGGGGTGATATTTTCTGGTTTTTCAGGGGTTAATAAGGGACGGTAAGAGAGACTCACCTCTTACTCCACCATCTTGGCTCCTGGAAGCAGAAGTCTCCGATCAATGCTCACTTATCTTTTAAAGCCCAAGTCAGTGTTACTTCCTCCATGAAGCTTTCCATGAACCTCTCCATGGTAATCTTGTCTCCTTTAGATCTCACACAATACTCTGCACTTCTCTTTGTGGAGATTTGGTTCCCATTCCCCTCCCAGTTCAGTTGATGCAGTCACAGGATATAATCACAGAGGACAACGTACCAGCATCCTGTTTTCCTTTTATGAAGAATTATTCTCTGAGACAGAAGGGAGTATCGTTGAATCTGTGGCAGTGGCAGCCACCCTCTGAGCATGCAACCCTCAAGTGATAGGGCTAATTGAAAGGAGTATCCCAGAGCAGGTGCTACATTTGTAGGTACCTGCTTGTATGTCCCATATTTTATGTCCTAGGTTTTTGTATATCTGTGAGATACTCTTATTAGAGTATAAATTCTATGAAGGCAGAGATTCTGTTTTGCTTAAATTTTTTATCTGCCCTAGCTCCTAGCACAGTGTTTTAGGATGCAGAATTTAATAAATTTAGTAAATACCTGCAAAATTTTAATTCAATGCCAAATCACACCCCCACCTTTTTTATAGGTAATGTTGGCTAGCATTTATATAGCACTTAAAAGTTTTACAAAGCACTTGAAAAATATTGTCTCATTTTATTCTCCAAACTACCCTGGGAAGTAGGTGTTATTATTATCTCCATTTTGTAGATGAGGAAACTGAGGCAAACCAAGGTTGAGTGACTTGCCCAGGGTCACACAGATAGCAAGTGTGTGAGGTCAGATTTGAACTCAGGTCCAGAGTTCTATCCAAAGCACCACCTTGTTGATCTAGACAGTGTAATATGCTAAGTAAAATAAAATAAAGAAAATTTTTAAATGCTGAACCTGCATTCTCTATTGAACCAGAGAAGCTAAAATTGAACCCCACCTCTACCATTTACTATTTGTGGGAGCCTGGATAAGTCATAATCTCTCTAGGTCTCTGTTTCCTGATCTGTAAAATGAGGGCATTCAGCTACATAACTTCTAAGGTCCTTTACATCTCTAAATCTATAATTCTATGACCTATAAAAATCATAGTACTGGAGAAAATTTTGCTTCAGTTACAGAAAAAACTTTTCATATTCCCAAAGTGTCATTTACAGTTTCACCAATTTCTAAATTTAACATGACCAGTAACTCATTTTTTGCACCTCTAGCTGCATTTTAAACTTTCTTATGTTCAGTTTTTGTTTTTAGAAAGTGAGTTGTCTTTTTAAAACATGCTGTATGAAATTTTAAAATATTCAGCATCTGGGCTGTACATACGGAGTTGTGGTAGTATGTCAGGAAAAAGATTAAATATAGAAACTTGGATGACACAAATAGCGTACTACAGTTTCTTCATAAAATAATTTTCCATGGAACATAGCCAGGACCTCTGACACCCTGCTGCAGCTGCAGGATCCACAGCTGTGTGCCCAGCCCACAGAAATAAATGGTCTCTGGATTTGTGCTATTATCCTTTGACAGGAGAGTAGATTTACAGATGGAAGAACATCAAAGGGCCTGTTGGGTATTGTGCATTTTAGTGGGGCTGGCCACAGCAAAGATGTAAACCTAATTTGTGCTTTTGTTACCCTCTCACCTCCCTTTTCTACCATCCATCTTCCCACCCAGATGCACTCCTTCCCTTCTAACAACCTCGGGCTTGCTCTCTATCCTTTTGTAACCCTCATTTAAAAGAAACTTTTCTACCAACACAGAGTTTACAGTTTACTGGCTCCCTATTGTCAATAGGATAAGATAAAATTCCTTAGTGTGCCATTCGTTTCTTCATCTCTAAAGGAACTGGACTTCATCATTTCTAAAATCCATCCAGCTTTAAATTCCACGAATTTAGAGAACAGCAATTTTATGATACAAACAACACAGAGCAGAGAGTTAGGAACACCCTAAATGGCTGTGACCCTCTAATCTGCACCATCATCCAAGAATCACAATCTCCCCATCATTGGTCAGGTTGCAGCAGAGCACCCCTCCCATGGTACAACGCCTGCTGTCCTTTCCAGGGCTTCCCATTTGGTGATCCTATGGGCGGGTCCTGACCTCCAAACACTCTACTTTCAGGTCACTATCCAGGCGCCTTTTTGGAACAGCCTCACCTCCATGTTCTCTTTTCTTTCCCAGAGATTAGTTCTTTTTCTGGGTTTAGTCTTCCCCTCTTCCATCTATAGATTCTCCTCCTCAGTGTTCTCATCCACTCTGTTGGTTTCAGTTAATTCCAAATTGAAGCATAGTATAATGGAAAGTGGGGTAGATCGCAGTGGATAGAGCTCCAGGCCTAGAGTCAGGAGGATCTGAGTTCAAATCTGACAGGAGACACTAGCTGTGTGATTCTGTGCAAGTCACTTATCCCTGTTTGCCTCAGTTTCCTTATCTATAAAATGAGCTGGAGAAGGACATGGCAAACTACTCCAGTATCCTTGCCAAGAAAACCCCAAATGGGGTCACAAAGACTGGAAAACAACTGAAAAAAATGACTGAACAACAAAAATAATGGAAAGTGTCTTGGATTTGGAATGAGAGGATATGGGGTTTAAATCCTAGGCCTGAGACTAATTAATTGTATGACTGTGCAAGTTTCAATTCCTCTGGGACTCAGTATCCTTAGCTATAAAAGGAAGGTTAGGCTAGAATCAGTGATGTCAAACTCAAATTTTTTAAAAATGCTCCCTGCGGGCTGCATATTGACTTAGACAATCACAAATCGACACTGTCCGTGTTGTTTTGTGTTCTTGGTTTTTTGGTAAGCATTTCCCAATCACATTTTCATCTAGTCGGGGCCCCACAGGGGAGTTCTGCCGGCCACTTGTGAACTGCCTGCAGTGAATTTGACACCTGCAGATTAGAGGCTCTCTAAAGTCTCTTCCAGATCTGAATCTATGTCCTTATATTTCCAGCCCCGATCTTTTCCCTGAGGATTTTGGTCTTATACTTTTAATTGTCTTCTGAGTACCTCCACTCAAACATCCCACTAACATCTCAATTAAGTATCTCCACTCAAACATCCCACTAATATCTCAATTAGCTCAACGTGAACAAAACCGAATGCAATGTCTTCCCCTTGAAACCTGCCCTCTCTTAACTGTTTTTTTTTTTGAGGCAATTGGGGTTAAGTGACTTGCCCAGGGTCACACAGCTACTAAGTATCATGTATTTGGTCTGAGGCCAGATTTGAACTCAGGTCCACCTGACTTCAGGGCCGGTGCTCTATACACTGTGCTACCTAGCTGCCCCTTAACTTTTCTATTTCTGCTTTTGGCACCATCATTCTCTGAATCATCCAGATGCCTAATCTTTGCACCATCTGACTCTACTCTCTCCTTCACTAATCACGTCCAATTAGTTGTAAAGTCCTGTTGATTCTACTTTCACAATATCTCTCATGTTACACTGTTACTTTAGTCCAAGCCCTCATTACCTCTGCCTACCAGCGGTGAGGAACCTGCTGCCTCAAGGCCACATGTGGCCTTCTCAGTCTGTGGGTGTGGCCTTTTGACTGAGTCCCAGTTTTGCAGAACAAATCCTTTTATTATGGGGATTTGTTCTGTAAAGCTCAGATTCTGTCAAAGGACAGAGGGCCATACGCGGCCCTGAGGCCACAGGTTCCCCACCCCTGGTAGGCTATCTTAATAGCCTCCCAACAGAAAGCTTTATCTCCAGGTTCCCCTTTCCAATCTAATTTTCATACAACTGTCAAGCTAAGCTTTCTATACACATCGCAACAGTCTCATGATGTTACATTCCTTTGCTCAAGAACTTTCAAGGATTCCCTGTTGTCTATGGAATAAAATACAAATTCCTCAGCCTGGCATTTAAGCCCCTCCAATCTGTATCCACCCTATATTTCCAGACTAATTTCACACAACTGTCTTTGTGTACCCCAAATTTCCGTCAAACTGCCTATTAGCTTTTCCCTATCTTGTCCTGCACTTACCACTCCAGCACATTGTCCCATTCCTGGTATACCTTCCACATTTGTGACTTTCAAAGTCCTTGGAAGCAATGTTGGACTTGGAATCAGAAGAACTGAGTTTGAATCCTTATTCTCACAACTACTCAGACCTGTAAAAATAAGCCAGCGGACTCACAGTCACTCAATGAGGCAATCTGAATGAGGGCTCTCTACATGAGTTCTCTGAATTTTAAAATAAGGAAATTTGATTGACTCTCCCATCCATTTAAATTCCTTCCTTTGGTAGCAAAGACTTCTCCAAATTACCAATGAAGTTGTAACTCAGCATGAGTAGTAGGGAAGGTAAAAGGAAAAAAATAATAAACAAGATTTATGTATCCAAATGAGAGTTATTACAGCAGTGGTGTTGCACTCAAATAGAGATGGGCAGCCACTAAGTCATCCACAAGAATCCCTGCTGGCCAGATGTTGACTTGGTTTTTAAAATGTAACATTATCTGTTTTATTGTATTTTTATTCATTTTGCTGAATATCCTAATTACATTTTAATCTAGTTCCCAGAGTGTTTAGGAGTGTTCAGGGCTTCATACAGCCAGGTGTTTGATACTTCTGTATTAAAGAAGATTCTACACAGCCAACCAAGACTTCAAGACGACTGGAGGTGGGAGGAAGGTGTTATGATGCTGCAAATCTGTGTCCATTTTGGGATGGTGATATGGCAACTCCAAACATGACTTCTTAGCTTTTTTTTTTCTATAGGAAAAATCTCATCTCTGACATGTGTTTAGGTTAAACTCCTTCCTTTTCAGAGATTCCAGGATGTTATCATCATTTATGGGAAGCAAAATGTTATCACCTTAGCAACTAGATATATGCTCTGGGGATCTTTGAGAATTAAAACTGGTTGAAGAGAATAAAAAGTGTTGGCTATGGAGTGTCCTCCCTGCCCCACCTCCATCTGTCTAAAACAGATTAACAAGAGGGATGTGGAGGGCCTTGAGATCTATGATCTCAGATACTATGGAACCCCGTAGGCTCAAGTAGACACTTATCTAGGATATTACAATTAGGAAGCTGGGGGAGTGCTGGTTTTAGAGGTGAAAGCAAAAGTAAGTGAAAAGTAATTAAAATGCATAGGTATACCTGGTAGTAGTCAATTAAAATGGGCATGAATCTCCCGGGGGGACCTGCCTCTAAATTACCTGGCTATTGTCAGGAAAATAGCCTTGGGTTCTTCTCTCAAGATCAAAGGCCCTTTGATGGAGATACTTTTAGTTTTTAGTTATTTCCTTGTAATTAGATATTCAAATGGTAACTATGATACTAAGATTCTCCAGTGGAGTGGAGACAAATTTTCAATACATAAAGATCCTGACATCGGGAAGTCACCATTATTAACGTAGTATATATAAATGTGCATATGCATTTATACATTCTCTAGTAAACAAGGTGAATTTATTTGTATTTCCTAGAGGAATGATGACACTTGAAGTTACAAAATTCTAAGAAGCAAACTGATCTGTGTGTGTGTGTGTGTGTGTGAGTGAGTGCGTGCATGTTATCACAAGAAAGGTAAAGGGAGGAGAACAAGCATTTACAAAGTGCCTACTATGTGCTGGGTTTTTTTTTTAAATATCATCTCATTTGATCTTCACAACAACCATACAAGATAAGTGTCATTACTACTTTCCTTTTAAAGATGACAACTGAGGCAGACAAATTAAATGACTTGCCCAGGGTCACACAGCTGTGTCTAAGGCCAAATTTGAACTCAGGTCTTTCTGATTCTAGGCCCAGTAGTCCTTCTACTACACCACCAGAGGCCAATGGTCAGAGGAAACAGAAACTAGACACTCTGAAACTAATTGCAGCAGTCATAGTTTAACTGGTCCTATAGTACAAGTAATAGTCTTTCAAAGCATTGGTTTCCTTATCTGTATATAATACAAGCTCCATAATCCTTACCTCCTCACATGGACCATATCCAATCTTAGGAGATACTACAAGGGATTACTCTTTCTTTGGCTCATTTTGCCCCAACTCAGAGTTCCTCTGGGAAATCTCAGAATATGGATGGAATATAGATAATGTCTAGGTCTCCACAGATGACAAGTACTCAAGGTATCAACACATAGACTGGTTCACAAAACCTTTTATTCCATCCCACAAAAAATGCAAAAACAAACAAACAATCAAACAAACACATAAAGGACTCACCATAACCCATGAGGATTGATGTAATTCGCCACACACACACTTTGGTGTGTCCCATCTTTTCTCTAGGACCAATATAATCTCTCAGACTCATAGTAGCAACTTGTGTTTGTATTACCCTTAGAAAGGAAATAAACTTGGAAGGAAAGCAAATTTCCAGTATTCTGCTGAATTCCTTGGTCACTCCCAAGAATTCATCCAGAACTCCAGCTGTACGACACTACCATGAAAGTTGAGACTTCCCTGAAAGGGTTACTGGAAAAGCAACCCTCCTCCTGTAAGACCTATGCTGTTGGTTCACTCAGCACAACATCCATGTCTTTGATCTTCCATACTGCAGTCTCTTGTTGCTCCTCTCAGGTCTGGGAATCACGTGGGTGATGGGCTTCTCTTTCCAAGAAGCTGGTACTACTCAGAAATCCCTTTCCCTCTCCATAAGCACATATTCCAGAATCTCACTACCCTGAAACTCCTCTTTCCCTGGTACAGGAAAACTGGATCAGGAAATTGCAACATTCCTCCAGAAATTTGGTATTAATTCCTGACACTTGGACACTGTTTTCCTTGTCCACAGCTGTTACATGTTGGAAAGTATGTCTCTAACATACCTTCTTCGGGTCTGGGTACAATAGTCAAAATCTAGGGACTCACAATTCAGGAATTCTCTGGAGGCGGCACAGACAAGAACACATGAAACTCCTATGTGCCTGTGACCCAAGGCAGAAAATAGTATCTCCTAGTGGGAAACTGAGGAAGTATTTAGTGCTTACGTCCACTCTTATCTCTGCTGTATCCTGGCCTATCATCTGGAAAGAGAAAAAAGCAACTATACAATTGACCTCCTTTTTTATAGGTCCAGTACAAAGATATCGATCTGACCCACAGTAAGCTGAGTCAATTAATTTATCTCCAATCACTGAGACCCTATCACCCTCCATGAGGCACTAAGGAACACATATTCTCCACAGGAATATAAACAAAATTTCAATCAAAGGGTCACCTTCCTGTAATTTCATTGAGTTTATTGGGGAACTCCTCTGATTAACTCCTAAATATATGTAAAAGAATATAACGAAGTCCCTTTCAGACTTTGGCTACATCTACAAATGAAGGAATTGGAAATGTGGCACAGTCTTTCCCCCTGGGCTTGGCATTGTCTGCTTTTTGATGTTTTTTTTTCCCCATCCACTGGACTACATGAGACAATGGAAAAGATTTAGGAGTTTGAAAACTGGAGAACCCTGAACCCCACAGCTGTTTTGTAGTTCTTGGGCAAATAATTGTTATTGGGCTTCAGGTTATGAAAATTTGGGAACTGTATGGAATGCTCACCATAAGTTAGGGTGAGGATCTTGACCTAAAGGCTCAAAACTCAAAATACACCTAAGAATGTATTAGCTAGGTGGAGAGATCCTGATTTTTGTTCAAAAGAACTTGATACTTAGGTCTAAGAATCTCTGACTAAGGAAGGGAACAGTCTTAGTAGCAAAGACTCTGAAGGAACAAAACAGGGAAAGGGATTTTTTGTTGTTGTTTTGTTTTGGTTTTTGTTTTGCTTTGTTTTGCTAGTCCTAAGTCAAGATCTGTCTGCTTTTTCTAAAACACTTGGGAAAAATCTATACACTTTAAATTAAGAAAGCATGATAGTATCAATTCTTCCTTGAAGAAGCAGATTAGAATTTCAGCTAAGCCAGAAGCTGGAAGCAATGGAGACTTTTAAATCTAGCAAAATATAATTTAGCAGAGTAGCATCTGGCAGAGACAATGTGTCCAGCAGAGCAACATCAGATAGAAATGGAAACTTAAAAACAACAGAGAGTTGGCCCATTTAAAAACAGAGATAGAGGTAATGGTACAATGACATCACTAGAAAATATTAACCCTGCAGCATTAGAAGCATGAGTTGCCCCTGCATACATAAGCCTTGGCTACAAGTGTTACCTATGTATGGGTGGGTGCGAATAATGCACATCATTTTATGGCACATGTGTAGCTCTTCTCTGCATGGATCCAGTTGACCACATGGGAGCTCTGGGGCTGCTTCTGGACATGTCAGAACACACTGCTGAAAGGACTTGGCATTCTGAGATGATGCGATAGACCTCGAGTGGTTTCTTGGACCCCATGAGAACAATAGGACGGTAGTATGCTACATCTATGATAAGAAGAGACAGCTTCTACTTAGCTACCGCTCTCTAGGTAGCAAAATATGACTCAGGAAGTACAGGGTCTTTTTCTGCCTCATGCTCATAACAGTCATAGGATATGATCTAGAGCTGAAAGAGATCTCAGGGCCCATCTAGTTAAACCCTTGATCCCATCCATGTGGCAGCTTCTGTCTCTTTTGTGTTTGGTCTTTCCTGATATTAGGCAAATGAATCTCTGAGACGGATGCAAACCAAGGGCCATGTAAGTTTGAAAGGTCCAGAAGTATTCTAGTGAGCATTGATAGCATCCCTCCTGAAGCAATGGTGGCTAGGAGCAGGGGAAGCCTCTGAAAGCTGAAGTCGGTCACTGAGCAGAAGACCAGGTGAAGCATAGCCATTCTACTAGAGTAATGCTTGAATAGTGAAGTGTGAGGTAAGGTGAAAGGTAAAGAGTTTATTGGCAGTCTTACAAAACTACTTTAAGAAGCCTAAAAATTAGCCCCCCCCCCTTCAGCAGTTGGTTGTAAGCATAGTTAGAAGCCAAGTTATTGAATCCTGTCAGTTCTTTTAATGTGCACTGTGCCTCTTTTACACTTGGCATTCCTTCTTGAGTATAGGAATAAATTACCTATCCCATTCCCCAGTACTATTGCATATTGAGTGCTTTTGTTACTTCCTCCTTTTTGTGTGTGACTTGTGAGCAATAACTTTTACTATAGGGCAGTGACTCTTAATGAGTAAAGAAATGTGAGAAAAAGGAGCCCTGCCTGCCCAGACAGTCTACCCAGGACCGAACTTGGTTCAAACCCCATGGCTAGATATAGGACAGAGAAAGGTGAATGCCCCAGCTATATATGTAGTCTATACCCAGATGTGTCTTGGCCATATGTGTTTCCTAGGTGCATGCTTCTCCATGAGTGCTCCCAACAATGCTATGTAGATTTGTGCGAGAGCAGGTCCCAGGTTAATGGTGGAAATGTTTTCATTGCTGCTTTTCTTTCTGTGTCATATCATTAAATACCTTTGCTTGAAATTAATTATGCCCTGGCTGACTAATAAAGGTAGACAAATTGGTGAGGGTCCATGAGCTATAGTTGTAAAGAATTGAGACCCACAGAGTACTCTGAACCTGGGGCAGCAGCCCTCTGGAGTAGTCAGGGTCAGACTGTAGAATATTGCCATCCCAAAGGCAAAGGTAGAATACAGAGGTTTCCAAAAGAGGATATGTAAGAAGGCAACACATTCTAGCACTGAGCATAGCTAGATGTTATGTTGGGAGATGTCTAGATTCCAAGATTCTGGTTAATGAATACTTACTTGTGGAATGAATGGACTTATCAAAAGTAATAGGCCAAATTTGATAAAATTATGTTCAAAAGAATAAATTTAAAAGTCCAACAATTAGGTTAAGGAAAAAACTGTAGAAGTAAAGGATGAGGAAATATAACTGGGCATAGTTCGTGTTAAAAAGAGTAGAGGAGTTTTAGTGGGCTGCAAACTCATGAGGAGTCAACATGGCAGCCAAAAAAGCCAAAAAATTATCTTAAGCTTCATTGAGGGACTCTGCTATACTCTACTCTAGTTAACAACAACAGCAAACAAGAGCCTTAGAGCTGGAAGGGTTTTTTGAGATCATCTATTCTAACCTTCACGTTTTATTACCATCATTAATAATAAATGGCGTTTCTGTAGTGATGTCCAAAAAATGGAAGGGACTCCTCTAACTCTACACATGAGTAATTAAGTCCCGCCTTCTCCAGGAAGGCTTTCACAATACTCCTTAATCTTGATGCCTTCCCTCTGAGATTACCCTCAACTTATTCAGCAAATATGTGTGTGTGTGTGTGTGTGTGTGTGTGTGTGTATGCAGAGATACATACAGTTATGTTGTTTGTCCTTTGTTCTTGGAAAGGACCATGGCATCAAGAAGTGATGCCATGACATGCAAGTGAATTGGATTTAAGTGAGGGAGGGCTGTGCAAAGTAACCAGCCTCACTTTCTCCTCCAGAGTCATCTGGGTCCAGTGGCCAAGTATATAGAGCAATACAACTGGAGATGGGATATTATATATATACACATATATACACATGTATATATACATATATAGATACATATATTGCAATATGTACAAACAAGTTATGTATATATACACCCATATATGTGTATATACTTGTATATGATAGGTCCAGAGGTGTGTGTGTGTGTGTGTGTATATATATATATATATATACATATATATATATATATACACACACATAAATACATATCTTGTTTATAAAGAGTTCTGTGTTGTCTTCCCCCATTAGATGGAATGCCTTTGTTTTTTGTATCCCTAGAGCTGGCACATAGTAGGTGCTTTATAAGTGCTAGTTGACGGCTAACTGGGACTAATTCCAGATGACAATGACAGCTCACATTTCTCTCGAGCCTTAGGGTTTACCAAGCACTCGCTCAGCCCTCACAACCCTTTGAGGCAGGTGGTCAATCCAGATCTCTTCCCACTACACACCCTGGTGCCACATTTCAAGAAGGGGTCAAGGGCACTGAGGAGCTGGAGCGCCCAGAGAACTGGAAAACATGACTCTGGGAATGCTTGGCCCGAAGAAGATAAGGCTGGGGAGGACCGGAGAGCAGCTGTCAAATATTTGAAGGGCTGATTTAGGGAAGAGGGAATAGACTAATTCTGTTCGGCCAGAGGCATAACCTGGAGCAAAAGAAGGAAGCTGCAGAAAGGCGGGTTTCAGCAGGATTTAAGGAAACACTTCCTAAAAATGGGAGCTGGGGAGGGATAGAACTTCTGCCTCGGGTGTGGGCCGGATCACCTTCGAAGCCCCTCCCGACTCTCTCCTTCCGTGACAGGAGGGCCTGGGCGGGGTGGGGAAGGGACGTGTCACAATCCCGCTTCCAATAGAGAAAGGCTACATCTCTAGAACACCGCCCCTTTCCTCCGCTCGCTCCCACCCCCACCTCGCCCAAGACCCCACGCATGCTCTCTTCTAAGGCAAGGCCCACAGCTTCTCCTTTAAGGCTCCGCGGCCCTCCCCTTTAACTGCCCCTTCCCTCCTCCCCGCACCGCCCCCGCTCCGAGTCCTTGAGCTGCCTCCCCCACGCGAGCCGGAGCGGTTGCGCGGCGCAGGCGCACTGGCGACCCCCGGGGTCAGCCGGGCGGATGTTTACAGCTGTCGGTGGGAGGCGGAGCAGACGCGGCGATCCAGGCGCTGAGTGAGGGGCTGACAGAAGCGCCGGAGGCCGGATCAGGGGCAGGGGGCGGCCTCGCTGAGGGCAGGGTCGGGCGGATCGGGGCCGGACTGTAGGAGCCTGGGCGGTGAGCCTTCGGGCGCCTGGGCCGGGGCCGGGCCCCGGCGGGGCAGCAAGCGCCGAGACCCGAGGACCTCCAGGCCGCAGCCCAGCGCAGGCCCTGTCTCCGCCCGAGGCCCGAGGTAGAGCCGCCGGCCAGGCAGCCGAGGGCTGCGGACGCCCAGGGGTGGGACCCCGGGGCTGGCGGGGAGGAGGCGGCCGCCCCCGAGGCGGGCTTGGAGAGCTCTGGTGCCTAGCCACCCCCCCCCTTCCCGCGACGTGGGGTCTTCTCCCCCGGGTCCCGAGGGCGGGCTCCGCCGGCGGCACCTCGGGGACGTCCCCCACCCCGGGCAGGGATCTCGCCAGCCCGGCCAGCTCGCTGGGACCTCAGAGACCCCTTATCCCTCAGCAGCGTGGGGTAGTGGATGGAGAGCTGGGGTCGAGTCCCGCCTCTGACAGATTTGGCTGTGCCGCCCGGGGCAAGTCACTTTACCTCTCTGGGCCTCTCTGAAAAAGTTTCGGCTCTTGGGGCCGTTTTTATTGGTGGGAGTTCCGAACCTACACGCTGGGAATAACGGGTCCCTTCCAAGAAACAAACCCAACCGGAGAGGTGACTGACTTCCCAAGGTCGCAACCTGGGGTATATTGTGGAGGTGGGATTTCACCTTTCCCGGGTTCTTTGCATTTCAAAGCCCTCTTGGAGAAACTTGACGCTTTCCCTTTTTACCCAAGGTCAAACAGGGGGCAGAGTCGAGATTCGAACCCTGCACTTCCTGTTCCAAGTGCTGTGCGCTTTCCCCTCCCACCTGGCGTTGCCTTCTGGCAGCTCCTGTGCTGGGTGGCCAGGCGCTTCTGCTCCTCTGGGAGCAGCTGAGAACAGGTTTTGGTTACTGGGATAAACAGCCCGGAGGCAGCGGCTTAGCGGGCTCGGTGGTGCCACCCCCACAGGTCCTTCCTGGTTCTGGTTGAAGTTCCTGCCCAGATGTTGAGTGTTCCGTAGGAGCTCCTCATCTGCCCAGCTGCTGCTGCTGCTGCCGCCACGCATTCTCCTGGCTTCTTTACGTGGCGTCCCGGCCAGCTCGAGTGCACTCACTACCTGCTTTGTGCACCATCCTGTGCACAAGGGCGTGCCTCTAGAGGTACTGTTTTCTTTAAGCATTGGGAACAAAGTGTACAGTAGTTCTTTGCTTTCTGTGACGGCCTAGTTGAGGCAGTTAAATCACTTCTAGATTTGAAATAATTGAATAAAGTGTACAGGGTAGTTCTTGGCTCTCTCCGACGTCCTAGTTGGGACAGTTAAATTACTTCTAGATTTGAAATAATTGAGGCTGCTTTTAAGTTCTTTCTCTTAAAAATGTTTTTCCTCGATATGGATTGTTGTTTGGTGTTTTTTTCCCCCATTCAGTAGAGTGCCCTATCTCTTTAATACATAAAGGTTTTGCTTTTTTCAGCTGCAAGGCAATGAAAGGCAGCCACCCTTAAGAAAAGGCATTTTCAGAAGGTTTTATAATGATTAGGATTCGTCCTGTAAAGAGTAACTGATAAAAGTTTGAAACTACAGGAAAGATATGGAAATTTAACAATCAACTTTGGTAAGGGTAGCTCTAGTAAAATGTTGAGTGGGTCACAGATTATAACTATCTAAAGACTTTGATTAAATTAATTAATTGAAAAGTGATACCAGCAGGGTTAAAAAGACCATCTTAAACCACATTTAGGTCTTAGCAGATTTGTAATACAGCCTTATGTCCAGAAGGGCTACACGTTGCCTTTAAAAAATAATCCTTGGAGACCTTCCACTTACATACTCTTCTCCCTTTACTCCTCTCCAAAAATACATCCTACCCTTATCATACTAAAATTTTTAAAGGCCCAGTTGAATATGAAAGGAAGACACTGTAGTAAACTGATCATTTTTAGTTAAACTTGTTCTTTTAAGTAGCTGACAAAATCTCTTGCCTTGTTTAAAAATTGGTTGCTTTGATGCTTAGGTTTATTCTAAATTACTGCTATTTAGCCATACAATTCAAAATAATAAATCCTGCTGAGCCCCAAAGAAACACCTGAGCTATGAAGAATTGATGTGGAACATTGATATTAAGATAATCTGTGAGAATGAAATTTGAGAGGAAGAGGAATTGAATTGTTGTAGTGAATAAGCCTCATTTTTGGTTTTATAAGAGGATGTTGTACTAACTTTTCCTAGTTTAGGATTGGCTATTAGAAATATATAGAAATTATCCCTTGTTTAATTCTCTTTTGTTAACTGCTAGAGTATAACAAAAACAGTTTTTGTCAACTAATATCCAATTCTTCTGTTCTCTTCCCTTGTGGGAAATAATGGTCCAACACTATAAGAATCTGGGAGGAATTGAGTGAACTGCAAACTTAATACAAGTTAAAGGTGTGATATGGCAATTAAAAAGCCAATGTGATCTTAGGTTCCATAACATTAATAGAAATATTGTGTCCATCTCTAAGGAAGTAATAGTACTGCTTTATCTTGCCCTGGCCATATCACATCTAGAATATTATGTTCAATTGGGGCAGGGGGTGGGGTCACATTTTAGGAATGACATTGACAAAGGACTTTGTCCAGAAGAGGGTGATGATGGGGGCATTAGAAACCAAATCATACAAATATTGATTGAAGGAAGTAGTGTGGAAAAGTTTTAAGGGGACCATAAGTTTTTGAAGGGCTAGCCTATAAAAGATATCTTGTTCTGCACATAGCCTAACACATAGTAGGTAGGCACTTAAATGCTTGTTGACTGACTGCTTGACCTAGAGAGCAGAACTTGGAGCAAAGAAAAGAATAGAAGTTACAGAGACAAATTGTAACTCCATGTTAGGAAAAATTTCCTCATAATTAGAGCTGTCCAAAAATTGAATGGGTTACCTCAAAAGGTGGTGAAGTCACTGTTAATAGAAAGTCCTCAAGTAGAAGCTGGATAACTACTTGCCGGGGATAGTGTGGAGGGAATTCCTGTGCAAGTGAGAACTGGACCAGATGACCTCTGAGATCCCTTTCAACTCTGACGTTCTATGATTTCTGAATATGGAAACAACATGAAGCTTACTATTCCATTATAAATGTTGGTTACAGAAGTTCTTCAAAAATTAGAGAAATTATAAAAAGCAGCATTTATAAGTTGTAATTATAGTTTGATAAAGAAGTTAGGAAAAATAGATTTCCCTGGGGCTCTAGAAGAAAACAGTCAAATGAAAAAACACATATGTAACAATGTGATCATATTGTGTGGCCTTATAATGTTGAGCAACATTAAATGGATTGGTTTTCCATTGTAATCTGTCCACTTGTACTACTATGTCATAGAAAATAATGGTATAAAAACAATGCCTTGAAAATTGAACTTGGAATAACTTGTTGGAAGCAGGAGTTGAGGAGAAACCTTTTAATTTAGTTTGGAAAGATCATCATGGACCTTGATTTTAGGATTTTAGGAGTTATAAATAACTAATGGCATTAATTATAAGTAATATTAAGTAATAGACAGTTCATGTTAATTTTACTAGTATGAAAGGATGTTAAAGCCCTAACTAGGAAAAAGCAGCATCAGGCAGAAGAGTCATCTCATGTTGGTTCTGTATGATACAAAAATGTCGCTCATTGAAATTGAAAATAGAAGGGTTAAGTGTGCACAGTTTGTTTTCAGAACTAAATTTTCTGCATATGAAGCTAACTGGCTCAGTCAAGTGAACTAATTGGCCATAGGCATCGCCATAAAAGAAAAGGAAAAAGCAGCTTCTAGTAAATGGATTTTTTGGAGAAGTACTAGTCAGTTAAAAGTCTTGATTATGAATAATAGTCAGTATAATTAAAATCTGGTTGTAAAAATGGGTGGAAATTCATGTTTAGCAACATACTTGTCATGCTTTTCAAACATCTTTAATGTGTTTTAGGTGATGCAGAATAATTATATGTAGTCAGCTTTTATTTTTATTCGGGGGGGGGGTGGAATTGTATCCTCTACTGTCAGAACTGCAGATTTTGCTTATTTGGTTTGGGAAACTTTTTTCTGAAAGCATTTATAGTATCTTTATTCACATTTTACTTTCAGAAATAGAGGGAATTATTGTAAATAGAAAACAAAAAAAATTGAACAAAGTTGTTACAGTATAAGAACAAATTCTGTGGATGTGCTTGGTTTTGTGAAACCGTGGTAGGTTGTTTTTTTAACCAAACAATGGAAAGCAGATCTTTTGCAAAAAATTTCTATTGTCTCGTATCACTTTAAACTATTACTTTATGGGATAAAAATGATTTTGAAAGGGCAATTCTTCATTTTTATAGGAGGAATATAAGTTTAGGAAAAGTTTCCATTTGTACTATGTATATAGCTAGTTGTTGGGCTCATGAGGGAAGGTTCACTGTAGTTTTGCCCTTAAAAACAATTGAGAAGAATGTAAGGTAGGTATTGTTTTACTCTTAAAAAAAGCTAAAAAGGGGCATGACACTTACTAGCTGTGTGACCCTGGGGAAGTCACTTAACCCCAAATGCCTAAAAGCAAAAAAAAAAAAAGGCTAAAAGGGGAACACAGAATATTACACCTTGTTAATAGTTACAAATAATTATGGTAGCAGCCATGAATAGTCAGAGTTGGTTCTGAAATGGGTTTTGCATGTCCTAGAAAGTATGTTTCAGAATTTGATATGGTATAATATCATGTTATATCCTTTACTGAGAGAGTAAGTCTTTGAAATCCAGATGAAGAATCATCTATGTTAACCTTTTTCCATATCTGGTAAATACATTGAATAGATTGCTTGCTAGAATTTTTCCAAGTTTCCTGAAAGGTCTTACTTTGTCATAACTTAATTGAGAATTCTAATTGAATGCCAGTTGAGAACTTCTACTTTTTCATGTCTTCTTTGTCTTATCTCTTTTTCCTTTACTGTCTTTGTAATTGTAGCTTTTCCTAAGCATTATCCTTGAAAATGGGAGGTGCTGTCAGTGCTGGGGAAGACAATGATGAGCTAATAGATAATTTGAAAGAAGCACAGTATATCCGGACAGAGCTGGTAGAGCAAGCCTTCCGAGCTATTGACCGTGCAGACTACTATCTTGAAGAATTTAAAGACAATGCCTATAAAGACTTAGCCTGGAAACATGGCAATATTCACCTGTCTGCCCCATGCATATATTCGGAAGTGATGGAAGCCCTGGATCTACAACCTGGACTTTCATTCTTGAATCTGGGTAGTGGCACTGGTTATCTCAGTTCTATGGTTGGACTCATTTTAGGTAAGAAAGATATGGAAATCTGACTAGTTTCTTTATTCTGTGCCTATACCATTTATTTTATGGTACAATAAGTAGCCTTTTAAAATAAAAGGAATATGGGCATGTTATTGGCCATAAACTCCTGGGGTGGGGAGGGGTTCCTGATTTTCCATGGTTGATGGCCAAATTTTACAATTTACTCTAATATTTCTATACATCCTTTCCCTTGCCAAGTTAATTCACTTTCAGAGCTTTAATTGCCTCTTTCACATAGGTGACTCTCAAATCTTTATGTCTAGTCCTAGCCTCTCTTTCCTGAGCTCCAGGCCCCATATTTTCAGCTCCCTGCAGGGCGTCTTCACGTGGACGACCCAGTAGCATCTCAAACTCAACACATCCTAAGCCAAGCTCATTATTTTTTCCACATGTACACAGTTCTCCATTTGACCCTTTTCTTCCGTTTACCGTTCATTCGCTCAGTTTCCCATGACCGGACTCAGTCATTGATTTATCCTTTGTGTTACCATGTTCTTTCAAGTCAATTTCTACAGTATCTCTCAAAACTATCTCATCAAATCAGTTACTCATCATGTACTTAATCCTACTTTGTGCCAGGCGCTCTCCTGAGTATAGATATTTTATGAACCATTTGGGCTATTGGCAAACCGCCCTTATAGGTTTTCCTGCCTCCAGTCCATCCTTTGTGCTTCTGCTAGAATCATATTTCTTATACCCGTATTTTGTCAGACCTCTGCTCAAAAGTCTTTAGTGGCTCCATGCTGCCTACTTTTAAAAATCCAGATATCCCTGTCTGTCATTCAAAGCCCACTGTAGCTTGGTGCCATCCTTCCTTTCCAACTTTATCTCATATTTCTCTTTTCTCTGTTTTTTGTTCCAGAATGGACAGCTCTCTATCCCTGAATGTTTACTGTGCTCTCCTGCCAGTGTGCTTTTATTTAAGTTTTTCCCTAGGCCAACAATACTCTCCCTTCTCCTATGCCTATTGAATTCCTACCCTTCTTTGAAAACCCAACTTAAATACTACCTTTTCCATGAAACCTGCCCTAATCCCCTCATTACTGAACACCTTCTGCCCATAACCTCACAGAGCACTGTTTTATTACTTTCCATTGAATTTATGTTGAGTATTATAACTGCATCTGCTAGTGTCTTACTAGATTATGAACTTCTTAAAGGTAGTGACTTTACCTGTTCTAAACTTTACATTTCCCTCAACAGCTAGCACAATGCCCTAGATATAGTAGGTGCTTACTAAATGTTTGTTTTGTATTTTATTGAAGATTCATTCAACTAACATTTAAGTGACTACTACATGCTAGCCGCTAAAACAAACTAACTAACTACAAGGATGAATAAGACAAGACCCTTGCCTTCAAAGATCTGAAATCTAGTAGTACTAGATATGGCCCACTTTCTTGGGAGGAGAGCCAGTGACCAGAGAACCTCCTAATTTGTCTAGCAGCTGCCAAGATCTCCTACCTCCAAAGAAAAATGGAGGGTCATAGGTTAAAAAATTTACAACCCCACTCTAATGGGTCAAAAATAAGACTAAAAATAAAAATGTTTTAAGTTCTAAATTCTCCTTCAGGATTGCTCTATACCTATCTCAACCACCAGATATTAATGCTTACTTTATGCCAGAAATTATGCTAGGTCCTAGGAATACAAATATGCACAAAAGATAGATTGTTTCTGCCTTCAGAGAGTTTACATTCTATTTGGGGGGTGGGGATAGTAAGGAGGGCTACGCTGTTCTGTTGTAATGACTTTAGAATTTATTGTTTCAGTAGCATTTTTTTGCAATGGGGATTTGGGTTTTTTAATATACAGGTGATATTTTGAGGATATGTTTATCCAAAAATTATTTTGGCTTTCCTGTGTGCATTAAATATTTATAATATGGGTAGGCATAATATAATTTTTTAATATATTTTTTAAAGTAAATATATTTTTAGTGATTAAATGCCTTATGTCCTTATTTCTTCATGAGTGCTATTATCATTATGAGAATTCAGCATCCCATAATATCTGTCATCTTGTAACTATTGACTTGTGAAATTCTCCTTTTTATTAATGCAATTGCAAAATTGGATGAAAAGCAGATACTACCATTAGGCTCACATAAAACTGTTGAGGACGCATCCAGGAGCCAAGATGGCAGAGGAAGCAGTAAATCGCTGTAACTTTCCCTTATTCACCTCTAAACAACTACAAATTAGCACACCCCCCCCCGAAACAAATCCTGGAACAACAGAACTAGCAGAAAGATGGAGTAAAACAATCTTTTAGCCCAAGAAACTTGGAAGATCTGCAAGAAAGTCTGTGTCGCTTGGGTAAAAGGGGAACACGTTCCAGGATAGGAAGTGTCCCAGCAAGCCAATTGCAAGCCCCATCTTACCAAACCAGTGGGAGATCTGAGCCCCAGTGTGGTTGAGTAGGCAGATGGCTATACCAGGACCTCCCATGTGCCTCAGCATAGCCAGAAGGACGGGTAGAATTCAGCTCTGAGAAACAGTACATGGGGCAGCATAGCCTAGGCAAGCAAAGCCCCTGGTACAAGAAGCCTGAGACAGTCCCTTCCACCCTCGGAGCAGAGCTCAAATTTTTGAAAAAGGCCAAAAATGATCAACAAAAAAAGAATCTGACTATAGAAATGATTATGGTGACAAGGAAGAACAAGACACAAACTTGGAAGAGCACAACAATGTCAAAATACCTATGGATAGAACCCCAAAGGAAAATGAGAAGTGGTCTCAAGCCAAGAAAAAATTCATGGAAAAGCCCAAAAAGGAGTTTAAAAATCATACAAGAGACACAAGAGAAAAAAGGGGAAAAGAAATGAGAATGATGCAAGAGAATTATGAAAAAAGAATCAACAACTTGGAAAAAGAAAACTGCTTAAAAAGTAGAATTGGCCAAATGGAAAAGGAGATACAGAAATCCACAGAAGAAAACAACTCCTCAAAAAGTACAGTTGGCTAAATAGGAAAGGAAATACAAAAGCTAGCTGAGGAACACAACTTCTTAAAAATTAGAATTGGGCAAATAGAAACTAATGACTTTATGAGACATCAAGAATCAATCAGACAAATTAAAAAGAATGAAAAAATAGAAGAAAATGTAAAATTCTCATGGGAAAAACAACTGACCTGGGAAATAGATCCAGGAGAGACAATGTGAGAATCATTGGACCAACTGAAAGCCATAATCAAAAGAAGGACCTGGACAGCATCTTTCCAGGAATTATAAAGGAAAACTGCCCTGATATCCTGGAACCAGAGGGCAGAATAGGCATTGAAAGAATCCACCAATCACCTCAGAAAAGAGATCCCCAGATAGAAACTCCAAGGAACATTATAGCCAAATTACAGAACTGTCAGGTCAAGGAAAAAATACTGCAAGTGGCCAGAAAGAAACAATTCATATAGTGGGGAGCCACAATCAGGATTACACAGGACTTAGCAGCTTCAACATTAAAAGGATCAGAGGTCATGGAATATGATATTCCAGAAGGCAGAGGATCTAGGACTACAACCAAAAATCACTTAGCCAGCAAAATTAGGCATAATACTTAAAGGGGAAAAAATGCTTATTCAATGAAATAAAAGGATTTCAAGCTTTCATAATGAGAAGACAAGAATTGAACAAAAAAAAATTTATCTCCAATATCAAGACCCGGGAGAAGCCGAAAAAGGGAAAAGAAAACATAAGGGATTCAGTGGAGCTGAACTGTTTACATTCCTACGTGGGAAGACAACACTTGTAATTCTTTTTTTTTTTCTAAGGCAGTTGGGGTTAAGTGACTTGCCAGAGTCACACAGCTAGTAAGTGTCAAGTGTTTGGTTTGAGGCCAGATTTGAACTCAGGTCCTCCTGACTTCAGGGCTGGTGCTCTATCCACTGTGCCACCTAGCTGCCCCCTGACACTTGTAATTCTTAAAAATTGTATCACTAATAGTACAGCTAGAAGGAATACACATAGAGGGTACGGGTATAAGGTGAATTTGAGGGAATGACATAAAATAATTAAGGGATGAGAAAGAGGAGTACACTGAATGCAGAAAGAAGAGAGAGGTAAAATGAGGTAAGTTATTTCACATGAAGAGACATGAAAAACCTCTTACAGTGGAGGGAAAGATGAAGGGGTGGGCAGTGGGCATTGCTTGAACATTACTCTCATCAGTATGAATAATATACACAGTCAGTTGAATATAGAAATCTATCTTACCCCACAGAAAAGTAGGAGGGGAGGAAATTAAAGGGAAGAGTGGACTGACATAAGGGAGGGCAGATCAGGGAAAGTGGGAGATAGAAGCAAAATACTGGTAAAGAGGGAAAAGGTGAAAGGAGAGAGAGGACAAATGGGGGGAAAATAGGATGGAAGGAAATACACAATTATTAATCATAACTGTGAATGTGAATAGGATGAACTCTCATAAAACAGAAATGGATAGCAGAGTGGGTAAAAAACCAGAATCCTACAATATGTTGTTAACAAGAAACACACTTGAAGCAGAGAAATACACACAAAGTAAAGGTAATCGGCTGGAGCAGAATCTGTTTTGCTTCAGCAGAAGTAAAAAAAGCAGAGGTAGTAATCCTGATCCCAGACAAAAGCAAAAATAGACCTAATTAAAAGAGATAAGGAAGGAAACTACATTTTGCTAAAAGGTACTATAGAAATGAAGTGATATCAGCATTAAACATATATGCACCAAGTGGTATAGCATCCAAATTCTTAAAGGAAAAGTTAAGTGAGCTATAGGTTCATGACCAAACAAGAGATAGAGAACGTTATGAAATATAAAATAGATATTTTTGATTATATTAATTTAAAAAGCTTTTACACAAAACCAATGCAATCAAGATTGGAAAGAAAGCAGAAAGCTAGGAAACAATCTTTACAGTAAGTGTCTCAGATAAAGGCCTCATTTCTTACATATATAGAGAAACAAGTCAAGTTTACAAAAATACAAGCTATTCCCCAATTGACAAATGGTCAAAGGATATGAACATTTCAGTTTTCAGACAAGAAATTAAAGCTGTCTGCAGGCATATGAAGAAGTGCTCTAAATCACTTTTGATTAGAGAAATACAAACTAAAACCACTTACATCTGTCAGATTGGCTAATATGACAAAAAGGGAAACGATAAATGTTGGAGAAGGTATGGGAAAATTGGGATACTAATGCACTGTTGGTGAAGTTATGAACTGATCCGCCATTGCAGAGAGCAATTTGGAACTATGCCCAAAGGGCATCCGAAATATGCATATGCCCTTTGATCTAGCAATA
The DNA here is from genome assembly GCF_003287225.1 of Phascolarctos cinereus. NCBI lineage: Eukaryota > Metazoa > Chordata > Mammalia > Diprotodontia > Phascolarctidae > Phascolarctos > Phascolarctos cinereus. The sequence goes on from NW_027555625.1 coordinate 253,018,242, forward strand.
CCACGACTAGGTCTGTATCCCAAAGAGATCTCTAAAAAGGGAAAAGGACCTACATGTGCAAAAATATTTATAGTAGTCCTTTTCATGGTGGCAAAAATTGGCAATTGAGGGGATGCCCATCAATTGGGAAATGGCTGAATGTAATGGACTAGTATTATGCTAAATGACACTAAATGATGAACAGGCAAATTTCAGAAAAACCTGGAAAGATTTGTATGAACTAATGCAAAATGAAATGAACAGAACCAGGAAAACATTGTACACAATTTCAGCAACATTATGTGATGATCATCAACTACGAATAACTTAGCTCTTCTCAGCAACACAGCGATCAAAGACAAGTACAAAGGACTCACAATGGTATCCACATCCAGATAAAGAACTGATGGACTCTAAATGCATATCAAAGCTTATTTTTTCACTTTATTCTTTTTCGTGTTTTTTTTCCCCTTTAATCTGTTTCATTCACATCTGTGACTAATATGGAACTATGTTTTACATGATAGCACATGTATAACCTATATCAAATTGCCTACCATTTTTGGAAGAGGGGAAGGGAGAGAGGGAGGGACAAAAATTTTGAACTCAAAATCTTGTAAAAACGAATACTAAAAATTGTCTTGATGTGTTATTGGGGGGAAAAATAAAAAGACTATTTTTTTAAAATGTTGAGGACAACCGATAGGCTAAGGGAGATATACACCTAAAAATGAGTCACTTAAATCTGAATTCAGCTTTATACTACTTGACATTATGAAAGTTCATGCCATAAATGCTTCTTAAGATACTTCAGAAAGTTACTCCTTACACTTAACACAGATTCCAACACTTCTTCATGTTAGTAAATAAATACTCTCATACATTGCTATGGCCAAAAATATTCATCACTAGTTGGCCAACCTTTTGGTGATTAGACTGAATTTAGCTAGACTGGTCTTTGGATTATAGACGTGCTATTCATTGCTGTCTCTGTGCTTGTACTTGAAACTTTTCCAAACTATCCAAAGCCTTTCCAACTATTCAGAATATGCCTTGGCAAACTCAACACGATAGGAACACTAGAACTTGGCCTCTACAGGTTCCAGCCTCCTAGAACCCAGATTCAACCCTTACCATGAGGAGATAATATAGTAAGATGATGGTGGAAATTGTGTTAATTGTGTACACATGTATGGACTTCATCAGCTTAGGAGCTGTTGGTGAGTCCAACTTTCTGTACTTCCTCTGCCAATATAGGTCGGCATCTTCTCTGCAATTTTAATCTTCTAGGGAGTTAATCTGGGACACTTCAGTGACTTGTTCAGTTTCACATAAGTATTGTGTGTCAGATGTAAGATTTGAACCCAGTTCTTGCCAACTCAGAGGCCAGCTCTGTCTACTGTGCTATACTCCCTCAAGAACCCTGGGTCAACTCCAAACAATCAGGAGATAGTAGAGTAAATATGGTTGAGCTGGGAGAACAGGAAGGGATCAGGAGACCAGTGGCATGATGATGAAGACAAAAGGTTTAATAAGAGTAAGGAAGTAGAAGAGGAGGTGATATCAGAAAGGAATTTCAGCACACAGGATCTTGAAGATTGTAGAGTTCCAAATAAAGGTGATATCAAAGTGCTAAAAGCTTTTTGACAAGAATCGAAATGTCTTAGGCAAAACTTTTCTTATAGCTTTAGTTCAAGTGTTCGATGCTTAATTCTTTCAACGCAGATAAAAACAAATTGAAAGCATATCTTGGAATATCATGTAGAACTATGGTATTTTTAAATGATAATTTTTAACAGTGCCTCTTGGAATCCATTCAAGGCTCAGCTCAAGTGCCACTTCCCATATGAAATCTTTTTTCTAATTTCCTTCAGTTATTATCTCCATCTTCTCACATTTCTTTGTATTTGCATTGTACACATTTTGTCTGTACAACTATTGCTTTCCCTCTACCCCCCATAGATTGTAAGCTCCTCAAAGGCAGAATCTGTTATCATATCTTTCTGTCCTCAGCACTTTGCACTGTGCCTACCTTCTAGTAGGCACTTAAATGCTTGTTGAATTGAATTGAGTATGATAACTAGATGGATGTTTTGTAATTGAAGTGAATGAATAAAGAATGAATAAAGAAAAAAAGAACTCCATGCCACAGTTATAAATAACTTTCTTATTACTGAATATTTTAGGTCCTTTTGGTGTAAACCATGGGGTAGAACTTCATTCAGACGTGATAGAGTATGCCAAGCAGAAACTGGATTTTTTCATCAGAACAAGTGATAGTTTTGACAAGTAAGGCTTTTATTTTTTTTACTGGATCCAAGTTTGTAAATTATAACTTAACAGATTGATGTTAAAAAAAAAAAGAAGAGATTGTTCATTTCACTTTACACACCTGCTTAATGGATCCTAAACAAGAATCTAGCAACCTTGTTTCTAGGTTGAGGTTGGGAGGATTGGAGTTCCAGAGGTCAGTCAGGGTTTCATTCCCACACATTTTAAAATCCAGTACTTTGAAGTGATTCCAATTCAATTGGAATTGACGTAGATGAATTGACACAGATGAATTGACAAATTTGTCCCTAATATTGATAAACGGAAAAGAAATTATTCCCAATTTGTATATGTTCCTAGCACACACATAATATATATATATATATATATATATATATACACACACACACACACACACACACACACATATATATGTATATACATGTATGTATGTATATATTTTAGGATATAACTAGCCCTTATATTTCATATCATTAATAATATTGAGATAACATTAATGTTCCACACTTAAGGATTGCTTATAAGAGATTTAAGATTTTTTTAAACTAATTTTATCTAATTTTGAAATAAGAAAAATGCCCACAGTAATTGAGTATTTAAAAAACAAGGTCATGTTTCTATTTTTGATTATGTGTACTACTTTAAACTATTAGAATTCTCAGTATATTTTAAAACTTAAGTATATTTTTAATAAGTTGATGTTTTGATAAGCAGCTTAATGATTTTACTTCTTGATTGTAGGTATTTAGCCTTTTCAGTTCATGTTGTATAACTCTGTGATTTTATCCTTAGAGTACAGTCTGTTTAACATTATCGTTACATCCCGGCTATGTCCAAATATTTGAACGTCTTTGAGGATGTTTGTAGTAGAGTAAGAGTCAAAAGACTAGGATTCTGCTCCTGCTTCTGCCACTTACTCAAGCAAGGCACTTTATTCCCTAGTCATCAGTTTCTCCATTTGTAAAATAGGGATAATTATATGTTAACCTACCTATATAAAGTAGGGTTACTTTAAATGATGCTATAAATTTAGCATTCTCAGACTTATAAAGGTAGATAGTATAAAGTCACTCTCCCCATTTTATAAATGAGGTAACTGAAACTCAGGTGGAGAATGATTTAGCCAAGGTCACTTGACTCATAGATAGTAGAGCAGAGCTGGAACTCTATCCCTGGGCTTCTACCTCCCAGTCCAATGTTCTTTTCACTATACCATGCTGTGTCTCTGATGGTGTGAAGATTGTTTAAACTATTGAAGTGCTATATGAATATGTTTAAAGCTAAAGACACTTGAAGTGATAGAATGATACTACTATCGTATAGACTTTTGGCAATATAAACCAAGTATATGAAATGTTCCTTTACCCTCAGGTTTGAATTCTGTGAACCTTCCTTTGTTACGGGCAACTGTCTGGAGATTTCTCCAGATTGTACTCAATATGATCGTGTTTATTGTGGTGCTGGAGTTCAGAAAGAACATGAAGATTACATGAAGAGTTTGCTTAAAGTTGGGGGAATTCTTGTCATGCCACTGGAAGAAAAGGTTAGTTTACTTTCATGAATATAATGCTTTACTCCCTTTCTTTCTTCCTTCTAAAAGTACTTCAAAGACTATTATTACCGTGAAAACACCAATAACCTTTGCTGTACCAAAATAAAGAATCACATTACAGATTCACAGATAGAGAACTTGAATGTTCTTTACTTCCATTCCTCACCCTCCTTTATGCCCCTTACTACTTTATACTGCTTCTGGCTGGAATGACCTTTATTGGATGTGTTGCAGAGCAACTGTGCCCTAAACTCAATCAATGATCTGTGAAAATATATCATAAATTTAGAGCTAATGGGAAAGGACCTTGCAGGTCATCTGCTCTGTCTATCCTCATTTTAGAGAGGAGGTAACTAAGTCCTACATGACCTTTGAGGTCCCTTTCAGTTCTGAATCTTTGATCCTATGGTGAACGCTTTGGGCATATTGCAGAATCAGTTAAACATAAATATTAAGTTGGGACCAGAGTGGTTAGCATAGGCATAGACTACTAATTTCCTCATTTTTGTCAGGTGGTCATTTACTGCACTAGCAGATCTTGGGGTAACTTCCATTGCTAGAGATGAAATGTCTTTATCAATCCTTAACTTTATATGCTATTTTCTCCTCCCATCCAAAGACGCTATAACAGGTTATTCACAGGCAAAAAGGGCTAGTAAATTAAAGAGACAGTAAAGAAAAGGGGGAAGGTATATTCAAGGTATAAAGTTAGAAGCAGTGGCATAAATTTATATTCAAGGCCCTCAAGCAAAACTCTGCAAAGGGACCCCAGGAATATACTTTCTGTTTACCTATGTGGTGTGGGATCATGAGCTGCCAAGAAATAATTAACACATAGTTAGAAACATCTTGACACTTTAAAAAAAAAAAGTGGTCACATTATGAAAGCTGTAGGAAAATCACTGCTACAATAGGAATAATATGGGTACATTCACAGAGTGACTCTTCCTGTATTATTAGTATTCACTTTCTGTATTTTAATTTGGTGAATAATTTTTCATATAGCATAGTAACAATAAGATTAGTGCATTATTGTTCAAGTTTTATCAGGAAGCTGTTTTTTTCCTTTAGTTAAACCTGATTTTAAGAGGCATGCAGTGTTCTTAGATGTTCTTCTTACTTCTTTAGGGATAGATCTTTTCCATGACATTCAACAAACATTTGTTAATTAAGTAATGTGTGGAATTTATCATATACTTTTTTAAAAAGCAAGTGGCATGAAATGAAGATTCGCAGTTTCATATACAGGCCTCTTTATAGGTTCTGATACATATTTGAACATGCTCTTTTAGTGTTTTAGTTAAGAAAAAAATTAAGAAAATGAACTACAAGAAATTAGAGATATGGGTCTGGACCCCAGGGGAGAGGTTAAAGGGAGACAAATAAATTGAGGAATCACCTGCTGAGAGGTAGTATTTGAAACTGTGAGAGTGAATGAGATTGCCAAGGGCAGAAGCAAAGAGCAAAATGAGATGAGGGCTGAGGATGGACCCTTGAGGAATACCTGTATTAAGGTATTAGGGAGAGAATGAGGAAGCCAAAGGAATAGAGCAGCAGGAGAATTATAAGATTAGGAAGACAGATTTAGAGCTGGAAGGAGGGCATCTTTTTATTGATGAGAAAGCTGAGACCCAGAAGGGCTAAGTCTCTTGCTGAAGGCCCTATAGGCAGGAACAGAGCTGGGATTTCAACCCAGTTTGTGTCTCCAAATCCAGTGCTCTCCCCATTGTATTCATAAATTCAGTGTCTGAAGCCCAAAGAGCAGAAAATCCATAAAGGGGGGGAGAGTCAGTGATATAAAGGAAGAGAAATGTCCATTGGCTTTGCCAATTAGGAGGTCATTTTATTTTACTTGGTAGAGAAATAGCAAACTGTGATCTTACTAAAAACAATGACTGTCTTTTTTTAGAAATGGCTGGTTTCTGAAATAATGAGAGTAAATGTTGAGATGAGTTTATCTTTTTCACAGACGAATAAAGAAACCTAGTTTTAAATTTAACATTTTCTGTAACATTTTTTAGGTGGCTGTTGTTTTTTAAATTAATACATTTTGTTTTGACATGGCATACAAACTCCATCTAACTCACACTTACATCCCCCAAAATAATTTAGCAAAACAGCATAAAATGATTGTAATTGATAATACATATGCCTTTATATTGTGTTTAGTTTATAATTTGTAGACTTTGGAAGGAACAAATTTATTTTATTTTAAATTACTAGACTGCCTTAGTATAGTTTTTGCTATAATTTTACAATGACGTTTCTTGGGAGCAGTTTCATGATTCCAGACTTTTAAAATATGAATTAATGATCCATTTCCCCTTTAAAAATTCCTAAGGGCATTGTGCATGTTGTTAACTGCAGCATTTTCAAGAGGGCCATGAAAATGTTGCTATTTTGAAGCTGAATACTGTATAATTATAATGATCCATCTTGATCCTGGAAGATAGCAATAAGGAAATGTACTTCCTTCCTTTCTTTGGATCAGTAGAGAGACCATGGATGTAAAATATTATATGTGCAGTTTCCACATCAGTTGGTTTTGTTTAGCTATTTTTCTTTGTCACAAGGAAAGGCTCACTGAGGGGAGGGGCATTTCTGGCCATGACTGAAATGTAAATAGAAAAGGCACCAATGAAAACAACAAAATGAAGTTGGTTTTTTTGGAAAACACTTGGACTCTGTTGCGGTACAGTATGTATTAGCAGTGTGAGATATTACCAGAAAAGTTAATTTAGCTACTCATTTGTCTATGTTTTTATCCACTTGACTGTCAATGTAATGGTTTCCTAGAAAGTGAAATTAGCCTTTAAACAAAAGGAAAGCAGAGTATGAGAGGAAAGTGTGAGAGAGAAAAGCTTTGTCTTCCTCACCTTTGTTCACTTAGGGGATTTATTTACCAGCTTAGATTTGATTAGCTAAGACTTGCACATAAACACTGCTTCGAAAGCCTTAGCAAGTGAAAATAGTACTCTGACCTAGTTTAGCAATCTGGGAACATTCGGAAACATTGCACACTGGATGATCCCTATCACAGGACTGTTATAAGCAGAGCATTGTTTCTTAAGTAATTGCAGGGTTATGCTGAATTCCATGGTGTAGCTAATGTACTGAGCTTTTAGTTGAGTGATTTTCAGCAGACATTAGCAGAACATGGGACTGATCAAGTTACAGCACCTATTAGTGTTGGTCAAGAGAAATCTGAGTTTGAATCCTGGTTTTGATGAGTCATAGTTATGTGTCTATAGACAAGTTAGTTGCCTCTCTGAACTTTGCTTTCCACCTCTGTAAATTACAGTATTAATACTTGCAGTGGTTATGAGAAAAGCTTTTTGTAAACCTCAAGGCACTCTATAAATCTGAACTATCATTATTTGAGAGGCAGTGTGTTGTAACCAATTTGGAGTTAGGAAGGACTGTGTTCAAATGTTGCCTCAGATACTTACCTTGTTTAGGACGACCCTTAACCTTCCTTGCCTACTGCCTCTTTTGTCAAATCAGGGAGTTGGATTTGATGACCTCTATCATCCCTTCTGCCTCCAAACCTATGATCCTTTAATTCTACTTATACTTTGTATTTTTCAGTTGTTATTTATTATTATTTAGCTTAGACTTTCTCTTGTCTGTCAGTCAATTGACAAGCATTTGTTAAGCACCATTGCATGCCAAGCATTGCACAAAGCACTGAGACTCGAAGCAGGTGCTTGCGTTCTCACAGGCCAAAGGATATGTCGATTTTTTTATCTTTTAGATTTTAAGAAGAACTGCTTTAAACTCCTTACATAATGCACAAATATTTAAAACTTTTCTCATTTTGTATTTGGGACAGTTGACTAAAATAACTCGAACGGGTCCTTCTGCTTGGGAGACCAAAAAGATTTTGGCTGTTTCTTTTGCTCCTCTGATCCAGCCCAGCCATTCAGATTCAGGAAAGTCAAGACTTGTGCAATTGCGTAAGTACAAAGATTTATATTTTGTTTAATCTTCTCTTCTGTTTGATCAGAGACTAGAACAAAAATGATTTGAAAATTTTGACCATATGTCACATTTTATCTTCAAGTAAAAAATTTTAAAATTCTACAATTAATTGTAGTTGGATTTTAGGCGCAGTTTCATATGAATGTGCCTACATCATCAGATTCCACTTTCTTCTCCAAACTAGACAACCAGTTTCGCTTTTATTATAAACCTCTTGAGAGTACATTGTGAGCTGTGAAATTGGAAAGTACAGAGAGGGGAAGAAAATGTGAGAAAGCCAAAAGCTTAACCACAGAATCACAGGAGTTGTACATTCCTAAGATTGCTTGGGGAAGTATGCAATGTGGTTAGTTCCAGGACAGAAAAGTCAGGTACAGAGAAACTCTGCTAGTCCATGTATGGGGTGGTCATCCTAGTTCTTATCCTCCATCCTCCCAACCCTAATCCACTGTGGCTGTTCATACAGAACAACCTGTCTATGCCCACACTAAATACAGCCTTTGCCTCTTTTCCTCATCCTACTACCCCTAGTAATAGGTTAGAACTGACTCTATTAGACTGAATGTTCACTAAATATACTTCTTTAACTGGGCATTTTGTTATGTAAAAATGATTATTTGACTTAATTGTCTTTCATCCTCTTTTATTCCTAAGGAGAAGTACAGGTTTTTCATAACATTCTTGCCTCTCATTGACTAACTGCTCTATCTTTGTTACCAAATGATATATATTTGTGCTTATTTATGTTTCAAAGGAGGTACAACACAGTGTCCCATTTGGTTTTTTTGCCAGCCAGTCTTACAACTCAGCATGGGAGTGGAATTTCAGTAATCTTCAAACTGACATTGGGGGGGGGGGGGAGAAGTTTTCTACAGAAAATGACTGACCATATATTTCACTGACCCCGAATTATGGAAAGTCACAGTTGCAAAGGGACTTCAAGAGGTCATCTGTACCTAAACAGGCATACCAAGTGAAGGAGGACGTTTTCTTTCCAGAGGCAGCCAATTTCACTTTTGGACATTTGTAATTGTTAGGAAGAATATTTTCCCTTACATCAGCTTATAACTCCCACCCACTGCTCCTAGTTCTGCCCTCTGAAGTCAAGTGGAATAAGGTTAATCCTATTCTTTCACATGACCAGCCTTCAGCTAGTTGAAGACAGCTTTCATATTCCTACAGACTTTTTCCAGACTAACCATGCCCACTTCCTGATATCATTTCTGTTGATCATTTCCATTGAGAAGGCTGGGGCTATACACTTAGGAATTGCTTCCCAGAATGACAGCTATGGAGGCTGGGCTGAAAGCAGGGCTACTGCAGTAGCTTCCCTTCAGATAATCTCCAGCTTGTTAATATCCTTCCTAAAATGTGGTGTGTAGAACTCAATACAGTAATGTAGGTGTCCTCGAAAGAGGAGAAAGTGAGACCATCAGCTCCCTTCTTCTAGACACTCTCTTAATTGAGCCTAACTAATGTCATGTGAGTGTCCTTGAGCTAATAGTCCACTCAGCCTCACAAAATTTTTTCTTGTTTCTTGTCTAGCCAGGCTTCCCCCACTCTGTGCATGCTGACATTTTTTTAATGCAAGTATAAAACTAGGATTATTCCTATTCAATATTCTCCTACTAGCTTTGGCCCATCTTTAGGAATCAGGACCTTAAATGGTAGTTTCACCTCCTAATTTTGTGTGATCTATACATTTTATTACTATGCCATCTATGCCTGTATCCAAATTGTTGATAAACTATTGGCCACCGTAGGGTAATGGATAAGAGGTCAGGGCTGTGCAGTAGAGACTTCTCTACAGGTTGACTTCAACCCATTAATGACTATTATTTGAGTCTGCTCATTCAACTAATTTTAAATCCTCCTTGCCTGCCCTTTCTTATTCACAAGGTTGCCATGAAAGAATTTGTCAAATGACTTGCTAAAATCCAGTTACACTACTATATCTATATTCTCCTGACCTGTTAAGGCTATTAGTCCTTTTAGAAAAAGAAAATGAAGTTAGTCTGGAGTGACTTTTTCTTCATGGACTTATAATGGCTCTTATTTGCCATTCCTTTCTCTCTTTTTGGTTCAGACCCATGATTTTATTGCTGTGGAGGACTCCTATTATGGAAGTTCTCTCCACAGACACAAAGGAGTAATTTTTTTGTTTTTTGTAACTTACAATCTTAAAGAATTTACTAATGTATCAAGAAGTTAAAGTTATGTGTTTAGGGACACACAGCTGGTGTGTGTCAGAGAAAGGATTTGAAATTAGCTCTTACTGATCCCAAGACTGGCTTCTTTGGGAGCTACTTCTTTTTTCTTTACTTATATGATACAAAGTAGAGACTTTAATGGACATCACCCTAGCCATTCTTTCTAGGCTTGTCTTGTGGTAACTTGAATGTAGCCCTTTTACTATTTCTCATATATACACACTATTTCTCATACACACATATACATACACACACACACACACACACACACAGAGTATTTTTATACTGTCAAGAATTCTGAATGTTTCTAGTTAATGTATTTAGTTATGCTTAACTTCCACCATTAATCTACTTCTTTTGAATTAAAAAGATCTTAATGAAATGCTTGTGGCCTTCCCTTCAGTACTTTGAAGTAGCCATGATTTCATGAGAGTAAGTACTCTCTCCATTGGCACAGCTCAATACTTACCCACAGCATGTCCTCCTCTATAATTTCTGTCCATGTCCTGCCATAAACCTTCCATAGAGGCCTGCTTCTGGACCTTCTAATTATTTTGTAGATACCATTATGTCACCAGGATTATCTTTCTGTTAATTCCTTCCTCATTCATATAACTGGCCCACTCTGTTTCCTGATCATGTCTTTGTCTTTCATGCTTCTTCCCTACACAAGCTAAAGAAAATTATGAGCTTGAAACTGAGGACTTTTTAGGGGACCAGTATCTGTATAGCCTGCTGGACCCTTGGACTTCATATTATTTTTTGTAGTTTTCAATTTGCCTCTCTCTGTTTTGTGAAATGTATAGCAGTTGTAGCTTTCAAAAAACATTGAGAATACTACCTCTGTTAAATCAGCTGAAAGGCTATACTTGATTATTCTCCTGGATTGAGTAACTAGGAACCTCCTGAGAAAGTAATCAAATATAGGAAGGAAATCAAATGTTGTGTCTAGGAGAGTGAATCTTAATTTTTATTCCCAATTCTCCTCACTTTTCATGACTCAGGTATCTCCCTTTGTCTCTCGAAAAGTGGAGGCCTAGTTTTAGCAAGGTACTATGTGAATACAAAACATTAGGACTGCTTAATATAATTTTCGGAAAATACCAAAGTAAGCTTTGCCAAAACTCAAATTTCACAAATACTTTTAAAATAGCCGTGTATTTAAGTTAATTTGCATATTTGAGCCATCATCTCATTAAATCTTGTTCTGCTGAATTCCTGTCAATATTTGATAAAATTCTTCTTTATCTTAGCTCCGTTGGCTGTTCGTAGCCTCCAAGATTTAGCTCGAATTGCAATCCGAGGAACTATTAAAAAGATAATTCATCAAGAAACAATGGGCAAAAGTGGAAATGGACTGAAAAACCCACCCAGGTTTAAGCGAAGGCGAGTTCGACGCCGTCGAATGGAAACTATTGTCTTCTTGGACAAAGAAGTCTTTGCCAGTCGTATTTCCAACCCATCTGATGACAACAACAATTGTGAGGATGTGGAAGAAGAAAGGAGGGAAGAGGAGGAAAAGAATGTGCCTGAAATGAAGCCAGATCCTCCTGTAAACTTTCTGAGAGAAAAGGTCTTGAGTCTGCCCCTGCCTGACCCTCTGAAATATTACCTGCTTTATTACAGAGAAAAATAAGTCTTCTATTTATATTAAGGAAAAGATACATAAGAGGGGAAGTGGTGAGGGCCTTACAACATGTATATGACTTGCTTACCTGTTAACATGGTCACCCCTGGCATAGATTGGCTGGAGAATGTGACTGCTGTATACTTAAACATCCTCATTTTTTTCTCCTAGTTTCTTGGTGGTGTGCTAATTTTCTTTTTAATCTTGTAGCAGGATTTCCTTTAAAAGTGACCTGGTGGACACAAACTGCCTAGAAGCAAATATTCCATCCATTGAGGGGAAAGAAAATCACCTCAACAAGGCTGTTTTGTATTTCAGCCATACTTTAAAAACTAAACTCCAGTTTAAAATGTTTCTAGGCAGCACCCTAAAGACTACTCTGCAGCAAAGTTGCTTAAAATAGTATATATTGTGTAATTAAAATGAAAACTGCTGATTCAAATTATTTTGCTTCTTCCAAAACCCCCACCTAAAGCACAAATTTTACAAGTACACAAAATCACTTCTGGGGGCGATACTCTGAATGTCCAGGTTTGAATTCTGAATTTAAGTGATATCTGCCCTTAATCATTGGCACCGAGTCTGACTCTTCATATAGTTTACTAGAATGGAAAATATTGTTACAAGCCTGTTTAACCAGATTATAAATAAGTAAATAGATATAAGTTTTTGTGAGTTTGCAGATTGTAAATTTTCTAAAGAGATAGTGATGTTAATTGGAAAAAGCAAATCAGAAATACATCAAAGTACCCAACTTTGTTTCTGCATAGTGAGGATCATATGTAGGTGAAATCCTTTATGGATTTTTGTGTGAACAATTTACAAGCTAAGCTCTGAAATCTTTGTCAAGTATAGTGTTAGAAACTCCTGAAAGGGTATTTTGAGAGATGTCACAGATTCTTTATGTCTAAGTTAACATGATTGATGTTCTTAAGAATATGCAATACAGACCCAGATGTGGTTGACCTGAGGATGGAAATTAATATCATTCTGAAGCAATTGACTACTCAGTTTCTCAGAATGTATAGAAGATGAAAAATCTCAGAACGTAATTAGTGGCAATGTTCCCTATAGACAGTCCCTGCTTTCTTGACCTCAGTTTAGTATTTTTCTGTAGCTAGATAAGAGTAATGAGATTTAGCTTTTATAGTTCCAACAAAAATAGATTTTTTAAAAATAATTTTTCTTAAAAAATGGATCTTTAAAATTTTAGTTGTGTTTGATGAATTTAACTTGCAATGAATTGTAAATTAAACTTTCCCCAGATTATGAAGAGTGTAAAAGTAAAAAGGGGAAAGAGTTCTCGGTCTTTCTGAACTAGTGAAGAAAATGGTCTAATCTTCAAGATAACCTGACTGAAAAACCTTTCAATTATCTAAGACTACTTTTGAGATACACTGGAATTAAGATTGCTTGATCCAAAGTGTTTTGTTCATTTTTGTTTACTTCCCTGTTATTTTTACATGCTCCAGAAGGCATGACTAGCCTAAAATGTACACGGTAAACCCGAACTCTCAAAGTGTCTAAGATTTAAACACACAATTCACATCGACTGTCTTGTGATTAAATATTATGTAGCTCTTTGAAATCGCAAGGTAAATTCAAGTGTCTTTGTGCTATCTAACTGATCTCTGTTGATTAGGTAATTTTCTAAAGTTATTAAATGGATCTTTAATTTGTGTACTGACAATTTTTTTACCACAAATTAAAATCTGTACAGCCAAATAAAAAAGAAAAGTTGGTATGTCTGGTCCTGAGCTCATAAAGTTAGACTGTTAAGGAAACTTTATATGTTGTTACATTCATTTGCCTTTTGGTTCAATGTCAAGGTTATCCATGATTTTCATCTCCCATGATTTTCAGTTTTCAAATTACCAGTTCATTGCTTACAGGTCCTAGTGTGGAGAAATCTAATTGGTGCATGTATGTATGTGTGGGTATGTATACATATATATATATATATATATATATATATATATATATATATATATATATATATATATATATATATATATGTGGGTATGTGTATGTATACACACACACACACACCCCACACATACACCCCAATTAGATGATATATAATTTGCCATTTATATGTAATTTATATGGACAGAAACAATTTGGAGTAAATATTCATCTGAGATCTATGAAATTTGTTATATAATTAGTACATCTTTACATTGGCTATCTTCAGTTTTTTTCTATAATTATATAAGAATTTCAGACTTTCACCACATTTGCCTTTTGATTACTTTAGGGTTTTTAATGCTCTTTAAAATGCATAAAAATGATTTCCCCTTTATATTTTAAAAATCAAAATATTCAAGCAGTTTGTTTTCATGTTGTCCACTTGTGCTGTTGTCAAAACAGAAAAACTGATTGAAGAATTTTAAGTGTAATGTATAACTGTGACATGGTGTGGTGTTTAGCCTGCAAAAATAAAGGGGAATTGTAAATAAGGTTCTCCTCTGCTTAAGCACTTGCACTATAGGTTAGTATAATAGGTTGTTTTCAGTTTCTACACAGATTAAGGATAGTATAACGTTTTTTGTATAGTCTGTAAGCCCTTTTATGGAATACTGTATGCTGTAACCTGGTTTTCTGACTTCTGTTACTTTTATGTTTTAAATATTATGTGATGTAGTCTTGACAAGTAGTAAGGTCACAGACTTGTGCAAAGCAAACTTCAGATGAGTAAATCTTAAGTATATAAGTTGAAAATCAAAATCTGTATATAGAAAGAAGAAAAGGCAATTTTACTGATCTGGAACTTGCAAGTAATATGAAACATGAATTTTATAGAAGTCATATACATGAGTGTATAGACCATATATCAATAAATGCAGTTAATATGTTTTAGCCTTCTTAGCATTGCTTCTGTATTGTGCTATTTTGAAAAGAACTTCACCTAACTTTTTCTTTTTGGAGATTTAATGAAATTACTTTTTTTTCCCCTTTTTATGTTTGTAACCACTTTCTTATGCTAGAATTGGACTGATTTTTTTTTTTTGGTCTCCACTTCTTTTCTGAAATTCTCTTTTTCCATTCAGGTAGATAGTTTAGTTTAATTCAGACTCATTCACAGTAGAACTGAAGATATAATTAGTTCCTAATGTGACAGTGGCAGAGGCAAACAAATTATGGCCCTAAAGAACTTAATAGCCTAATGACTCAGCGCTTCAGTATTATTCAGCATATGCTTGGAACCTAGGCACTTCAAAGGGAGAGTAGCACATCAGGTTTGATTCACCAACAGTACGCTAATTGGTAGCAAGCAAGGGTTAATTGAGTCACCAGCCCAGTTTTAATATTTTCTAACATCAATGGAAAATGGTTGTTTTTCTGGGATCATTCACAAAACTAGACTTAAGTTAACTCATTACCTTATTGTCATTCAGTATACTTTACCCTAAGAATCTCAAAGGAGGACAGTTTTGTTTTTGTGCTTATTAAATAACTTTCAAGTAAAAATGCACTTCCTGAAAATAGAAGAATGAACATCACTTAGTATTTTCAACATTATACTATTGGCACTGTCCCTTTTTTTATAATTACATAACTTCAAATATTTATATTTCCCCTTTTTAATTACATTTATTTGATTTTTTAAGGCTTTGAAATGCAGATGATTTTTTCTTTAAATGTTAAAAAGCAAAATGTTTAAGCAATTTGTATTTTCATTTGGTTTTGACATAAAGAGGAAATTTTGTGCATTTTAAAGAGCCTTAAAAATCTAATGTAATAAGGGAAATAGGTGAAAATTTGAAATTCTTACATAGTATAGAAAAGTGTAAAAAATGCATGTGTATAAAGAACACATATAAATACATATACACACATCCTATTAGTAAACTATAAATGCCCTACAGGACCCATTTTGAATTATGTTTCTATTTGTTCTAAGTCTGAAAAGAAAGGGTAACTATATATTATGTTTTTAAATGACCTTACTGTAACATGTTGCCAGGCAAGAGGCAGGGTTACCCAAATCAGCCAAAGACTAAACCCTGTTTCATGAATTTCAAATTTAATCATCTACGTACCTTATGAAATTAGTACCATCCAGACTATTTAAACCCTTATCTCTCTGGAAACTGGAAGGTCATCTGTAAGGGAAGGCATCAGTTGATTCTTTGAGGCCACAGTCGTAATCACCATTAAATACAAGAGCCACCTGGTTACTGTGTGTACTGCTGTGTCTGGTGTAACATTATACAGAAATCTAAGATCTTGCAGAGCTGGTGATGTCACACTAAAGAACCACACACATGTGGCTCAGAAATATAACTGTTAACTTCCTGTTTACGTAAAGTGCTGCTGTTTTTAAAAACTAACACTACATATTTTTGTCACTTAACATCAACAGTTGCTTGTCTATGTTTGGTATTAGTTCATGGTATTTAGCTAGATCTGGTATGAAAATTGTTCCTTTTCTTGGAATACTATTTTACAAATAAAAGCTGTATATACTGTGCTGCTAGTGTTTCCATTGAATTAAAAAAGTGTCCTTTGTCTAACGCATAAGTTGTGTTAGCAGACTTCTGGTTAAACATTTAATCTTTAAATGTGGAGAATCTCAGGGGAATATCTAACAACACAAAAGATTATATTGTGTTTAAATTTGTAATCCTAATATAAATGAGACCAGAAGTGTTTGCTGTATTGGTACTCCCAAAAGGTCCATTTAAATTACAAAGGTTAAAGACTGTATGGTTAATGGCCAAGTTTATGTTCATTCTCTGTTCTTAAGATTATGTTGTGCCCACTGGGATTTACGGTGCATCAATGACATTCGAATTACATAAGTGCATTCAAGACTTTTTTTTCCCAGTCACAAAGATAAGAAAAATAATTGTAACTTCCAGCAAAGTATATTAAACAGGAGTATTGGTTATTGGATTTGGAATACTAAACCCAATCTTCTAAAAAGTTAAACTGACAAAACCAACTTCCATAGCGAAACTTTCTGGGTTCCAGTTCTGTGGTATAGTTTTCTTTGCAATGAGTCACAAAAGAACACGCCTGTAGTGTCTGGCTTATGCCGTCTCCTTTGGTATTTTTCTTTGCAGACTCTTAGTACAGTCAGACTTAGACAAACGTAAGAGCTTAAAGAAATGTAGCTCTAGGACTTTCAAATTCATATGGTAGCTTGAACTAGTATAAGGAAGGTTGTATCCATTCTGCACTAAAGGATAATAACTCATTTATAATTCACATTTATTTGCATATACACAAAATACTAAAATCCCTGAAAGCATTGCTGTCAAGTAATTGAAATTTATGCTCTGTAATCTTTGTATTCATATATTTGGCAAACCTTTTCTCAGTGTAAAGCTAGCTTTAGCATAGCTCACCTATATCCTAAGTTGAAAATTATACTTTTATCTGTTTATCTGTAAGATTAGGTAATCCAAAGTATAATTGACACATAGGTGTAGGAGGCAGCATGGAGGAGTGAACTTGAAGTCAAGAAGACCTAAGTGCAAATCCTGCCTCAAATAATAACTTACCTTTGGTAAGTCACTTAACTCTGCATATGTTTCTTCATCTATAATACAAGGGTATTGGATTCAGTGACCTCTAAAGTCTCTTCCTATTCTAAATCCTACAGTTCAGCAGTGACTTGGGTGTAGGAAGTGATATAAAGGATATCAAGATAACATGTCTGGGAAAAGAGGGGGACAAGTCATTGAAAGAAAGCTTAATGCTGCAGTCAAATTCCATTTAAAATAAAAAATGTACAAAAAAATCTGAGAGTGAATCTACTAAGACAGGCTTAGGACTCATGAATATAATCATAAAACATGGGAAGGAGTACCTAAATTAATTTATAGATATATCAAACCAATCAAGCTACCAGGGTGTCACTTTGTAGAACTAGACAAAATAGTAAAATCCATCTGGAAGAGCACAAGGTCAAAAATCTCAAGAAAAAAAATAGAAGGAAAAAAAAGGAATGAAGGGGACCTGGTAATACCATATCTTACTACCTAACCCTGTTGGTCATCATCATCTAAGCCCCATTCCCCATCCCCCACTACCCAATTCCTTATTTCCCTTCCACTCAATCTTTCCACTCCAAAGTCTCAACCAAATGCTATCCATCCCTTCCATAAGCAACAAGTTTGCCTTCTTAAATCTTTTCTTTCCACCTTCTAGCACTCAGCGAGACCTGGCTCCCCCCATGGCATAGAGTTCCCTGGCCACCCCTTCTATTACTGGCCAAACCTTCACTCATTACCCTCCATTCACTGGTCAAGGCAGAGAAGTTGGACTACTCTTTGTTCCCTATTTGCCACTTCAGGTTGTCCACCTACCTCCACACAGTAACCTCTCCATTCAGGTCCATGCAACCCACTTATTCCACCCAATCAAAATCCTGGTCATTATTATCTACAGACTGAGACACTCTCCTTCCTTCTTCAACAAATTAAATACTTGGCTCACAATCTTTCCCTCCTCCCCAACTCTTCCCCTCATGCTAGGGAACTTCAACATACATATTGACCCTCAAATATTCTAACTGTTCGGTTCTTCAATCTACTCAACTTCCCATAACCTACTCCACCCCCACTTAAGCCACACACAAAGGTCATACTCCTCACAAAAGCACCATCTTCATGTTCAAGAACCCTGAAATATCCTTATCTGACTATAATCTATCGGTTTTCTACCTCTCTGCTTTCATCTCAAACTTTACTCAACATCCGCATTACATCCCTCCACCCTTCAGTTCTCTCCCATGTCATCACCTCTCTACTAGCCACTCTCTCTTTTCCCCATCTTATTCCCTTGATGAACCAGTTCAACTCTACCCCATCCTCTTCTCTTAAAATCCTAGCCCCCTTATATCACAAATTGCTTCCTACCAAGACTCAGTTTAGAATCACTCCCACCATGTACCACCTTCGCTCTTCACTCATAAGCACATGTTTCTGAATGAAGGTGGAGAAAATCACACAACCATTCTGACTAGATATACTCGTTTATGTTAAACTACACTTTTGTTACATAACCTTAACTGTACCCTCTTTTTTAAAATTTTATTAGTTTATTTTTATTTATCAATAATCACACCTATATGCTTTTGAGTTTAAAATTTTTCTCCCCCTTCTTCCCCACCACCCTCCCCAAGACGGCACACAATCTGATATAGGCTATATATTTACATTCCTATTAAACATATTTTCACATTAGTGGTGTTGTAAGTAAAAATTAAAACCAATAGCAGGAACCATCAGAAAGAAGAAACAAAACTCAACAGAAGAGGAAAAAAAATAGCAATTCAACTTTCATAGTTCTTTCTTTGGATGTGGACAGCATTTTCCATCACGAGGCCTCTGGAGATGTCTTAGATTCTTGTGTTGCTGGGAAGGGTTAAGTTTATCAATATTAGTCATCGCATAACGTGGCTGTTATTGTGAACAACGTTCTCTTGGTTCTGCTCATTTCACTCAGCATCAGACCACATAAGTCTTTCCAGGTTTTTCTTAAGTCAGCCTGTTCATCATTTCTTATAGCACAATAGTATTCCATTACATTCATATACATTACACAATTACAAAACACTTTTCACACAAATGTACCCTCTTTTCTACTAGGCAATCCTACATTTCCATCATCAACTCACTATCCCACTCTCCACAGTGGCTTTTCCAAACATTTTTACCCCTACTCAAATCTCCCATGGCTAACCTTGCCTCATATTTTACAGAAAAAAATTGAGGCCTTTCACCATGAGCTCCTCTTTTCTCCTCTTCCTCATATCATTCAAATGTCTTCTGCCACTATCTCCACTCATGTCACATGAAGAGGTGGCCCTACTGCTTACCAAGACAAACCCCTCTACCTACACAAGCAATCCCATTATATCCTGCCTCCTCCTACATATTGCCCCTTCTTTCATCCCCACTCTATCACTTATCTTCAATCTCTCCCAGTCTGCTGGTTCCTTTCCTACTGCCTACATAAATGCCTATGTTTCCCCGTCCTCGAAAAACCCTCACTTGATCCTTCCATCCCCACAATCATCCCATTTCTTTTCTGTCTTTTTGGCTAAAATCCTTGAGGAGGTCACCTATAATAAATGTCTCCACTTCCTCCCTCTTATTGCCTTCTTTAACCCCTTAACAATACAGCTTCCTACTTCATCATTTCACCAAAACTCTTTTCTTCAAAGTTACCAATTATCTACTAATTCCCAAATCTAATGGCCTTTTCTCAGGCCTCATTCTTGACCTCTGCAGCCTCTGATACTGTTAATTGCTCTCTTCTTCTTGATGCTATCTTTTCTCTAGATTTCCTGAGCTCCACCTTTCCTGGTTCTCCTATCTATCCAACCAGTCTTTCTCAGTCTGCTTTGCTGAATCCTTATCTAGGTCATACCCACAAATTATAAGTGTCCCATAAGGCTCTGTTATGGGCCCTCTTCTCCAAATCCTTCATTGGTGATCCCATCATGGATTGAATTGTCATCTCTATGCTGATGATTCTCAAATCTACCTATTCTACCTCTCTGCATCTCCAGCTGCCTTTCAGACATCTTGAACTAAATGTCCAGCAAACATCTTAAATTCAGGATATCCAAAACTGAACTAATTTTTCCCCTAAATACACTCCTCTTCTGAACTTCCCCATTACTGTCAAGGACATCACCATTCTCACAGTCCCTTAGACTCACAAGCTAGATGGCATCCTTGATTTCTCATTGTCCCTCACCCTCCCAAATCCAACCTGTTTCCAAGGCCTGTTGATTTCACTTTTGCAACATCTCTCCAATATGCCCCTTTCATTCCTCTGACTCTATCCCCACTCTGATTCAGGCCCTATCACCTCACATTTGGATTACTGCAATAGCCTGCTGGTGTGTCTGCCTGCCACAGGTCTCTCCCCACCCTAGTCCATTTTTCATCCACTAAATTGATTGTCCTAAAACACATGTCCAGCCATGTCACCCCACCCCCCTCTCTATTTAATAAACTCCAGTAGCTCCCTATTGCTTCCAGGATCAAATACAAAATTCTCTATTTGTCATTCAAGGGCCCCTTATTACCTAGCCCCCTCCTCCACCTTTCTACTATTCTTATGCCTTACTTCCTGCCACATACTCTTCAGTCCAGTGACACTGGCCTCTCCTTACTGTTCATTGAACAAGACCATCTTGGTTCCAGGCATTTTCTCTGATTGTACTCCATGCTTAGAATGCTCTCTCTACTCATCTCTACCTCCCGGCTTCCCTGGATTCAAGTCCCAACTAAAATGGTACCTTCTACAGGAAGCCTTTCCCATCCTTTCTTAATTCTAGTGCCTTCCCTCTGCTGATCATTCTTTTTATCTTGTACATAGCTTGTCCTTACATCATTTGCTTCTTGTCTCCCCAATTAGATTGTGACTTCCTTGAGGGCAGGGACTGTCTTTTGCCTCTTTTCGTATCCCCAGGGCTTGGCACAGTAGCTGGTATATAATAAACACTTAATAAAAGCTTATTGACTGATTATAAGGTAGTAATCAATATAACTATTTGATACTCATTTAAAAATTAAAAAGTTAATCAGTACAACAGACTCAGAATCAATTGAACAAAGTAGCCTTATGTTTGATAACCCCAAGGATACCAAATGCTAGGGTAAAGATTCCCTATCTGGCAGAACTTAGCTTTAGACCAATATCCTACACTTAAGTCCCACAATAAACTCCAAATCAATACATCATACGATATCCCACAACAAAATCCAATTGATACATAAAGAGTTCACACCATAAAAAAAAAATAGAGAGTGGAAAAAGGTACTTTGAACAATTATGGCTAGGGGAAGAATCCTTTACTAAACAAGGGTTACATATAATCATAGGAGAGAAAATGGACAAATTTGGTAACATAAATTTGAAAAAAAAAAGCTTTTGTACGGAAATAATGCAGCTAGAAACAGAGGAAAAGCAGTTAATTAGAAAAATCCTTGCAGCAAACGTCTGATAAAGGTTTGAAGTCAAGATATATAGAGAATTGAAATATAAAGAAAATCATATTGCTTATATCAGGATATATAAGCATATAGGGATTAATATATTGGGAGACACATAGGGATACAGATAAATAGGGAATTCTCTATTACATAGGTGGTCAAAGGATATGAACAGGTAGCTTTCAAAAAAGGGAATGTAAGCTATCAGCAGACGTGATAATCATCAATAATAGAAATTCAAATTAAATCAGTTCACATTTTCCTCTCACACCTTCAGATCAACAAATATGACCCCCCAAAAATGGTAAATGTTGGAAGGGCTGTGATAGATGGACATACTAATGCACCCTTAGTCAACTTATGAATTGGTTCAAATATTCTGAGAAACACTTTGGAATTATTCTAAAAAAGCCAGCCACCTGTACATATCCCTTTGACCTAGTAATATTGCTATTAGGCATATACTCCAAGGATATCGGAAAGAAAGGTCTAATATGTGGTACTTGACAAAAATCTTGTGACATTATTATGTAAAAAATGAACAATTATGGCCTAAACATATAGTTATGTGTGTTCACAACTAGTTACCTGACCAGATCCAAAAAGATATGACTAATGAATCAGTTGGTTAACCTAGAGAGAATACCTACTGGAATGCCTCAGAGATCTATCTTGGGCACTATGTTCTTCAATACTTTTGTTGATGACTTAGATGAAGGCATAAATGAATGACATGCTTATCAAGTTTATAAATAATTCAAAGCCTGACATGTTGGGTGAGTGTCCAGATGTAAAACTATATCAATAGGCTATAAAGATTTCTTGAATTGGGGCAGCTAGGTGGCACAGAAGATAGAGCACTAGCCCTGAAGTCAGGAGTACTTGAGTTCAAATCTGGCCTCAGACCAAACACCTGACACTTACTAGCTGTGTGATCCTGGGCAAGTCACTTAACCCCAATTGCCTTTAAAAAAACCACTCATGTAGTACTGTAAAGTGTGTTTTCATATTTGGGATAATGCAGTCTCTCTCTTTCTCTCTCTCCTGTCTGTCTGTCTGTCTCTCTCTCTCTCTCTCTCTCTCTCTCTCTCTCTCTCTCTCTCTCTCTCTCTCTCTCCATGGTCCTTAGGTGAGAATTCTTGGCTACCCTTCCTGGATGGACTTTATCTAGTTTGCCAGTTTCTGGAGATTAAGTCAGCTTCAGATCAGAGACAGTTCAAAGCCAGATCTCATAGAGACTAATGACTGTTCAGCTGAATAACTTGGCCATGCCACCATGGAGATATTTTAATAACTTTTCCAGAGACTGTGAGATCCCTTAGAACAGGGGTGGGGAATCTGCAGCCTCAAGGCCACATGTGGCCCTCTAGGTCCTCAAGTGCAGCCCTTTGACTGAATCCAAATTTCACGGAACTTGTCCCGTGAAGTATGGATTCAGTCAAAGAACCTCATTCTGTGAAATTTGGATTCAATCAAAGGGCCTTGTTCTGTGAAGTTTGGATTCAGTTAAAGGGCCATACTTGAGGACCTAGAGGGCCACATGTGACCTCGAGGCAACAGGTTCCCCACCCTTGCTTTAGAGCCTAGGGATTTTTAACCTGGGGTCCATAAACTTCAAAAATATACATATTTCCAATAACTGTCCTTGCATATGATTGGTTTCCTATACTCCTATAGATTTTGTTTTATTCATTTAAAAACACAGTATTATGAGGTACTTCACCAGCCTGCCCAAGGGGTTCAGGACACAAAAAGGTTAGGACCTCTGATGGGTTTCCACTAAATGTAGAGGAAAGGCTACAATCTTCATTCCCTGCAGAAGGAATACTAATGCTAATAGAATCATAAATTCTTGAAGTAGAGGTCACTTTAGATCTGGCCCAAAAAGAAATGTGCATTCAAATCTAAGGCAGTCAGAAAACAAATTTAAAGTAGAGACAGTTCAGTGCAATGAAAGAAAGGCCAGCAGGAAGTCAGAGGGTCTAGTCTGGAATTCTATTACTATGTCTTTGACCTTGGGCAAATCATGTAATTTCTCTGAGAGTCAGTGACCTCATTTGTAAAACGAGGGGACTAGATCAAGTGACTTCTAACATCCCTCCCAGCTCTAAATCTATCTAGTCTAATTATGGTTAGCTCTCTGACTCTGGACTCACTGACTCTTGTCTTGTCATTCTTGTCAGATTAATTTCCCTTCATTTTTAAAAAAAGTGCTACTATTATGCTATGTTATGTTATGTTTTATGTTATATTATGTTATACTGTACTGTTGTATTATATTGTATTATATCATATATCATATCATTGTATATTATATTATATTATATTATATTATATTATATTATATTATATTATATTATATTATATTATATTATATTATATTATATTATATTATATTATATTATGTTATATTATGTTATATTATGTTATATTATGTTATATTATGTTATATTATATTATATTATATTATATTATATTATATTATATTATATTATATTATTATATTATATTATATTAATTATATTATATTTATTATATTATATTATATTATATTATATTATATTATATTATATTATATTATATTATATTATATTATATTATATTATATTATATTATATTATATTATTATTGCACTGTACTAGATTCTGAGTAACATTCAAAGATTATTAGGAAACAACCCCTGTGCTCATTATCTATTAGAATTGAAGTGCCCTAAGGTCAGGGGATGTGTTCTAGCTTAACTTTATCCTCTAAGTTTCTAATATATTGATATATACCCAATCTTAAATAGCCATTGCAAAAGTAATGCAATTTCCTTGCCTGATTTTTGTCCACTAGAGGTCACTTTTCTCCATTGAGATCCTCTTGCAACGCCTCCACAACGGTGTGAAAATGTTTCAATTGGATAGGACTTGCCTTTGAATCCCCAAAGCATTTAACAGGGAACCCCTAAACATATTGTCTCCACTTGGTGACTAGAGGCCTGTCTCTGGGTCAGTTTCAAATGGAGTCAAGGAAAGTTTCTGCACCAGGGGGTGATAAAGAGCAACCAGCAAGGATGGGAAGAGCTCAACTCCTGGCCTGTTTGACAGAAGACATGGGCTTGATTGGATAGTAGAGAGCTGGGGAAAGTGTGGGTACCAAGTTACCAATTCTTCATGTTCTTTATGCTTTATGTTCTGATTATTCTAATCCTTAACTTCCCAGGACAGAATGTTCCCTGGACAGGTAAATTCCTGCCATGTGGCTGTTCCATGGATGTTCCCGTATCCCCTTTATATGTCTCCTCCATATTTTTTTCTATTGCCATTCAGTGATTGCCAAAAAATCTATCATATCTTACTTCTCTAAAATTTGATTCAGGTCTTTAATTTCTTTCTTATTTACATTTTTGTTATAGGTGTCTAGGTTGGAAAGTAACATTGAGGTATTAAAGCTTTGTTGACTATTTTCTGTATAATTTGTATAACTTTTCCTCCAAGTACCTAGTTGCTATGCCACTTAGTATGTATATATGGATGTATGGATGGATATATATTATTGTAGTTTCCCTGATTCTCTATTTTAACTTTGTCTGTTTTTATTGTTGCCTTACCTAAGATTACAATTACTAGTCTTGCTTTTTAAAATTGGCCTGAAACAGAATTTATTTTCAATTCAACTGTGTTCATATTTGTTTCATGTGTGTTTCTTATAAAACAACATATTAATGATTTCTCTTTTCTAATACATTCTGTTACCTGCCTCCATTTTATGAGAGTTCATCTCATTCATATTCAGTCGTATGATTATTAATTGTGTGCTTCCATACATTATAATCTCTTACTTTTTTCCTCTTATTTTTTTATGACAAAGAAGGTGGTGGAGAGAGAATGAATTTAATCAGTACTAGTGATCTATAATGGAAGTGTTCTATTATTCCTTTCCTCCTCCTCTTCTTTTGACTAACCCAATCTCTGTTGGTCTTAGAGTTTCTTTTTCCCTTATAGAGAATCTCTGGTTCTTATAATTTCTTTTTCTCTCTTTATGATCAACCTTCTGAAGTAGAAGTTTGTTTCACTTGAGGCTATAACCTTCTGGACTCCCCTTTCCCTCATAACTTCCTCTTTCATTTCCTTGTCTTCATCTGTTTCCCTGTGAAATTTAATGTATTTCTACACCAAACTCTTCTATTATTTATGTATGTGGTCACTAAATGCCAGGTCCCCCCAACATTTGTCCAGTTTTTATATACCTTTCTGATCTCACATACACCCATTTATATGATAGAGTAAGTTCCTCATTTCTTCCCTAAGGTATTCCCTTCCCTTTCCTTTCCTTTTTTAGAATTAACAAAACAGAACAAAACCACATCTAGAATTTATGTTTGTCTTATTTAATTCCCTATGACCATTGAAGACATTGAGATCCTGAAAGGACACATATCTTCTTCCCCTATCAGAATGTAAATCCTTTATAAATGTTTAGGCCAATTGCTCACATATATTTACCTTTCTAACTTTCTCTTGATTCTTCATTTCAAAAAAATACTTCAAAGTTTCTACTCAGTTCTGGTCTTTTCTGGTCAGAAATACTTGAAAGTCTTCTACTCTATTAAAGATCTTTTTTCCTCCGTGTAGAATTATACTCAGGCTTGCAAGATAAATTATTCTTGGTTATAAGTCTTTATCTTTTGCCTTTTGAAATATAATACTGCAAGATTTTCTCCTTTATGGTAGCTGTTGTTCAATCACATATAATCCTAACCATTGTCCTTACTTCAGCTCTTCCTGGCTGCTTGCAGTTGTTTCTTTGACTTGCAAGCTCTGGATTTTGGCTAAACTGTTACTGGATGTTTTCAGTTTGCAGTTCCTTTCAGCAGATCATTCTGCAGATGATCCAGCAAATTGGTGGATTCTTTCTATTTTCACTTTGTCCTCTGGTTCTAATAAATTTGGGCAGTTTTCTATATAATTTATTGAAATACATCTAGATTTTTTTTTATCTGGTCATGGTTTTCTGGGATTGCCATGTTTTTTTTTAAGGTTTTCATATTAGTATTTCTAGAAATGCGACATAACTGAAGACAACTGGTCTAAAATTTTAATTTGGTTTGAATTATCCCAGTTCACCTCTGTCACTCCTTCCCCTCCCCTACCAAATATCTACATTTCTTGCATTTTCTCCAATGTGAGGTTACAGAATCTTGGTGAAGAAGTATTTGGTTCAGCTCCTACCTGAAGCATGACACAAACCTGAACACCAATCTGACATAAGAGACCTGAGGCAGCTGTTTATATCTGGTATTCTGGGTGCTGGGTAAACCAATAGATTTTTTATTAGAGTATCTACTCCAGGCAAGGCACAGTGTTAGTGATGTGGAAGCCGATTTCAAATGGAGTCAGAGAGATGTATTGACTGACTAGTTAACTGCAAAGTTAATGAAAAATGGGGAACTTTTAGGCCCTGGCAGGCTACATGCAGTTACCTACCCCTCTGCCTATGGACCTTGATCCTCATTTGTTACTTCCTTGGTTATTTACTGCCCAATATAACAGACATCTGCTCTGTGGTGGTTACCAAATTCGATTTGAATTATAACTTATTAGAATCAATATTTCCAGAAAATACGATTTAGGACAGTAAGCACTGAATCATATCCTGCCAGTCACAGACAGCACTTGACTCCATTTCTCAATCTTACAGCAAAATCTTTCTATACACATAATGAAAGGTCACAATTCACTATTCCTGGCCACATAGGTCCTTGTATGTAGTAGGCTCAAAACATTGCAGAGGCTTCTAAATAGGATCCAAATTCTCCTCCCCAAACAGTCAAACTAATATTCATAGAAGAAAAAACAAATAGATTGAGAATACTTACTGTCCAGACCATGTATGATATGTATTTAGATGGGGTTATATTATTAATGCATTTATCTTAAAAAAATAATGTGCTTGCAAAATGAAGTGAGCCTGAAGATGAATAGAAGAAAGAAGTCTGTATCACATTTGTGAAATCACAGTGCTTTTGTTGTTCAGTTTGTTTTTCAGTCATGTCTGACTCCTTGTGATCCCATTTAGGGTTTTCTTGGCAAAGACATTGGAGTGGTTTGCCATTTCCTTCTCCAGCTCATTTTATAAATTGAGGAACTGAGGCAAACAGAGTTAAGTGACTTGACCAGGGTCATACAGCTAGTAAGTGTCTGAGGCCAGATTTGAACTCAGGAAGTTGAATCTTCCTGACCTCAGGCCCAGCACTCTATCCACTGTACCACCTAGATGTCCACACACTGCATTTAATAACTCCAAATTTCTTCTTAAAACAACAATATTTTTCCAGTATGGCCACAAGTCATGGAATACTGCAGCCTTCTAAGAATTAAATTGCAGGTAACCCACTGGAAAATAGAGATTCACATGGTAGTATGAGCAGGCCACAACATTTTGCTGTTGAAAAATTGTTAAGAATAGCAGTATAAATGATACTATCATGTAGAGGGCCGGCTTTAAGAGTCCTGTCTGGGTTAAAGATCCAGGACAAAGCTTGACCTTTGCCCAGGCTTAACCCACAGGGCTCAATCATTTAGGAAGCAGGGCTCTCCAAATCTCCCCCTGCAAGGGAGGTTCCGGAGACATTCTGTCTCATTCTCTGAACCTTAGATTTACATATCACCCCTCTGTGCAGGTGGTGCCTAGGCTCCAAAGAAAAGTCTTGGAGTTTTACATCCCAATCTAGGAACTCTGATTATGAGAAAATAGGTATTGTCACTTATCAGCAGATGTTCAGGGAGTGTCTCACAAGGATGACTCTTTGTAGCTAGGCTAAATTTTCTCTATATAACCTGTACCCTCAGATGAATAAACTGAGTTAGTCTCTACTGATCCACCTGGCCCACATCTTTCATTATTTCACACCCTCCCATTTGGTGCACTATCTGATTGCTGGCAACACTATCAGATCACAATAACAGGCAGTCTGCTCATGTAGAAAGAGCAAGAAATATTTGATGGACAGCTGGCATGCTCCATTGAGAACCACACAATGTCAAGAGTCGCCAGCATGTTGAGTGAGCCCACCATCCAAGATTTATAGGAAGACTTGGACAAGAGTCACATAGGGTAATAAGGGATGGATGGGTTTGGATCTGCAATGTTGGAAGGCATTTCTATATTGATGAGATCATAGATCTATCAAAATATTGAAGTAATTACCAGCACTACAGAGTAATGGAGAGCCAAGAGAACCCTTTTTTAAAAATTATTTTCCCCCAAGAAATTTTACAGAGCCACAATCTCTAACCTAGTCAATGAATAGATCTGGCTGGTTGAAAGGGAGGTCCCATAATTAGGTTAAAAGTGCTGTCTTCTAGCCCTTGATGGGTCAATTTCTTTGTTTTGATGATGTTGTTAACATCCCCACAGAACTGGTACTTGGGAGACAGCTCTGCCACAGAGCTGTGTGGGACCAGTGACTGGATTCACAAGCAATCTACTAAAACAAAAATGCATACAGCAGAGCTAGGAGTAAAATATACCTTTCCCTGAGTCTCATTCAATGATTAATTTATGGAATGCCAGGAAACCAAACCTCCATAGTACCTGGAAAAGAGGGGACTAGATTATATTCAGGCTAAGTAGTTATAATGTGTCCCCACTTACAACCACAGAAGCGTGGTCTACTGGTCACTAGGTCACTGATCCAAACCTAAATGGGCACCTACGGTTGTTTCAGCTACTACCAAGCCAGCATATTTTCCACAGTGCACTCACTTTCTCTGAAAAAGAACGAACTTATGAGTTTTGCAGAAGGCCTCATGTTCACCATAACTAGGTCTTGAAACACTCAAAGGCCTGGCAGTTCAATCTTGAAGGTCAGAAAACTGTGGGTCATGGGATTGATCATGAGGATTGGTTGGTCAAGGGATGGGAAGTAAGTGGGTACTGTCATGATACCTCTACCCATGAAGGAAAGCAGGGTGGTCTATGGGTGGCACCCTGCTTGGGCAGTACTCCTCTGTGCCTGGATAGAAGGGGTGGGCTGGAACTCATACTCCATGAGCTGCATCAGCCCCACCTCCTCCAACCCCATTCTACATTAGTCTCCTGGTAGGCAAGCCAAGAAAATTCCAGAGGGGCTGCCATAACTACAGCTATGAGGGCAGGAGAGGGCCCAGCAAGCCCACATAGTTGCACAAGCATGCACAAATTAGTAGTCATTTGCACACAGACTAATTCCTCACAGATGGTCAACAGCAATCCCTCCAAGAGCTAGAATGTCAAGATAAAGATATACCATACCAAGTTCCGACTTAGGACTCTGGAAGTAAATTGCATATTCTACTATAGTCCCTTGTCTTCCCTGGAATAAATAAATCCATTGGTTGGCAATCTCTAATAGAAGGATGGTGTCAAAAGTATCCTTGAGTACCACATTGATCCAGATTATAGACAGCCCCTGGAGAGGACTTGGTGGCAGGGAGGAGGTCTATAAGCAATTTGAAGTGTGCAAGGGGCTCTGAGAAGTCCCCAACCCACCTTATGAAAGCATCCAGGGGACTTATTGTGCTACCAGTGGACAGAGTAACTGAATATAGTCCCATCTAGAGCCAGAGACAGTCATTTGCCTCCTACAAGGTTGCAAATGACTCCAAGTATAGACAGATCTTGAGAAGTATGTCCCAATTATCACTGTAGCACTGAGGTCTC
The DNA here is from genome assembly GCF_003287225.1 of Phascolarctos cinereus. Classification (NCBI taxonomy): domain Eukaryota; kingdom Metazoa; phylum Chordata; class Mammalia; order Diprotodontia; family Phascolarctidae; genus Phascolarctos; species Phascolarctos cinereus. The sequence goes on from NW_027555625.1 coordinate 253,048,533, forward strand.
TAGAGCCCTTTTATGGGTCTGAGCTTCTGATTTGTATGAAAGGTTGTTTTTTTTAAGGTGCCAAATGATATTAATAGACCCCAGCTGGGGTCACACATGCTAGAGACTAAGGCAATTCCCAGGCCTCAGGGTAAACTCATTTTGGAGAAAGAGAATCATTGTTCAAACTATGATCCAGGAGAGGATCATAACCAGTTAAATCAGGTCCATTTTGCCCAAAAGAAAAAGGGTGGAGGTGGAGGTAAGTGCAGATAAAGACAGAAAGAGTAGCTAATGAATATTCATGATGGCAGGCCAGTTCTCACTCCAAAATAATTTTGTCTTTGTGGTTGGCCTGATCTAACCTACTTGAGATTGGTGCATTTGTTAGAGATTCTAAACTCCCTTTGTCTACCTCAGTATGAAGCTGTACATGCCTTAAGATCTATAGGCTATCTGATGGTTGGGCTACTCTTTTCTAGACAGAGGTAAACTTCAAGAAACAATTATATTAACATTCTTCATTTCACTAGGTCAAAGATAGGACTTAGGGGATGGCAATGAAGTGGTACAAAGAATGCGTATTTCCCTTTGCAATCCTTATGCATGAGTGGGTATTTCCACCTAGTTTGTATAATATTTAATAAACTCTCTGATGGGGTTGGGATCTAGGCCCCAGAAAGTAAAAACCCTGGACTTTCCCATATGGCCAAATCTCTGGTGTTCACCAGAGGCTATAATCTCATCAACTGGACTTTCATTGTGGCTACACCCAATCTCCATTGTTTTACCTTCCCATGGCCCCTGGCCATTTCCCACCCTTAATGCTAGCTAGGCTCCCATTCTCCCTAGGCCAAATGGTTCAGGTCCCAGGAGTTCTGCTCACTCTACCTTACTGGCCACTCCCATCCAGATCCTCCTTAGACCCCTCCTCCAGTCACCCCAAACTACTTGGCCCCTTCTAAATCCCTCCCACATGCTTTCTGTGTATAAGGTCCACCTTGTCTCCAATAAGATGCTCACATTCTTAAAATCTAGCCACTGCTGAGATTCTTATAATCTAGCCACTGCTTACCCATATTCAAACTCCTTAAGAGTCTGCTCAATATGTGGATGTTCTAATAAATCTTGTCTTTGGCTGAAAGAAGGCTTGGGTTGAATTCTTTCAGGCAGGACCTGCAGGTTGTGATTTTGGGGTCTCAGGACCACTGAACCCCGAAACTGCATTTCCTCTAGTTACCTTAGTGAGGGTGTAGCTGTGTCTTTCTTGAAATTCCAAGTCTAACATAGGGGAATAGTAAACCAGATTTTCAAGTTGTGGTCACAAACCACAGTTCTGGAATTTCAAAATACAAAGGGGTAAGATATAGCCAGGAGACATGGATGAAGTAGCTTCAATCCAGAAGATTTTGTATAAAATTAGAAGAAACACACGATCAAGGGATGTCCTAAAGTGATGTTTAACACAAACATTTCTGTCTTTGGCACTCTTACAGCAGAGGTGGGGAAGGGAATAAACATTTACTAAGAGCCTACTATGTGCCTAGGGCAGGAAGGTGGCACAATGAATAGAGTGCTAGGCCTAGAGTCAGAGAGACCTAAGTTCAAATCCAGCTTCAGATACTTACTAGCTATGTGACCCTAGAAAAGTCACTTAACCCTGTTTGCCTCAGTTTTCTCATCTGTAAAATGAAGTGGAGAAGGAAATGGCAAACCACTCCCATTTTCTTTGCTAAGAATGCCCTACACAGGGTCATGAAAAGTGGGATGCAACTGAAAAATGACTGAACAACAACACTATGTGCCTGGCATTGTAAAGCACTAAATATTTTACAAATATGATCTCATTTGATCCTCCCAACAACCCTAGGAATTGGGTGCTATTATTATCCCAATTTACAGTTGCGGAAACTAAGGCAGTTACATATCTAGTATCTGAGTGGATTTGAACTTAGGTCTGCCTGAATCCAAATCCAGTACTCTATCCACTGCACCACCTAGTTGCATTTACCCACCTGTTTCTTTCTCTGATACACCAGCATGGCTATGGACTGACATGCATGCTATGTCCCCTGTTTACTCTGTTAAGCCTTTGTTATTGGACAAGAATGACTGTTGGGGGCATAAATAATATAGCTTGGTCCATCTGGTATGCCATACTTTCTGTACTCCTCAAGACAACATTTTATTACAAATATTGGAAGGGCTCTAAGAAGAGCGTACAAATAGAACAATTTATACAATGATAACAACAGCATAGGGAAAACAAATTTGAAGATTTTAGAACTCTGATCCATATAGTGATGAATCATGAGCCTTACAGAATAAAGTTCACTCACCTCCTATCAGAGAGGTGATGAAGTTAAGATGCCAAAAGAGAAAAACTTTTTCAGACTTCATTAGACTATGAGCTCCTCAAGAGCAGAGATTGTCTTTCGCATTTCTTTGTATCCCCAGCACTTTACATCCCCTGCCACAGAATAAGAGATGGGGTGCTTGGAAGCTTGTGTTTGAGTGCTTGTACTTGGACCCCAATTTCTCCCTAGCCTCAGAAACACTGTCTCTGACAATTTCTCCCCAGCCCAAGGATACTGTGCCTAGCAATTACTCATGAGTGGGCCCCAGCAAGACCCTTATCTCCTACCCTGGTGCAGTTACAAACAGCACCCGAAGGAATTATTAGTTTAAACTGGCTTTGCACTGGGTCATAAAGATATTCTTACCCACTGGACTATCTATGCTACCCCCCTACCTCATTATCTACATCCTGGACTCTTCATTATCTGTATTCTAGATTTAAGACATATGTATACTCCCTACATCTATCTTGTCAAACAAGACATTGACTGGTGGCAGACTGGGCAACTCTCAGTTACCCCTGAACTCTAGTTAACTTAGTGATGGTAGCAGGCCTAAAACCACACCTCCATGTGGCCCCCCTTGTGGGCTTTTTCTAGTGAACCTTGGGTAAAACAAAGTAGGTACAAGAAGTACATGTTCCTTTGAGAACTGACCACTCCTTAACCACTCCCTAATCCTGCCCTAAATCACCTAGTTAGCATATTTGACACAGGTTTTATTATATTTTATACTATATAAACTTTAACTATACTCCTTTAAGATTGCAGGTTCCTTAAGAATCCTTGCCCACTGAAAAGCGTAACAATAAACTTTTTGCTAACTTGACTTAAAGAATGCTTGAGTCTGTGAATTCATTCCAGACAACCCCATCATGTACTCCAGTCTTTGAGGGGTCACAACCGATCAGAACCGCAACATAGGCACTTAATAATTGCTTATTGACTAATTTATGGGCGTGGCTAATGTGGGAATTTGTTTTGATATATGTGGCTATGTATTGAGGACTTTGTTTTTCAAATTTGGTTTGTCTAAAACTTTGCTCAAGGAGAGGTAGTGGAGGGACAGATTAATAAAAAATACTTATTGGAGCGGCTAGGTGGCACAGTGGAAAGAGCACCAGCCCTTGAGTCAGGAGGACTTGAGTTCAAATCTAACCTCAGACCAAGCACTTGACACTTACTAGCTGTGTGACTCTGGGCAAGTCACTTAACCCCAATTGCCTTAAAAAAAAATACTTATTATTCAAAAAGTAAATAAAATGAGTCTGTCTACAATATAGCCCCAGAGAATGGTCAAGACCATAACACATAACTATCTATTGCACATAGGGAGTTAATAGGACTACCAATTAAACAGAAAAAAAGAGAGAGAGAGACATTGGATAATTAGTAGACTCAAAGTAGAGCCCACTTACAAAATGCAGAAAGACTTATCAGGGTTTTCTAACAGCTCAAATGACTAGCTTATCCAAGGAGGTATGTGTTGGCACCTTTCAGAAGATTAGGAAAGTCAACAAAGACTAATAAGACAATGTGGCTACCCAGGGAAAAATGGACATGGGGATGGTAAATCATCCACTCTGAGAACCTTAGAGAACTTCACACATCCTTGGCACTTGTAAACCTGGGAATGGAGTGGAGGGTATAACCACCAGGCTGACTGCTGGGCTCCTGGTCCTATTGGAAAGGATCTTATTATTGACTAAAAGGTGTCGCCAGGTGGCACTCTTGTTTGCCAGGAACTCTCCCAGTTCTATGATTTTGGGCCTGGTCAAAGAATAGATTTGGCAGCCAATTTGGAGCTCTCAAAACTAGGTTGACCATACAATCATATGGGCTGTGTAGGAGCAGTTCTCTGCCTTGATTATATTAAACATACTAATATTCAATGTACAGGGAAAGGAGCTAAGGTTTAGTATCTGGCTGTATAATATGGCTGGGTACAGTATGTATTTATTATGGGAAATTTTTGGCAGTACTAGAAACAGAATTCGACCTTCCCTGAGTCCTCCAGAAGGTAAGCATAGTTTGGGGGCTACTGAACAAAGAATCCTTTTCTCTTAAGACCTGCCCTGTATAAGAACTCACTGGCTCCACTCTCCAAGAACTGTATGGAATATCCTCTTTTTTCAACATGTAGCCATGCTATGAGAAATCCCTTTCTCAATCTAGAAGGTCTAATCCCTGAAATCTTAAATTTGGGATTACTCATGAGTTGCTGTTCAGCATAAACTGCATTCCCCTAGTCTTATAGATCTTGGCCTCTAAAAGGTCTTTTTATTTGAGTCTTTAATACCTTCCAAGATGCTGCAATGCCCACTGCTTGAGGTTGATATGTTATGTAAAAAGTAGAGCAGTATGATTTTGCGAAGACAGATTTCAAGTTGAGGACATGAATTTGAATTCTGGCTCTTCTGCTAATTACCTGTAACACGTTGGACAAGTCACTTGGACCAACAAACCTTGGTCTGTTTATTTATCTGTAAAATGAGTGGATTGGAATAAATTACTTCCAAGATCACTTCCAATTATGTTACCCTGTATTCCTGGGTCCACTCTTGTACTTCCTTAGCAGTAAAATGAGATCCTTGACCAGAAACTAGAGCAGTAATTCTTAAAGTAGGTGACTTGAATTTCTCTAGTTATGCTCAAAATTCCTCTGCACATCCTGAGACTCCCACATTCCCCAGCTGCAGTTTGCTGCCGGCTCTTCCTAGCTTGGCAACAGGAAGATCACAATAGCAGATTTACCTTTGCTGCAAACCCTGGGGATATAAAGAGAAGGGTGAGGGGGTGAGAGAGGGGAAGGAGAGGCTGATGAGTCTCAAGGCTCAAGTAATGGCTTTGGAGGCAGGCCCAACTTAATGTTGACAAAGAATACTGTACGTGGGGGTGGAGAATGGAGGAGGGAAGGCTGAGAACCCCTAAACTGGAACACATCAGTGCTTTTAACAGTTTCCATTGTTCAGCAGTTTTGGGATACAAAGGCAAATCCTAGAGTGTTTATAGTTACTCAATTCCTCTAAAACTTCCAGAAGCAAGTGAGATCACTATAGGGTACAAGCTAGGGCCAACTGGTCCAATGAGGAAGGTTGACCCTCACTATTACTTGCCCAGTTGACTAATGAGACACCCCACTCAACAATGCCTACAGCTAGGTGGGATGGTGGAGAGAGGCACTGAGCCTGGAGTCAGGAAGCCCTGAGTTCAAATCTGGCCTCAGACACTTATTAGCTGTGTAACCCTAGGCAAGTCACTTAACCTGTTTGCCCCAGTTTCCCCAATTGTAAAATGGGGATGATAATAGTCCTTACCTCCCAGGGTTGTTGTGAAGATCAAATGAGATAATTGTAAAGCACTTAGCTCAGTGCTCCGAACATAAGTATTATGTGTTAGTTATTACTTGAATCAATGGCTGCAGTTCTTGGCTAGTGTATAGTCATGCCTAAAATGTCATTCCCCTTGCCCTAGTGCACAGAAACATAGGTTAACTGGTGTCAGGTCCCAGTGAGGGTGGTATTAAGTATAGTGTACTTGATCAAATGGAATTCTCTTCTCCTTACCAGGTAGGTTCCATTCAAGTCCTTGACTCTTCCTGCCTCTTGTTTGCACTAGCTGGACACCACCCAGCCCCACATTTGGAATTGGGTTTCAAGGAGGCTCACCAGTACAGGTGATTCACCTGAAAAAAGGGTTGAGAAATTAGGTGGCCTCAACTTACATAGCTCCTCCAAGTCCCTGCAGAATGAATTAATGAGAAGACATTAAACATCTATTATCTGTCAGATACCGACTAAATCCTGGGGATTCAACTACAAAAGGGAGAGTCCCTGTATTCAATGACTTGCATTCTAATAGGGGAAAAAGCATATAGGAGAGTATTGGATGGGGAAGGGAATTCTCATCTGGGGAATTAGAAGGATTGTGTCCTAAACCACAGTCAATTGCCATGTCTTTTCCATGAACAGTGGTAATACGGATTTGATTACTCTTTCCTGAGCAAAATGTAGAGTTAGGATAAGAAGCCTGGGATTAGTCCTAGTGACTGGATATGGGCCCCTCTCTGCTGCTTTTGCACCACGGCTCAATCCCTGGCATTTGCCTGAGGCATTGCTCACCCTGGTAATCCTTTCAATTGTCCTTTCATCGTGGCCCCAAGCTCAACCCTTCATTCTCCATTACCCCAACTCCAGCCCAGTCTTCATTTCCTGTTATCTCTGGACCACCCCAGGCTATTTCCTACCCTTAATCCCATCTAGACCCCTTCTCTGTTACCTCAAGGTCACTGCAGCCTATTGTTCCCTCCTAGATCCCATCCAAATCTTCTCACAGATCTTTTTCCCTATAAAAAGGGTCAGCCTCATCTACCAAAGGGCTGATTCTTAAAATCTCACCCACCTCAACCAGTGTTTTAGTAAACCTCGTCTCTGACTGAAAGGCTTGAGTGGAATTCTTTTGAGGCAGAACCGGTGCCTTTTGCCCTTGAATTTCAGGGTTCCCAGCACCCCTCGACCGCAACACTAGTTTTGTAGTAGATGGTTAGATGGACCAGGAAGTATGGACTGGGGCTGGCTAAGCATAGTGGTTTATTTAGGGAGAGGGTCAAGCTCCTTCCTAATCACTGATGAGATCTGATAGGCCTGATTTTATCTTGAAGTGCAGCTACTCTCAAATGCAGGAGACTTTTGTCTATTATTCTAACACATTAAGCAACTTGTGGCACCCCTGCTTATAAAATTTGCTTGTTTGGAACAGTCCTGCACCCATTTCCTCTGCAGAGTAAACAGGCACCAACCTCATCTCACAAACTTGAACTCTTATTCTTTAATAGCATTCCAACGTCTTGGCCACCATCTACCCTCCTTCATTGATGTAGGAACATCTTTTTCATCCCCCTGAATGGGATGTCCCAGTGAAGACTTCTCAGTGTAATTAAGGTAATGAGTTCAGAAGGCAGGATAGGGTTAAGAATAGATTTCTGTAAGTTATTTTTTTAGTGCAATATATCAGTAGTTAAAATTTGTCTAGTGGTTAAGCCTTAACCTGCTTTTTAATCTTATTCAAATGCGTCTTTGCCCCTAAAAAGAATCTGGCTCCAGAAAACCCTTAAAAGGTTTCTTATCTACTCCCCTTATCTCCCTTTGACAGGATCTTATTCAGATGTCTTCCAGTTTCCAACATTGTCTGTTCAATCCCTAAGACCTTCCAAAACAATTGTAAATTATCTTCCTGACTGCACATTTTTTTTTATTGCTTCTTTGACATTATCTCAACAAACTAAGAAACATAGAGATATATACCATGTCCTTTGTCCTATGTTAGAGTCTGGCTTGTGAGATTGTGAGCCGAGTTAAAGGACAGCTGTTAGGGAGGGGGAATTGAACCTTCAGGGTTATATAAACTGATTTTTACCTCTTTGGGTTGTCTCCTCTCATCAGAGCCATTGGTGTGAGGACACCCAAATCTCGAGATTTGAAATAATAATAATTATAGCTATAATAAATTAACTTTGTTTCTCCTTGGACACCTCTGTGTTTTATTTTTAATTTGAGTGGCAACCCCCCAACTCACTCTGCTCTTGACTTTACACATTTTAAAGCAATGCCTTAGCTGCTGTCTCACCCTGGAAATTCCCTCAGAACCTGGTGCCTCCTCTTCAGCAACCTTCTCACCCTCAGCAGCCCTTGGTGTGTTATCTCCACCCATTACAAAGCAAGCTCCTTCAGGGCAAAAACTGTCTTTTTGCTTATATTTGCATCTCCAGAATTTAGCACAGTGCCAGGCACACAGTAATGAGATCAATAAATGCTTTTTTCTTTTTTCTTTACTTCCTTCCCATGGATTTAGGGGAATAACAAACTAGGTGGCATACCACTGAAAACCACGGATGGGTGTGAAGGGGCCAGAACTCCCACCACCACCCAGCTCCACTTAGACTACACATTTGTGATTAGTTTCACTTTCGGATACTTTAAAACTCTTTGTGGGTACAATTTGTCTCAGTTCAGTAACATTTAGGTTTCTGGTGCAAATCTGTTACCAACGACCTTCAGGACCGGCAAGATTGGGGAGTTAGCAGGGGACAAGCTGCCACTGCCCACTGCTTCCCCAGTTGTAAACCAGCTGAGACTGGAAATAACAAGATACAGCTCTTCTAGAGGCGCAGGCTAGAGCTCTTTGAAAGTGAAGGAAGAAATTCCTTTATTCAATTCTTTCAAGGAATTCCCCCCAAAAGGGAAGCACTGAGCACAGAAACAGGGGTGAGCTTTAGACTGTTAGAAGTTTGGTCTCCTTACCCCTCCCTCTAAGACTTGGATTGGTCTGAGTTACAATCAAAAGTTTCACAATTGGTTAGCTTCACAATTCCATATTCTAATTAGAGAAACCTCAATCCAAGCTACAATTGGTGGAAAATCCTCATCCTTTAGTGAGCATATGCATGAGGTTCACTGAGCCTGAGTAGTAGCAGATTCTTGAGCTTGGACACTGACCACCCAACAGACTTGGACTGGTTTGAGCCTTGGGCTGTAAAGAAAACCTGCTGTCTTAACTGGCCTGAGGAATGTCACTCTCCCCTTAGTTAGCCATTCAGCACCTTTCCTGTTTTTTTGCAATTTATGTGGGAACCTAATAATTCAACATTTCTCACAAATCTTACAGCATTTATTATGGGCTTGAAAAGCAGTAATAATGCAACAAGGATATACCACTCATTTAACATTGTAAGACTGGTGCTTTGGTGATGGTCTCTTGTGATATTTTCAACAGAGATTCCTACAGAGCCTCTCTGGTGTTCATTAGACAACAGTAAACTGGATTTCAAGGCCAGGCATTTAAAGAGCCAGCAGCTTCTGACTGAGTACATTTGTTAGTCTACTCTACAGCTAGGTTTTTACATGTTTCTGGAGTCTGAGGCAACATTTAACTGGTCCTTTCAAATTCTACTCTTTACCCATGAGGCAATTCATACCTTTTTTGGGGTGTAGGGGTGGGAAGCCTGGTCAATAAGATAAATGATCTACCAGATTAGGTTCCCAGCTAATAAAGAACATATCTGGCAAGGATTCAACTGGCCAAATTCAATATTTGAATATTACAGGCATAGAAACAGCAGAGTATGTGATAAGCATTGAGTGTTGCAAATGAGTTTTATCTACCCAATGAATCTGGTGTGGTGTTTTTTTTGGGGGGGAGGGGCTGAGCAATGGGGTTAAGTGACTTGCCCAGGATCACACAGCTAGTAAGTATTACATGTCTGAGGCTGGATTTGAACTCAGGTCCTCCTGAATCCAGGGCCGGTGCTCTATCCACTGTGCCACCTAGCTGCCCCTACCCAATGAATCTGTACCTGAGTAAAGGCTTCTCTTAGGAAACCCCATGATGTCTACACCCACTACCAAGCATGTGATTTCCCTGGAAGTTTATAACAATGGAACTGTCACCACCCCAAAGATGGTGGTAGAAACTAGTGTCATTATCATAAAATGGTATAAATTGATACCAATATTATGAAGATAGTCACTTCATCCCCTGAACTAGCTCTCCCACTGTATCCAACATCACATTAGGAATATCCATGCTCCTTGGGGAGATAGCCCAGTTACACAGTACCCCCTTCACATTACTTTAGGACAGAGACTGTAGTTTGGGTCCTGTTTTTTTTTTTCATTCTTTCCTGTTCACTGCCATCCAGGTTAAGATTCACCCCTCCATCCAACCAAGGAGCTTCCTCCCTGATGAGGCATGACTCAACTCTGGAGCCATCCCATCAGACTGGACTCCAGGGCTCTTCCTCCCAGTGCTATCAAGCACATAAAAAGAGAGAAAAGCCTCCTTCCCCATTATGGCTTCTCAGTAACACAGATTATCTGGACCTATGTGATGACACAAGGTCTGTCAACCAGTTAATATCACTTCAGTTCTTAGAATATTAACCATCAAAATGAGTAATATGGCATTCCAGATGTCAACAGGCTTTGATCTTGTTTGGAAGATGGTCAACAAGCTTCAAACTGATGTAACTTTTCTGCAATTCCGTGTGTGCCAAGGGATTCCTACTCCTCAAGGCAGCATACTCCTATGGCAGGGTCTTAATCTTCTCTCATAAAAGAAGCAAGTGCAAAGCCTACCAAACTAGACTCTCCCCTGCTGGATGACCACTTTATTGGGTGGTAATGTTGGAAACACCTATTCAGCCTTTATTCTGGGCCAAGTGATAACTCAGTGACCATTGAAATCAAAGGCCACAGACAGTAATCATCCATCAAACCCTATGCTGTTCATGGCACAACAGCAGTGACATACAAAGAGAATACTATTTACCATGCATAGTTATGTTGAAAATAGTCCTAAATGATCATAGAACTTGACTTAATCCAAATGAGAACCTTCTTCACAGTCATCTGGACCAGAATTAAGAAATCAGACTAAAGTAATTGGGTATATTCCAGACAATTCACCTAAAACAAACCATAGATTTGCATGAAATTTACTTTTTATATGTGTGCATTGCTCTTTTAATGATGTTAATAAATCCATCACTAGACGTTAAAAAAAAAAAAAGATTAGCTCCTCTTCTTCTGCTTGTCACAATCCAATTACCACCCAGAGAGAACCAACTGGATTCTGGAATACTATCTTCAGTTACGTATTCTATCTGTTCTCCTTGTTAATTTCATCCACAATTCCCACCCCACATCCAAACTCAACTCCTACAATATTTGAGGAAATGGAAAGCAACCTAGACAGGCCTAAAAACTGCAAGATGTCAAAGTTGCATATAAATGGCAGGCTTTACAGAATTCGTACATTTAGGGAATAATTCTCTACATGGACAGATCTTTAAGAACCTTATGTCCCCCTCCTATTATGAAGGTGATTAAGTCCTGTAGCCTGCCAAGTGAAACTCCCAGGTTCAATTCAAATCTTGCTAGACTGAACACACATAAATCCAGGCTCGCCCTTTTGACAGTTCTTAATACCTATGCTTGTGGAGGACCAAAAAGAATTCCTTGTCAAATAAAAGGTTAGATTCACAAAGGTCTCAGCTCTAATTCTATACACCTACAGCATGAGGGCTCCTTCCAATACATCATAAAGGTAGGTAGGAAGGATATGATTTAGATGAAAGAATCTGGGAAACAGCATATTAATTTTCTGCTTCCTAATTGAAAGCCTTCAACTGGTACAATTCTACTAAGCCCCAGCTGAGCAGGAGAAATTCACAGAGTAGGCTGATGCCCATCATTGGAACAAGAAGGGAAGGCTTATACCACATATAGTACATTTGCCACAATGAGTACTTGAAAGTCCGCATGACTTTTTTGTTAAAGCTTAACTTGTCTGGATATCCAATTTCTTTGAACTTTCGCTTGATTTTACTTATTGCTCTTACACTGCTAATCTACTCTTGTAGTCCCTAAACATGCTTCCATGAGCCCTTATTTACTTGATTTCATACTTATTACTCCAATGATGTCCTTTCTGATCCATAAAATTCACCTCTTGCTTCTAATCCCTAATTAACAGACTTATTGTTAAAGTCGGTTTTCCCATCTTGGTCTGGCCAGATGGGCAGATTATATTCATAAAACTGTGACAAACGATCGTAAATTTAGAGTTGAAAAAGAGCTTAATGAATTACCTAGTGAACATCTAATCCCCTCACTCTAGAAATGAGGCAACTGAGGCCCAGAAAAATGAAACCAATTGCTCAGGTAGTATGTCAAGCTAAGACAGAAATTCAGGTGCTTGGTTCCAAATCCAGCATTCTTGCTACTGCAACACAATGCTCCTTAGCCATGGGAGATTCAGCCACAGCCCTTGACTGGTCCCATAGTCAAATGAGGCTGAGAGAAAAACACAGGATTTATGGGAAGATATAGACAAAGGCTATATAGGAAGAGATCTGCATTACTGCATAAAGTAACCACACTTATAACATCACTGATTCATTAAATTACCACAGTTACAAAGCTTGATTCATATATGTGCCACACAGCTAAAAGTGTTTGTCATTTCTATAAAGAATTGGGTCCTTAACTTAAAAATATGACATCCTATCATAACATTGTTCCTAGATAAAAAAAATCTAATTCAATTTACAAAAGCATTTCTAGCAAGCACAAAGACTACCAAATTTCAGTTCTTTTTCTCTAAAATATTTTGTTATATCAATTTCATTATGAAAACTAAATTTTCTGTAGGTAGATTTCTAGGAAGATTGAAATTTAGTGGTTGATAAATCAGATCAGTATACTTTGTACTGCTGCTTTTAAATGATCAGTGTCTTTAGTGAAAGAAAACAAAAATAAAAGAGTAGGGAACAGGGGAAGATTAAACACTTCTATTTCTGAACTGTATAGTTGGTAATGAACTACAATGTCTAGACTCTAGAGCATTTAACTACTGGATAAATCTGATGATTTCTCTTCATTCACTTCATTTCCATGGCTTCTCTTCATTGAAATCTCCAATGTATGACAAAGCCTGAACTTCACCTAAAAGTTTTCCCAAATGTTAACTTATTAGTTAAGGGCAGTGTGAAAAGATTGAGTTGATTGTTAACTACAGGCCAAGGCATAAAAAAGTGAGAAAAAGCTGGGGGCAAAGGTAGGAGTCTGCAATAAGAACTGCATGCAAGAACTATCAAAGACAAAAGGATGAGGTCCCTGCCTGCTCTTGAATTGTGTGAATTTATATGATTACGGATTTGTCTAATAGGCTTTTTTGGGGGGCATAGATTCCCATGTTTCTGGTCATCCTTTCCACATGTGCTGGTAGAAAGTCCTCCTATCACATACTCACTCACGGCCCACAAAATAAAGGATTATGTGGATGCCAGAAGTGAAAACTACATACTAGTATGAGCATGAAGTTTCAAGGGGTAGAGAGGTTGGACCTTAAGAAGCAATGACTGATAGAAGAACGGGCAGATCCATGTGGCATCAGGAAACTTTACCTGAAGGCCACCAGACTCACTATTTAAATTATTAGGAAAAGGTGCAATATTCTTGACATCCAGATTCTGAGTGGGTCAGATAATATGAGAATCTCTGGGAGATAGCCCTGCCAATCTGCAGGGGAGTACTGAGGGTCAGGTAGTCATAACCCATTTATAAGTTGTTTGAGCAGTCTCTAGGAGATTTTGCAAGTATAACAAGACAGCTTCCAACTTATCAAAGTAGTTTTTGACTACTGAAATAGTAGTATAAGTCAAATATGAGGAAAATAATTGAGTGGAACCTGTAAGTGCAAGAAAATGGTGTGTTCTCAGTAGAAAGATGAATAGAACTGTTGAAACATATCTTAGCAATAGCTACTAAAAAGGACCAATTGGTTTAATGATAATACTGGAGATCTGCTCCAAGGTAAGGCTGGTTTTCTCCATCTAGCTGTTAATCCAGAGTGGAGGGGAGAGAGCGGTATTTGGTGGAAAGATGAAGTTTGATATGCAGGGTAGAGAAAAGAATGTCCATATGGTCCATAACATTTTTTAACTGGATTATGGTCCATGATTAAAAACAAAATAAAACAATGATGAGCAGGTTGTGAAGATGAAATTATTTCCTGAAAGATTATTTGCTCTGGTTCTAAAGCAATGGAAAACTGCTATTTTAGTCAAAGCATCTACCATTACCAGAATGCTGCCCTCATCCTGGGATGATAATAGCTCTATAATCAAGTTGAAAGCCAAGAATCAAGGTCATAGAGTGCAAGAGGTTGTAACAACCCTCCAGAATTCCTGATGGGGTCCTTGGCCTAGGAAGAGATTGCGTATGGAAAGCCGTTAGTTAAGTGCTGAGCCCTATCCTGGGACCTAAATGTGCTGGAAGTTTTGCCTGGACCACTGTCCAAATATTTCTAAGTTCAGTGATAAAATATTCAGTCATTCGATAAGGAGCTCACTTCTATTAACAATGGTGCTGCCACTGTAGGGAAGGCTTCAACAAATGAGATACTGTCAGGGAAATTTTGGTTCATTCATTTGGAAATTCATGGGGATACAGCTTGAGGCACTACCAGCTCCAGTCAAGAAACCCAGACAACTCTAATTGGTCAGAAAATCTTTCTGGCATCTGGAATCAGTCAAAGGTTAAGAAGCACCTTTCAAATGCAGCTAGAGTCAATCTCTTTTTTCCTTATCAGTGACCAACTAAGCCCAGAGGTGGACAGCTTCCACCAGGAAGCATTGCAGTTCATTCATTTCCTTGGCTACTCTTCACTGAAATCTCCAACGCACGATGAAGCCTGAACTTTACCTAAACATTTTTCCCAAATTTTAACTATATTAGTTAATGGCAGTGTGAAAAGATTAAGTTAAGGTATGGTCTTACTGTAGGCCAAAGTATAATAAAGAGAACCATCTAGGAATAAAGTTGGGAGCCAAGGAAGGTGTCTGCTGCAATAAGTAAGAATGGGATGTAAGAGCTATCAAAGCCAAAAGGATGAGGATTACAGCTTATACCCTTATGGCAGTAGCACTGCAGGGGAAAATTCTGTGCACTCCACTGGAGACTATACTAAGGGAGGTTATGGATATCAGGCTGTGGGAGCATGAAAGATATTGCAGGTGGCCTGGTCACAAAAGGGTAGATCTAGAAGGTGCCACTCGTTTGGGTCCTAAAAGCTTCTGAGAGCTAAATCACATTTAACTTGTCATTGGCACCACCATTTTATTAAGTGTTAATGGATCCCTCCCCTGTCTCACACATCTAATCAGCCACCACGTCCCATTTGTGTTACTACGACTTCAGACCCTCATTACAACTTATCTAGATCCCTGCAACGGTCTCTAGTCTCTCCTTACTTCAACCCCTCCTACACACAACTGCCAGATTAATCTTTCCAATTCATAGGTCAGATTGTATCACTCTATCACTTTAAAATCTTTTAAGAGCCCCATTTTTCCTACACATTAAGTCCAAACTCCTTAGCCTAGCATTCAAAGCCCTTTGTAATCTCATTCAAACTACCTTTCTATTGTTTCACATACTGTGCTCCAGTTAAACTGGATGACTCACTATCCCTAAAACCACCTTACACTTTTCTGACTTTGATCATGTTATTCCTACTAAACTTTGAGCCTCTTTGTAGCAGAGGATTTGGTTTACTTAACCCTTTGGAGCTCTCCCATAACTTGGCAGTGAGTGCCCTGCATATAGTAAGTACTTCAATGTTTCTTGGATCTGGACACTCTCCATCATCATCTCCACCTGTTAATATCCCATATATCCTTTAAAGTCCAGCTCATATGCTGCCTTGTCTCCATGAAGTATTCCTCAATTCCCTTGACTGGAGATTCTCTCCCTCAATTGATATCACAGAATTTTTTTCTTCTTTTTTATACACTTATTGGAACTTAAAGGCAGCATAACCACAATAGACTAAGGGATGACGGCAAGGCATGGCAATGTCCTTTTTTCCCAGCATAAATACAAATGGTCAGGGGCTAAATCGAAAAAAATGTTGGTTACTACTAAACCTCATAGTCTCCACCTTAACCCCATTTCTCTCTCACAAAAATCCTTGAACCCTACTTTAGATTACAGAACTCTCATTTTTCATCTGATTTAGCTCTCGGGCTTGATTATTAGCTAGCCATATGACCTAGTCAACCAGATTTCATCTCAATTTTATACAGCATTAACTGAAACAAAATGATTCCAAACCATTACTCAAATACTCAAATACCTGGGTATTTTTCCAGTCTCTTAAACTTAAGTGGGGTTAGAAATAGCTATTTTCTCAGGAAAGGTCAATTTCACAAGAAATACCATTAAGACCTTAAATCTGAAAGATAAAACACCATGGCTAGACAAGCAGACTTCCCAAGCACATTTTCTATATATATTAGCTCCTTCTGGAAATCTACTATTATAGCTCAACCCACAATGGCAATTACCAGAAACTTAGTTGCCTGTAACTTCTTATGGGATATGATATGGGATTACAGGAACATAGATTTAGAGCTGGAAAGGATGTTAGAAGCCATCTAGTTCCAACCCCCCCCCCTCAACTTTAAAGATGAGGAAACAGGCTTACAGAGGTTAAAATGACTTGTCCAGAGTCACAAAGGTCATTCAAAGTATCAGAAGTGGAATTTGAATCCAGGACATCCTGATTCCAAATCAGCAATGTATGCATTTGTGGGCTGAGATCACTCCCTTCAGTTTGTACGTTGATCCTTAGAGTCAAAAGAACAAATTCTGGTTTCCTGCTTACTTTTGAACAAAAAATAAAATAATTTACAAACTCTAAACAAACTTCATCTTAAAAAATACTCATCTTCTTTCATCTTTGCTTTAGTAGCAAATAATCAAGAGGAGTTTGTCTTGGAAATCAGAAAGCAACTCCAGTGAAATGATGGCACTTTTTCTCTCAAGCTCTTCCTCACTCCCAAGCCTGATCCTACATGGGCATTTCCTAGGTCAGCCCAGGAAGCTACTTTAAAAACACTATTTCACAAGGGGCAGTGAGGTGGTGTGGTGAATACAGCTCTGGCCTTAGAGTCAGGAGGACCTGAGTTCAAATCCAGCCTCAGACACTTAACACTTAACTAGCTGTGTGACACTGGGCAAGTCACTTAACCCTGATTGCCTCACCAAAAAATAAACAAACAAAAACCACCACTATTTCACACTGCTTTATCAGTTTCCTATGTCTATATGTTTTTAGCTTTCAAATGTTAATGAACTCAAGGAGTTCTGCTGAGCTTTTGATTCCTCCATGATCTCTAGAGTAAAATCATTTTACACAAGTCTTGCTGGCATCTTGAATGGCTGTGCCTGCAACAGCTCTGTCGCTTTTGTAATATCCGCAGAAAGACCCACATTAGTCTGCTTCTATTGTGTAAGCCCAAGAAGTTTTGAATCAGCAAGATGGGTCCCAGGCAGCAAGGCATGCACAACAAAGCCAAGTTCTTTGTAAGTTTCCTTTGCAGAAGCACAATCATTTTGCTCTGGAAAATATTTCTTCAGTTTTCAAACCATCTCAAGGGCTTTTTTTTTTTAACTGCCCAGGAACATTCAGGGTCTTTTGCAATGAACATATTGTATAAGTGCTCTTTTAAAGCAGCTCTGGCTCCCCTGGCTGCATGGCCAGCAGCGCTATCATTTAGGGTTAGAGTCGGAGGTATTTTCAAACCTTCTTTGTGAAGGACGCCAACAGTTGTCAAAACACTAGACCCACAAGTAACTTCAACCCCAGTGGTCAAACAGGTTTCTCCTGCCTAAGAGTTTCCTCTACAATATATGTAGTATAATAATATTTCATCTCCTTTCTCAGTGTAAGCACTGGAACTTAGCTGAACAGATGAAGAGTCAAAGACGAACATGTATAGGGTCCTACACATATGGTGCCAAAATTGATAATCTCATTTTCAGTAGTTTGGAACAAGATATTTGTAATCTGTTTAGAAGAAAATATCTGGAATCCTTTTGGAAGCTGCAATTGGAAGACAACATTCTCCAAAGTTTGATATAAATAGGGGAGGAGACTCTACTCTTCAGCAGTTGCCAAACTGGGATGCACATACCTCATAAAACCACATCATCAAGCACCCCAGGTCCACCATTAATGCCTCATGTTTCTGCCTGCTTTAAATATGCAATTCTTATCTCTACCTTCCAATTAAGTTATCAGTGACATCTACTTACCTGGTATTTGTTTCATAGTTTCGGTTTTGTTTATACTCGGTAGAGCCAATCTGATTCAAAATTTCTTATTTTTCTCACCCCATCGTGGGTTAGCTTCCCCTAAGGATTATCCTTCCTGAATGAGTACTGCCCACCAATATCCTAATACTCCTATTGCCCTGGCCTCCTAGACCAAAGCATGATAGACATTTATCACATTCTAATTTATGTGTGTCCATTTAGACCTCTTATCATCCCCTTCTAGATTGTGAGCTCTTCCAGAGCATGAACCATGTCTTATTTAATAGTTGTATCTTCCCATAAACATAAAATTGCCATTTAAGTAGGTGCTTCATGAATATTTGTTAATTATATTTATGAAGTTTCCCTTCTACATGAGTTTTTTGATGGCGAGTAAGGTGTGTACTCCACCTGAAGGCTTTCCCACATTCATTACATTTATAAGGTTTTTCTCCGGTGTGAATTCTCTGATGTTGAGTAAGGTATGAAATCTGATTAAAGCATTTCCCACATTCACTACATTCATAAGGCTTTTCTCCAGTATGAATTCTTTGATGTTGAATAATGGATGATCTATTGCCAAAGGCTTTTCCACAATAATTACATTCATAGGGCTTCTCTCCTGTATGAATTCTCTGATGTTGAATAAGGTATGAAATCTGACTGAAGCATTTCCACATTCATGACATTCATAGGGCTTCTCTCTAGCATGTACTTTTTGGTGCTGAAAAATTGATGACTTGTCAGTGAATGATTTCCCACATTGCTTACATTTATATGGTTTCTCTCCTGAATGAATTCTTTGGTGTTGTACAAGTATTGTACTTCGGGTGAATGATTTCCCACATTCATTGCATTCATAGGGTTTCTCTCCAGTATGAATTCTCTGATGCTGAGCAATGGATGACCTACTGCTGAAGGTTCTCCCACATTCATTACATTCATAGGGTTTCTCTCCAGTATGAACTCTCTGGTGTTGATTAAGGTGTGTACTCCGGCTGAAGGCTTTCCCACATTCAATGCATTCATAGGGCTTATTTCCAGAATGAATTCTAAGATGTTGAGTTAGCTCTGTACATCGCCTAAAAGTTTTCTCACATTGATTACAATTATAAGGCTTCTCTCCTGTGTGAATTCTCTGATGCTGAGTAAGGGAAGAAAGATGACGGAAAGCTTTCCCACATTCATTACAGTCATAGGGTTTCTCTCCAGTATGAATTCTCCGATGCTGACTAAGATGTGTATTCTGACTGAAGGTTTTCCCACATACAATACATTCATAAGGTTTCTCTCCAGTGTGAGTACTGTGATGCTGAAGAAGGTGTGCACGCTGGCTGAAAGCTTTGCCACATTGATTACATCCATATGGTTTCTCTCCAGTATGAATTCTCTGATGTTGAACAAGGTTTGTACTCCGGCTGAAGGCTTTCCCACATTCATTACATTCATATGGTTTCTCTACAACATGAATTTTCTGATGCTGAATAAGTTGCTCATGTCGACTAAAACCTTTCTCACATTCATTACATTTATAGGGTTGCTTGTTCCCTGAATATATTCTCTGATGTTTAATCGGATCTATATTATGTTTGAAGATCTTTCCATCTTTATGAAGTTTATGGTCCCCTATATGAACTCTCTGTTTTGTAATAAGGATTGAACTCAGACTAAAGCTGATTCCAAGTTCATTACATTCAGGTGCTATCTTACCAGTAAAAGCTTTCTTGTGGCTGATGGTTATGTGCCTCAGTTGTTTCTCCTGGATTCCCTTATGCCACCCTAACTGATTATCCCATTCAAAGGGTTTTCCTAACTTGGAATACCAAAGACCATCTCTTGTGAATCTTTCCATGGTTGCTTCCTGGGCTAATTCTTCTTCCAGCTTTATAATTGACTTCTTGATTCCAGGACTAGTCTTCCAGTCTGAAATAAAAAAATAAAAAGTAAATGTTCATTGTCTCTTCTCCTGAAGGAACTGAAACATGCTAAGGTGGTCACAAGAGAATGAAACTGATAATGATAAGTACAAGGTGTTTGGAGTTGACAGCTCTCAAACATGTCCACATGAAGTGAGACTAGGAATGGGAAAGGAAGATCAATGAGGGAATGGGAGTGACTGTAAGAGAGCTGATCCAACATACAAAGTGAACAGAACAAGGCAGCCTGTAAGGTAAGAGTGGTGATAAGAAAAATAGACTAAGCAGAATGAATATGGTGAAGGGTAAATGGTAGATGATGAGTTAGGATTAGGGAAGGCAGTCTGGAAGCAAAGCATAAGTTCATATCATTTCATATTTATGTAATTGTATTAATTTTTGGGGGGTGAGGCAATTGTGGTTAAGTGACTTGCCTAGGGTCACATAGCTAGTGTAAAGTATCTGAGGCCAGATTTGAACTCAGGTTCCTGACTCCAGGCCCAGTGTAATTGTAAAAAGAGTCTAATATGTCCCCCTCCCTCCAATTTGTTGCCTCCACCAATTGATCTTGCCTAACAGTACCAAAATAATCCTTCATAATCAACTCTCCTACACCTAATATAGACATAATCAGAGCACACTAGTAAGGCAAAAGCATTTATTAAACATTTAATATGTGTCAGGCACTGTGCTAGAAGCTGCAAGGAGCCATGGTAACCATACAATCACAAACTTTATAAATCTGCAATACCAAAGCTGGTCACATTCAATAGGACATATAAAGGGAATAAGCAAAAAATCCTTCACATAGGACCTGGCTCATTCTGTACTGTTCTCCCTGGAATGTGGATTCTTATCTGCCCTGACTACCAGGACCTACTTTGTCAGACCAAACTTCCTAAACTTTTGATTTCCTGGTTCACATACCTTTGGCTTACTTCTGACATCTGGCAAACATGACGGCTTTGAAACCCTACATGCTGGTCCCCATAGCCCAGTTTCCTCCTGGTCCTGGATGATATCTGACCCACTACTGCCCTGTTGTTAGCCACACCCTAATGTGATGCCCCTTCTCTGCTGAAAAATCTCTAATGACTTACCATAATCCTTAACTTCATAAAGTCCTCCATAATCCACCTGCACATTTAAAATCCATTATTCTTTGACACACACTCCCAAATCTCCTATTTCCCACATTTTTTTTAGGCAGTTGGGGTTAAGTGACTTGTCCAGGGTCACACAGCTACTAAGTGTCAAGTGATTGGTCTGAGGCTGGATTTGAACTCAGGTTCTCCTGACTCCAGGGCCAGTGCTCTATCCACTGTGCCACCTCGCTGCCCCAACATTATCAGGAACCACATTATTCTTGATTCTAAATCTTTGATCAAGTATTCTCCCTACTTAGAACAGCTAGTCCTCTTCACCTATTGAAATCCTTAACACCACTAAATTCAATGTATGTTGTTCTCCTTCAAAGAGCCTGACAATCTCCCCTTCTCTGGACAGTGTAGTGTTTTTGTGTACCGATGTAATGTCCCCTAATACTTCAAGTTCCCTAATGGCAAGGCTGGGGAGGGGATGGGGTGAGGAACATCACCTATACATACAAAGTAAATGCGAGGAAACTACGAGATCATCTTGAAGGTAGGCACTAGCAGCTGGGACATCAGTAGAGTCCCCATGACCACCAAGTGAGCTGAGCTTTGAAGGAAATTGGGGGCGCTATGTGGTAGAGGTGAGAAGAAAGTGCGTTTTAGGCATGGAGGGACAGCCTGTATAAAGGCATGGAGACAGGAGGTGGATTGAGGGACTACAGACAGCCCAGTTTAGCCATAGCTCCTCAAAAAGGTAAACGCATATTAAGTCTGGAATATTTGGCTGGAGCCATATTGTGACGGGTCATGAGGGCCAAACAGTGGAGTTTGGTCCTGGAGACAATAGGGAGCACCCAGCTCCCTAACTGACAGAGTCAGCCCCATACTTTAGCAGTATTACTTTGGCAGCTATGTAAAGTATGGATCAGAGAGGGGAGAGACTAGAGGCCTGTAGACCAATTAGAAGGTGACTATAATAATCCAGTCAAGAGATGATGAACTGAACTTCCTAAGACTCATGTTGTCTAGACCAGGCTAACATACATGAAACAACTATAGAACAATATGTGGGCATATATCATTAAATTCTATGTTATGTATTGCAAACTATAAGTAGTCTAGAAGTTCAAAGAATGGAAAGATCAATTGAGGCTGAGGTGGTGGACGGAAGCAGGCCCAGGTGCTGGAACATGAGAGGAGAGTCATCATTGTGGTGAAGATGTATTCCTATATAAGAGCCACGAATGAGTAAAGAGGAAGGAGAAAGACTGAGAACAGCACTGGCAATGATATGCACCTTGAATCTCATCATGGTGCGCAAGGGCATGTGCTCATGGGTGTACAATCTCAGTCAGAACGTGTGCCTTGGTTTCTAGTGATCTCTGTACATAGATAGCATGGAGCAAGCAATGAGAACCAAGAATCAGATTCTGTCTAGTTGCTTATCTGAATTATGGCCAGCTTCCAACCATTACCTCACTACCAATTTGCTTACTTCCTGATGCCCCTTACAAAACTGTAGTCAGTTTCCCATCCCAGCCATCCTCAGAACGGCAAGAACTGAGAAGATATCTCGCAGACACAGCAGCAACTGTATCTCTGCTCTCCCCTACAGCATCCTAATCTAATGTTTTAGGAGAAATTCTCTGAGGGCAGCATGTAAGATGGATTGGAAAGGAGAAATGAGCCTGTTGTTAAGGAAACCAGCTATAAGTTGTATTAATCAAGTCAAGAGGTACTAGGGTCTCTACTTAGAATAGTGGTAATGGTGGAGAGCATAGGCCAGATGTTATATATATCTTAGAGGGGTAGCAGGAAGACAGAATTTATTAACAGCTTAGACATAGGGAAAGGAAAAATTCAACATAAAGCCAAGACATATGGAAGGCACTTGTAATTAAGGAAAGACTAAGGAATACTGGAATAAGCAGAAAGGAAATCTATAACTTTCAACCTTTCTATAGGAGAAGAGTTAGCCCTAGGAGGATGAGGGAGGGATGCCTGAAGGATAGCATCAAGGAAGTTGATCAACATGTATTTATTAAGCACATACTATATGAAAGTTTCTGGCCTCAAGGAGCTCACATTCATTTTATTGGGGAGGACAACATATTCTTAAGTAAGTATAGACAGAATAAATACAAAGTAATTTTGGAAGGCCACTAGAAGTTGGGGTGAATCAGGAAAGGTTTCATGTAGAAAGTGGTGCTTGACCTGAATCCTGTAGGAAATAAGGGATCCCTAAGGGGCAAAGGTGAGCAAAGAGCACAGTTGAGGGAAGAGGGAATGAATGCCAGTGCAGAGACAAGGAGGAAGGAGATGCAGCATCACATACGAGGCCAGCGTGAAGCAGCAGGAAGGCCAGTGTGGCCAGACCAGAGTGTGGGAAGGAGAATAATGTATAGTAAGGCTGGAATGGGAGATTGGGGCCAACTCACAAAATACTTTTAAATGTCAAAGAGGAGTTTATTTGCTTCTAAAATCAATAAGGAGTTATTAGAGTTTACTGAGTAGGGAGGAGAGATATGTTCAGGCATTTGCTTTAGGAAAATCACTTTGGTAGCCAAGTGGAGGAAGGTCTGAAGAAGGCTGGGCCACAGCCAGTCATCTTGACTGTCTTGCCACTGGATTCCAATGACTCTGGAGGAGGGGGTGAGGCTGATGACTGTGCAATTCTGCCTCACTTAAATCCAGTTCACTGGCAAGTCAAGACTTCACCTTCGTGACGTCATTGGTCTTCCTCAAGAACAAAGTTGAACAACAAACAATGACAATCTGGTTTGGAGAAGGGAGAAACTTTTGGAAGGGAGTCCAATTGAAGGCTTTTGCAATAGTTCAGGAGAGAAGTGACAAAGGGATAACTATATGAGAGGACAGTGATAGGAAGATTATCTGAGAGTGAGTGATAGCTATCTTAAAATATTTGAAGGCTTGTCTTAACAGAGTAAGTAGTAGATTTATTCTGCTTTGCCATAGAGGGCAGAACTAGAACCAAAGGGTAGAAGTAACATAATTCATCTAAATTTAAATAATTTTATAACAAAGATCACCAAAAAATTGAATGGGCTGCCTCTTTCTGAGCCCTGAATTTGCTTCAAGGAAAAGCTGGATAATCATCTATCAACAACATTATAGAAGGGATGAATATATTAGGTGGTCAGTGGAAAAGATGACTATCTAATTCTAAGATTCTATGGTATTGTGAAGTGAAATCAAGTTACCAGTTCATACCAAATGGTTTCCATCTTTTCCACAGGTCTGGGAGCTTTGGGGAAAGCTACACAATAAACCACTTCCAAGATTCTAATCCTTCATGCCTAACACTTAACATTGACTTCAATTACACTGGTTCTCATTCACTCACCTGGGCAGGTGCCTCTTGGGATTTCTCTTTCCACTATCCAGGGCTCTTCTCCTTGTTGCAATTTAGATATCACATCTGGTTTGGAAATTTGATGGCCTGCTCACAGGAAAAAAAGCAAAGGATTTGAGTGTTTGTTCTGAGGATACTGAACCATTACAGAATCCAGGCTCAACCTATGGTCATTAGAATTCCTAGAAGATGAGGAAGGCCCTGAGCTCAGGCTTGGCACAATGAAGGTGCCCATTTCTCACTCCTCAAATTTAAGACCAGTTAACCTAGAAAAGGGAAGAAGGAATATTCTGTCTGTGTGCACAAAAGGGATTAAGACTCTAACAGCTATAATTCAAGCCCAAATTCAGCTGAACACTTCAGAGGCCATGTTTCTTTTAAAAGTTACTGAAATAAAGATGAATGATTTTGAGTCACAGAGCAAACTGTCCCTTACCCAAAGAGACCAGGTTCCTATAGTTTTCCAGCATCACATCTCTGTACAGGTCCTTCTGAGCGTGATCTAACTGCTTCCACTCCTCCTCGGTGAAGTCCACTGCCACATCCTGGAATGTCACTAATTCCTAAAACAGCAAACACATTTTTGTTAATGCAAGCCCTTTGCCAATAGAGTGATGGCAGCGGAAATGAAAAGGAGAGAAAGATAACAGAGCCAAAGCAGTAGTGAAATCAGTAAGAGTTGGGTGTGGGGGCTAGAAAGAGAAAAAAAAAAGACAGTCATTTCAAGGTTTCAAGCCTACTTGACTCAGAGAATGGTGGTACCCTTAATTGAAGAAAGAATTTAGGAAGAATGAAGTGGATTTCCTTTGTTTTGTTTGGGGGAGTGGAGAGGGATGGTGGGAAGAGAAGGTCATAGGGTTCACATTTAAACATAATCCACTCTTCCCTAGGCTTTTAAGAGTTTTTGTACTTTTTAAGTCTGCCTTTTGTGCTATTAGGAACCCGGAAAGGAAAAAAAGAAAAGATCAACAAAACCAGCTAGTTCAAGAAATTCCTGTTCTCTGACCCCTCACAATTGTGTCATTTAGGGGAAGCAGCTTAGAGATCATCTTGCCAAAGCCCCTCACTGGCAGTCCAGGAACTAAAGCCCTAAGAAGTTAAGCAATTTACCTAAGATCCCACATGTAGGTAGGTGAGGGACAGCCAGCTCTAGTGACGTACTTTTCCATCATGATGGATTTAAGGGTTTCTGCTTGATAAAGGAAATCTATCAAAGCAAAAAATATGCATTCAAACTGCCCAGAATCATTTTTAAAATAAACTCTGACCACTCAATAATCTCCCAGAAGTTTTTCAAAATTCAATAAGGAAAAGTTGTTTAATGAATGTTTGTTAAAAACCAAAGCATTCGCTTGCGTTTGGCTCTTGGTTTATTCATATATAAAATGACGGATCAGATTACATATCTCTAAGGTCCTTTTCAGTTCCCAAACTCTAGGGATTAGAGAATAATTTTACTACTTTGAATCACTGTAGAAGTTTATAGGAGGCAGCTAGATTTCGCAGTGGATAGAGTGCTGAGCCCGCCGTCAGGAAGAATCATCTTCCTGAGTTCAAATATGGCCTCCGACACTTAGTAGCTGTGCAGGTCACTTAACCCTGTTTACCTCCCTTCCTCATCTGTAAAATGAGCTGGAGAAGGAAAGGGCAAACTGCTCCAGTATCTTTGCCAAGAAAACCATGAAGAGCTGGACAGGACACCATGGTGGTGAAGAAGTTTCTAGTCGTGGTAGGGTTTTTCGGTTTTTTTTGTTTGTTTTGGTTTGTTTTTTTGGATATAGAACGTTAGTCATATCAATGGTTTATTTCAGGGATCAGCAAACTCTGGCCTACCAGCCAAATGCATCTCACTACTTGTTTTTGTACCACAAAGTTAAGAATTTTTTTTTTACATTTTTGAGTAGGCAGCAGACCAGATTTGGCTTGTAGGCTATAGTTGGCTGACCCCTGGTTTACTTGAACAATCCCCAATCTGGGCTTTAAATGACTTAACCAGACAATTTGAACTTGAGGGAACAGAGAACCACTTGAGCTTCTGGAGGGAGTTATCTGATCAGATTTGTGTTTTAGGAAAATCAATTTGGCAGCAACGTGGATTTCATCAGCTGCCAAGCAGGATACTTTCATAAAACAATGCTGACTGGCTCTCCTACAAATTCATGCTATCTAACCCTGAGGTCTTCCTGCTAGGATTTCTCAATAAACCTACTTATTTGTCACTTGTTGATTCCCTGTGAAATTTCCCATTGTAATTATACCAAATTTTTTTTCTAATTTCCTCTGCCACCCAAACTCAAATAAATCTTCACTTCACTCTCAAAAGATGACCTGGACTTCTATTTTCCTGAGATAATGAAGCCATCTAAAGTGAGCTAACTTGTCTCCCTTCCTCTGTACCCCCAAATCTCAATATTCAGCTCTTTTTTACCTTCTTCACTTGTTTCTTCACAGATGACTCCCCAAACCTGCATCTCTTGCCTAGGCCTTCATTTCCAAATTCCACAACTACTCACATTTTGAACTGCCTACTAGGAACCTTCACTTTGTTGTACTGCCATCATCACAAACTCAAAATGTCCAAAAATGAACATGTTTTTCTCAAATCTACTATTCTTTCAAGTTTCCCTATTTCTGTCAATTGTAACGAAATTTACCCATTCACTCATGCTCAAAACCTTTGTTACTTTTGACCCCTCCCTCTTACCAACCCTTCTTATCTAATCAGTTGCTAAGTTCTACCAACTAGTTTTCATAATGTTTGCACAGTTCACTCTTTCAGATACTAACTAGTTGTATGACCATGGGCAAGTCACTTACCCTTTCTGTGCCCCAATTTCCTCATCTGTAAAAAAAAAAAATGGACCCTCTGGTCCCTTCTAGCTCTAAATGACCCTATGATTCTCTTCACGCTGTCCACATCCTAGTACAGACCCCCATCACTGCCATTTGAGACCATTAAATAGGCCAGCTGGGCTTCCTTTCTCTAGTCTGTCTATCCTACCAATTCATCTTTTTCACTGCTGCCAGAAAATTCTTCCTTTCTAACAAATCTAATCATGGCATGCCTCAGCTCAAAATCTATCAGTAGCCCCCTACTGCCAACCAAATAAAAGCCCAAACTCCTAAGTCTGGTTTGAGTAAAAAAAAAAAAAGAAAAGAAAAGAAAAGCTCTCCACAATCTGGCCCCACCTGATCTTACATTACAAGAGCCTTATCTCACATCAGTCCCTACTATATTCCAGCCAAACCGGAACACTGATTTTCTTCTATACACATCCTACGTTTCTCCACAGTCCTGGCTTTCCTCCTATCATTCCTTATACCTGGAATGTTTTCCTCCCCTGCTCTCCCTGTTGCAATCCTACTAATCTTTAGACCCAGATCAAATCCCAAATAACCTTTTCTTCTTTGGACATTATGTTTTAACAGTTTGTTAGCATCTCTCTTTTTGCTCTGAATGTATTTCACTCACATTCTAGTTTATATGTTATAACCACCCAAGTAGACTTGAAGTTATATTTCTGTATCTTTCCCAGTAACTGGCACAGTGCTTTTATGCAGTAGATACTTAACAAATGGTTTTTTTTTATTGAACGAAGCCTTTTGTGACCATTCTAGCCCATAAAGATATTTCTATTTTAAAAACTCTCTGAAATAAGATGGTACTTCAGGAAACAAACTGAAAATCCCAATTTACCTGAAGCTTAGATAGCAGGAGCCCAGGAACCATATCCTCCTCTGTGCTACCCACTTGTGGAAGGGTGGAGTCCTGCAAAGGCAAACCTGGAGGAAAGAAGAAAAAAGTCCCAAAGAAAACAAAGTTACTTGTTACAACCTTTCTAATTGTTGATTATACTTCACTACTTCAAATGGCTCCAAGGTGGCCATACCCTCCACTCATGTAGACTGAAGTCTTTTCTCATCCTGTGCAATTCTTGTCCATGTCTTTGTGTTTTTTAACATGAATTTGATTTTACTTTTTTTCAACAAGAATTTACTCTCTCACCACCTTCCCCCTCAGCTCTCCTCCTACCTCCCCTCTCCCCAAAACAAACAAACCCCAAAGCCTTAAAACAAATGTGGATAGCCAAGAAAAACAAATTCCTGCACTGGCCATGTCCAAAAATGTATGATCATTCTGGATCTTCAGTGCATCAGCTATGTGTCAGGACTTGGGTAGCATGCTTCATTTTCAGTATCCTGGAATAAGGGTGGTCATAGCATTAATCAGAGTTTTTAAGTCTTTATATTGTCTTTATAATGTTGTGGTTTCTGTATAAATTGTTCTCTTGGTTTTTCTCACCTCACTATGCATG
Organism: Phascolarctos cinereus; assembly: GCF_003287225.1. Taxonomy (NCBI): domain Eukaryota; kingdom Metazoa; phylum Chordata; class Mammalia; order Diprotodontia; family Phascolarctidae; genus Phascolarctos; species Phascolarctos cinereus. The sequence continues at coordinate 253,077,227 of NW_027555625.1, forward strand.
AGATATGAATAAAGGTTTTCCCAGGTAATTTCTGAAACCATCCTTTTCATTATTTCTTATGGCACAACAGTATTTCATTACATCCATATGTGATAACTGGTTCACCCATTTCCCAACTGATAGCACCTGCTTAGTTTCCAGATCTTTGCCAACACAAACAGCGCTGCTAAAGTATTTTTGTAAATATGGAAGTTTTTCCTCTTTTTTTGATCTCTTTGGAATATAGACCTAGTTGTAAGGGTGATATAGTGGGTAGGGGCTTTGAGTTCAACAGCACTTGGTAGTAGTCCTCACTGTCAGAGTCTACCAGCATAAATTCTTGGTTTGTTTGTTTTTTTATGGGAGAGGGGGGACCCAGTAATCCAAAGCCTGGGTCCCAGAGTAACAAGGCTATTCAAGTTGTTGTTCCAGAGCTAGCAGTGACCTGCACTCACTCACTGCTGATGGTGCTGATGGTTGACACCTATTCCTGTTCATACTTGTAATAAACTTTGATTTAATCCATAACTGTTTCTTTCCTATGTCACTTCCTAGGCTTCTTAATGTAAAAATGTGGTTGATTTGTCTAACAAGTTAATGCAATAACTTTTGTGAAAAGCCCAAATGCTCAGATATACTGAATTAAAGTCAAAAGGGCAGGAACATCTGGCGGGATGAACATTTCACAGAGCAGGGTCTTTGGCCTATTGCTCAAACCTACTTAGAAGGTCTTTCCTCCAATGGAGTAGTCAGTGGAGCATAATCTACCCTCTGCTGTTCCAGAAGTTACTTGTTATACACAGTAGAGCTAAAAGCTGAGGACTGATTTGGATGGGACACAGAGGCCTAAATAGTATCACCCTGTGAGGAGATCACACAAGGGAGACTTCCCCATATATCACACATATCACCACCTGCCAGAAGGAAAGTCAGTTTGCCTTTCTCTCACCTTGGGGAAACATTTCCCTACCAGCAATCCTTTGATAGTTCTCACCTTTCTCTTCCAGCACTTGGATCAGATCCTTCATAGTCAACTCTCGCTCACTGCTCTCTAGATGTGGTGGCTTAACTCAGTCCTGATCTTCCCAGGTAGAATACTCAGGAACTACTCTTGGGTCTGCTTCTTGATGTCAATATCTGCTCTGTCCTGAAATATTAGCTTGAGACGCTTCAGATCAGACTTTTTCTCCCAGGATCGATTTCTGCTCTCTTGACATATTCTTCTCCACCTTCACTCTCAGCTGTGTACTCCTACAGAGAGATTGGGGGACTCAGGGTCAATCTCACCTATACAACCCTCTGTGGTTCAGGCTTTTATGAGTCCCACTACTGGTATCAGTAGGAGGGTCCCAGCACCCTCAATCACAGCTCTGACACTAGCAACCAACATGTACAACGTTCACATTGTGAACAAATGACATGAGGTGCTACAGTTATTGAACGGTTATAAAGCTTTAAAAGGACCCCTGAAATAATATCAGATACACAGATGCACACTGGCGTGCACATATAGGGCTCTGGCAGAAACAGATTCACGTGGAAGCACAAGGCTCTATGTTCAAAGTCTCCATAATCTGCTCCAAAGTGGCACAATTGTAATGAGAAGTGAAATGGAAGCCTAGTTCCACCAGCAAGTAGCAGAATACAGCAGAAAGAGCTTGAATTCTTAGATCTAGGTTCAAATTCCAGCTCTCATGTTACATGTGTGACCATGTGCAAACAAGGTCTCTTTGAACCTCCATTCGTCATCTGTAAAAACGTGGGTAAGATTTGTACTGCCCACACCTCATGAGGATGTTGTGAAGGAAGCTTTTTCTTTGTAGACCTTAATGTACTCAAGAAGCAGGAGTTATTATTGCTGTGTGATTTTGGACGTCACTTCTCTAAACCTCACTTTTCTTATCTGTATGTAGGCAGGATACTTAAAAACTAACTTGTGTCAAGGTGTGCAAATAAAAATGGGTGATATACTTAAGAGCCTTTGGTAATCAAACTATCATATGAATGTAAGCTCTTATTAATTTTAGACACTTGTATGTACACCAAGTTCACAAGATTTAGAGCTGAATGAGTACTTGGCTATCATCTTAGGGCATTTCCTTCATTTTACAGGTCAGGAAACTGGGCGCCAGAGAGAAGCCCCTTGCTCTGCTGGTAAGGGGCAGAAGCAGAAAACCTGGGTCCTCTGCCTCCCGCCCACCATCCACACCCTGCGGGGTTGGCCCTGCCTGGCTTTTCTCCACGTCCCCAGTATCCCCACACGTGGGCGCCGGGACCCCGAGGTACAGGGAGGCGAGGGGTGGGCAGCGCCTGGTGGAACCAGAGAGCCGGGACCACCTCAGGGGGGAAGGGGAAGAGCCCAGCCTCAGCCTGGCAGCCGCAGGGGCTCCAGCGCCTGCCCCTCCTCACTCACCAACCAAGGCAGAAGAAAAAGCCTTGCGCCGGCGTGGCGTGTTGGGAGCCGCTGAACTACGACTCCCAGCATCCCTCCGTGTCGGCTTCCCCAAAGCCCCTGGCTGCACCGCACAGGGACAGTTGGCACCCACGCAAGTGAAAGTAACATCGTCCCGCGCGCCCCTCCCTCCACCTGCTGTCATGTGCACGTCACCTGCACCACTCCCTGCGGTGACTCCTCTAAGCCTTCCCTAGTCTTGGTTGAAATTTTCCTAGTTCCTTTCAGTCAGTCCTTGGATGTCATGGTTTCGGATTCCTTTATCATCCTAGTCGCTGTCTGATGGATGTTCTTTAATTTCTCTTGTTCTTAAAAAGTGCCCAGAAAAGCAGGCAATACTCCACATGAAGTCTAAGTGTTCCAGAGTACAATAAAGCTGTCACTGGACACTGAGCTTTTATTGATGCTCCTGAAGATCACAGAACATTTCTCGCCGGACATGTTGAGCTCACGGTCTAATAAAATCCCTAGATGTTTTTCTTACCAACAGTTGTTTACCTACACTACTGCTATGTTATACTTACGAGGTTGATTTTTTTAACCCAATGATAGAGAATGTTGTGGAGGGGTAATTAATGACAACAACAATAACAACATGTCTTTTCAGTTGTGTCCAACTCTTCATGACCCCATTTGAGGTTTTCTTGGCAAAGATACTGGAGTAGATTACCATTTCCTTCTCCAGTTCATTTTACAAATGAGAAAACGGAAGCAAACTTGCCCAGGGTCACACAGCTAGTATGTGTCTGAGGCCAGATTTGAACTTGGGTCTTCTTGACTCCAAGATAGTGCTTTAAAGTTTGCAAAATGCTTTCTACATGATCTCATTTGAGTTTCAAAACAACCCTGAGGTGCAGGTACTACAGTTACGATTCCCATTTTCACTTCAGATGAAGGAATTATATCTCAGAGAAATGAAGTGACTTGTTCTAGTGTCAGAGTCAGGATTTAAACCCAAGCTCCAAGCCTGGCACTCTATTATAACATGCTGCCTTCTAGTTCCCTTCTAACTCTGGACCTCTTATTCCACCTGTATCTCTATTGTAATTTTTCATGTTAAATTAGATTCATCATTCTAGCCTTCTGTAATCTTTTTGGATTCTGACTGTTGTGCAATTAATTGGCCATCTTTGTTGACTGGCCCCCTACATCTTCATTCAAGTCACTGACAAAAAACGTAGAACACAATATGGTCATTGCCACATCCCTGAGATATTATATGCTTAACTTTCTTCCAGGCTGACATAATTACATTAATTACTATCCTTAAGGTCCATTGATCCATTCTCAATTTCACTTAATCACACTGCCATCCAGCCCACATCTTTCCAATCTTTTTACAAGAATATGATTAGGGACACTGTCAAATGCCTTGCTGAAATTCAGGTATTTCCCTAATCTAATACTTTTGTTGAAACAATAAACAAGGTTGGTCTGGTGTGACTTGTTCTTTCCCTTCCTTATTTATTAAATATTATAAGATGGCATGGTCATTTTCCTCCAAGGTTCCCAAAATTTCAACTCAAGCAATCAGTTCCTCATTTTTGGTCAGACTGGCAATTCCCCTTGTCACATCTTCCATCCTTTGGATAATAAAGGCATCATAAAAGAAAATCAAGAATGTACCAGCTCCTCTGCTTTTGACAGAGAGTTCCACCAGATGTCTGGATAGCTGAAGTACTCCATAATGAACTCACCATCTATTTCTTCCTTTGGTACAGATGGTCTATAGTATTCTGCCCCATCATGATATTGCTTCTGTTTCTCCCTCCATTGAATCTAACCTAAATGCTGTCCACCATACCTTATCCTCTTTGGTTCATTTATTTTCTCGGAGCAGTATATCTTTTTAATATACACTGCTACTCTACCAGCCTTTTTATTAACCTTTCTCTTTTGAGTAAAGTAGAACCATTTTCTTCTCTACATCCCACTAAATTCTAATGATACATAGGAGACTAAATTTACCTAACTAGGTAGTAAGGTTTCTCAGTGGATAGAGTGCTGGGCCTAGAAGCAGGATGTTCAAATCCAGCCTCAGATACCTACTAGCTTTGTGACCCTGAGCAAGTAACTGAACCTTTCCTGGCCTCAGTTTCCCTATCTGTAAAATGGAGATAATAATAGCTTCTACTTTTGAGGTTTGTTGTGAGGATCAAATGAAATAATATCTGTAAAGCATTTAGCACAGGTGCTTTAACATTAAGAAATGATTGTTCCTTTCCCCCAAGATCTTAAATTTACTTTATAATTTAGACTCTGCACATATGTATATAAACATCTGAGGCAGAGTATTAATACCACCTCTTTTCTTCAACATTATGTCTTATGAATTATTGATACTGTCCACTGATATTATTCCTCCTATTTTGTACCTGTTAATCTCTGACTTAGTGAAGATATGTGTCCAGGTTTTTTCCTCTTCCTCATTTTCATTCAATTTAAAATCTTCTTGGTCTGACCCTAAATCTATGTTTTACTGGCTTTCACTGAGAGCATGCTATCACTGGCCAAGAGCTTACTGTTTCTGTTCAAAAGCTCGGGACAGATATCTAAGTTCCATTTGCTAATACTACCTTTTTAAGCCACTGTTTACTTCCCATATTCTCCTTTCTTTCAGAAGTATACCTTCCACTGGAAGTAGTAATGAAAATGCCACTTCTGCCAATAAAGGCTTTGATTTCTTGCCTAGGATTTCATAAACCCTAGCATGTTTTATAAGTTCCTTTTGTCAGGCATCATTTGTACAGAAACAAGTAGAAATCAACAGGCTTGAGCACAGAGCAGTGGGAAAAGTGCTGGATCTGCAAGCAGCAGCAGCGAGGTTCAGTGGGGAATGTGCTCGCTTTGGAGTAAGAGGCTGCTGTTGCTGTTGAGCTGTTTAGCTGTATCTGATTCTTGGTGACTCTATGGGCCATACCGTCCATGGGGTTTTCTTGGCAAAAATACTGGAGTGGCTTGCCATTTCCTTCTCCAGTGGATTAAGGCAAACAGAAGTTAAGTGACTTGCCCAGAGTCACACAGCTAATAAGTGTCTGAGGCTGGATTTGAACTCAGATCTTCCTGACACCAGCCTCAGAGCTCTATCCACTGAGCCATCTAGCTGCCTTTTTTGGGGTAAGAGAATCTGAATTCAAATCCTGCCTCTGTCACTTATCTATATGATCTTGGGCAAGTCATGTCATTTATTTTGTCCTCAGTTTCTTCATCTCTAAAATAAAGGGATTTCTAAGGTTCCTTCCATCTCTACATCTATCATCCTACTTCTCGAGGGGCTTCTCCACCACATCCCAGCCACAGGATCTGCTGTTTTTGCCTAGTTGCTTCACTACCCCATTTGCGACTGTACCAGCCATGAAGCTCATCTAGGCTTCCTGGGACCAGGACTGGGACAGTGGCAAGAGCACTAGATTTAGGACCAGGGGACACGGATTCTAATTCTTGTGCTGGTACTTTCTACTTGGGTAACTTTGGACAAGAAATGTCACCTTTCTGAACCTCTGTTTCCTGAGCCATAAAATGCAGGAGTTGGATCAGAGGAATTCTCCTCCCAGCTCTGAATCCTATGAGTCCCTTCTCCTAGGAGCACCTCACAGAGCAGGAGAAGCTGCTTCTTCCTGAGAGGGGCCAGGTCCATGGGGGGAAACATTCTAAGTCTTGCAGAAAGCTTCCGTCATTCTACTTCCCTTTCTTTCTCTACTTTCCCTTTCTTTCTTTTTCTTCTAACTTGGAGATGAAGATATGGATTCTCCTCTGCCTCTTCAGATTTGTTTTCCCAATGAAGTATTTCTTCCATATTTTCAAAGTTCATCTCATTCTAACCTTTCAGCAGTGATACAGATATTCCTCTAGTCCTCTCACTTTCTCTTCTAGGAGGAAGACCAAACTGCATTGGCTGACTGCCTCTGATCCCAAGAATAATCTTTTTAAAAACCCTTGTTATTTTCCTGGAAAACCTTAGACAAGATGCTTTTGTTCAGCAGCAAGGGGAAAGGGTAATTTAGGGGGAACCCTTTATTCTTAAGATGAATCCACAGAACAGTAGGCTTTATCAAGATGGTTGGGGGGGGTTCAGGAATTGATTCACTATCCTACCAATCACAGCAGCTTTTCCAAACCTTTTTATCTCTCCTCAATCCTCCCATAGCTCCCTCTCCCCCACTTGTTGCAATTGGTACAACACTCTCAGCTGAGAACCTCACTCATCTCACTGAAAAAATGGAGGCCTTTGCTGAAAGCTCTTTCTTCTCTCCTCCTCCTCCTCTCATACCACCCAGATGCCTTCTACCACTGTCTTCTTCACCTGTCTCACATACAGATGTAGCCTTCCTCCTTGCCAAGGCAGACCCTTCTACGTGCACAAGTGACCCCATTCTATCCCATCTTCTTTAGCAGATTGTCCCTTCTATCATCACTATTCTCTCACTTATCTTCAATTTCTCCCTCTCTACTAGTTGCTTGCCTAGAAACATGCCCATATTTCCCCCATCCTCCAAAAACCTTTTATTGATCCTTCCATTCCCAATAACTATCTCTTGTATCTTAACCCTTTTGTGGTTAAACTCCTTAAGAAGGCCATCTATAATCAATGTCTCCACTTCCATTCTTCTCACTTGCTTCTTAAAACTATAATCTGTCTTCCAACCTCATTATTCAATGCAAAATGCTCTCTCCAAAGTTACCAGTGATCTTTTTTTGTTGTTTGTGTTTGTTTTTTGCTAGGCAATGGAGTTAAGTGATTTGCCCAGAGTCCCACAACTAGTAAGCGTCAAGTGTCTGAGGCGAGATTTGAACTCAGGTTCTCCTGACTCCAGGGCCGGTGCTACACCACCTAATTGCCCCTCCAGTGATCTCTTAAATCCAAAATCTGACAGCTTTTTTTCCTTAAATCTCATTCTTTTTGACCTTTCTGCAACTTCTGACGCTGTCAGTCAATCACCTTCTACTCCCTGATACTTTTCTTTTCTCTAGGTTTTCCTCCTATTTAACTGTGGTTGAGCCATAAAGCTCCACTTGAGGCCTCTTTTCTTCTCTCTCTATACTATTTCACCTAGTGATCTCATCAGCTCCAGTAGATTTAACTATCACCTCTGTGCTTACCTTTCCAGCCCTAATCTCTCTACTGACCTCTAATCTCATATCTCCAACTGCCTATTTAACATTTCAAACTTCATGTTCCTTATATGTCTTAAACTCAGCATGTTCAAAACTGAACGCAGTATCTTTCCCCCCAAACCCACACCTCTTCCTAACTTACCTATTACTACTGAGGTCACCACTATCCTTACAGTTACACCAACCTAGGTATCATCCTCAATTCCTCACTCCCTCTCACTACTTACATCCAATATATAGCTAAGGCTTGTTGATTTTTCCTTTCTAACACCTCTCACATATGCCCTCCCCCCTCCTCTTTTGCCTGACATTTCTGCCATCTTGGCACAGGCTTTCATCACTTCATGCTTTGATTACTGCAATAAACTACTGGTTGGTCTTCTTGGCATAAAGCTCTCCCCATTCCAGACCATTTTCTACTCAGCTGCAAAATGTCCTTCCTAAAGCATAGGTCTGACCATGTCACACATACTATCACAACTCCCCCCACCCCATTCAATCAATTCCATGGCTACCTATCACCTCTAGAATCTAATATAAAATGCTCTGTTCAGTATTCAGAGATTGCCCCCCCCTTTTCTGGTCTTTTTTACCTTACTCATGTGCTCTGTGATCTAGTGACACCAGCCTCCTTGCTGTTCCTCAAAAAGGCATCTGTCTCCTGACCATGGGCATTTTCACTGGCTGCCTCACCATGTTTAGAATTTTTTTCTTCCTCATTTCTACCTCCTGGTGTTCCTGACTTCCTTTAAGTCTCAGCTAAAATCCTACCTTCTACTTGAAACCCTTCCTGGTCCCCCTCAATGCCAGTGCCTCCTTTTTGTTGGTTATATCCAATCTCTCTCTCTCTCTCTGTCTCTCTCTCTCTCTCTCTCTCTCTCTCTCTCTCTCTCTCTCTCTCTCACACACACACACACACACACACACACACACAGAGTTTGTTGGTGGTGGTGGTAGTCCTTTGTTTTCAAAGAGGACCAATGACATTATGGGTGACTTCTTGATTTGCTTGTGAATTGGATTTAAGTGAGGAAGAGTTGCACAATTCAATCTCACTTTCTTCCAGAGTCATTGAAGTCCAGTGGCAGGACAAAAGTCAAGACAACTGGGGATGGCCCAGGATGCAGTGGACAACCTTGGTATCTTCAATGTCTGACTGAGCTCTAAGTGCTCCCCAGGGGCTGCTTCAGCTGCCGCTGCCTTCATAGCTGTTGAAACCCATCGTTCTCATCCACCCATTCCATGGGGTAAGTCTGAACATGCTTGGGGTGGACATCCTAACTCACTGACTGGTTGGAGGCCTACTGGTTACCCTCAACCTGGTTTTAGCCCATCTGCCAAAATAGTTTTCCTGAGGTGTGGCCCCTGTGCATGCTACAGTTTCCTGGAGCCACAGATAACCATTGAGTGCCAGGTGGACACTGAAGGTGGACGAGCAGCCCTGAGAAGGGCTTGGCAAGCCCTCCCAGCAAGATGTTAGTCCTCCCTTACACCCCCGACACACCCATATGGTTTGTATGTAGTTGTTGTCATATTGTCTTCCTCATTATACCCTGCGCTCCTTGAGAGCAGGAAGTGTCCTCTGCCTTTCTTTGTATCCTCAGAGCTTAGCACAGTGCCTGGCACACAGAAGACACTTAAAAAATGCTTCTTGACTGACTGACTGATATTGCCCCTCCTCCATTTTTATGCAGGTAAAATCAGATTTAAATGAACATTAAGGGTACCCTTGGAGGGGTAAAGAAGTCGCAAAAAGATAGCCTACAGCCTGAAGGTTATGGAAAGAATAGTCCCTTTTTGCTTTGGTGGAAGATATAGGGGAATATTAAGAGGAGTGGGGGGAAGGGAGTGTGGGAGGGTGGGGGGTTAATTTTATGTTGTCCTGGCTAGATAGCATAGTAGATAGAATGCTGGGCCTAGAATCAGGAACACATGAATTCAAATATGGACTCAGATACTTCCTAGCTGGATGACCCTGGCCAAGTCACTCTGCCTCTGACTGCCAAAGGTTCCTTAAATATAGCATATATAATAGCACCTACCTGAGAGTATTGTTGTGAAGATCAAATGAGATCATTTGTAAAGTGCTTAGTACAGGGCCTGGTACATAATAGGTGCTTAGTAAATGCTTGTTCCCTTCACCTTTCTTCCATATATTGACTCTGTGACCCTAGGCAAATCTTAATCTAAACCTCTTAGTGCTTCCAGCAACTACAACTATAAATTCTTGGTACAGAGTTTCCTTACTAGAAGCTCCTTTTACTAATGATATCACAGATCTAGATTCCACCCCCCTCACCCTACCCTCAATTATATGGCTGTGAGTCTCCCATATTTTAACACCATTGAAGCAGCTAGGTGGCTCAGGGGATAGAGCTCTGGCCTTAGAGTCAGGAGGACCTGAGTTCAAATCCGACCTCAGATACTTGGCACTTACTAGCTGTGTGACTCTGGGCAAGTCACTTAATCTCAATTGCCTCACCAAAAAAAAGAAAAAAAAGCAAGTAGAATTTCCATTTCCAAAGAATTCATCTAGTGGTGACAAACCTTGGTGGATGTAACCATGTCCGTCCCCTGACAGCAGCCACCACATGGTGCCAAGACCATACTCAAAGCCTTTCCAGTTGGATAGAAACTGCTGAATTTTGCCTTTTACTGGCACAGGCATTGAAAACCAAGGATCAACACCACCCCACAAAGCGGCATCAACGTGGACTTTGTGGAGAGCCCACAAATAAGAGCTTAGTGTTTACTGAAATGGAAATTCTCCTTCTTCCCTAGAGCTACCTCCTCTCCCTCTGGCTACCCCTGAGTTGCTACTTGGCTACCAGTCAAGTACACACACTCCCAGAGCGTGATGACTGGGATAACTGTCATAGTCCTATTCCAAAGAGGACTCAGATCAAATAAGGGGCCAGAAAAACCCCGAATCTCCTGCAAAAACTAGAAAATCTATTTTGATTCAGTGAATCAAAGTGGGAACAGCACCCCCTTGGGGAATACTGATGATACTGCAATAGAAAGTGAGCCAAAATAAGGCCAGGAAACAACTCCCAACTCCCTTTTCTTTCTATTCCCTTCTATCTCCACCAATCCCAAAGGTCAGGGGAAGGATACCCCAGAGAACCAGTGAGTGTTTTATCTTCTTCCTGTGCCTGAGATGGAATTTTCTCATCTTTCAATTATTAACATTTTACTTTTTCCTGAAATTGAGCCCAATTCAATCATAGCATCTTGTAATTAAAAGGTATGTCAGAGGCCACTTAGTCTTACTTGTGCCTGAATGAGAATCAGTGAGACTTATCAAGAGGAAAAAGGAAAAAGAAAAAGGTAGCTTTATAATATGATTACTATAATCAGTCAAGCATTTATATTAAGTGCCTGCTATGGAGAAACAAATGCAAAAAAAAAAATCAAATAATCCCTCCTTTTCCGGAGCTTGCATTCTAATAAGGGAGACAACATGTGCATAGAGAATTACAAAATAGACACAAGCAGGTAAATACCGTGTAGTTAAGGAGGACAATAGCAGCTGAGAATCAGGAAAGCCTTCATGGTGTTTAGGCTATATCCTGAAGTAAGAATGGGATTCTGCGAGGCACAGAGGAGGTGGGAAAGCATTCGAGAAATGGGAAGGCCAGTGCAAAGGCATGGAGACAGCATGGAGTACCAAAGGTGAAGAATAGAAAGAGAAGGCCAGTTTTTCAGGAGCACAGAGTGCTGGAAAGACACTTACGTGTAAGAGATCTAAGAAGATAGGTTGGGGCCAAGTTACCAGGGATTTTAAAAGCCAAATGAAGGAGTTTATGTTTGATTCTAGGGGCATAGGGAGACAATGGAGTTTATTGAGAGAGTGGGGATGTAAATGATATGGTCAGATCAAGGAAAATTAGTTTGGCAGCTGTGTTAAGGATGGATTGGAGTAGGGAGTGACTCAAGGTAGGGAGACCAATTAGGCCAATGCAGCAGCCTAGGTAAGAGGTATCCAATATGGAACTGGTGATGCAAGACCCAGAGAGCAACATAGATGATAATTAACCCCCTATACATGGTGCTACAATTTCAAACTAATTGGGCACTTGTCAATTAATTAGTAAATAAAAAATTAGTTCAAATCTTGCCTCAAAGCATTTAGCATAATGCCTGACATGTAGTAAGCACTAAATAAATGTGTATTCTCCTCTTCTTCCCTTCTCCTCTTCTATATTCTGTTTGCTTTGCCCTTGGGCAAGTTAACTTCCCTGGGTCTGTTTCCTCATCTGTAAAATGAGAGTGCTGGAGCAGATGGCATCTCAGGTCTCTTCCGGCTCTAGCTCTATAATCCTATGAGTCAGTGAATAACAATAACAATATTGTATAACACTTCGAGTTTTGCAAAGTGTTCTCTTCACCACAACCTAATGAATTGGTACAAGCATTGCTATTTCAGTTTCATAAACGAGGAAACTGATGCTCTGAGAGGCGGAGTAATTTGCCTGTGGTAACACAGCTAAGTAAGTCCAGGAGACAACAATTCTTTCTCAGTTCTCCTGATTCCAAACCCAGTGGTCTCACTATTCTATCTCCTATGCATATTGCCTCTGAAGGAAGAGGCTCTGTCAACTATGTGGTCTACACTGTGCTGGCAACTCTTCACTTTGTTACGTGATATACAGTTCAGGTTTGAAAAGAAGGCTTGGTATTTTTCTTCTCTTGCAGGGCCTTCCTAGCGCAGGGCCAATAACCAGAGAAATCTGGCATTCTCCACTGTGGCAACAGAGGTATGCAAATTAAGGTATCTCCATGTACTACATCCAGGGACCAGGACCAGATTCAGGGACAGGAGCAAGAGGGCTTATGTGAGGTATAACTTGGTTAGCTAAGACAATCTGAAAGGCCCACAGGCAAAAGGGGATGTCTGTCCAATGTCACTGTCGGTCAAAAGGGGAATAGCAGCAACTTAATTTAGAGTAGGTTGAAATGAAGTCATAGTCAAGAATCAAAGCAGTAAATGAGTAAAACAGGAGACAAGGATCAAGACAAAGGTCCAGAGTAGTATTAAAAATCCTATGAAAATCTGCTCAACTGGTTTGGCTACCCAGTCTACTTGATGGCTCCTAGGCTGGGTTAAGGCTGCATGTAGCGCTAGACAAAGCTCCAGGCCTTGGATTGACTCCAGGTAGTTCTGGTGCCTTTGTTCTCCACTCCACCATGCAGTGATAGTGACAGACTTAGGAACACTAGACCCCAGAACACAGATCTCTATCTCTAACCCTTTTGTTTTTTGGGGTTTTTTTGTTTTTAGGTAATTGGGGTTAAGTGACTTGCCCAGAGTCACACAGCTAGTAAGGGTCAAGTGTTTGGTCTGAGGCCGGATTTGAACTCAGGTCCTCCTGACTTCAGGACCAGTGCTCTATCCACTGTACCACCCAGCTGCCCCCTCTACCCCTTTTGTGAAGATCCCTATTGAACCTACCACTCATCTATTCTATTCTCTAGGACCAACACTTGATTTTCCAAACACTGTCAGGAAAACAACCCATTTTCACCTTCCTGTTGAATCCCAAGAGTCCTCCTGGTTCCCTGAAAAATCTACCTGCCCCTCCTCCATGCCCTAATTTACCTGTTCATTTCACGAATATACAATAGTGGAGTCTAGAGATGTCATCACTTCTTCTTTGTATCAGATTGTATCATGCTGCTTCATCTCCCATTCACACTGCAAACACCAGCACCTAGAATCTAAAGAGATTGTCTATGTCACCATGATCTCCCTCCTCTCAACCTGCAAGCTCCTTCTTTGCTTCCTTCATGCTTATAGTTTAACCAGAATCACAAAATCTTAAATTTGTATCGGCTAGTCCAACTTATACCTCAATAAGAATCCCCTCGGCAACATCAGAATTTTAGGGATAGGAGATACCTCAGGGGCCATCTTGCCAAACCCACGCTTGCAAAAGAATCCCTTTTACGATATACCCAACAAGTAGCCACCCAGTCTTTGCTCAAGGACCTCTGCAGTGTCTTCCTTCTACTACCTCATGACCAGCCAGTTCCACATTCGGACAGTTCTATTTGCTGAGAGGTTGTTCCATAGAGAAAACCTAATGCGTTTTTCCCCCACCAGGATCAAAGCCTCCAGTTCCTACAGAGGATTCTTATAGAGCATTCTCTCCAACTCCCTCACCATTCTAGTCATCCTTCAGTAGATTCACTACAGCTTTTCAACGTCTTGCCTAAAATACAGGTGTTCAGAATTGGACGTAATATTCCATAGGGAACCTGAGGGACCATTTGTTGCTCATTATGTGAATTCACAGCATGTGTCCATTAACGCAGCCTCTGACTGCATCAATTTGTTTCTGTCTGCCGCGTTGCCGGTCCACGTAGCAAGCCTGGGTTCCTCTAGAAGACCCAAGGCTTTTCCACCTTTCTTTGGCCGTACGCCCTCCATCTTGTATTTGTGAACTTGATCCTTTTAACCTAATGTAGGATTTTACATTTACCTCTATAGAATCTACCTTACTGGATTTGGTCAAATGTTCCTAGTCCATCAAGATCTTTTTGGATGCTCTACCAGCCAAAATGTCAGCTATCCTTTTCATCTTTGTGACACCTGAAAATTGAGTAACTGTGCCTGTACCACGACCTATACATCTATCCACGTCATTGAGAAAAATATTGACCAACATAGGGTAAAAGACGAATCTTCAGGGCCCTCAACCTGATGCTTCCTTTCTAAGTGACATAATACTTCTAATCACTATTTCTTTAAAGTTAGTCATCCAGTCAGCTCCAAATCTACCTAACTGTAACATTATCTAGTACACACATCTGCTTCTTGTCCACAAAGGTATCATGAAAGACTTGGCTGTACGTGTTGCTGAAAATCTCTGGCATTCTCTTTTATTTGCCCAAGGATCAAATATGGTGTAATCTGTCATTCTTGAGCAGATACCCCATAAGACACTCCTGCTGCAGCACAAAGCTTTCTCCAAAGGAACTTGTGACATGTCTTCTACGTGCCTCTCACGGGTCTTTGGCACTCTGAGGATTATTCCCGCAGGGTTTGAGGCAAACCAGTACACTTTGGTAGGCCGTGTCACGTGACCCGGGTCAGGCCTGGAGATGGGAAATGGGACTAATTCCCTACAGGCTCCTCTTCACTCTGAAAGATTCTGCACTTGTCATTGCCCAGATCTCACCTACTGTCAAAGGCCATATACTGTCTTCCTCCAGCTCTTCTAGACCTTAGTGGTCCCCTGTTTATATTCATAATACGACGAGACTGGCCATGGAGGCAGGAATATCGTGAATGGTGTAACGTGGGTAGTAGATTGAGGAGCCTGGCCTTTGCATCACAGGCCAGCCCTCTGGATGAGGGGATAAGAGGAATGGGGAGGTCCCATGCACCTGTCTTCTTTTCTTCTCTTATAAGAGGATCCTCAAAGATGCTGGGGTATATGATGACTCCAATTGTCTCTGTGTCTTATCACTGACCCTCAGTTACTTGTGTACTTGGCCCCTTGTCCTTAGTGTAATTTATTTCCATTGGAGTCTATATTTCATTGGATTCTTGAATATAACAGAAACCACACAGCATTACTAAGATTTTATCAATTAATCAATCAGTCCACAAGCATTTATTAAGCACTCGTTATGTACCAGGCACTGTGCTAAGTGCTGAGGATACAAAGAAAAAGCAAAAACAGCCCCTGCCCTCAAGGAGCTTACATTCTAATGGGGAGACACCATGTCTACAAATAGGTATATATGAAACACATACAAGCAGATAACCTTTAAGAGGGAAAGGCAGCAGCATCTGGGAGGACTGGGAAAAGGTCTCCTAGAGATGGTGACATTTGAGCTGAGTCTTGAAGAAAGTAAAGGAAGCAGAGAAACCAAGGTGAAGAAGAACATTTCATGGGGCACAGCCATTGCAAAGGCATGCAAAGGGGATATAGAATATCAATTCGAAGGAACGACAAGGTGGCTGGTACGATTCAATAACAGAGCGCACGGACAGGAGTACTTTGGAAGAGGACTGGAAGGATAGGAAGGGGTCTGGTCACAAAGAATTTTATATGCCAAAAAGAAGAATTTATATTTGATCTTCAAGGTACCAGGGAGCCACTGGAGTTCACTGAATGGAGGTGGGGAGAGGGTGACATGGTCAGACCTATGCTTTAGAAAAATCACTTTGGCTGCTACGTGGAGGACAGATTAGAGAGGGAGAGATTTGAAGCAGAGCAGGGGTGACGGCCTGAGAAAATACTGAGAAGTGGAGGGATTGGGGGTTAGGGTGAGAACAAAGAATAGGGTTAGGCATAGGTAGAATGTAAGAAGAAGGTAGTGGGAAAGTAAGGCGAGGTAGAATGATAAAAAATTAAGATCTGGAGTAAATAAGGGCCAGAGGTGTCCCTTCTGTGATCTCTACTATGGCAGGCCAATGTGTCAAAGGTCCCACAGGGTTTCCGGCCTTTTCCATGAGTGAGATCCCACTTGCAGCTTAATGATACCCAGTCTTCTGATTCATCAGTTTCCCAATCCCTCACAGGCCTCATCTGCCTAGAAGTCCAAGAGCCACACTGGCAGAATACTGGCAGTAAAACCATTGCAAATTCCTAAACACAAACACTCTGCATTCTCTTTAGAAACTCTGGGGCCAGATCCTATATGTTAGCTATTCCTCCCAGCTTTTATCCACAGCAGCAGCAAACTTAATAAGAATACCCTTGGCTTTCATCCGAGAAACTAGAAAGTGCTCTGTGACAGAGGAATGTCTAAGGTCACAAAATTGCTGGGTTCAAATGCCAGCTCTGCCTCTTGCCATCTGTGTGACCTTAAGCAAGTGGGTTAAGCAATCTGGACCTTACTTTCTACAGATATAAACGGGGTTGGACCAGATGACCTCTATGTCCTTTTCTTCCAGCTGTAATGATCACACCTTTGGTTCCGTGAGAATCATCTCCGAGATCCTGAATATAAAAATTATATTTACTCTGACCACAACACCTCCTTGTTTCACTCTTCATCTACCTTTTACTCTTTACTCTTACCACCAGTTCTAGTCTTTCCCTTGATTCTTCCTTATCTAATCCACAAACATTTTATACTCTCCCATGGTATCTTTGAATTCTGATTTTAATTACATCTAACGTAATCATATGATCATTGATCTAGAGCTGGAAGAAACCTAAGAGGTCCTTGGATTGGACATTCTATTTTACAGATAGGGCAACTGAGGCCCGTGGAGTTAAGTAACTTGTTCAAAGGTCCGAAAGGTAGTAACATCAAAGTTGGGATTTGAACACAGGTCCTCTGTCTCCAGAGCACATTCCCTTTTTACTGTATGACACCACCACCACATCCCCAGTCTTGATGCCACAGTTTGCTAACTCTGATGATTCACCAGCCACCATCCTGGAATGCTTCTCCCTCCCTTCTTTCCATCATTTTTGACCTGCTAATCATTACCTTGGGCAATTTCTACCTGAGTTTTCCATTCCTGATCAGAGGCAGCTGAGCATGCCTAGAGAAAGTCATAAAATCAAATTAATTTCACTCACTCTACATTATGTTACTGGACCTACAATGCTGCCTATGGAGTAATCCTTTGATTCCCTATCTTTTTCCCCACAGATTGTTTCAAACCCTTTCCTCTCTCCATTCCCAAAACTTATAGCAAATTACTTGGCCTCCTGCTTCTTCACTAAGAGGATTCAGGCCACCTGGTATAAGCAACATAACATAGTGGGGAGGCAATGTAGAGTAGTGGATAGATTATTGATCTTAAAAGTCAAAAAAACCTGAGTTCAAATTCTGCCTCTTGTCACTTACTAGCTCTGTGACCATAGACAAATCACTTAGCTTCCCTGAGCCTCAGTTTCTTCATCTGTAAAATTGGGATAATAATAGCACTTACATTACATGGTTGTTGAGATGATAGTAAAGTACTACATAGATATAAGTTATTACCATCATCTCCACACCTGAAAATATCAGTATCCAATGTTGCTCATTTTCTCCTCCTCTCTTCTTGTCTTAGAGGAAGAGTTATTCTCAGTTCTTAATAAGGCTAATCTTTCCTTTTCACCCGCTTCAGGAGCATACTATAAGCATCATCAACCTCTGTCTCCAATGTATCATCAAAGTCTCTTCCTCTCCACTGACTCCTTTCCCATTATCTATAAACATGGTCATGCATAGTCAGTTTTTTTTCCCTTTTTTTTTAAAGGCAATTGGGGTTAAGTGACTCGCCCAGGGTCACACAGCTAGTAAGTGTCAAGTGTTTGGTCTGAGGCAGGATATGAACTCAGGTCCTCCTGACTTCAGGGCCAGCGCTCTATCCACTACACCACCTAGCTGCCCATATAGTCAGTTCTTAAAAAAGCCTTCCCTCTTCCCATCTTTTTCATCTAGCAACCATCCTCAGTAGAACATGAGTTTTCTAGCATATAAGGGTTGTTATGTGGAAGAAGGATTAGATGTTTGTCTTGGCCCTTGAAAGCAGAACTAGATGCAATGGGTAGAAGTTGCAAGAAACAAATTGAGACTAGCAATAAGGCTGGGGGGGGGGGGATTCCTACCAATTAGAGCTCTCCAAAAGTGAAATGGGTTCCTGTCTTTGGTGGCTTTCAGGAAAAGGCTGGATGTAGGACCACATGTCAGATATGTTGCCAAAGGACTAACTAGGTGGGAATAAACAGCTTCCACATGTGACATGCTGTGATCCCCAGTGGAAGTCAATCTCCTTGAACACTAGGGCTGTTTTATTTTTCTCTTTACATCTTCAGAATCTACCACAATGCCTTGTACTTAGTAGATGTTTAATACATGTTCATTGAATTCAATCTCATCCCTCTTCTCCACTTCATGGCCAACTTCTTTAAAAAGTAGTCTATAACTTCTTTTTAAAGATGGCCAATGTGAGAATTTGTTTTGTCTATATTTGTAAAAAAGGATTTTGTTTTACTTGCTTTGGGGGGGGGGAGAAGGGGTAGGTGAGAGGAAAGATGGATCTTTATTTGAAAAATAAAATTTAACATAAAAGATTTTAAAATAGTCTATGTGTAGCCCCTTTGCTTTCATCACCTCTCTGCAATCTGCCTTATATCAGGGGTGTGTTGGACCCAGCTTGGACCTGTAAGCTGAATGTTAAATTTTCAGCGTGACCCTTTACACCTCAGAAATCAGCAAAGTCTACAAATATGGGCTTGATGTATTTGTTTTGCTGATTGCCTAGACTTCAGAGAGAGATGGAGAAAATGTAAATAATGCAGACTCAACTTAAGAGTGTGTCCTCAGTACATTTTTTGGAAAACCAGTTTTTAAACATGTATCAGCACAACCCTGCTTACATCCCCACCACCCTACTCAAACTATTCTCTCAAAGGTCATCAGCAGCTGCCGTGTTCCCAAATCCAATGAGTTTTTTCTCAGTCCTTATCCTTCATGACTTTTTGTAGAATCTGGCCATCCCCCTGCTTATGGATACTCTGTCTTCCCTTCCTTTCCCTTGGTCAGAAACCCCAGTTCACCTGGCTCTCAAACTACTTCACTAGCTTCTCTTCTCCTCCTCAGGTGGCCGTTCCCTGAAGTTCTGTCTCTGGCCCTTCAACTCTGCTCTTTCAACAGTGGCCAAATAACATTTACAGGGCACTTTAAGGTTTGCAAAACATTTTACATATATTATCTCATTTAATCCTCAAAATAACCCTGACAAATAGGTGCTATTATTATCCCCATTTTACAAATGGGAGAGATTAGCACAGCAAATGTCTGAGGCTTGATTTAGAAGCAGGTTTTCCAGCAATCTAACACTTCCACCACCTCGCAGGCTCATTCATTCTTCTAACTTCAAGGGACATCTCCATGCAGATAATATTTTTCACTGTTACCGTGCTAGCTTTCTATTGGGGGACCCCTGTAGTAGTGGTCCTCGTATTTCTCCCTCCCCGGGGCCAGCCCCTAGCATTGGAGACTCTTCGGAAGCCCCTCCCCTCTCCTGAAGTGCAGGTGTCTCTCCCGTCCTGGGAGATGCTACTCCTCCCACCCCACCGTGCTTTTTTGTTCTCACCTCTCTTCACATGCACTCTCTTCCTCCACGGTTATCCCTCCTGGCTGGCTTATTCCTGTGTTGCTGAGACCTGGGAACTCAGGAACAAGGTCCCTTCAGCTGGGGACATTGGCTTTGATTCGGCCCTCTCAGGCCAGGCTCCTGTGAACTCTAACCCCGGGCTAGTGTGGGCAGACTCGGCAAGGAGCTGGAGACTGGCAGCCTTAGTCACACGACCTGACCAGTGAGCCCCAGGCGAGGGACGTAAAGACGGCGAGCCACATGATGAGTACCAGGCATCCCAACTGGCAAGGGGCACACACAGGGCTCCTGGAAGTGGCTCAGGTTCACACGGAGACCCGGATTGGATTTAAGGACAGCGGTCCTGGAGATTCAGGTCCAAGCTCTGCTTATTAGTTGGGTGAACCTGTGCAAGTCACTTAACCTCTCCAGGCCTCAGTTTCCCTATCTTTAAGGGCTGGACTAAGATGCTAAGGTCGCTTCTAGCTGTAAATCTCTATCACACACGCACGCAGAAACATGCACCTCGGCCTCAGGGGATCCCCAAAGTGGAAAGGTCGATCTCCCCAAACCCCCCCGTCCACCAACACAGAGACATTAAACGCGTAGGGAGGACGGGCCCAGCTCTTTTCTGTCAGTCCACAGACTTGGGGGTGGGGAGGAGGGGGGAGTGGTGCTTATAGAACAGTCAGAGGCGGAACTGCGTCGCGTAGACCTCTGGGAGTTGTAGTCTGGCGGTCAGCCGATACGTGATAGAAGGAGTCTAGGAGTGGCTTCCTTTCCGCGACTCCAGCTCCCAGAAGTCTTTGAGGCTCCGTGTCCCCGAGGCCCACAGGAGAGAATGGTTGGCGAGGATTTTCCTTTCCGGGGGTTCGGCCTCTTTTGCGGCTCTGGCTTCCCACACTCCGGGCTGTCCATAAACCAGAGCTAAACCTGGCTTACGATACAATCCAGGCCAGCTTCGGGTAGTGATAAAGCAGAGATTTCTCTCTTATTGGATCATCCCGACGTGAGCGGGCGGAAGGGGAAGGGGGAGGGATGAAGAAGTCCATCACCATGGTAACCGCGTGGGGCGTTAACGGGATCCGGCGTCCGGGGCAGAAAGGGTCCCTGCATCAGAGCTGGAGGAGACTGGCGATAGCTACTATAAACCCTTCATTATACAGATGAGAAAATTGAGACCCAGAGAGCGGGACTTAATGACGTAGTGCTTTTAGAGGGTACTACCCCCAGGTGTGGTCAACAATTAAACGTTTATTAAGTGATAAAAGTAAAGCACTGTGAATCCGTTGGGGTGACAGCTTCTTTTTCAGCATGTTGTTTACTAACGATCTCATTTAGAACAATGTGTTCTTGATGCAGGATGAAATAAGCAGAATCAAAAGAAAAATATACACAATGACCATAACATTGTATATAAAAAAAGATTACTAAAAGCAAATAGATCTTTAGTAGGAAGACAAATACTGGTCCTAAAGAACTGATAATGAAACATAGTTATTTAAGGGAAGAATGTTGTCCAACTTGCCACAAATGGTCACCGTCTCTGGCAGGGATTTTTTTGTTTGTTTTTGTTTTTCTTTTCCTTAATCTGCTTTTCTTTGTTACAAGGTAGGGTACAATGTGAAGGGAGCAGGTCTTCCTTCCAGAAGTGATTGTGATGTAAGGATAAAAACTCACCACTAATGCATTTTTTAAATGAAAAAGAATCTAGTCTAGAACTCTTCTAGGCAAAGAAGTCAACATACCACCCTGTAGATTCTTCTCTCTTCCCTTTTTCTGAAATTCAGCATGGTTGACCCCTAGTCCTGCTCTTCTATTTTCTATGATTTTCAAAGAGCATTCACCTGTTCCTGGTGGCCAGAGCCAATGACTACAGAATCATATCCACCAGTTCTTTCAGTACCCTGGTATGGAGTTCATCTAGGCCTGGTATCTCACATTAAGGGCGGTTAGGTGGTCTGTTATATCTCCCTACTTCTTTTAGATTTCAACTCTTTATTAGTCTTTCTTGTTCTTTCCAGTCCAAGTGTTATTCTGCTTGGAAGATAAAAGCAAGCTAAGAGTTAGGTGGTTCTTTCTTTTTCACATGGTCTTTTAACAACTAGTTTACCCTGTGTAGCAGTTCTGTCCTTTTTAGTTTTCTCCAGTATAACTAAAAAAAGAACCAAAACACTTTCTGTCATTTTTAGCAACACTCATTCTGAAGTTTAGCACTCTTGACCCTATTCTTACAGGATTGTAACATGGTCCTTCTTTCCTGAAGAAGAAAAGTGAAAGACCATAATCAGCTGCCTTTTTCCATGCTCCACTGTCTGCTTTTGCTGATCAAAGTAGGCCTTTTGTGTGATGTACTGGTGCCAGGCTAGAAGTCTTAGCAGAGGATGTCACTGCATATCCCAGGTGGGGATTCGTGGACAGTGATACCCATAATTCCATCCTCAAATTGGAGTTTTTGAGTGAGCTATCACTTAAAAGTAACAGAACTATATTTAGTAGTTTCAGTTATAGACAAACAACAACCTTCTTAACTATATTCTGACAGGTATCAAGGAAGACACTTCTCGGTGGAGATGGATAGCTATCCTGACCAACTATGAATTCAGAGTACATTATGGGAAAAAACAACATGGATGCCAAAAACTCATCTCATAGGTCCCTTGCATAGGAGACCATGGTGATTTCCACAATGGGGATAAAGGATCTGTGACTCAAAGAAAGATGGGACATTGATACAAGAAAATACAGGAGAGCCTGGAACTTCCTCCAGAGATTATGCTTTAGGTGGGAATAAATAACATAGGCCTGAGCTAATTCTTCATTCCTGAAACAGGAAAGATTGATGAGAACCTCAGATATAAGATAAGGGCCTACTAGTAGAACTGCTGGCCAGAATGACCTGAATTTGACCCTGAAAGAATTAGTCCTCATTCACCCAAAGGCAAACTACTCTTGGGATTAGAGCTCAGTAATGGAGTACTCTATTGGATTGTAAGAGAAGTACTTGAAATATATGAAGGGGATTCAGGCTACCCAAAATTACTGATGCAATCAATGCCCTCCATGATGATTTCAGTCACCAAGGCCGAAAGAAAGCTCTGCATCTACCAGTCCCAATTGGTAGCTGAGTGTGTTCACAGAAAGCACTGCCATTAAGAGCTGCTTACGCAGAGAACATAAGCAGCAAAGCTTTGAATCTGGTGTACATAGGTTTCTTATTTCTGGAAAGAACATAAGTAACATCCTAGTGGGAATTGGGATAAAGACCATCCTACGCAGAATGCATGGTCCTACCCAATCAGGAAGCAGATAGTTTCCATAGTGGCCAAAATGTTTATCCCAGGGCAGCTAGGTGGCACAGAGGATAGAGCTCGGGCCTTGGAGTCAGGAGGACCTGAGTTCAAATCTGACCTCAGACACTTGACACTTACTAGCTGTGTGACCTTGGGCAAGTCACTTAACCCCAATTCGCTCACTAAAAAGCAAAAATAAAATTTAAAAAAATGTTTATCCCTCACTATTCAATATCCACAGCAGATCTGTGGTCTCACTGATGTATTCCATCCATCTATGCTTTCTCATCCTATATGATTCTTTATTTTTGCCTATAGATCTTTCATAAAGCATTTACTGTACCTGCCGGAGGACTTCCTCTAGATCTTTCTATAGTAAGAAGGTACCAGTGCAGCCCTCAGCCTGTTCCATTGCAATCCTTCAATCTCACTACATGACTAGGTTCACCTCTTTTGGATATATTTCCTCAATAATATCCCTTATGCTACTTCTTGCATAGAAGTCATCCTTTGAAATATATCGCAGCCTACTTATGCCCCCCATGCGTCTCTCCAGTCCCCTTTGGGTCACATGCAATTTTGATCAGAGATGGTAATGTGTCAAAATCCACATTCACACAGTAGAACATTTATGTTTACAATATTGGGTTTTGTGCTTGGTATGACAGAAAATACTGTATAATTTATCAAATGGAATCCAGCTGGCTCCCTTCCTTCTGAGTCAATCCTGGATCCAGCTGTTGCCTATTTGCAACACCTGTAGCAGATAAAATCACTGATGTACTAGCTCAGTGGAGTGGCCATAGTCTTGGCAAGACGCGTTTTTACTTTATTGAAATGTGGCAAGAATGAAAACAGGTAGCAGCTTGAGTGCTTGCCTGGTACCCGTGAAATGTAGAAGAAGGCCTCCAGCATGCTGGCAGGATCCTCTGTGGAGGACAAATGGAAGAACATGAAGTACAATAAATACACAGAATGAGAAGATGCAAATGGATGCAACCTGCATCAATTAAAGGAAAACCCATATTGACATGGCAGATCTGTTAGAGTATTCACTTTTTCTTTTGTTTGCTGCTATTACCGATCTTTAGTGTTATTTCGCATTTTCATACATTGATCTTTTATCTTTTGCTGTCCTTTCAAAAAATTCCGGTATTACTAATATTTAAATATAAGTATTCCAAAAATTTCCTTAATGTATTTATTAACCAGTTTATTTTGTTTTTTGGCATTTTGTGCATCATATCCAGTGAAGTTTCAGCTTGCATTTCTAGGGAAATTTTGTCACTTGGGTTTTTTGATATTATCAGACCTTTTTAGAATCAAAATTTTGCTTTAATTTACTTATCTTGATTAAATGGAGGTCGTGGCAGAAGGGGCTGATCTAGCAAAGTATCCTGGGTAGAAGCTGTGGTTGCAGAGGCCTAAACATTGGATAAATTCTGCAGACAAAAGCTTCCATCTTTCCTCAAATTCCACACTAGGGGCAAGGGTTTCAGCTGCAAAGACCTTGCTAAGCCTGGTAAATGGAGGTAACAGGGCTGGAATCTGTCACTCTGGATATGGATCACCAGTCATGCTGCCTGACAGCTAGTAGAGCCTAAAGCTGTAGTGGTAAATGGTTGATCTGGTGGCTGCAGGCATCTGAAGCTATTGAGTTGAGTAGTTGATCTATTAAAAAATAACCACACTATTTTACTCTTAATGAATGAAGATGATCAAATATTAGAATTGGAGAAGGAGAAAAGCACTAGGGGACTCAGTGAGATAATGAAATGTGAAAAGTCTTTGGACATTTTACACGTCCTATTCATATGTAATGTTATAATAACAGTGATGAACCTAATCCTGTGTACCAGACCCCCCCCCCCCCGCCCCAACCATCCACCTCCCCCATCCCAGCCCCATTTCCAGTTTTAATCTTCTGGAATTCTGACACAGTGAGCCAAAGTGAAGATAAAGGAATGGAGAGGGCAGGGCCTTGGGTCTCTCTCTTAGATGTGATGGGCAATGGTAATGGGAACTGGTGCCCTCTCCTGGCCTGGCCTCTTTTTCTCTGCCATTCATTGGACGTAACAATATTTTTTGGTGACTTGTTTTATGAAGTGTTGAAAAACTGGGAAAGTCTTCCAGCTTTAAGCACTCCTGGTTGCTGTAATAATTTTCTAGTGTGCTCTGTCCTCACCTGCTCCTGCCCCTGCCCCCATCTCTGTAGAATCTCAAGGAAGATGTATTCCCCCCATAGGTTGGACATATGGGTAGTGCTCAGAATTTGTATGAACCTCAGGGAATCCGAGATGCCTGCATGTTAAGGTGAGTTCTGTTTATGCAGCATTTGGGAGTAGTTCAGTCCTCTAGTCTGGCGTCAGAAACACTGAAGCAGTAAGAAAGGCCAGTGGGAAGGATATATTAAATTGCAGCTTTGGACCAAGTAATCAGGAGATAGGAATTCTAGTGCTGCCTCTACTAATTAATCATCTAGGTATATCTAGGCAAGTTTCTTCCCTGCTCTAGGCCTCAGTTCCCTTACCTGTAAAATGATGGGTTGGACTAGATGGTCTCTAGGGTTTCTTCTGACTCTAAGATTCTGTTAAGCTAACCTTTCTATCTCATTGCCATTTCTATCAAAAGTGATATCTCTAAGTATCCCTGCGCAGACCACAGACCTGGAAGGGACTGCCGTTATACCCAGGCCCAAATGAGTTTTCCACTTGAAGGTAATTTGAGGGTATCAATTCCCATAGGGCAGATTGTGAACTTGTGAAAGAGCAGGCACTGGTAGTATCCAGCCCAGGTTCCTTATGTGAACAGCTCTGTCACCCACCTGGGCCACCCAAGCTCTCAGATGATCTGAGGATTAGCACATCAACAGAATGAGTTAAGGTGAGACCCTTGGGTTTTCCCTCTACAATTCAGCAATAAAACAGAATGTAACTGGATCTGCATCTCAAAGAAGCTAGTTTTCATCTTTTTAAAAGCATTATCTTCACACACCTGGGTTGCACAGGTAAAATCCAACAAGGAGTTATTTCAAATTAGAAGTGTCCTCAGCACATTGGTGAGCTCCCACCTACAGACCCCACTGCACACATCATCTGGCGCAGCATATTGGTTTGGTTTAGTTTTTGCTAAGTTTTTATTTTAATTCAAGGACTTTGCTTCATACAAAATGTCATTGTAGAAACAACAGCAGAATCCAAAGTTTGGCTGATAAATATGACTCAGGCAGCAAACTAGTCAATCACATAACTTTTTTTTTAAGCCCCAGTTGTGTTGCATGATTGGGACTTATCTTTTTTTTTAACACTGTTCTTAAATATAAAGTTTTGCAACAAACCCTCAATTTATATCAAATATATTTAAAAATGAACAACTGAAGAATACATCGTATTAAAAAAGTACGAAGATAAACATTTTCCATGCACATACTTGTGTGTGTGTATATATGTATATATGTATATATTTTACATGCAAACATGACTTATTCAAAGTACAGCCACTGTTAGACTGATTCCAGATGCAGAAAACTGGTTGATGCATTTAAAGTTTGGCAACTCACTATGGGATTTGAGATGTAGGCATATGAAAAGATGGTAAGACCGAACCCCAAGTAAGGAAGACAGGACGATGGGAAAAGTGTTCTGGTTTTCCTTTCTCCTCTTCCCTTAGTTTTCACCCAGTGGAGGAATGGCCTAGCCTAGGACACTCCTCCCCACTCCACTCCTCATCACCTTGAGAAAAGATACAGATGAGAAACTGAGGCTGTAGAAGTGACAATCAGGTCTAGGCAAGACTGTAAATGACCTAACACCTTCTATGAAAACACAGCCGTGGTGCTGTACAGAATTTTAACTTTTTTTTTTTTTACTGTGAAAAGTAACACAGGAAAGATGGGGAAATAGGTGG
This sequence comes from Phascolarctos cinereus, assembly GCF_003287225.1. Classification (NCBI taxonomy): domain Eukaryota; kingdom Metazoa; phylum Chordata; class Mammalia; order Diprotodontia; family Phascolarctidae; genus Phascolarctos; species Phascolarctos cinereus. The sequence goes on from NW_027555625.1 coordinate 253,104,030, forward strand.
GATGCTGGGGCTAGGGACAAAAAACCCAATGCCCAAAAAAAAGGTCCTGCCACCTTTCACTGTGGGAACAATGGCCACATATGCCATTAGGGACTGTCTTTTGCTTTTTAGCTCCTTGAATTAAAATCCTCTGGCTCCTTTAAAATGCCAGAATGTTGTGCCTTTGTGTTGAGGGAAATGTATCAAACATTTGGTCACAATTATGCTGAGCCCCAAACAGAGAATCCAGCAGGTAAAGCCACAAAATGGATGAAAGTCTTGTTCCATTGGTTGCTTTTGAGTGTCATTATGTTGCATAGCCCTAAGGGTTAAATTATACCGCTCAGCATACCTCAGCATACCTCTCTGCACCTCGTGGCACTGTAGTACATACATGCGCGCTCACACAGGTGCACACATACCTCGGCATACCTCTCTGCACCTTGTGGCACTGTAGTACATACATGCGCACTCACACAGGTGCACACATACCTCAGCATACCTCGGCATACCTCTCTGCACCTCGTGGCACTGTAGTACATACATGCGCACTCACACAGGCGCGCACATACCTCGGCATACCTCTCTGCACCTCGTGGCACTGTAGTACATACATGCGCACTCACACAGGCGCGCACATACCTCGGCATACCTCTCTGCACCTCGTGGCACTGTAGTACATACATGCGCACTCACACAGGCGCGCACATACCTCGGCATACCTCTCTGCACCTTGTGGCACTGTAGTACATACATGCGCACTCACACAGACGCGCACATACCTCGGCATACCTCTCTGCACCTCGTGGCACTGTAGTACATACATGCGCACACACACAGGTGCGCACATACCTCAGCATACTTTGGGCACCATGTAGTGTGTCAAAGTTCACACATGCATTCACACCAAAGTTGCCTTTTAGTAGAACCCAGGGATGAGAACTGGTAGACATTTAAAAATAAGTCAACTACAAAAGCATCTGAACTTTTGAAATGTAAACACTAAAGGAAACAGTGTGAGGCCCTTGGTCTAGAGACACACTTATTTTCCAGAAGACAAAAGGTTTTGATGCCTTCTGGGTAACTCCCTAAAGCGTTCCCCTGTACAAAGCTTGCTTTGCAGGTAACTACCAAACTTCCACTAGCACTTGTCTTTCCTAGCTTTCCCTCCCTCCACCTGTACTCTATGGACAAGGCTAGAAGGGCACAGGTGCTGGTGGGCTGCTCCAAGCAAATCTAGGCAGAGGCTAAAAGGGCCATCTTGTGGCCACAGGCTATGCTTTCCCTAGGTGTACAGATCTATGTGCTGCCCTGTAGCTATTCCCTCTTCTTTGCCCCATTCATCTCTTCCTCTGGCTCTTAAGGTACAAGGTACAAGAAGCTGCCCTGTATTCCACAGTGCCTGCCTGCCTTCCTTCTGTCCTTTTCGGAGATCTATCCCTTGAAGTTAGCCAGCATGGTACAGTGTAAAACAATGCTGGATTTCGAGTCCAAGAACCAATTCAAATCCCTGTTCTGCCATTTATTGTCTGTGGAACCAAGTCACTTAATCTTTCTGGGACTCAGTAAAATGAGGGAATTAGACCACATGTCCAGGTCTGAACCTATTATTTTATGATCTTTGTCCTTTCATTGACCATCTTCCCCCCTCCTCACTCACTGTCTTTACTTCTAGCTATCCACTTCCCACTTTATCTGGAATGACAATTCTCTTCCCCACCCCCCACCCCACATACACTCAAAAGTAAACATTCACTACCATCATCACCACCCCCACAAGAAAAAAAAATAGATGTCTCATCCCTGAGAATCAGATTGTGAACAGGAAACAATGAACAGTACTCTCTTACCACACTCAAAACAAACTATACACCACACAACATTGTCAGAACTTCCCCAACCAAGGGAATGATAGCCTGTTTGCTATTTACCATCCCAAGGTTTCCACCGTACTCTCCATTGCCAAGTCTCTTGACCACACATTCAGTGCTACCCAAGGATGGGGAACCCCCCCCTTTGTTTTTACAAGTTTGATTTTTTTTCTCTCTTCATCTTAAACTTCCCATCCAACAACGTACAAATTTTGTTTTGTTTTGTTTTCATTAGTTTTTCCAGTTGGTTCCTGTTTTTAACAGTGTCTGCAAAACACACACATGGAGATTTCATACAGGACTCAAGCATGACATGCCTTCCAGGTTACTTCCTTCCCCACAAGGCTGGATGAAGGAAGGCAGGAGGCTGCATTATCAATGTGAAACATTTCAAAGGTTAGGCACTTGGTAGTGAGTGACTGGAACAGTGGACAGAGTTTGTGGGACCCAGAATGACACTGGACGAATTCTCTACATGAGATAATTTTCCTTGTTTACTGTACAATTTACAAAAATGCACACAATGAAAAGTTAGTTCTAGCTCCTGGATGGATATAAAACCAATTACATTTACTTCCTCCCCCTCTCCCTTTTCTTCTCTTTTTCTGTGCCTCCCCCTCCCTGGGGGAAAAAAACAGAAAAAAAAAGAAAGCATACCTAAACAAGACAAAATGGTAAGGGGGCGGGGTTGCAGTTGGAAAACAGAACCAGCAGCAACGACTCTTTCCAGATAGTCCTCATCAAGTTTTGTTTTATGTCCTTAGGGGAAGGAGGACTGAGCAGCTTCGTGTGGGATCTCTGTGGCGGTTTGGTGGTATAATGTATGAGTTGGCCAAGGTGGATATGTCATATGAATGCAGAGAAGTCTGCAGGCTTAGGACACTTTGAACTTCAAGGTTTGGACTCCTTGGAAAAGAGGATCTCTCTTAAACCATTGTATCTAAATGAATCCCCCTCTAGCCTTAGTTCTCAAGAGCTTTTAGGGAGATTCTGCCCCCTCATCACATGTAATTAAACAAGGTAAGATATAGGTCTATTCTGGACAAGAATTAGACCTCCTTAAAAAAAAAAAGCTCAGATCACAAATACTATACTCCACAAATCAGGTCCATTTTATATGGGATGAAGGTCCACCAATGCCTTCTTGGCCACTGATGTAAATTTCAAATGTATGGTATGAGACTCAGCAAGGCATCGGACAAGGGAGGGATGGAAAAAACCACATCCCTTAAAAAAAAAAAAAGATTTTATTGATCTGTCCAGTGCAGAGAGAGAGAGAGAGAAAGACACAGACAGACAGACAGAAGGTCAAACAAAGTAGAAAGATAGACTGACACAGAGATAAAGGCAGAGAGAGAAAGACAAAGAGGCACAGAGACAGAGACACATAGAGAGAGGAAAGTGGAGAGAGGGGGACATAAAAGAGCAGCAGATTTCCCCCCAAGAGCAGTGTTGGGGGCAAGCTCCTTCCGTGTCATCATGCTAATTGCCTCTGCAGTCCCGAGCATGCCCGGGTTTGGGGGAGGGAGGGACCCAGCCTTCAGATGATAAAACTCATCAACTGTAACACACACAGACCTGCCAAGTTGGGTGTGTGCTGTGTGTTTTTGCCGGGATGCTAGCACCAGTCGTCTTCATCGGCTTGGTGATAATAACTCTGCCGGGCCCTGCTGCTGCCGGTCCCTGGGCCGGAGCTCAGCCCCAGACTGCAGTGGTAACCATTGGGCACACGACGGAGATGATGGGACTGGGATGTCAGAGAGGACACATAGGAAGTCCTCGATGAGCGGCCCGAGTTGGTGGCAACGGCTTCCTCAAAAGTGAGCGTGTCCTCTGGCAGGGCCCGGTAAGAAGAATCACTGTGGTCACGGTGCCCCAGATAGGGGTCAGAGCCAATCCGAGACACTGGGGTTGGCGGCTGGCTCAGAGAATCCCTCTGGAGCAGGGTGTTGTGCTCAGAAAGGCCTCGACTGAGCCGTCCCGGGGAGAAGGTGGGTAGGCTGGTCTGGAAACCGGTGAAGTGGACAGGCGAGGAGTTCGCAGTCTTGTATGTGATGCTGGGACGGGGGGTCAGAGGTGTCTGGGGGAGCTGCCTCCTCCCACCACGGCCCGGTGTACTAGCACCAGATGTTGACAGCAAGGGGCTCCCATTAACTGAACCACTACCCTACATGAAAATTGAACAGAGCAAATCAAAAATAAAAACACAGACCAGACAGACACAGAGCCACACAGCACACGTGGAAGGTTTGGGGGGAAGGGGCACGGGGTTGAGGCGGAGTAGGGGAGACAAGCGACAGGAGCAAAAGACAAACCCAGGAGCGCCAAGGCCCAGGAAATGAAGGAGGGTTAATGGCAACACATAAAACCAAAGTATAGACGACCACAGTTAAGGGAAGGGAAAGTAAAAAAGCGATTTGAAAAGAGATGTAAGGTGTTGAAAAGTTAAAGCCAGAGAGTGACCAATTAAAATAGGAATATCTGTCCCACTTGGGAAATGCTGTAGAACAGAGACTAACTGACTCACTAAGAAGTCTAACACCAGAATAAACAGTAGACTGGTTTGGGGGGGTGGCTGGGCTCAAAACAAGTTGCCACTGTCACTATCATCAGCTTGAGCAGCTACATCTGGGAATCGTGGGGAAAGGGTGTGCCCAAGGTCTGCTATTTTGGAGGAAACCTGCTATAGAAACACCTTTCCTTGCTGGTCCTAGGGCCAAAATACTTGCTGCTTATAGTGTATTTTCAAAAAAAATTTTTTTTTAATTTTTTTAAAGTTTTTAAAGCTTTGATTTTGCTATCTCTTGATGGTTCACAAAGCTGTGACAGCTGCTGGACTTGTTTTTCTGGGAAGGTAAAGCCTTCCTTGAAACTGAACATTTTCCTGAGGGTAACAGGAGGAAATCTGGGACTTTTTGTCCACCCAAGGCCGTTTGGGACAGAGAGAAGTGGATAGGAGTTGGCTATTATGGATGGGCTGTGAATCCTGTGAATAATGGGCTTTGTTACTAGTCCATAGGAAGGCCCTCTGGCCAGCCTCCCCACAGACAGTATGACTGCAGGATTCAGAGAGAGCTGAGGGCAGAATCTGCATAGGAAGGGCTGAGGAAAGGGCCAATGTCAGATCCTTCACAGAAAGGTGAAACCCAGAACTAAGAAAAATGGTTATGGTCAGTTTCTCCACAGAAAGGGTGAGAGTTAACACTGGAGGGGATATGGTTAAGGGTAGATTCCTCACAGACTGGCTGAGAGCCAGGGCTGGGGACATGGCTGAAATGTGATTCCCCCACATAAAGGGTGAAAAAGCCAGCTCAGGGAGAGGGCTGAGATCAGTCACCTGACAGCCAGAGGGAGCCAGGGTTGAGGAGGAGGGCTGTAGCTACTTATTCAGCTCTGGACTCAAACCTCAGAGCATCCTGACGCTTTGTTCAGGTGAGGTGTTGGCAGAACAGGACAGAAGTAGACAGAACAGACAGGTTGTGATAGGAGAGATGGAGGAAAAGGGAGAGAGATGGGATTGGGCATTGATTGTGTTCTGAGGGGTCTCATCAAACACTCTTCTCCAAAGAGAACAGAGCCTAGCCCCACCCCCTCAAGGCCCCAGACTTGGGCCTTGGCTGTTTCTTCACTACTTTCCAGGCAATAGCTCCACTTGGTTGGGACAAATGTGGGACTTTATGAATTGACATCTTCCTGAGGCTCCTGGTACCAGAGCACAACCCAGGAAAGGAGGCTGTAGTTCACTTAGACACCTCCAAGATCTCACCTATGCATGTGGGGACCCAACAGTCTTATGTCTGGTGACATCCCTTAGGACAGGGGCAGAGGGATCCCCTCTTTCTTCCCATTCAGTTAACTCCCCAAATCCTTTCTGCCCTGTTTTGTTCAGGCTGATAACCTTTGCCATTGAGGTTGTTTGCTCTGTGCACAGAAGGGGTAGCACTTTACCAAGCATGAGCCCCAGACATGGTTTAATTCCTCCCCATTGTCACCCCACCCCTTTCCCAACATCTTCAGCCTCTCACCTGTCTATGGGGACCTGGTTCCTGCCCCCCAGGAGGTGATGTGGGACGACTCCCATTAGAGGATTTGGGCTGTGATGGGTCCCGGCTCCCAAATCGGTCACAAGAGTAGAAACGTTGCTTCTCTGAAGAGGAGGAAGAGAGCTGCTTCCGCTCCTGGGACCGCCCCCTTTCTTGCTTCCTTTCATGCTTACAAGGAGCTGGACCTTCCCCTGATGGAGCTGCCATCCCCACACTGTGGTTTGGTGCTAAACACAGGATGGAGACACTCAGCCAGGAGCAGAGCAACTTGAGAAAGACATTTCACCCATCCTATTCTCACCCCTTCCCATCCTCTATCTCACCCCACCAGTCCCATCATAATCCCCCAATCATTCACCTCACCCACCATGGCCATTTCCTTTACCCCATCCATAACTTAGCCTCTCTGGACCTCAGTTTCTTTATCTGTAAAATGAGATTGGAAAGTGAACTGATGGCCACTAAGGTCCCATCAAGCTTTAAATCTATGATTAACAAACATAGGTTCACCCTCTGCTAAGACTTTACCCAACACCTCTGTCAAAATCCTGCCATGTTCTACATTATCCACCACCTCAATCTCATGCCTGACTTCTAACACACAGAGATATTCCCCAAATGGACAGGTTAATTCTTTTTTTTTTTTTGGTGAGACAATCAGGGTTAAGTGACTTGCCTAGGGTCACACAGCTAGTAAGTGTTATGTATCTGAGACGGAATTTGAACTCTGGTCTTCTTGACTCCAAGGGCAGCGCTCTGTCCACTGCACCATCTAGCTGCCCCAACAGGTTAATTCTTATAAGCATGTGAACTCTACACAGGTAAGAGGCATCAGACAGACTCTTTGATGCCCCTCAGGTCATAGCTAGTCTGGCTTCTTGTTGCAAATACTGAGTCACTTCTCAATTCTAGGAGTTCTTTGTAGGCCATGAGAGTAGGTCAGATTCTCTCCCTTTCTTCTGGGACCCTAGTTCAAGAGGAGTTGCATATAGTGAAGTGACTTGTCCAAGGTCTCCCAGGTAGTAAGTAGGAGAGCTGGGATTCAAACCCAAGTCTCCTAACTATAAATCCAGTGTTCTTTCCACTATGCTATGCCACTGCATATGTATGTTCAATAACATACGGATACACTCTTTGTAAAGTACTATACAAGCATGTTTTTTTTAAACCACATTATAGGTGGTCAATAAATATTTGTTGAATGAAAAAAATTATTAATTTTTTTTTGAAAAGAGGAGTTGTATAGACTCACCCCCATCTCCATCTGCTGACTGACTAGGACATTTGTCCAAAGACTTCTGCTTCTTATCCCTGCGCCGGTGACAGCGATGATGGTGGTGATGTTGAGTCTGGCCTGCAGGCACACGTTCTAGGCCATATTCATAAAGGTGTGAGCCATGTGGGCGCTGTGGGGCCAGGGTGGAGATAGAGCGCTTCATGGGGCTTGTGTCTGGAATGGGCTGTGGGGGGATAAAGGGAAGACATTAACCCATTGGCTATTAGGGGAACAGAGCTAAGGGAACAGATACAGAGTAGGGAGGAAGGAGATGCGCAGAGGAGCATGGAGGGACAAACAAAGTAGAAGGGCTAAGGGAAGAGATATGGGATAAGAACAGAGGGAGAAAGGCTATGGGGTTGCTAGAAGGAACCAGACTCATCTGAGCCTCGTCTCCAGAGTGTAGCCACACGCCCTCAGCACCCAAAGCCCAAAAGGTTCCTTGACATCTTGGCAACGCTGAGTTCAAACCTATTCTCTTTAGATGCCAATTACTATGGGACCAGGATCAACACCAGAATTAAAACTTGCCCAATTTCATCCCATCCCCAGGCAGGAAGTCCAGACTTTAAAATGGCTGGGGACCAAAAAGTAAAGTAGTCAAGGAAGGTTTGGAGTGGCTTGAGTCCCCTACTTCTCCATTGATCCATCCTGATGTAGGTAACTGTGTAGACAGGAGCAGAGCCTTGCTACAAGGCCCTAGAGCTGGTGTATGTCTCTCTGAGGGGCAAGCTTTCACCTTTACCCTTAGATTCAGAGTTGTTCTTCCTTCTCCAGAAGCAAAAATTAGCTGTTCCAATCCAGCTGAAGTCTCTGTGGCTTTGGGTTGGGGAAAAAAGAGCTATAGTCTCTTCTCAAGGGGCTGTCTCATCTCGCTGGCCATCACCTCCCTTAATCTCCTTCCTCATATGTTACACAGAAGGCCCTGACCCTCTAAGAGAAGATGATTCAGGAACAGCCTTACTATATCCAACCCTCTCCATCCAGGAAAGGAAGAGGCTAGTCACAGAGAGCCAGAGTAGTGTGTGGAAAATTCAGCTTAGGCTAGTCAGGACACCATCTTCTTTGGGGCACCCCCAACTACTAGGGGAGGCAGATTTAGGAGGCTATTTCCAGAGGTAAATGGCAGCCATGAGAAAATATGTGCAAACTGAGAGGCTCATCCACAGCCCTGGGTAGGATGGAATAGGCTTGGCCTGTGCTGGAGATCTTATCCACAGAGACCAATCAGGGATACCAATCCCCTTTGACTTGAGGATGCCGGGCTGCAGAAACATCCTAAGCCAAGCACTCCCACAAGAAGTATACCAAGCATGAAGAGGAAAGAGCTCAAGAGCAATAGGTCTTCATACAGGCAGAAAAGGAGGCAATATAGTTTAAGCTACATACTGCTAGGTAACTCCCAGGCGATCGCGCTTGGCTCCTCTGCACACACGGCGGACAAGATGAGGGACAGAACAGCCAGTGGTAAACATCAGGGCAGATGTGCGGCAGATGTACAGTAGACAGACAACGGGATGAATGAGGAGAGGGAGAGGGGGATGGGAGGGAGGACCAAGAAGTGAGAAGGAGAAAGGGGTTAAGTAGAAGAGAAATAGGAGAAGGAAGAGAAGAAATAAGGAGAAGGAAAGACATGAAAAACAATGGAAATGAGATTAGAAAATAGAAGTACAAAAGTAATTGAGAGAGAGAGAGAATTCAGAAAGACATAAGTAGCCATCAGATGCCAAGGAAAGAAGAAAGAAGATTTATTAAGGAAAACTCCAAACAAAGGACCAGAAACAATATAGGAAGGATGGGGTGGGAAGCACAAAGAGGAAAAACACACAAAGGGCTCTGGTTATTCAAGGGAGGCTACAGATACACAAGTATCTTATACTTCCCCAAGGCTTCCAGAGCTCAGGCTTCCAGCAGGATGTTTCTAGCTATAGCTCTGAGGAAGAAATGCTCATTGGCCACTGAAGTGATTGCCACTGCTCATCTGCCTCAGTGGGAGGGTGTGGCACAGAGTTACTATTTCATGGACCAAAATGTCATTTCAATCTGGTCTGCCCAGAACTCTATGGAGAAGACATTCTCCCAGCCCTACATCACATGGCCCTTGAGATGGTCAGTTTCCCACCTCTTGTTATATGGCTCTTACAGATCCCCAGTGACCATGGATGCTTGGGTTTATGCTCTCCCATTCCCTTCGGGTGAGAGAGGGGCCAATTTAGGGACTAATAACCATGGAATAGGGCTTTACAGTCATCTAACTCCTCTAGGTAGGACAAACCCCCCAGATACTCCCCAACTACCGTTAGGTTCACTAGTTTACTGGTTCTGAAGCTTAATGGGAAATACACCCAATGGCTCCAGCTACCATGGCTCACCATGACTACAGAATAGCTGTGACAGAGCTTAAAATCAAGGCAAGCTTCTGACTCAGTCTTTTGGCTTTAACAGAAAGTCAAGGTGTCTATGCCACGTCCCACCATTGGGGAAGGAGCTAGGTAAGCCTCTCTAGAAAAAGGAAAAGATCGCTTCATATGTTCATATATGTAGATATGAGGATATTAAATGTAGGATTGTACATTATTATTGGGAAGAAGAAAATATTATGGGCAAGGTGTTTTTTTTTAAAAAAAACAACTTTCCAAACTGAACTGCTTTGGGAGAATCTTTTGGGGTGTCAGGATAGTTTCTGGGCTCTGTAAGCCAAGAGGCTGAAAACTACCCCTTCTTCCATGCTTAAGGTTTCCTGATCTCAAGAAGTAGTGTGAACCCTGAGAGAAGATTCTGGAATGGAGGGAGAGCACAGGGCAGGCCCAAAGGTCCTGGAATCCAAAGTGCAGACATTCTGGGATCAGCCTTAACAGTAAGTTGACTTAGGGTTCAACTAGGCCTGTCCCAGAATGTTTGTCAGTGCTGGAGAGTACAAGATAGCCTCCTCCTAAAGATATTTGTGAACAAATGTCTCTGAAGGAAAAGATGCAGCCTCTCTAAACTAAGTGCGTCTGAGTCCACCCTTATACACACTCACATCTATGGACTCACCTGCATCTCTGCGGCCAGGCGGGGCATGGAGGCTGCTCGGCCCTGGCTCTCCAGTCCAGGCTGGGGCTCACCACTGGAAACATCCAGGGCCATCTCTTGCATCTCTACAGCCTGAGGGAATCGCAGTATTAGGTCAGCAGCCAGAAGCAGTCAGAAGTCAGTTCAGGGAAGTAATGTGAGGTAGGGCAGAAGAAGCTGAGAAGTGCTCTGAACTTGCCTAAGAAAATCACTCCCTTCTCCCAGAAATACCCCCAAGCTGCCCCTGGAGAGCAAAGCAAGGGGCAGAACACAGACAAGGTGAGGAAAAAATTCACCCTCCCAGACAAGAGATTTGGGTGGCCTGCCACTGAGGTGTCTTGAGATGAGCTTTGTGGATCTTTTTAAAGAAGCAGAAGGCTAAGAGACAACAAAGTATTCCCATAGGAGAAGAGTTTTTTGATGGAGACAGGATGTGAGCTGATAAACTGATGTCTGTATCTCCATCTCTCCCTACACACATACACACACACACACACACACACACACACACACCCCTATATATAATCAATCCACTCCCATGGTAGCAACTGCCGGCTAGACATCTCTACCTGGATGTTCTATTGGAAATAAATCCAAAATAGAATTCATCATCTTCTCCTCTAAGCCTATCCCTTTCCCAAATTTTCCTGTTGAAGACATCCTGTTGAGGTTTGGGATCTCAGAATCATCCTTGACTCTCCTCCTACCTTATAGCCTCTATCCAATCAGCTGCCTCCATAATATCTCTCTTATCCATTCTCTGTCTCTCAACATGGCCACCTTCCTAGTTTAGGTTCCCATCATCTCTTGCCTGGACTAGCCTCCTAACTCTTCCTGCCTCCAGTGTTTACTGTCTCCTATATATATCCATCTTCCATATATAGCTGCCAGATTCATATGAATTCCTAAAGCACAGGTCCCACTGCCCAAGAAATCCTTGGTGGTTCCCTATTGCCTCTAGGATAAAATACAAAGTTCTCAACCTGGAATTTAAAGCCCACAACAATGTGGCTGTCAGATTTATTTAAAATTATTTTCCTTATTCACTCTACATTTCAGTCAAACTAGAGTATGAGCTATTCCCTGAACTAAATATTTCCTCTCTCACCACCACATCTTTGCATAGGCTGCTCCTCTTGCCTTGAATGTACTCCTCAACATCACCTCTTAGAGTCTTTAATTTTCTTCAAGGCTCATCTCAGATGTCACCTGCCATATGAAGCCTTTCCTGATGTAGTTTCCCACCCCACTCTACCCATCCAGTTAGTTTTATCTCTTTAAATTAGCTTCTACTTATTTATCTGTGTACACATAGTATCTCACCCAGAAGATTGTAAGTTCTCAAGGGACTGGGACCATTTCTATTTTATTTTTGAGTGCCTAGAATTCAGCACAGTGTCTTATGTACAGTAGTCTCCTAAAAAATATTTGTCAAGTTGAATCAAATGACAAGTACATTTTGAAATCCACATAGCTAATAAATAACCCAGTGCACATAAACATGCCCTGCACACCAAGGAAGGCATGCACTCTGTACACTGCCAGTCACACTTCTTTACAATTGTTGACAGTAGACCTCTAAGGTGGAAGAAGCACTACTACTCTGGCTAAGAGGACAAGGTATCTACTAAGTCCCCTCCCCACCCTCTTCCCCCACTGCACACCCTCACTTGTTTGCTGGGTTGTCCCACAGGAATTTCTGCAGAATGACCACGCTCTAGGGGCATTCTGGTCTCATAGCAGACATCTTGGGTACGCTGGGTGCCCCATGAGACAGATTCTTTGATGCCACTCCCTGGGTGTGGTCTTGAAAGAGAAAAAAAGAGGGAAAGCAACTGAGACAAGAGGTTAGAAAAAGGCTAGACGGAAGAAATTATCAACTCTAGCAATAAATTTAGGGGTCATATGGCTATTTTTACAATATGGTTTTTCTTATGCCACTTTTTTTTTTTTGCATAGCTATTTCTCATACTAGAATATGTCCCTGGTAACTGGATGGGAAGTGACCTAGCGTATGTGATGAAACCACTAGCATTCTGTATGGTGTCAAGTTGTATTTGAAAATGTCTTTCCATGACACATCTTCCTATCAGGGGCTTTGGAGTAGCACTGACTACAGGAATAACTCCATGTCCCATGATATTATCTTTTTTGAGGTAGAATCAGGCCCTTCTTTCAAATCTTTCCAATTTTCTATCTCTTTAGCGCGCTATCCCTTTTTCTGAGTACTGAAACTTAGAAGTGAACTCAAGAAACAAGTAAAAATGATTAATTCTACATGTTCAGGGGTCTGCTCTTTCCTCAGGACTCTATGAGGCTCTCCTTTTCCATATATTGTGCTTATAGATTTTCTTCCAGATTCAGCACCACAGACAGCTCTGTGTTCTTTCTGAGAGTATAACACCAAGGAGGAGGAAGAGCTAAGGCAGAGCTGGTGAGACTCCTGTCCTGTTACTATCCCCTGACACAGTAGCTCTGCAGCCTTCAGACAAAGCCTAGTACTCACAGGGCTCCACCATTGCTGAGGGAGGTTGAACTCTTCTGTTTTAAGAATCCTCTAGCACCTCGTAGCACAGCAGGTTGGCCTTGGGTGTGGAACAGAGACACAGGACCTGTCTGCAACAGAAAAAAAGATATGCAGGGGTACTGGCAAAGGTTTAAAGGGGAAAAAAGAAGACATAACTTGAATCCTAAGGCCAACTGGCCAGGAGTGGAAAGTTCTATGCCCAGATTTGGCCAGTTAGTAGCTAGAGGAAAACAGGTCTTAAGAAAACTGATGACTTGTTACAAAAGGATCCTAAGGGAGGGGCGCATAGAAAGGTATTGTTTACCATGTTGTTTTATATATCATCTGTACAGTCCTCGTTCAGGCTACCCCTCCCCCCCAGTCTGTGCAAATACACAGAAATTCCATGCTCCCTTTCGGACTCTGAACAAGTTTCAAGGGTCAGACAGATGTACCTTGGCCAGTCTAACAATGATATATAATGTAAAATACCAGAGGAAAAAAGTGGGAATAAGGTAGCGGCCCTAATGCCTGCACCTTGGGACTCCTTCAAGGAAAAGTGATGGATCCCCTGGATATCTTATCCTGTGGTATCTAGTGTTGGGTGGAATGGGGACAAGAGCTCTACCGGGAAAGATAATAGACCATAGAATCAGAGATTTGAAGGGAATGAAGAAGCCATCTAGTCTAATGTATACCTAAATAGGAACCCTGTCTATAATATCCCAGACAAGTGATTGTCCAACTTTTCCTGGAAGACTCTCCAATGATGGAGAATTCATTACTTCCTGGGGCATCACCTTTAACTTTCAATAGTACTAATTGTTGGGAAGTTTTTCCTTACATTTATATATATATATATACATACATATATTTTAGTTTTTCCTTATATTGAACTGAAATTTACCTCTCTAACTTTTACCCATCGCTCCTAGTTATGACTTCCAGAGAAAGACCAAATCTAATTTCTCTTCTGAAGGACAGTCATTCAAATACTTGAAACCACCTATCACATCTACTCCTAACACTTCTCTTCTCCAGATTAACTAGACATCTGCCTTTCAACTGGATGTACAACAAGGAGGGCCTACCCAGGCTTTTGCTCCCTATGTGAGTTAAAGGTTCAGCCTCCTCACAGGGCCCTTGATGGGCCAAAACTCTGTAACTAATAGTCTACAGTATGTAAATTTCCATACTAGATTATTAAGATGTAAATTAAGTCAAAGATAGAGTGGCTTCTCCCTGCTACCTCCTACCCCATCTCTGAAAACATGCCACCTAACAGGCCACTGGCCAACCAGAAATAAATGAAAAAGAATTTAAATAGATTCCTAGGCTTAATTTCTATACTCAGGTACAAAGGGATGTTAAAGACCTAGGGACATCTCTAACTTTTAAAGCTGAGATACAAACAAGGACAACCACACTCTCTTCTGTTGATTGGTCTCCTTTTTCACCATTCTGGGTCCCCTAAAACACGACTAAACTTAGAGAGAATTTCCAGCATACCCAGCCTTCCAAATGATCAGTCTGAGGCTAAGCAGTGTTGTCTAGGTGTGGGAGAGATAGATCCTTTGTGCCTATGTGCCCTGACACCCTAGCAAGATGGTCTCTAGTGTCTGTATAGGGAATAAATAGATAGTATATGTCTGTGTATCCTGAGGATGTAACTTTATCTCTAAACTTAGCTTGGATGCCCTTGGAGGTCCAACTAAGACTTTTATACTTTCAATATCCCTTTCCCTCTTTTGACTTCCTCCTTGGAGCTACACATATTTCACATCTACCCTAAACTAGCTCACCATCATCACCACCACCACCCTCCTCCCAGTGACACAGGCTTGAAACTGGTTATTTTTGACTCCTTCCTCTCTTCTGTTCCTCACACTTAGTTGCCAAGTCTTGTTGACTTATCCTTCTAAATGCCCTACATACATCCCTTTGTCTTCGTATCCATGGCTACCCCCTTAGTCTTAGCCCATATTACCTAAATCCTACATTGTGGTCATAGCCTCTCAGTTGTTCTCTTTTCCTCCAGTTGCTTCCCATCTTTAATTTAACCTGAATAACTTTGTAGATTAACCTTCCTTAAAGCATCACTTTTATCACTGCCTCCCTTAACAATAGCTGTTCACATTTCTATAGTGCTTTAAGGTTTGTAAAGCATATTCTGTACAACAATCCTGTAAGGTAGGTAATAAAAGTGTTGGGACTATTGTACATGTAAAGAAGCCCAGGCCTGGAATGATCAAATTACTTGCCCACAGTTACACAGCTAATAAATCTCAGAGCTGGGATTCAAACTCAGGTTCTGCAAATTTAGTCCACTTTCCATTGTGCCATGTTGCTTCCCTTCTATCCGATCTCATTTCCCCCTCCTCCCCAACAGAAATCTTCTGCTCAGATAGCCTAAACTTCTCAATATTCCTTGAATGGGCCTTTGAATTTCCAACTTTAGACTTTCACTTATATTCTACTTTCTCTTCCAAGTCTTTCAATCCTATACCTATCCTTGAAATTAAATTAAATTTTCTCCATGAAGCCTTCCCTGACTTCTCTAGCCCCAACTAAAATCTCTTCTCTGCATCAATAGCTATTTGGATTTGTACAATACATTCTACCATTTAATTATAAACTGCCTCATATTAATGGCTGTTAGTGTCTTGTGTGCTACAGGCTTGTGTCTCCAGCTAAACCATAAGCTCCTAGAGGGTGGGAATTGTGTGTTATAGTTCTCTATCTCCAATAACGACAAGCACATTCTTTTCCCTTCCCATCACTTACTCTGCTGTGCTTTAGCTAGGATGTAGGCAATGCCCCCAAATCTAGTATATAATTAAGCTACTCAGCTAAGCAGGATATATGGTAGATTCTCAATAAGTCTTTGTTGATTGGCTGATGAAAGGTTCCAGGTTGGAAAGAATACATGGGAGGGGAAGAAAAATGACAATTGCTCGTAAGAACCATAGTACAGACAAGTTGCAAATTGTCATAGGTAAGTTGTACAAGCTTCTCAGATGAATGCAAATGACATGTAAACACATAGAATATTTGAAAACTACATGGTAGCCCATCTATTTTATCTATCTCTCCCTGTTCCGATCCCCTGATGTCATCTTCTTGAGAGCAAGTATTGTTTCATTTTCGTCTTTGCACTCCCAAACTTAGCTTTTAATGCAGTAATATTTAATGAACTGAACTGGGTGTGGTCCTCAAGAAAATCTGGTTGTTACCAGCAATCAGTTCCCTGAGGGTCGTGCGCAGTACTTGGCACTATGAGGATATGTAGTCAATAACAGACAACAGATAAGTTCTCAACCAAGTCTAATGGCATCTTTGATTTTACCAACAGCTGTGTGCTGGGGGTAGGGCAAGCTGGTGGATAGAAAGAACCCCATGTGGAACACTGTATATAATGGGACAGTTCTTAGTTCAGCCTTAAGGCCAGGGTCAGATGACTTCCTTCAGGAGCCTAGGAAAGTCTCCATGCTGTACAATGTCATTCATCACTTTTTTCCCCATCACTCACTCTCCTGAGATTTAGATAGGATGAGGGCCTCTCAATCTAGTTTCTCATAAAATGAAACCACTAGGATAAACAGGATGCATACTTGACAAAGGTTGCTGCTCAGCCATTTGTAATCCTCCTTTTCTTTTTTAATTCCTCCCCTTCCTGATTCCCAGCATGTTCCCCAAGGCCCCCAGGCTCTCTATCCTTGGTTTCTAGGATATGCCTACCGGAGGCTGGTGACCTTGGTCTCTGGTGTTTTTATTCTGCTTGTAGAAGTCAAAAATCATCAGAGCTGCGTAGACTTTTCCAACAGTCATCTCATCAGCTGGAGGCAGAGATGGAGAAGAGGAGGGGCATTGGTAAGGTAGAAAGGGAGGAAAACAAATATATTGTGAGGATGGGGGAAGAGAGAGCAGGAAAGCCATGGAAAGCATGGATTCAGAGAGAAAGGATAGAGAAGAAAAAAGGAGAAGCAAGAGACAAACAAGGTTCATACCAACTTCCCCCCCCATCTCAATTCCCACAAACACCAGACCCACAATGAGTCCACTCCCAAAGAGACCCGACTTTTTATTTATCCAATGATTTGCATCAGGAAAATATGGGACCAAGGTCACTATAGTCCTCTTTTCACTTCATTTCTGTCAATAACACCACCATTCCCTTCAGTACTTAGTTTCCAAACTTTGGCATCACCTCTAATTCCTCTCTCTCTCTCCTTCCCCATCTGATAGCAATTTGCTAAATTCTTTAGACTCTTCTTTTTAATTGATTCTCCAATGCCTTCCATTCATTCACTCATCCATCCATCCATCCATCCAACATTGATTTACTTTAACAAAACCCTAATCTTGGCTCAGGCACTCATCACTTCATGCTCATTTTACTGCAATAGACTTCTTTATTTTCTTTTTTTCCTTTCTTAGTACTGCAATAGACTTCTAATTGGCCTTTCTGCCTCTAGGTCCTGGTCTAGTTCCTGTGTTCTGCCCATGTCATCCAAAGGACCTTTCTTCAACATCGCATTTCTGCACTGTCGTTCTCCTATATCAAAACTAAATTAATTTTCCTAGCTTCCAAAGCTCTCTATCATCTGGCCTCCATCTTCTCTATACAACCTTATCTCCTATTCCCTAATACTAATATTTTGCTCCCCACTGTCTGCCATGTACATCAGAGTTATTGCTACCTTGGTGTCCTTAATAAATCTGTGCTCCTACCTGGAATGCCTTTCCCTGAGAAAATCCTCTCTTTCCTTCAAGACCTAGTTAAAGTTTCATTCCTAACAGCCCAGATTGTTCCAACTCACACTGAACTCTCTCTTCATGATCTTCTGTACCATTTAAAGGTTACTCATTCATTACTCATCAATGGGGAAACCTACTAAGGGCAACTCAAAAAACATTCATTAAACAGCTACTGTGGAAAGAATGAAAAATGATTCTGAGGTTTGAGACATGGAAGATAGGGTAAATAGTGGTACCACAGACAGAAATAGCAAACTCAGGAGGAAGAATAGGTTGAGGGAGAAAGAAAAACCTAGATTTGAGTTAAGCTGAGGTATTGGTGGGTCATTCAGATGCATTAAGCATACAAAGGTCCTATGCTTTGCTAGCCATGCTGTAGCACACAGGCACCAGATCCTGAGTTACCTTATCCAGTTTTCTGATTTTTTAGGCCCTTGATATATAGAATCATAGAATCTCAGACCGGAGTGTGGCTTCTGAGGTCACTGAGCCCAACCCACACAGGGACAGGAATCTTCTTTACAACAGTCCTAACAAATGGCTATCTCGTATCTACTGGAAGAACTTCAGTGATGAGAACTCCCTCTCTCCTGGGGCAGCTCATTCTACTTTTGGACAGTTCTAAATGTTTTTCTTAAAAGGAGACAAAAGTCATCCTCTCTGCAATTCTACCCACTGTCCTTTGGGGTTGAGTAGGACAAGTCTAATCCTTTCTCCATATGACAGATAGTGATCACATGTCACCTTGCCACCACCACCCCTCTTTCCCTCTTAGTACCTTAAATCATCTCTTCTCCAGGCTAAACATTCCAAATTATTTCAGCTGATTTCATTTTCAAGATGGCTGTGGTGTAATACACAGAAAGCTGGTCTTGAAGCCAGGAAGACCCAGATTTAAGTCTTATCTCTGATCCATGCAGGCAGTATGACTTTGGTCAAGTCACATAAACCCTCAGCATTCTAGGCATTCTCTGCCATCTTTAAGTTGCAGAATAGATGTTGCCTTCCAATGGTAGAGGGAATTCCCTATACTACTAAAATCATAGGTCCAGTTCCTATCCCTTCTTTTACACCACAATTTTTCCATATGAGATAGTTTACCTTTGAGCACCTCTCTTAGCAATGGGCAGTAATTGCTAATCCTTCTCACAGCCAAAGCTCAATCCAGGCCTTCATCACTTCAAATCTGGACCTTACCTATATACCCCTAGTTGTCCCAGCCTCTGATCTCTCCTATATATACTAGCAGCATTACCTTTGTAAGGCCCATTTTCATCCCATCGCTGTCCTGTTTAATAAGCCTCTGTTGGAACCTTGTCATCCATTATATCAAATACAAGATTCTTAATGTTCAAAGCCCTACATATCTTAGTCCTCTTCCTACCTCACCCTCATTTCTCCCTGGGACCCTCTATCGTTATCACAGAGATCTTCTCTGCTAATTAACTTTTCTCCTTTATTGTTCAGTCATTTTGGTCATGATTGACTCTTTGTGACTCCGTTTGGGATTTTCTTGGCGAAAATATTGGAGCAGTTTGGCATTTCCTTTTCTAGTTCATTTTACAGATGAGGAAACTGAGGCAAGCAAAGTTAAGTGACTTGCCCAGGGTCACATAGCTAGCAAGTGTCTGAAGTCAGATTTGAACTCAGGAAGATGAGTCCTATCCACTGCACCACCTAAATATTTGTTGAACTGAATTATAGTTATGTAGACTATAAAGAATATGTTTTGTTGTTGTTCAGTTGTGTCTGACCCTTCATGACACATTTTGGAGTTTTCTTGGCAAAGATACTAGAGAGGTTTACCATTTCCTTCTCTAGCTCATTTTACAGATGAGGAAACTGAGGCAAATAGGGTTAAGTGACTTGTCCAGGATCACACAGCTAGTAAGTATCTGAGGCCAGATTTGAATTCAGGAAGTTTGAGTCTTCCTGACTTCAGGCCCAGCACTCTATCCACTATGCCACCTAGCTGCTTATCATTTCTTATTACCTTCCAAACTTACCTCTTCCAGGAAGCTATGCACAACTTAACCTAACTTCTCCACTTAAGTCTTTACCACTCAGTTTATTTAGTTTATACTTATTAATATGTACTTCTGAAAATGACATTCCGTGCTTGTTTTTTAGAACATGTGTATGTTTTGTCCTCCTTGATTATGAGTTTCTCAAAAGCAGACTATTTCTTTCATAGAACTACAAAAGTTCAGGGCAGCTAGGTACTGCAGTGGATAGAGTTCTGTCCTTGGAGTTAGGAGGACCTGAGTTCAAATCCTCAGACACTTGATACTTACTAGCTGTGTGACCCTGGGTAAGTCACTTAACCCTGACTGCCTCACCAAAAATAAATAAATAAATGAATAAATAAGCAAACAAACAAACAAATAAACAAATAAATGAAAAGCAAAAGTTCAAAACTTGAGAGGGACCTTAGAAGTCATCTGGTCTAACTCCTCTTCCAGTACAAGAATTCTTTTTTACTATATTACCAAGACCCTAAGCTTAGCATGACCATCCTGCTTCTGCTGCTAGTGACAGGAAGCTCACTGCCCTTCAAGATGGTATATTTCATCATTGGATAGCTCTGGTTGTTAAAAAGTTCTTAGGACATGAATGCTTTCTCTCAAGTTTCCCATTATTTTCATATCACAAACCAAGATTTCCTTATTTTCTGAATATCTTCCTAGAATGAAGCCCAGAGTAGAAGCTCTCAACACTTTGTCTACCTTTTGAGAGGTGAGATTTACTCCTCACAGTGCTTAGTCCAAAACTATGTGTACAGTATTAACAAAGGAGCAAGGCTATTGAGAACAGAAAGAAGACCTGCATTCTTAAAGCAATACGAACTACACCAATGGTTCAGTAGGTGAGGAACATGTTCTGATTTTTGCCACTGCTCCAGAACTAATTTCCCTCAGAGTTCTATACCATCTATCATTTTCTTTCCCATGTCTGTATCTACTTCTTCCACTCTTCCT
The DNA here is from genome assembly GCF_003287225.1 of Phascolarctos cinereus. Taxonomy (NCBI): domain Eukaryota; kingdom Metazoa; phylum Chordata; class Mammalia; order Diprotodontia; family Phascolarctidae; genus Phascolarctos; species Phascolarctos cinereus. Next base: position 253,124,495 of record NW_027555625.1, read on the forward strand.
TACCTCACCCCTCTCCATCTTCTCAGACTCTCCTTGGCAAGAATTCTTGAGGGGAAAGATAAAATGGTTGGGATGGGAGCAGTGTTGCTCCTCTACTTTCTTACTTACGTTTATGTGGTGGCACCAACAAGTCCAGAGTCTTCTGGGGCAGATTAGCCCAAACAGATGAAATCTCTTTCCTCAGTTCTGCATCACACTGATGCTGTTTCATCCCAGCTATAGATCCAAAGCAAAGAAAGGGAGAGGCAGAGATAGCTTCCTTAAATTCACTCAACAAGTATTTACCTATTGAATAGCAGGCACTCTGCTATGTGCTATCAGGGACATTAAGAATCCCTGCACTCTAATAAAGCATACTTCCCCGCCCCCCCCCCGCTTTGTTTTTCTTGTTAGTAAGTGTTTTCTTTTGCAACATGGCTAATAAGGAAATATATTTTTTGTGACTTCACATGTAAAATCAATATCATATTGCTTGCCTTCTTTTTTTTCTTTTCTTTTTTTTTTTTGGCTAGGCAATGGGGTTAAGTGACTTGCCCAGGGTCACAAAGCTTATTGCTTGCCTTCTTAAGGAGTGAGGGACAGATGGGAAAGAGGAAGACAATTTAGAACTCAAAATTTTAAAAATAAATGTTAAAAAATTTTTAAATGCAAGTGGGAAATACTTAATGAAATAAATAAAAAAATCTTTAAAAAGGAGTTCACAATCTAATAGGAGAGGTAATTCAAAGCTAATTTTTACAAATGCTATTTGTGAGGCATGAAGTGCTGGGAAATAGTAACCAATCACTTCCAGTTGAGGTCATCAAAGAGGGCTTCAAGGAAAAGGCACTATGTGATCTGGGTCTTTAAGGATGCCATAAGTATGTGTTGCCTTGTGATGATTGTATTTCAACAGGAAGATATAGGAGAAAAGGTATTTCACATGAAGGAAGAAGCACAAACAATGAATGAATGACACAGGAGGAGAGAAAGCAGAAGGCTATACGCAGAACGTCATTGCAGTGCAGTTTGGCTAAAGTAGAGAGGTCCACGATGGAAAATAATATGAGATAAGGCTGGGAAGTTACATTGGAGACAAACTGTGAAGTGCCTTGGCTATCAGACTAACACATTTGGACTTTATCCTGCAGGTGCTGGGGAGCCATAAGGTTTTTAGGCAGGGGAGTGATGTCATCAAAGCCACACATCAGCAAGATCAATCAGTCAGCCTGTGAAGCATAGTTAAAAGGGGGGAGAATTTGAATGTGGGAAGACTGGGTTAGGAAGCCATTGGTAATGAGGTGGTAATGAGGCCCTGGAATGGAGTGAAGAGGTTGGACTCAAAACACAGAAAAAGAATTCAGTGCTAGCCTCATAGATCTCCACCTGCCAGGAAAACAGAGGGTTCCCTCGAGCCTAATAGAAAGGTTAATAGTTTTAAAAAGACAGGACTGAAGTCTGTATCTTCCCGCATCTAGGCAGTGCATGTCAGTGGGACAAGGGGCTGTTCCTTTCCAGCCATGCTCATTCATTACTTGTCTCTCCCAGTGAACAGTCTCCCTCTCAGGAAGAACATTCTACTCTTTTTATGAGACATGGGACACTGTAGGCATAGCGTTCTCATTAGGTGATCTCATCAATAGCCCAATGACGGGAACAGCTAACTGGTGCAGTGGATAGAGTACTGGTCCTGGAGTCAGGAGGACTTGAGCTCAAATCTGGCCTCAGACATATGATACTCACTAGCTGTGTGACCATGGGCATGTCACTTAACCCCGATTGCCTTGCAAAAATAAAAAAAGCCCAATGACTTTCCTTGTTCAGAACAAGGTAAAAGGGGAAAAGTCAGATGTCACTTAGGAAGTGGAAATATTGAGAAAAGGCAAGCAAAAAGCAAAGAAGGAACGCCGGAGGCATTTCAAGTTGGGCAGACTGCCTCAGTCCAGGCCTTCTCCAAGTTTCTTGGGAACTATCATGGTCAAATGCTGAGCTGAAGGTTAGCCCACATTCTCAATCTAGGCTTTGTGATCTTGAGTGAATCTCTTTTATCCTTACCGGCCTTTCCTGCCTAGTGCTCCCAGGTGTGGGGGTGGGGGGTGGGCGTGAGGAGGAATTCATTGCCTCAAGAAAAAGGACTACAGAGTCCCAAACCATCTCCCTGTCTTCCATACCTTCAGGCTACACTGGTTTTCTCTGAACTTCTATAGCCTTGAATTCAGTATGTCAGAACCTAGCACTTATCACTCCCCTGTATTATTCTCTAGTTGCTTCTGTGAGTCTTGTACTCCCTGAGCAGAAAGTTGGCCTCCCTTACTGCCTCAAGAACAGTGGAAAACATAGGTCTGGAAGCACAATAAATATAGAAATGTCAATTTTTTAGGTCAGAAGTGACCTAACCTGGGTTGACAACTATGGAAGAACTCTTTTTGGAAGGCGTGGGCCACAGCGATATTCCTGTAAATGTCTTCATCAAGCCATGCAGGAAGAAGGAAGCTCTTTCCCTGGTGCAGGGGACAGTAGCCCTGAAACAAAGACTGGGGAGTCTTCCTGTTCCCTCTACTTTGAATTCTTACCCATCCTTTAAAGTCCACTTTAAATGCCACTTTGTCCAGAGCCTCTTCCCTGATCCTTCCCTGTCAATGGTAGCTTTTCCTCACCTCAAATCTCATATTGTGCTCTGTTCTGCACTTCTCTTACACGATTAGAGAACATTGTGTATTAGAGATATTTCTCCATGTCATAGCCCCATTAGACTGCAAGAGCTATGATGGCGAGAACTCAGTATTGTCTGAACTTTGTATATCTTACAGGGCTAAACATAATGCTTGGCTTACATTACTATTTCAGAAAAATAAAGTGAACTTTAGTTTTTGTCAGAGATTCAAGGCTTGGAACACAGCTCAGTCCTCCTCTCAGGTTGTACTTCAGCAAGAATGGGAATAGATATTGTGTGGCTCCTTGCTGAGCTCCTGATTTCAGCCCTTCTCAAGGTGCCAGCCCTTTTACCCCCTCACCTGGTGCAAGTTTGATGTCCAGAGCAGTCCGGATGAGGGCCATCAAGGTGGAAGTGAAGTGCACAGTCATGTCCTCATTGGAAATGGGCATGTTCATTCGTACCAAGCGCTGGAGAAAGACCCAAGTGTGGGTCAGGAGAAGAGCCCGGCCTGCCAGCCACCCTCTCATCTGACCCTCCCTGCCTCCCAATTGCTGGCTTGAAGGCTTAGGAAAGGTTAAGCTTTGGTGCGCTTGTGGCCTGCTCTCCTCTCCCAGGAGGGTATGACATGGGCTGAGCTAAGTAGAAAGGGGGAGGTTTGCCAGCATTCATAATCCCCCTCCAAGCCAGTCCCAGAAACCAAAGGGCCAAACCAAGACCAGCCTCCTTAGACTTTTTCTCATCAAAGGGTGAGAGGCTAACATCAAAGGAGACCTATTAGAAGTGCCTTTCCCCCAGGACACAGACCAAGTCTCTGCTGCCTCAGTTGTACCATATGTCCCTCAACTTCAATCCTGGAGAGGCTTCTGTTCTTCAGTAGAGGTCTGCCTTAGGCATCAGGCACCCATCTCCTAGTCTCCCTGCCACTGCACCAGGGAGGGAAAGGCCAGTAGTTCTGCTTCTATTTCTAAACGGCCACTTTGTAAAGAGCCTGATCCCACCCTCCTTCTACCCCATCCAGGCTGGGCAGGATATTTCTGCTTTCTCTGGGTACTGGCAGTGGAAGGGAAAGCCAGACACACATCTCTCTCCCCAAAGTCTCTGTGTCCCTAGCCTTGGGCTGGTCAGGCTTGGCCCTCATCCCCACCATCTTAGGCATCTCCCTCTTTGGCTATATAGCTAGTTATTGTCTATGTCTATGGGTCATTTCTCCACAAGCAGAAGAAATGGGGTTTCCAGGCAGTTCACACAGGAAAGGTAAAATGTCTTAAGCCTCTGTTTGTACCCATGACCCTTAGTTTGTCCTCTACAACAATACCACCATGCACTCCTTCAAGTTACCTCACACTCCCTGGCCGCTAGTAGTCTGTCAAACTCCAAGGTTCCACAGCTGGACCTCAAGGTCCCTTATCTCCCCTTCCAGAGCATATGGGAGTTGTTAGCACTACCCCTATGTCTAAAAGAATCTTCCCCAAATAGTCTCCTCTTGCTCCGTGAGCCAGGCTGCTGCCTCCAATGCTAAAAGCTCCCAACTTGCCTGTCAAACCTCCCAGTCATGACTCATTCCTTGTGTCCTCAGGCTTCAGAAAGGTCTGTCCTGGATGGAAAAGCTATAGACTGCCATTTGCAGGGAGACAATCCAGATATGGGAGCTTGCCTTAGGACAATATTCCCCATCACTTCAGGAAGAATCACAGAATCTCAGGGCTGAAAGGGACGTTTTGGGTAATCTAATCCAACAGGAAGCAGGAATCCCTTCTCTAAGACTCCTAATGAATTTCTGTTTAAGAGCTCTAGTCGCAGGCAAGTGGCCACCACAAGAGCCAGCCCATGCCACTTATAGACAGCCCTAATTATTTGGAAGCTTCCCTTTGTATCAAACAGAAACCTGCATTTCTGCAACTTCCATCCAGTGTTTTAAATTCTGACTATAGGGCCAACCAAGCAGAGCTCATCTCATCCCTCTTACAAGAGCTTCCAAACAATTAGAGCCTTTGAAATACTCAAAGGTTAATATGGTGACCTTCTAGAAGTATATTGTTCTACAGGATAAATATGAGTTCTTTCAACTGATCTTTGTAAGATGTGGCTTCCAGTTCCTCTACCATCCTGGTGACCAGCTCTGGCTTGTCACTGTCTTTTCCAAATTCTCTTTGTCTTGGAGGGCTTGGCTTTTCTCCCAGGTTTCTAGAACCTGTCAGGATTTTGAAACATCCTGTTTGGGAGTCGAGTGGTACAGTGGAAAGAATGAGCTCTGGATCTGAGTAAAAAGACTTGAGTTCAAATCCTAATGCTGACGCTTTGTAAACTTGAGCAAGTCACCTCTCTTTTCAAAGCCTCAGTTTCTTCATTGGAGAAATGAAAAAGTCTGACTTAATGGCCTTTCAGGTTACTCCCAGCTCTTTATCTACGGTCCTTTGACTTCTCTGGGTTATGAACAATCAAGTTTGAAGAGTGGCATGGGGAAGGGAAGAAGGCAGCCAGTCCTGGCCTGGACATCTGATTCCAGAGGGCAGCCAGTGGTCTCAGGGATACTCCATCATCTACGCATCAAAAAGGAAAGACTCTGAGAGGGTTTCCCTGGGTCCCAATGCAGGTAACTGATGTGGCAGTAAATAACAGAGAATCATGGAATTTCAAAGCTGTGATGGACGTTCAAACTAACTTATATCCCCTCATTTTACAGATGAGGAAACAAGTCCAGAGATGTCAAGTTAAAGGACGTTAGTTACAGAGCTGGGACTAGAACCTGGGCCTCCTAATTCCAACTGCAGCTCTCTGTGGAGGAAGAAAGAAGGGTAGGAGAGACAGCTTTTGACAGCAGTTCTTGGGAAGATACTCATTGTTCTTTCCCAGTCCCAGGAGAAGCTGC